>NC_140954.1:77518204-78118204 GCF_014529385.1 Adiantum capillus-veneris
AGTAGTAATAATACAAACAATCTATCTATCTATGCACGGATGTGTACACGTGCACATACACACACATATTTAATTTTAGTTATCCAGAAAGTAAAATAGAAGATGTATGGGTGTTTATGTTTTACTAGATATACTTAAAATGCTATTATGCCATCACAAACATATTTAATCAATGTGCATGGCATTTCATGTACATCCAAGTCACAAGCATGGGTGCACACACACACACACACACACACACACACACACACACACACACACTTATAGATAGATAGAGAGAGAGAGAGAGAGAGAGAGAGAGAGAGAGAGAGAGAGAGAGATAGATAGAGAGAGAGAGAGGTGGTATTGAATCAATCTGCTACTATTGTGTGATAAAGGTTCTACTATATAAAAAGAAGGCAAAAACAAAACAAACGGCAAAGAAAAGTCGTAACGGCAATGCTCTCAACCCTGAAGCACTAGAACAACTTCAGAATTGCTAAGTGGACCAAATGTTGTTAGCTTTTCCCAACATACCAATAGGCCAGGTTGTACTGTAGGTGTTACTAGACCAAGGAGATAATGGGTTTCATGATATCTAGATGTGCTAAGACAAATAAGAAAAGCAAAAGATGCAACCACAAACTTCATTCTTAAAGCACCATTTATCAAGATAATGCGAGTATACATCAAAAGATTCAGGTTTGACTTCTCTGGTTTGTACTAAGCACTTTCTTTCTTTGTAAGACACTTTTATTTCATGATTCATTTTGGATAGGTACCACAACAAAAGGGCAATCATAAGTGTGGATAGTATTTTCTATACAATGCCAAAACCATGCTAAACCAAAATGTCTATTCATTTCTAGCACTCAATGCACAAATGCTACAACCGCTTTGACTCACAAAATTGTTATTGTATTTTATCTTTCTATTACAACATATAGGGAGCTTGATGTAGTGCAATTTCACATGGACAAAATTAAAGCATGATGGATATTTTCAATGCAAACAGGTGGAGTAATTGCAAAGCTTGTTCAAAGAAAAAGATAGATTTTGATAGACATCAGACTATGGATGATGACCTATCAAAATTTCTAGGTTGTCCACTCTATTCGCAATTCCATAAAGGCTTGTACCTCTGTAACTTTAGTGGGTCTTGGAAGAGAAACAATAATCTGTAACTTCTCAAGATATGTGGAAATGTCATTTTTGGACACGATATGGCCCAAAATCTATTTTCTCTTACGCATAGTCATTTTTCAGGATTCAATTAAATACTATAAGTTCTACACTTTTCAAAGATCTTTTCCATGTGTTGACATGTTCATTTCTTAGTAGGTAATGCACACATAAGTCATCCTTGTAAATTTATAAGAATTGTCTTAGATATTCTTTGAATGCGTGACTCATTAGCCGTCTGGAATGTTACAGGTGCATTGATCAAGACAAATGGAATCCCCTTCAATAAATATGCTCCATTTTGTTGCAAAAGCCATTTTGTGATGATCCCCTGGCTTTATTGTGAGATGATTATAACCCAAAAAGCCATCAAGAAAGTTGTAAGTTTCCTTGCCCGCAACTCTCTCAATCTTTTTGCAAGGCAGTATCACACACACACACACTCACACAATCTTATGTGTGAAGTAAGAAGACTCTTCTTCTCAAGCTTTAATGGAAAGCTCATCATCTACTCCAAGCTTGTGAGAAGGAGGCGTACACCAACAACTCTTGACTTTGTGATGCAAATCCAACCAAGAGCCAAGCTGCAATGCATGCTCATCTCCTCTACCATGGTAATTACTAAGCTACGCTAAGCTCTTATGAGTGATTATGTGAGGAGACATACTTCTTTCTTGTAAGAATACTCCTTCCTCTAGATCTACTCTCATACCCCGCTAGCTCTCACCATCTTTGAAGGTGTGTGGGGTCTTGGGTCTCAGGCCGTGAGGGAATTGATGTTGTGTTTTCAAGTGGAAGCTTGGTGCTTGAAGCTTCCATATTCATTGCACCAACAAGTTACTGAAGGAACACAAAGTATTGTATTGTGAAATGTCTCCCTTGATGGGGGAAACCTATAATACAAAGCCTTTTGGAGGGGGGACCGGTTCCATGTAAATCTGGTCCTCAAATGTTGTCAATAGCTTAATTTCTCTCTCTTTTTGAAGTATTATTCATGTCTATCTTACTAGGTGTTATGGTTTTGTTTCTCTCTCCATCCAAGCACTCTTACTATGCTCATTTTAGGAATCTAGTCTTTATGAAATGCTCACTATGTCTATGTTATTTTCTGCTACACAGAAGTTACTAGGCCATTAAATGTTACATTGGTATTAGAGCACAAGGTTTCTCTTTTCTTGCTCAAGAAGAGATGTCCTCAAGCTAACTATAAATGGTTGGTATTATTAATTGTAATTGAGTAAGTAGAATATAAATTTTTCAGCTTTGCAGTGCACCTACTTCGTGCAAATAACGGGGCATCACCGTCAAGAGTTATGGTCTTAATTCTGGAGTCCTATGGGGCTTGCCTACGGCTTAACTACTATTGAGTATTGAGCTATTAGAAGTTTGACAGGAGTCGGTGCTGTTTTGTTGGTGGTAGAACCTCTCTTGTATTCCTTGCAATTAATGATATTTGAGCGACAGGTACCGGAGCTTGAGTGTTTTTCTAAAGGGTTAAGAGGAGTATAAACTAAGGCTTGAAGTGCCAAAATACACTTAAAAGTTTTACACCTAAAATTTGTTAGAATTGCTGACAATAGTAAAGAGAGTGGAATTAATGTTGATAGCTTTGATTTTGCTAATGAACAAGATACTAATGATGCCCCTATGCTTGTTAATTACCTTGTTACTAGGCTTCAACATGCCATGGGCAATCCATCCCTCCAAGGTGAAGTGCAACAACAGCTATGTACTCATGGGATTATCCAAACTCCCCACCAAGAAGAGAGATCACCTAGGAAGCCTCCTTGTGAGACTTCCAAAAGAGGCCTCTCTCCGATAAGGGAAGAAGAAGAGGATCTGTACAAAGGGTTCAACAATCTACTACTTGACGATGCATCTCCTTCCCAAAGGAGAACTCAAGTTTCAATGGTAGATCCCCCACCGAAAGAACGAGAAATAAGTGAGTCTCCTGCCACCTCGGTGGAGATGGCCCCACAAAGACGGCGGGAAAAATTCTCTCCATCACCCCCTAAATGGAGAAGACCATCGCATACTTCTCCACATTATAATCCAAAGAGGGACGAAAGAAAACAAGAGAAGAAAAAAGGCGAGAAAGATGTCACCCTCTTCTCCATATTCTTCATCCTCTTCCTCTTCTGAAGAAGTTCATGGTGCAGACAAGGAGGAACAAGGGAAGAAAAATGCGAGAAAGATGTCACCCTCTTCTCCATCCTCCTCATACTCTTCCTCTTCTGAAGAAAGTGATGGTGCAACTCTTGAACCACCTAAAAGAAGAGGCCATAGGAAATCCTATGCCACATGGAAGAGGTTGTCCAAGCTCAAAAAGTTCAAAGAGGGAGGAAAGAACATCTCTTTCCTTACCTACAATGGCACCTTTGGTGCTACAGACAAATTCTTGGCCTTCATCCAACAATTCGATGCGGTGTTTGGAGATGAGGGTTTCACGGAGTCCTCTAAGATACACCATGTAGCTATGCATTTTCAAAAGTCTGCCAGGCAATGGTGGTCTAGCCTATGAGCAAACGGTGAAGCTCCACGAACATGAAAAGCTTTAAGAGCTTCCATCATGAAGCAATTTTTGGCTACCGATGCCAAAGACAAAGTACTCACCGAATGGTGAAGCTTGAAGCTCTCTCCCTATGAATCTATTCACAAATATGTAGACAAGTTTTGGGATTTACATCTCAAAGCCACTGTCTTTAAAAACATGGATTTTAGAGAGCAAAAACAACAATTTTGTGCAGGTTTAACTGAAGATATTGCAAAGTATGTCAAATCCCAAAGGCCACGCACCATATCTGCGGTCATACACCATACCATGGTGGCTTCACGAATCAATTTACAACAAGGGGCTAAGAGAAATCCTAATCCCATGAAAAACAAGGAACGTAACGAGCCTAAGGGGAAGGACAATGTCCAAAAGTCTCCTAAAGGCAACGCCAACAACCACAAAGCTAAGGAGAAGGAAGTTTATAAAGGCAAAAACAAACTCTCTCCTGAAGAGCTAGAATGTTATTGTAAAGATAACTGTTGTTTCAAGTGCAGAGAGCAAGGGAATGCCTATCGTTCTTGCCCCCACAAGAATACACTTAATGAGCCTCCTAGAGCTACCTTGGTCAAAATCCAAGAAGAGGATACTCATCACAAAGGATCTCCTCTATGCCATGCTTGGGGAAAGGTAAGAGAACATGATGTTTTTATTCTCTTTGACCCTCGTTCTACTCACAATTTCATATCCACATAGTTGGCGACCAAACTAGGCATCCAAGCCTATGAGATGGGAGATGTCCTACTTGCCGATGGTGCTTTCAAGGGGCAAGAAGACTCAGTCACTCCCTTAATTGGGAAATTGAGGCTCCATGTACAAAGCTATGTGGACAAGGAGGATTTCATTATCTCTCCTCTCAAGGATGAGGATGTTATCCTAGAGGCACCTTGGTTTGATCACATAGCAGCCAATGTTAAATTCCCTAAAAGGAAACTTTACTTTAGGTTCAGGGAAATAGATATGTACATAGATGCTAAGGAGTTGGGTACCACCATACCCATTGTACATAAGCAAGATTTCAATATTAAGTCAATAAAGAGCTCTATTTTTGTGTACATGGTTTTTGTTAAAGATTCTCAAGATGAACCTAATGCTTTCGCAAAAGAAAATATAAACAATCACAAGGAATTAGAGTTATCCAATTTTCTCAAGAATTTCAAGATGTTTGTACTAACGACATACCTTGTGAACTACCTCCTAAACGAGGCAATGATGACCATGCAATTGAACTTCTTCCAAGAAGTTCACCGCCTAATCAACCTCCTTATAGAGTTTCTCAAGCTCAAGAAGAGGAGATTATGAGGCAAGTGCATGAGTTAGTTGAGAAGGGTATAGTTAGGCCAAGTTCTCATCTCTATTTGTTCACCAATGTTATTAGTGCAAAAGAAAGACGGCACATTATACATATTGTATGTGTGTCGACTATAGAGCACTAAATAATATCACTATCAAAAATAGGTTTCATGTTCCACGGGTAGAAGACCTATTTGATAAGCTACAAGGGTCGACCTACTTCAGTAGGATTGACCTAAAAAGTGGCTACCATCAAATAAGGATAGTTGATCAAGACATAGTAAAGACCGCATTTTGCACTACGTTTGTTCTTTACGAGTACATTGTCATGCCTTTTGGCTTGACCAATGCACTAGCCACATTTAACTGCTTGATGGAGAAGCTATTCAGACCTCACTAAACCTTTATTGGAGTGTTCTTTGATGATAGAATCATCTACTCTAATTCACTAGACGAAACAAGAAACTTCTCCAGGTAATATTTTAGGTTTTACGAGAGAATAAATTTTATATTAACCGAAAGAGAAATGAAATTTTCTTACAAGAGATTCAATATTTAGGTCACATTATCTCTCAAGATGGCATCCTAATGGATCCATCAAAGCTAGAGGTAATAAAAGGATTTCTAATCCAAAGAATCTACATGAACTAAGAAGCTTTATAGGTATGTGTGCATACTATAGACTCTTCATAGAAAAGTTCTCACAAATCGTGACCATCACATGACCTAACAAAGAAAAACGCTAGGTATACATGGTCTACCAAGGAAAACAATGCTTTCAAAAGGCTTAAAGAAAAGCTTATCTCTCAACCTGTACTTACACTACGGGATCTCTCAAAGCCATTTGAGGTCCAATGTGACGCTATGGTGATTGCCTTGGAGCTGTTTTGCTCCAACAAGGGCACGTCATAGCCTATGAAAGTCAAATGCTCGACCCTGTTAAACAAGCTCTAGCAATATATGAAAAGGAACTCCTCGCAGTTCTACATGCCTTAGACACGTGGAAGCACTACTTATTGGGGACTCCTTTCATTCTATGGATGGATCACCAAAGCCTTAAGTACTTCATGACACAGACCAAGCTCTCCCGACAAACAAATGAGGTGGGAAAATTTCCTTTCGCAATTTCATTTTTGTATTGCTCACATTGCTGGCAAGCATAATCAAGTAGCCGATGCACTCTCAAGACAACCAAGAGTGAATGCGGTTTCCATAGCAACTTACAATGATCTATCTTCTATGATATATGAGTACGCTATCGATCCCGATTTTAGAGATGTGATTTCAGCCCTTGCACTAGGGAAGAAAGAAGAACCATTTACTCTACAGGATGGTTATCTTCTCTATGGAAATAGACTATGAGTTACTAGCTCACTACATGACAAAGTAATGTATGAATCTCATGCTCCTCCTTATGCGGGGCATAGAGGGATTCAATCTACCCTAAAAGGGATTGAAACATATTTCTATTGGCCTACCATGAAAGCAAACATACAAGAGTATGTTTCTAAATGTGTGGTATGCCAAAAGACGAAGTTTGATAGACGGAAGCAATCTGGATTGCTTCTACCTTTACCAATCCCTAATTCACCATGGAAGAGCATATCCAAGGATTTTATCTTTGGATTGCCTAAGTCTATCCATAAGAATACAGGAATATGGATGATAGTACACAGGTTTAATGAACAATCACATTTCATACCTATCAAAAAGACTATCAAGGCCCATCAAATGGCAACCCTCTTTATATCACAAATCTTCAAGTACCATGGCTTGCCAATGACCATAGTGTCGGATAGAGATCGTAGAATGATCAATAATTTCTAGAAGGGTCTCTTTGCAAATTTAGGGACAAGGCTAAACTTCTCTTTGGCCTAGCACCCTCAAACGGATGGCCAAAGTGAAATAGCCAACCTAACAATTCTTGATCTACTAAAAGCCTATGTAACGGAAGTAGATCAAAGGTCCCAATAGGAGAATTACTTATCGTTAGTGGAGTATGCCTACAATAATACTGTACATACCTCCATGGAAAAAGCACCTTTCAAGGTAATTGAGGGAAGATCCAAAAGTCCCATGCTACTTAAGGTACACAAGAAGATCTTCACTGCAGATGAGTATAGCCGAGACCTACAAGAATCTTTCCAAAAGATTAAGGATGCTATTTCTATCTCATAGCAAAGGCAAAAGGCTATTGCTGATAAACACAGAAGAGCCCAAGCCTTTAAAGAAAATGATTGGGTCTTGCTTAAATTCCCAAGGCTCGAGTAAGGCACACGACGGGGACAAGAATCCTATGGGACACCAAAAGTACTATACTAAGTTAGCAAAAAGGTACTATGGTCCCTTCTAGATTCTTAGACCAATCAAGGAGATGGCCTATCAACTCAAGTTTCCTAGTCATTGGCTCATACACAATGCTTTCCATGTGAGCCTACTAAAGCCACCTCAAGAACCAACTATTGAAGACCCACTGGAGATCAAGGACCAAGAAGATGTGCTGCAGCTCGATTCCATTCTCTGACATGAAGACAAGGTATTGAGAGGCGGTAAGATTATCCGATGGTATCTTATTAAGTTTAAGAACTATCCTTTTGAAGATGCTAGATGGATGCAAGGCATACAATTAAAGCTTAACCTAAACCTTGTCAATGCTTACAATGCTTCCCTAGAGTAAGCAAATATAAAAATGTTTAAAATGAACAAAGTTTTTGTCTTATAAGACTCTCTTTTGCTTTATAGTGCACAGATGTTACTGAATATGCATGCTTAGGATCATGTTGCAGAGACAACATCTCACGAACACCAAGTAGAGCTTGTCACTCTACTATAAAAGATTGATACGGACTAACAATGCAGACATGCTTGCGACAACTAACGCTCTCAAGCACCAAATGGACTAGTCATCCATTCTGGGACGATGTCGTAAGGGAAAATAGGGGTCCTCTACCCGCTAGCAAACGGACTAATGACTAGGCTCTATCATCTCTACCTCATAGTCGAGGACGACTATGATTTCAAGAGAGAGGTAATGTCATAATAACTAATATATAATTCTCCTAAATGATTTTATCATGTTAAACTGATCATTTAATATGGGGAGATACCAAGGGGAGCAAAGGCTAGATATTGGAAAGGCTGCTAGATTAGTCTCAATAGGGGATCCAAAGGAGGAAAAATAGGGATCTAGATGTGGATGGTTTGCTAAAGAGCAAAGTGCATCAATGGAGTTTAAAAAGACCTTTGGGTTCAACTCCGTTAAGACTTCCATAGGTAAAGTTCCAATCTTTTTTGTCTAAAGGTCCTAGGCCATGGGAACCATTCCTAGTGACTAAAGTGCTAATTTGTAAAGTCAACAAAGGACTCTAGCAAGAAGACAAGAGAGAGGGCGAGTTGGGATGAGACAGAACACACACACACACACACACACACACACACACACACACACACACACACACACACACACACACACACACACACACACACACACACACACACACACACAAGCTTACCTTTACACCTAAAAGCAAATAGGACACATATCAAGCATGTAACAAAACCCCCAATTTTGCTTGAATCCTATTGGATGGACAAAGAGGTGGACCAATGAGGATTAAGCTAGTGTAAATTGAAATTTTTATTTTAAAAATGCTTGATAAAAGAACCAATGAAAATTAATCACCCTAAAAAAATATTGAACGGTCAAAAGGTCCAATGAGAAATAAGCAGCCTATAAATTTTCTTAATTCCTATTGGCTAGAAGACTAAAAGGTCTAATAAGAATTTAGATAATTCAAAAGGGGAAAGGGGTGGACACTTGTCACAAGGCTCTTTACTTGGCATCTCAAATGCTATTGGCTAAGCTTTTCAAGGGCCAATAGGATGCCATCATGAGTAAATAGCAAGAGGGGTCGACCAAGAGAAAGAGGGGGCTGATTTTTGCAAGGCATTATCACACACACTCTCACACAATCTTATGTGTGAAGTAAAGAAGACTATCTCCTTCTCAAGCTTTAATGGAAAGCTCATCATCTACTCCAAGCTTGTGAGAAGGGAGGCCTACACCAACAACTCTTGGCTTTGTGATGCAAATCCAACCAAGAGCCAAGATCCAATGCATTCTCATCTCCTCTACCATGCTAATTATTAAGCTATACTAAGATCTTATGAGTGATTATGTGAGGAGACATACTTCTTTCTTGTAAGAATACTCCTTCTTCCTCTAGATCTACTCTCATACCCCGCTAGCTCTCACCATCTTCGAAGGTGTGTGCGGTCTTGGGTCTGAGACCGTGAGGGAATTGATGTTGTGTTTTCAAGTGTAATCTTGGTGCTTGAATCTTCCATCTTCATTGCACTAGCAAGTTATTGATGGAGCACAAAGTATTGTATTGTAAAATGTCTCCCTTGATGGGGGAAACCTATAATACAAAGGCTTTTGGAGGGGGGATCGGTTCCATGTAAATCTGGTCCTCAACTATTGTCAATAGCTTAATTTCTCTCTATTTGTGAAGTATTGTTCATGTATATCTAACTAGGTGTTATGCTTTTGTTGCTCTCTCTCCATCCAAGCACTCTTCCTATGCTCATTAGGAATCTAGTCTTAATGAAATGCTCACTATGTCTATGTTATTTTCCGGTACACAAAAGTTACTAGGCCATTAAATGTTACATCTGTACTCGAAAGAGAAACCATATGTTGCTTCTTACTACTCCATGTGATATTAGCACTCCCAAGTGAGAACATGAATCAAAATGGTAGACCTTCAATTGTATGTACTACCAGTCCAATCCGCATTTGTGTAGCAAATAGAGTTGCAACTCCACATCAGTCCTATAAAAGAGTGCTAGTAATCCAAAGTAACACTCACATAGCACAAAGTGCACCTCAATGCATCTAATTGTGGTTTCTTGGGAAATTGCATAAACTCACTCACCAATCCAACTGTGTAGCTCAAGTCTGGGTGTGAGATAGTCAAGTAGATCAAGCTACCCACAATCTTCTTGTACATGGTAGCATTATTAAGTACTTGATTTGCATCATTTCCCAACTTCAAATTATAATCTAAGGGCATTACAATTGGCTTACAATTAGCCACATAATACTTTTTCAACATATCCAAAGCATATTGCCTTTGTGACATCCATACACCTTCTGTGCAAATAATTTGAATGCCCAAGAAACGCCACAAGTCTCTCAAGTCTTTCATGTCAAACTCTTGCATAAGTAGAACCTTCACGCCCTCTACTTTAGCCACAATATCACCTCCAACAGTCAAATTATCCACATCGATACATATTACCACAATTCCTGCCTCATTCTTTCGCACATACAATGAATGGTCTGCATCAGACATAACAAAGCCCAAGAAATGAGGAATGCCACAATACTCTCATACCAAGCTCTAGGTGCTTGGTTCATCCCATACAATGCTTTATTCAACCTACATACAAGGTCACCTAGCATCATATTTGCATAACCTTATGGTTGCTCCATATACACAGTTTCCTCCAAGTCTCCATTCAAAGTTGCATTCTTTACATCCATTTGTTTCAACACTCATTTTAATGCGGCAGCCACTGCAATAAACACACAAACGGTAGCTATCTTAGCTACGGGGCTGAATGTCTCCTCATAATCAATCCCATAATTCTATGCATAAGCTTTGGCCACAAGTCTAGCCTTATACGTGCTCACACTGCCATCATCATTATGCTTTATTCTGTAAACCCACTTACATCCAATTGCCTTATTATCCTTTGATAATGGAACAAATTTCCATGTTCCATTTGCATCAAGTGCAGCCATCTCTTCATCCATATCTTGCCACCATTTTTCATCCGTGACATCATCCTCAAAACATGTGGATTCTACTTCCTCTGTAATCTTCACCATAAGTGCATAATGGCGAGCCACATAACTGTCATAAATCAATCTCTGAATATGATTTCTTGCGCTTTCTCACCTACGTGGTCTAGGATCACTTCCACGTTCCCTAATCCTTGCTTGCATTCTTCTTGTACCCGGACTGGAGTCTTCACAAAGGGTATGCCAAACTCCTCATCTAGACTCTGCTCAAAACCACTGCTATCGCCATCATCATAAACATCACTCAAATTTGGCGACTTAGGGGCATCTTCAACTTTTTCCTTGATACATTTGAAGAGTTTGCAGGACTCACTTTTCCATGTAACTTTCCACTTCATGGATTCTCACCATGACTTGCACTAGATGACCCTTGCAGCCCACTCAAAACTTGTGACTATGCACCTGTATTTTTTGCAGTCACATTCTCTCTTACATTAGCCCCCAAATCATCTTTTACATCAGAATACCAACTTGCCATTTCATAAAAAACAACATCCTTGCTCACCCTCACTTTACTCGTGACAGGATTGTAGCACTTGTATCTTTTTTGCTCAAGGGAATAGCCACCAAACCTGGATTTTTTGGCTTTTGGATCAAGCTTACTTCTTAGCTCATCCAACACATGCACATAAGAAGTACATCCAAACACTTTAAAATCTGATACATCTGGTTTTTCACCACTGAACTTTTCTCAGGTGCGAGATCTTGTACTACAGTAGTAGGGGTCATGTTCATAATGTAGACACCTATAGCAACAACGATAGCCCAATAACAATGATGCATGTTCTTTTCATTCTTCAATTCTCTAACCATTTTGCTGCAGAGTATACTTGCATAAAAATTCCATGCTTTTTTTAAAAACCATTGAATTTATTGGAGAAGTATTCTGCCCCTCCATCGGACCTCAAGTACTTTACATGTTTCCCTGTTTGTTTTTCAACCATAACTTTGAAATTTCGAAAATGCATAAACATCTCACTTTTTTGCTTCATGAACTAGATCCATACCTTCCTTGTATGGTCATTGATGACACTCACATAGTATCTATATCAACCCATAGATGTAGTCTTTGTCGGACCCCATACATCTGTATACACTAAATCCAATGCATTCTTGCTTACTTATCATGAGGAAAGGATGATTTTTCCTGCTTTCCAAATTGAAAATCTTCACATACTTTCTGCATTTGAGAAACTCGAAACATAGGTAAACCTGTAACCATCTATCTAGTTTGCATCATTCAGCCTCTGCAAATTTACATGACCAATATGTTTGTGCTAATATCTATAATTGGAACAACACATCCACCTCATGCAAACATGGTAGCATTCACCTCAGGCACATGTACATCCAAAGTAAACATTCTGCCCACTTTCTTTCCTTGCGCAACCAGCCTTCCATCCTTCTTATGCTCTTTGACAAAGAGACCATTGGGAGTTAAACCTGACTTGTAAACCTTGCTCAACCATTTGATCAACAGAAACTAGGTTCTTTGTAATGTTGGGTACATGTAGTACATTAGCCAGGTACTTCACTTTACCATCTTCCATAGACAATGGCACATTTCCTGTATGCATGATAGAATGTGCAGGATCATTCCCAGTTTCTACATAGCCAGGACTTTGTAAAGTTTGCATTTCCTTAAACCATTCACCATGGATTCTCATGTGCTTCAATGCATCAGAATCCACATACCAGACATTGTCGCGCTAGATTTTTTCGCATTTACAGACATAGTATTCAGCATGTGATTCATCACAAATAGCCTTTCAGGCTCATCTGCATTCCTACTAGTAGTTGCAAAATGGTTTTGCTGCCTCTTGTCTGGACATTCACGTTCAAAGTGACCATGTCTTCCACAGCCCCATCATACTACATTTTTGTGTTGACGTGCATATTGCATTGTGCATTTCCATGACCTCTTGGACTCCCCCTACCTCAAAAGTTTCCTCAACCACCAGTTGTGTTCTGACCATGGTTGTTGTTTTGCTATTGTGCTTGGTGGAAGCCTCTTCCTCGGCTTTGTCCATGACCTATACCACGTCCTTTCCTCTTCCTCTATTGTTGAAAAGGATATGTTCAAAGTTTTTTCCACCCCATGTAGAGGAGCCTTCCTTGAGTTCCTTCTCTTCCACAATCTATATGGACACTAAATTTGTAAACGAGGGAATATTCTCTCAAAGATGGATGTCAATTTTAACTTGTTTGTACTCAGGACCCAAAGCTCGTAGACAGACTTCTACGTTATCATCATCATTGATTGTAACACCAATCAATGCAAGTGATTCACATATGTTCTTAATCTTTAGTGAATAGTCATTGATGGACATGCTTTTCTTCTAGATAGTATTTAGATCTTCCTTGCCTTTGTGTTGGTCACATCCAATGATGGTAAAGTGTCCCAAGACTCCTTAGGAGATTGAGCATCCTATATATGCCCAATCATAGTGCCTTGTACACTAAAATAAATCCAATACATGACCTTCCGAGCTCCTTGGTTCCAATCTTTAAATGTATTTATTTGTGCAACACTTGCACCTTCCTCTCGCAGTAGTGGTGCTACATCATGCTCTCCATCAATATAGTCCCAATAACCTTTGCCCATAAATAAATTGGTCATTTTGAACTTCCAAGCATGGAAGTTGTTCTTGTCTTTGGGGCTTCGCCGTTGCCATAAAGGCTAGCCCACGATTGACGAGCCAATTTTTGGAAGTGCATAGCTACATGGCATAGCTTGGAGGACTTTGTGAAGACCTCATCTCCAAAGGCCACAAAAAATTGCTAGATGAAGGCCAATACTTTGTCAGTGGCACCAAAGGTTCCATCATAGGTGAGAAAAGAGATACTCTTTCCTCCGTCTTTGAAATTTTTTAGTTTTTGTGACCTTCACCATGCACGGTATGATTTACGATGTCCTCCCCTCTTGTATTCTCTAGGAGAATAGCCATAACTTTCATCGGAATAGGAGGAAGGTGAAGAAGAAGGAGAAGATGGTGACCTATTTCTTGCCCTTTTCTTCCTTTGTTTCCTCTCTTCCCTTTTGGAGTGACGAGGAGAAGGACTGGGAGTTGAACATTTCCTCTCGGGAGGAGTTGGCAATCGTCTAGACCATCGTCTTCATGGAGCCACATCTTCAAAGAAGCATAAAGTTTCATTACTTTCTTGCTCTTTAAGTTCCTCCTCTTGTATAGGAGAGATTCTTCTCTTGGGGGTCTCTTCAAGAGGCCTCCTAAGCTCTCTCTCCTCTTGGAGAGGAAGGGAAATCCCATAAGAGCAAAGTTCTTGAGTAACTTTGGCTTGCAAAGCAGGGTTGCCCATAGCTTGCTGCAACCTAGTAACAAGATAATTGACAAACATGGGGGCATCATCATTAGCACCTTCATGTGAAAAATCAAAGTTATCAATGTTCATTCTACTCTCTTGGTTATTGTTAGCCATGTTAACAAACTTTGTGTACTTAGTGTATAATTTGGCAATTCAAAACCTTAGTTGCCACTCCTCTTAGCCTTTGAAATTTGGGACTTAAGTATCTACACCCACGGCTCGAAGTGGTTAATTATAGAGAGTAGTGGAGTGGGTGTAATATTGCAGAATTACCGAGCTCTAGCTCTTTTTGAACTTCTTATGGCTCAATAATGGTAAAGCCATAGGCAATATTAAAACAACTCCATTATTAAGTCCAAAGCTCCCGAGGTGTGCACCATATCCCACATAGTGGGCTCAATAAAACCGATAATAGATCCCAGTCCACTTACCCTATTATATTTAACAAAATCAACCATTTATAGGCTACTTAAGGACCTCTCTATTTAATCAAGGAAAGAGAAACCAAATGCTCTGATACCAATGTAATGGAAATGGCCTATTAGCTTTGAGAGTATTGAAAATTAGAGAAGGTACTTTTGTGAAATTACTTTGATTATTTATGATGCTGGTGATCCTATTGATGTCACTCTTTACCAAAATATTGTTGAAATCCTTATTTATGTATGCAACCCAAGACCGGATAGTCAGTTTGGAGTCTCACACGTAAGTAGATTTATGCATAGCCCATTGGCAAGCTGTCAAACGGATCTTTTACTACTTGAGTGGCACTTTATATCTTGATTTTTTTTATCCAAAGGGGGATCATTGCTGTTAGATTTACATGCTTTTTGGGACTCACATTAGGCTTGTTGTTTCAACACACGAGTGTCCACAAGTGGTTTTTGTTTCATGCTCTGTAGTTCATGCATATCATAGTTGAGTAAGGAGAAACCTATTGTGGCCACTTCCAGTTATGAGGTTGATTACAGGGTAGTCTTCATAGCTATGGTTGAGTGTGTATGGATCAGATGCCTTATGGCTAATTTGGGTGATGGACAGGACACTGTTGCCAACATCATCTACACTGAAAATCATAGCACATTGGAAGTTGCGAGGAACCCAATTCATGCTCGCATAAAGCACATTGAGGTGCATTACCACTATGTTAGGGAGAGGCTCTCAGCAAGAAAGATCAACTTGGCTTTTGTGCCAACACAAGAAAACCTCGCAGATCTTTTCACAAAGGCATTGTCTCATGATAATTTCAAAGCTTTCCACAAAGCTTTGGGCTTACTTCCCTTTGTGAACTGATCATGTCCTCAAGGCATGGAGCTTCCCTATACTCTATGTGCCATCTCGCGTTCACCACATCACTCCCGAGGGGATTTATTACCATCATACATATGATAGTGATGTGTTTGAACACACTTACAACTATCAGGGCATTTTCTCCCTCACTAGGAGATTTTTTTCCTTGTGTATTGTATATACGCCTGTCACTCTAGGGCTAACTCATCTTTCCATTGCACACTATGTAATACACTCATTGTTGTGTGCCTTGAGCTTCCTTCGTCTTTCTCCAAGCTGTGTGGTTTTCATGCAGCCTTATTTCCAACATCTTCTCACGTAATTCCAGTTGTAAAAACACTCATTTGTATTGTGGTTGGTGTATTTCTGCTTGACTGCACACCACTTCAAGGCTCTTGGTATATTTGCTACATGTGGTGGAAGTGGTTGTAAATTGGTATTTTGTTGATAAGTTTAGTTCATCCTTTGGATCAATTCCTTGAATACTTGATCAACACTTCGAGTGATTGAAGTAGGAGCACTACATTTCATAGATGAATTGCTAATGGTTGAAGAGGCACTACTAGTGGTTGTGTCCATATCCTTCGATACCTCTCCGTAGGTTTTGCAATTGTTGACTAGATACAACGCTTTCTTAGAGTGACATGTTCAAATGTAGTGCATGACTTTAAGTGAAAATCCTTCTTGAAAGTTTCCTTTCTTAAGCCCTCTATGAAGAGAATTGATAGTCGTTCAACTTGAGGTAACTCTCATATCAAACATCTTTCATTATGTCATTTGAAGAAAAGCGAAGCTTCCTTCACCTTTTCGTTTTCTTTTTGCTTAAAGGCATAGATTTGGGAGACCGTATTGTGCTTGATTCCTCTTTTAGAGAATTATTCGGCAAACTTTCGCAAGAGTTGATTGATGTTTAGGAAATATCTACCATTCAATGGCTTGAGCCAAGTCAATGTTGTTCCTTCCAAGGTCAAACCAAATCCTTGTGGAAATTTGTGACTTGTTCAACTCTTAAGACTTTCTTAAAGAGTGATACATGTGCGTATGGATCCCTTGATCCATTGTACTTTTTGGAAACACATTTTCTCACTTGAGATTTCACATACTTTGTGTTTCAGCTACCATTCTCATAATCCTAGGATCCCCTAATACAACATCTCTTGCTTCATATCCATTGATAGGTTCTCTAGTAGGAGTTTGATCACTCACTCTCTCATCAAGTCTTACGTCTCTAGCTTTGGTTCACGTATCTAGAACCCTTATAGTATGAATACTGTGTCTAGAGCCTCACTACCCCTATGCGTGGTCATTGGAACCCTTGAACCTAAGGATCCCATTGGTCTACGTATAGAAAAATGTGGTCAACTGAATGAATTCTCCCCTTTAGTTCTCATAGGACTTGCTCTTGTGGTTTCTTGCCTTGTTTCAAAGACATCTAGTCTATGTGTGCCAGAAGTGACCTGGTACTGATGGAGAGGTCCTTCAAAGTACGTAATCTCTCCAGCTCCTTGAGGTCCACGGTGGAGTACCGTCATCCATAATTATCAAGTATTACCACTTGGGTATCTCTACCTTCCTCGTACCGGGCCTCGTAGGTAAAAATATATAAGCAATTGTGTCAATTAATTCCCTAATGTTGGGCTCATCACACTTATACTATGGGAGACATACGAAAGCACCACATTGCTGTCAACACCAATCCATGTTTGCTCTCCATTGTCATACTTGTCAAACCCCACATGTGTATTGTTAGTGTTGACTTGAGTTGTTCTATTCACTCGCCTAAGCTTCGCATTAGGAATGTCCAGCTTTCGCGGGTTTTCTTCAGGCTTGACATAACCTTATCTTTGGTTTTTGTTAATCCCCATTTGTCCAGAATGTAGGGGTCTAGCACAACTAAATACATGGTTCCCTCATCATTGAAGTATCAATTTTGCTACTCCATAGCCTTCAATAGCCCGCTTTTAAAGTTAGCCAAATGCATTTGGAAAGAGTTTTTGAAACCAATGAAAAGATTCCAACAAACAAACAACACTATAGAATTGACGCCATGGTAGTGGGTGGGATGGGATTCAACTACAAGACCTGTTGAGCAACGTGGCATCAGGATCCTCAACCCTAGTATTCATAAGGAGGCTGAGTGTAACATTTAATGGCCTAGTAACTTGTGTGTAGCGAAAACTAGCATGAAGATAGTGAGCATTTCATTAGAATAGGTTCCTAATGAGCATAACAAGAGTGCTTGGGTGGAGAGAGCAACAAAAAGCATAACACCTAGTTAGATAGGCATGAACAATACTTCAAAAGAGAGAGAAATTAAGCTATTGACAACAGTTGAGGACCGGATTTACACGGAGCCGGTCCCCCCTTTAAAAGGCTTTGTATTATAGGTTTCCCCCATCAAGAGAGACATTTTACAATACAATACTTTGTGTTCCTTCAATAGCTAGCTAGTGCAATGAAGATGGAAGCTTCAAGCACTAAGCAAAACACTTATAAAACACAACATCAATTCCCTCACAATCTCAGACCCAAGACCTCACACACCTTCGAAGATGGTGAGAGCTAGAGGGGTATGAGAGTAGATTGAGAGGAAGAAGGAGTAGTATTACGAGAAAGATGTACATCTCCTCACATAATCACTCATATTATCATAGCATAGCTTAGTAATTAGTATGGTAGAGGAGATGAGCATGCATTGAAGCTTGGATCTTGGTTGGATTGACATCACAAAGCCAAGAGTTGTTGGTGTAGGACTCCCTTCTCACAAGCTTGGAGTAGGTGATAAGCTTTCCAATAAAGCTTGAGAAGGAAAGCGAGAGTCTTCTTGCTTCACACTTGAACTAGTGTGAGTGTGTGTGCAATAATTCCTTGAAAAATTCAGCCCCATCTCTCTCTTGGTCGACCCCTCATGCTATTTTCTCTTGCTGGCTTCGCATTGGACCCCTCCAGGCTTAGCCAATAGGATTTAAGAAGCATAAGTGATAGTCTTGTGACATGTGTCCCACTTTCCCCTTTTGTGAGAGCTTTAAGTAATCAGTCAATGCAGCTAAACTCTCATTGGACCCCTTTGTCTCTTGGCCAATAGGAATCAGGCAAGCCATTGGGCTGCTGAAAGCTCATTGGACCCCTTGGGGGACTGTCCAATAGTCTTCCATAGAGCTTAATTCTTATTGGTTCTTTTATTAAGTGTTTTTAAATGAATTAGACTAGATTTAATCTAGCCTAATTCTCATTGTTCCACCTCCATGGCCATCCAATAGGATTTGAGTGCACATTGTGGGCATCTGGGCTAGGGAGCTGACATGTGTCCCTCATTCCCTTTGTGTAAAGGAAGCTTGTGAGTGTGTGTGTTTATCTCTCATCCTCTACTTGCAAGGCTCACCCCCTCCCTTGTAGGAGTTTTGTAGACTTTTTGGTACACACACAAAGCATCCAATTTCTCTAGTGTTTGACCTTTGGACACAGCCTTTGAATTTTGGAACCTTAGCATTTTGAAAGTCTTAATGGGCTGAACCTCAGGGTCTTTAAATTCCATTGTTGCACATTGCTCGTTTGCAATTGGCCCCCCCTTTGGATCCCTATTTTTCCTCCTTTGGATCCCTACTGTGGCCGGTCTACCAGCTTGTGGGACGCATGTCTAACCTCACCATCCTATCTTATTGCAGTATTAGCGAGAACCACGATTAATTTGTCAAACCATGGGAAAAAGCTGACTCAACTAGTACATAAAGGCTACAAGAGGTTGTCAACCTCTCGGAAAACAACTAACAACTTGCATCTAAATCAAGTTACACTCAAGTACTGAAATCACCAAAAGCCAATCGCTCATTGGCAAGTAAATGACATTCGTTATAGCATCAACTGACATCCAAATGTAACAAAACTTCTAGGACAAGTTTATAAGACCTAAGCACACATGCTTATGGTCTCAAATCCCACTTTAGGTCAAGTTCCAAAATCGCGATTATGAACAACAATGGATTTTTTACCTACTCGCTTTCGACCTATAATGCATCTAAATGCTTAGCAATGATGCCCCAATACCCCTCCTATGATTAGTTGTTGATTTAAAAGTGTAAATTCCCAGTTATGATGAAATTAGGCCGCGGGTCGCAGCGACACCAAAAGCTACGAAATACTGTGAATGGCTTACGTCAATGCGTAGATCTCTTACCTGCGGTTACAATGCAACAACGAAATTGCAATGTGACAACCGGAGAGGGAGTAGGAAGCGCGAGAAGGAGAGAAGTGAGCGCCATTAGCTCACTATGTGTATTTCTTATCCAAAAAACTTACAAAAATTGGCTTTTATACCTTCGCCAAGGTTTTTGGGTGGTCAAAACTAGTAATCTGGAGTTCTACCAAAGCTGGGAAATGACTGGCTAATACAATCTGGAAGCTTGTAGCCTCGGCTCATTAATTATAGATTTTAATCCGAGAAAATTGGAGTTACAATATTCCCGATTTATCAAAAAAATAAATGTTTTACAAAAAAAACTCCAAAAAATGATGTCCGTGTTAGCTTGCTGCTAACATTCCCCCCCTCATTGCCAGTGTCGTCCCTTGACACAGCTTTATGGGCTGAAATAGTCTTCGGGTTGACGGTTGGCGAGGCGGTTTTTGAGCGCATCCACTGCCTTTTGGTATCTGATTCTTCTTTCTTTGTCAGGCACTTGTAGAAATTGCATTATTACTTTATTCTTCAACTCCACCGCTGAGTATCCTACAAACCTGGATGTTAGGTTGCTGATCACCGAGGCAAATATCTTCGTTCTCCAGGTGAAGAATCCAGTGTAGAATGCTTCTTCAAAGGCCAGCATATTATTTGATGGCAAGAACATACATCTAGAATAGAATCCGTAAAGGACTTCTTCTGAAGGCTGCCCACTCAGATCGTAGCATAAGCCTTTGTTTCCTTCCAAGAATGATAGCCATGGGGCTCTTGTTTGCTCGGGCTCATTAAAAACTTGTATACATGTTAGTAACATTCTGCAGATTTTTTATAACATAGCGCAGGAGAGATCTGGTAGACTCTTGAAGAAAGACATGGTGCCCGTTAGGGTTTTCACCATGTATTCCTCTGTTGCTTGACCTCTCTCTAGAGCTGGCATCCTGGGAAAGTTAAGCCAAATTGGCCTCTTCTTTTGCAGTGCTTCATACGCTTGCCATGTCCTTACTCTGGGTACAGTACAAAAGGTTGAATCTCTTTGAAGGGCTGCAGGTGCTCTTGTGAACAGAATCCGGTATCTCGGATTCTTGTTCAGCCAGCTTAACCTCCACTTTGGGTGGTCTTTCTCTGTGCCTTCTTCTTGCCTATCTTTGTACAGCCTCTCTTTCACCAATAATAAATCCACTTTGATGGGAGGGTATGGCAGGGATTGTTGGTGCCATTGAGAGTTGATTTGATTGGGAGTGAGTTGAGTGACATTGACAGAGTGTAAAACTCTCAACTCCCAATCCGTTGCGGCTTTCCACTACTCATCCACCTCTAGGGTGATCTTCTCCTTCAGTGCATCTTCTTCAGCTTTTGACAGCTAGACCATTGGCACTGTGTCTTCATCCGTGATGATAATCTAAAAATCTTCATCACCACTCGGCTCTGCTATTGACTGTGTCTCTAACTCAGCAAATGCGACCGAGGGTATGTCTATCTGTGGAGGCTCTGAAGTGCCTGCCTCTTCCTGCATGTCTGGTTTCCCATCTCTAAGGAGTTGATTAATTCGCATAAGTTCTGATATCTACTTTAGAATCTCCTCCTCTCTTTGAACCCGCATCAGTGCCAAGTCCTTGCGCTGTGATTGTTCTAGCTTTAATTCCAATTCAAGGCCTTTGTTTTTCTTCTCGAGTGCCTTATACACTTAGTCAGTTCCTTTGATTGAGGCCAGGACTGGATTTTCTCTTATTTGCCGTAAGAAAATGGCATGATCATTGATCATCTGTTGAGAATACTACAGAGAAGCATTGGTAACATCTAATTGCACCTGAATTTTCTGAGCTGATAGAGATGTCGTAAGAAGTTCATTCGTAACTTCTGTCAGTTGCTCGTCTTTTGCTTTGCAGGCATCAGATAATTTGGTGAGTAGATCACCTATCTCCTCCATTTCTTTTTTTTTGCCTATCTCTGGCTAACTGATGCTGTTCCGCTTCTGCCTTGAGCTCTTGCACCTGCCTTTGAAGATCAATGATGAAAGTCATCCTGTCTTCTAACTCTCCTTGGAGAGCGTCAATAACCATTTCAAGTTCTTTGGCCTTCGCGCTACGGTTTACTACTGTTGAGCAGAGTCTCTCCGTCATTTCCTGCATCTGCCGTGCATATTCATTGACTTGGCAATTACCTCATCGTTTGACTGTCACTCCTCCTGTCTTGCCAGCTGAGATGTGCCTGCAGCCTCATGTGTGGCTTCGTGCTGCATCGTAACTGCTGGTGATTCTTGTGTAGAGGTAGGTGGTTAGTTTTCTTCTTGGGTATCCCGAGGCTTTGATGCCTCGGTAGTTTCTGGCTGAGTAGAAGTAGAGGGTGTGGACTTAGACCTTGCTATCTTTTCAGGTGCCAGCCTTTCTTCCTTCTTTGGCTCAGTTTCTTTCTCATGTGCATTGGTAGACTCTTTTTCTGCATCTGCTTCTTTATCAGTATCTTGTTCAGATCCACTTGCCTTTTCCTCTTCTAGCTTTTGATTGTCTTCTATGGCCTTCTCCTGTTTCGGCTTGGCTTCTTTTTCTTTTTGTCTCTTGGAGTGGTCAGCTTCTTGTGCAGATTCTGTTGGTTTGGTGGACTCAGAATCTTTCTCTTTCTTAGGCTTCACTTCTGTATTGGTGTCTTTGCTTGCAGGTGATGGTGGCGGGCTAGGCATGGGATGGTCTTGTTGTTCTGTAGGTGGTGAGGTGGGTCGGGAGATCCATAACTTTGTTCTTGTCTAGCCGTTTCCTCGGCTTGCCTTTGGTCTTCCACCTCCTTGGCTTTCTTAGCATCTTCTTCTACTTGCTTCAACTTTAGAGCTTCAACCTCTTGGTACAGTCTTTCTAAACGCTCTGTTGGATCTTCAGTTTCTTTTCTTGTATGATGCTTTGTTCGAGGGACTTTAAGTCCAGCGGGTACCCATTTTTCTTGGTCCTTCCCTTGTGCTTGCCTATTGCACTGGACGCATGTTTCTCTCTCTCAAAGCACGCTTGCTTTTGAGCTGGCTCTTCTTGGTGTGCGGCCACAACTTTTCTTTTCATCTCTTCTCTCCAATCTCTTTTTTCTTCGTTGTCGGAGCTCTCACTGCTGTGCCATTCCAGCAAGCTTGCAACTGACTCTTCATCAGATTTATATGATCTTTTACCTGACCTTGTAGCTCTTGGAGAGGCTTATGTTGCCAATATGCATGTATTTTGATCTGGAGCAGGCGGTAGGTTTTCGGCCATGCCAATAGCATGATATGATATTCTAGTCAAGACCTCTTGCGCACCCAAGTACGTGATTTTGCCTTCCTTCTTGGTGCCCTTCAAGGTTGTCAAGACATACTGCACGTGGTCCACTGGTTGCCTTGTCGTCGACTTGAGAACTTGAGTGAATGTGGTGGCCACAGCGTGATTTGGTGTAGTGTACCTTGGTGGACTTTTTGCCAGAAAATGAAAGTGTTGGTGATACAAACGGGATGGATCTTCCACCTGTTTGTGGATAAGATCGACGAATCTAGCCGCGGCTGTCTCTTTGGTAAATGTGCCTGTGGTTTTTCTGTCTCTTGCTCGCATGGTCATTCCTTCTGTGGGCAGTCTGAGTGCCTCTGCCCCTATCTCTTTTGTGATCACTACTTCGACCTTGTTCCCTTGGGTGTCGGATATCTGTGCGGTTACGTCTTCTTTGATTGTGGATAGAACCTCGTAAGCTTTCTGAAAGTCCACTCCGCAAAGCTCTTGTTCGTAGAAATCCTTGAGCCCCAGCCTGTGGTTAGCTTCTTTGGTTTCTGGTTTGGCAGCTACATCATAGACTTCTTTGGGCAGGAGTTGCAACTCCACTTGATGCCCCTCTTCACTTTTGAACCTGCCAGTGAAAACTGTAGTGTGGTGCTCTTCCAGTTCTTCTCTAGAGAGGTAGGATGCCTTTGCTGCTTTGATTGACTCGGGGTCTAGTTGATAAGCGGGCAGTTCTTGTAGTTTTTCTTTTTGGTTGAGCTTCTTTTTAGCCCTCTCCACTGCTTGCATGGCTCCTGCTCAATGAATAGAGTGCACAGTTAGCAGATTTATCAGAATTTTCTCTGAAATGTCCTTTAAGCTGAAATGCTGACAATTTGGTCCACTTTGCTTCGAATCAATTTAACAAGCAAAGATGCATAAAAACATGTAAGGAACAAAACTATGTGGTCAAAACAAAAATTTGCAACCAAAGTAAATAACCGCGATTATTTACAGCTGAGGAAAATTTTCAACTTTTTGCAAACTTGGCTTTATAGGCTTGAAGTATATACCAAATACATGCTTTGAGTGAAATATGTACTCATTTGGATGCACAGGGTGAAAATGGTACCAGATTTTGGCTTTAGGTCTTTGAAATAGTAGATATACAGGAAATTTGAGATTTTGAATTCCAAATTGATTCAAAATTGGCTAGTGGGCTTAACACATCATGTACTTTGGATGTATAATGGCAACATATCAAAATTCCTCAATTTTGACCAGAAAGTAAATAATCGCGATTATTAACTTTTCTTCCAAAATTGACATTTTTGTTAGGAAATAAGACGTAGATAAATAGATAATTGAGTAGATTACTTAATGGAGAGAGACAGATTTACATACACGAGATTATAGAGTAGAGAGAGAGAGAGATAGAGAGAGAGTACACATGATATACGTGGTTCACCCAATGTGGGCTACGTCCACGGGAAAGCAACCACTCAATGGCTTTAGTACTTCAAAACAAGAAGTAGTTTACAAAGGGATTATACCCTTAATGGAGCTCCCGCCCTGCTTCACTCTCACCACCTCACACTCCCCTTGTTGCATCAACTTCACACACTATGAAATGTGTGTAGAAATGGCCTCCTTTTATAGGCCAAAAGGGCTGCCCTCTCTCATGAGAGGCAGCCATGTGTAGCTGCCCTTGTGTAGATAAGTCCAAATCGAACCCTCCCATCTGCCCATGTGTGGCCGCCATTGAGAAGACGAGTCCACTTTTGAATTCGGCCACCGGCCAACGGCCATTGACTACCGGCCACTGGCCAACCGACAGTTGTTTTCCAACCACTTTTCGGCTGCCGTCCGGCCATAATATTCCGACGAGGGAAAAAAAAAGTCTCAGGGGCTTACGCCCCCGAGGCCCCTAAAGTTGCTCCTGATTTTTGGCCGTGAAAATTTTGGTTTCCGGCGAGCGATTTTCCTTCACGCACGATGGCTTCTCCTCATAATGGGGGCCTTACAAATGTGCGCTTTTACCACAGAAAATTACAAGGGTAAATCAGGCTCCATACTTAACAATCTCCCACTTGGAGACTGATCTCCATACCAAACCTGTGACTGCTTTCCATTCTGGCTTCTTATCCTTGAATGCCGATTGAAGATGAGCAAAAGCTCAACTTCTCCTTGTTGACCACCTTTGTAAACATGTCTGCAGGATTTTCACTTGTATGTACCTTTCCTAGGCTTTAGCTGTCCCTCTTCCAAAAGAGTGCGTATGAAGTGATATCTCACCTCAATGTGCTTTGTCCTTGAATGAAAGGCTGAGTTCTTCGCAAGATGGATAGCGCTTTGGCTATCACTGTACAAGACACAATTGTCTTGTTTGAATCCAAGCTCTTCTAAGAATCTGTGAAGCCACATAATTTCTTTGCTTGCCTCTGTCATTGCTACATACTCTGCTTCCGTGGTAGAAAGTGAAACCACTTTCTGCAGCTTTGAAGCTCACTTTAGTGCTATGCCTCCAATCGTGAACACATAGCCAGTAGTGCTCCTTCGAGTATCTTTGTCGCCTGCCATATCTGCATCAACATACCCTTCTAGAAAAATATCAGTTCCTCCAAAATACAAAGCATTTGTTGTTGTCCCTTTTAGATACCTAAGTATCCACTTCACAGCTTGCCAATGCTCTTTACCTGGGTTGTCCATGAACCTACTCACAACTCCCACTGCATGTGCAATGTCTGGCCTTGTCCAGACCATAGCATACATTAAAGAACCTACCGCTGCAGCATATGGAACTTTAGACATATAGGCTATCTCCTCTTGTGTCTTTGGACGCATATCCTTCGTTAGTTTAAAATGACCAGCCAAAGGTGTAGAAACTGGTTTTGCATTTTGCATTTCAAACCTTTCTAGTACCATCTTGATGTAATCTTCTTGAGATAACTTTATTGTCTTCTTCGTCCTGTCCCTTGATATTTTCATACCAAGTATCCTCTTTGCAGCACCTAAATCTTTCATTGAAAAAGATTTAGACAGCTCCTCTTTTAGGTCTTTGATGTCCTGTATGTTAGCGCTTGCAATCAACATGTCATCAACATATAACATTAGGATGATGAATTTCCCATCTCCCAAATTCTTCGTGTAGACGCAGTGATCCGAGTTGCATCTTGTGAATCCATGATCCAACATCCATCGATCAAACTTCAAGTACCATTGTCTTGATGCTTGCTTTAAACCATACAAGCTCTTCTTTAATCTGCAAACCATTTTCTCCTTACCTTTTACTTCATACCCCTTTGGTTGAAGCATGTAGATTTCCTCCTCTAAGTCACCGTGAGGGAATGCTGTATTTACATCCATTTGCTCAAGATTTAGATCACGAGCATCCACAATGCTTAAGACAAGCTTAATTGAGTTCATTTTTACAACAGGAGAAAATATTTCATTGAAGTCAATACCTTTCTTTTGAGAAAAAACTTTTACCACAAGCCTAGACTTGTATCTTTTCTTCCCACCTTCTTCTTCCTTCACCTTGTACACCCATTTTTTTTGAAGTGCCTGCTTAACTTTAGGCAACTCAACCAACTCCCATGTTTGGTTGCGATGTAGTAAGTCCATCTCCACTTGCATGCTCTTCGTCCATTCTTCTTTGGATTCATGTTGCATAGCTTCTTCGTATGATTCTGGCTCTCCAGAATCTGAGATCAAGAGATGGTTGAAGGAAGGAACAAACCTTTCTGGAGGTCTACTTGCTCTTGTAGATCTTCGGGGAATAGGTTGAGGCTCCTTATTTGGTTGACGTTGTTGCACATTGTCACCGTTTGCAGTCCTTGAGTCTTCACCGTCCTCAAGCTCCATGTACTCATCACCTGTTTCTTTTGTTTGTTTTCTTTCCAAGTAATCTTTGTACATATTTTGTTCGTTAAAAATTACATCCCTGCTCCTTAATATTTTACCATCTTCAGGATTCCATAGGCGATACCCAAAGTCACCTTCTCCATAGCCAATGAAGAAACACTTTTTGGACTTTGCATCTAGCTTTGATCTTAGGCTTCTATCTATATGCATGAAAGCCTCACACCCAAACACTTTGAGAAATGCATAATTCATTGGTTTACCTGTCCATGCCTCTTCTGGAACTCCCCCATCTAGTGCCGTTGAGGGTGACCGATTGATTAAGTACACAGACGTACTTACAGCTTCCGCCCAAAGCTCAAGCGGTAGGCCTGCATGTAGCCGCATGCTTCGTGCTCGCTCCATAATTGTCCTATTCATCCTTTCCAAAATCCCATTTTGGTGAGGTGTCCTTGGGGTTGTCCTTTGCCTCTGAATGCCATTGCTAGCACAAAAGCTTTCAAAAGCTTGGCTACAATATTCACCTCCATTGTCGGATCTGAGGCATTTAACCTTGGTACCTGTTTCATTCTCCACAAAGACTTTCCACCTTTAAAATATGGAAAATACATCGGACTTATTCTTCATGACATAAACCCATGTTTTTCTAGTCGCGTCGTCTATGAATGTTACATAGTACAATGAGCCACCAAGTGATGGTATACTTGCAGGACCCCAAACATCAGAATGAACCAACTCAAGTTTTTTATTTTTTCTTTCATTTCCTAATTTTTGAAATTTTACCCTCTTTTGTTTACCATAAACACAATCTTCACAGAACTGTAAGTCCACTTCTTTCAAACCTGGTAGAAGCTTCTTTGTTTGAAGGATTTGCATTCCTTTGGCACTCATATGCCCAAGTCGGTAGTGCCACACCGCACTGTCAACTTCTGTAGTTGCTGCACAAGCTTAAGGTTGCGTGCTAACAGTACACAAGTAAAGTGTACCGAATTTTTCTCCCTTGGCAACCACCAAAGATCCCTTTGAGATCTTCCACCGTTTGTTTCGGAATGCAATGTTGTGACCTTCATCGTCCAATTGTCCTGTAGAGATCAAATTTTTGCGAAGAGAAGGAACATGTCTAACATCTTTAAGCTTCCATTCATTTCCGTTAGCAGTTTTGACAGAAACTCTACCTTTGCGTAGTCTTGGAAATGTTTCTTGTGTGGTGTCGCATGGAATGAAGCCCCGAAATCTACTATCCAGGAATTAGACACATTGTCTAATGAGAGAATTAGAGCATCTTGCTCTTCTTTACCTGCCACATTGGCCTCCGATGTTGGCTTGTTGTCTTGAGACTCCATCTCCTTCTTCTTCTTGGACCAGCAATCCTTCTTGACGTGGCCCTTCTTGCCGCAGTTCCAACATTCAAGAACTGACTTTGTGCGTGACTTACTCCGCCTTGAGCGATCATGACCCTTTTGGTTTTTGAACCTTTCCTTAGGCCTTCCTCTTGTTTCCACTGACAATGCAGCACTTGATGATTCTCCTATGCTTCTCCTTAGTATTTCCTTGCTTAGGAGAACACCCACAACATCATCAAACTTAAGAGTATTTGTGCCAGAAATAGAATTACTTACAGCCATCACAAGGCTATCCCAACTATTCGGTAGAGATGATAGTAGAAGGAGAGCTCGCACTTCATCATCGAAATTGATTTTCACCGATTGAAGTTGACTTATGTTTGTGTTAAAGTCATTTAGGTGTTCTGCAGCTGAACCATTCTCTGTCATCTTTAGATTGAACAAGTGCTTCATAAGAAATACCTTATTGGATGCCGATGGTTTCTCTTAGAAGTCGTCAAGTGACTTTATCAAGTCCTCCGTGGTCTTCATCTCCAAAACATTGAAGGCCACCGTTGATGCCAAGCTTAACCGGATTGTTCCCAGGGCCTTTCGATCAAGGACAATCCATGCTTCATCTGCCATTGTTGCAGGCTTCTTCGCAAGACCTCCTAGTGGCAAATAGAGGTCCTTCTGGTAGAGATAGTTTTCAATCTGCATCTTCCAATGTTGATAGTTTTTGCCGTTGAACTTCTCAATCTTGAGCTTCCCTTCCTGCGCCATAACTCCCACTCAATTCAAGGAATCCTTTCCTTGAGATAATTTAGCTACGAGCAAACCTTGCTCTGATACCAGTTGTTAGGAAATAAGACGTAGCTAAATAGATAATTGAGTAGATTACTTAATGGAGAGAGACAAATTTACATACACGAGATTATAGAGTAGAGAGAGAGAGAGAGAGAGAGAGAGAGAGAGAGAGAGAGAGAGAGAGTACACATGATATACGTGGTTCACCTAATGTGGGCTACGTCCACGGGAAAGCAGCCACTCAATGGCTTTAGTACTTCAAAACAAGAAGTAGTTTACAAAGGGATTATACCCTTAATGGAGCTCCCACCTTGCTTCACTCTCACCACCTCACACTCACCTTGTTGCATCAACTTCACACACTATGAAATGTGTGTAGAAATGGCCTCCTTTTATAGGCCAAAAGGGCTGCCCTCTCTCATGAGAGGTAGCCATGTGTAGCCGCCCTTGTGTAGATAAGTCCAAATCGGACCCTCCCATCTGCCCATGTGTGGCCGCCCTTGAGAAGACAAGTCCGCTTTTGAATTCGGCCACCGGCCATTGACTTCCGACCACCAGCCACCGGCCATTGACTACCGGCCACCGGCCAATCGACGGTTGTTTTCCGACCACTTTTCGGCCGCCGTCCGGCCATAATATTCCGACGAGGGAAAAAAAACTCTCGAGGGCTTCCACCCCCGAGGCCCATAAAGTTGCCGCTGATTTTTGGCCGTGAAAATTTTGGTTTCCGACGAGTGATTTTCCTTCACGCACGATGGCTTCTCCTCATAATGGGGGCCTTACAAATGTGCGCTTTTACCACAGAAAATTACAAGGGTAAATCAGGCTCTATACTTAACAAGTTTTTGGTACAAATTGGTTCTAGGCATTGTATAGACCTTGGGTATGAGATATGAAGTGATTTGGATCAAGAAATGTTGTCCATAACCCAAAATTTGGCTTGCAAAGACTTCTTTGCGTTTTTTGACAATTTTACAAGTAATGGGTGGTCATTTTGGCTCATACTTGATTTTTGGTATGTAATAGGTGTGTACACATGATAGGTGAGGTGAGGTGACAATTTCCAAGCAAAACTGATGCAAAAGTAAATAATCGTGATTATTTACAACAGTGACAAAAACTTTGCAAAACCTACAAATTCCGACCTAGATATGTTTCATACACCTAGTACAAGTCCTAAATTGAATTTGGTCAAGTTTGGTCATGTCGGCATCACTTTTGATTTTTCGACTCTCAAATCACCGCTTTTTGTGACTACTCTGTTTGTTGGATCGGTCAATGAACTGTGAGGCTTTGGATTTGTCCGCAACATAGTCGTGAAGCAACCTGTCCAATTCTAGCTCATTTGCAGTCAGTTTAATCCCGTATGTCGAATTTGAAGCTTTGTAATCTTCGAGCCGTTTTATGCTGTTCGAGGGCTTTGCTTGATGGATTTCACCAAACCAATCATATACATTGTATATGGACCTCATTAGCAAGCCATTTGTGGAGTCAGGTCGAAATTCTGGCATTTGCCAAAAACCTAACTTTTTCACTGGGGACCCCCTCGACCCCAGCCGAATGGCCATGTGATGGTAAAGAAAGGTTCTATTATGTTAGGGCATGCTATGGTTCAAATCCCATTTGATTTGGTCAAGCTGGTAGGCCACTATGGTCAGTTTTAGGTTGTAGGTCTTCGTGCATTGCTCGGTTTCTATGGTTTTTTTCTAGGGCTTTAGACTAGTTACCGGCCGTATACAAAATGGATCATTGTCGAGTAAGGAACTTACCCCTCATGTCTCTGTGAGACGGTGCTAAAAATGGTCAACTGTGGGCTCCGGAAAAGTCGCTTGAAAGAGGCTGAAATCTCTCTCTGCAAAGGCTCCAAGTGGAAATGAGGTGGTTTTAGCCTACCTTGGATATCTATTCCCGGACTTCCCAAACCAAATTTCCCCAGATTCCCCCGTTAGTCCTACTAGGCCGTGAAATGTATGTTAGACTCAAAAATTTCCCTGATCGGATTCCTGTAGCTCATTCTGCAAGAATTTTGCAAAAGAAGGCCTGGCCGCTTAATTTAGGCTCCCCGCTTCCATCTTCTGATTTCATTGAAAATTTTTATGCTTGTCCACCTTGCCTTTCTGATCACCATTGTGTCTTCCATTTTTCCATCTGAGCTTCCCTACTATTTATTATTAATTTTTGACCTGTTTATTTTAAAAAATCAAAGAAAATAGCAAAATACTCTAAAAAAGTAAAGTAAAAATCCAATAATTAAGAAAATCCCTTGAAAAACACATCTTTATTGTTTTTTGTTGGATTTTTCTATTTTTAAGCCTCATTATCAATAGAAATGATGAAAAATATCCAAAAAAGGACTATTTTTGATGATTTTCTGATAGTATATACATTATTTACACTCATCGGGAGGATATTATCAGTGAATTCTCCCTTGATGATGAATTATAAGGATATTATTGGGTAATTTTGCAAAAAAATCACACGTTAACATCAAACTTTTTCCTCTCTCTTCAAACATTGCCCTTAATTACTTAATATTTAGTACTTAGTGCCCTTCCACCCCTCCTAGATGGTGTACTCCCGGACGATTGTGTGCATGGGTTGAACAATCATGTCTATGAATAGCCGTGGATGGATCTACCATGCTATGAAGATCAATGCAATTCAAACCAATATGCTGTGCAAGAGCTGGGTCTTGAGTAATTAATTCAAGGGTTTCCGATGTCGAGGTTTGCTGTTGATATCTTCCAAAGAGCAATTCTTGTAGCTTGCATGCTCTCTGTTTGATTGTACCATCATGATGCTTTAGCACACTAATTGCTTGAGCTGTTGGTAGCGCTTTTGACTGCTGTCGAGCTTTTTCTCGCCATTGGTAGCTTGGTCGGCGTGGTGCTGCATGGTGTGGTGGAGTCTTTTGAGACTTAACTCTTCATTTCTTCATTGGTTTCGCGGTTTGTGGATAAGATAAGTGCTCCTTTTTCTTCCAAACCATTCCCATGCTAGGTTACTTGCTTGGAGATGCCCGTTTCTGTGTTTTAACCCTTGGAACCTTCTTTTGTTTTGTTGGTGAAGTTTTAGGCACCCAGATTTGAGTCGGTTTATCCTTAAGCTGTGCTTTTGGTACCCAAATTTTCCTGACTCCTTGCATGCTACATGTAGCATTTGATTGTCGAGGGGATGGAGAAGATTGACTACTTTGTGGTTTGGTCTACTGGTTGCTTCTTTTCCATTCCTCCTTGCTTGGTGCAATTGGAACAATGAGTTGCCCTCCTCTAGGTGATAGCTTTAGTCGATTTGTATCCCAATCTGGTACTGCTTTGTATGTGCGCATCCACAGAATTCCAAGAATCATCATCTCATTCATGTGTTCATCTGGCAAGCATACAAACTGATGAGGACATGAACATCCATGTACTATCACGTTCAAGTTAACTACTCCCAATGTTGGAGTTCGGTTCTTGTTGCATCCTTTGATTGTCGCTATTCCTGCCGTCAATGCTTGACTTGTGGCCTTGTTGTATGTGGAATAACTGACTGCATTTACTCTAGATCCTGTCTCGACCAAAGCATTGGTGCTATGATTGTTGAGTTGTACTTTGATGTGCAGGTCCATTCCATCTAACCATCTGTTGAAACTGTGTCTTTAGGTAATTCCCATTGCCGATCATCTATTTCCAAAGTGTTGATGGAAATCGGTATCTGTTGATTCTTGAGAGCAGCTTTTCGCTTGAGTATCCAGAGCCTAGCTTCCTCTTGGGCTTCATCAATAACCTGTTGTCATTTGATTTTTCTTTGTTTGGCTGAATGCATTCTCTCTAGCAAACCATTGGTTAGTGGCAAATTGTATTTCTTTAAAGGACATCCACTAAACCAATTAGCCATTGATTCACCATCTAGGGTGGACAATTTTACTGCTCCACTTGGAGATACATCTTCAATGATAAATGGTTTGTTTTTCTTTTTCTTAAATTTGGGAATGCGTTCCTTAAGGGAATGGACTAGAACTAAGTCCCCTTTCTTGAAGATTTTTGTGATTAAGTGGGAATCAAAAAATTGTTTTTGTTTTCGCTTTTGTGCATAGATATGAGCTACAACAGTTAGCCTTTGCTCGTCTAGATTTTCCAAATCTTCGAGTCTTTCTGACAATTCATGTCCAGCCCACTCAAGATTCTGTGCTACCCTTAATGTTGGAAATAGAAATTCTATTGGAAGTATGGCATCAAGACCATAAACAAGGTTAAAGGGTGTAGCATTTAGAGTTGTTTTGAATGAAACTCGATAAGCCCATAGAGCAGCATGGAGATTCATTTCCCAGTTTGTCCTTCCTAAACTAACCACTTTAGTTAGCACCGAGCTAAGAATTTTATTTGTATGCTCAGCTTGTCTATTTGCTTGTGGGTGATAGGAAGCTGATTTGTTATGGATGACCATAAACTCATTAAGCAACTACTCTATTACCTCATTGAGCAAATGAGTTCCCCGATCACTGACAATCTCTATTGGAAGTCCATATCTCGTGAATACATACTCATATAAGAATGCAGCAGTGGTTCTGGCATCATTCTTTTGAGTTTCTTTAGCCTCAGCCCACTTGGTCAAATAGTCCGTAGCTACAATGATAAGTTGAGCTTGGGTTCTATAAGCAGGTGGCTGTATCGATCCAACAAAATCTATACCCCATTTTGCGAAAGCTCTAGCCCCCATCATTGGTCTTAAGGGCATGCTATCTACTCATGTTGGCATTTTTGCTCGTTGACAAGCATCACACTTTCGAACATATTCTCTGGCATCTGAAAAAAGTGTTGACCACCATATGCCTACCATCAAGATTGCTCTTGCGGTGGTCTCACTAAAAAAGTGACCTCCAACTAATCCAGCATGTGCTTGTTCTATAATCGGAATATACTCATTTTCATTTGCACAAAGACGCAAATGTTGATCTTTACCTCTCCGATACAATTGGTTCCCAATAAGAGCATAGTCTCTTGCTTCAGTTTCAATTGCTCTTTGATGGTGTTTACTCATATCCTCCAGAAATGTTCGGCTTGATAAGTAAGTAACCAAGTAATTACTCCACTTAGGAACAGGTGACGTTTGAAACAGTGTTACATGAGGTATGGGTGTCTGTTTTTGACATTGAGGGCAATCCTTTACAAAAGATCTAACATCTCTCCTCATAGTTGGCCAAAATACCCCAAGTCTCAAGATTCGTTGCATAGTTTGGCATTCCTCAAAGTGAAGTCCTACTATGGTAACATGTGCTTGACTTAGGTACTGTTCTTTTTCTTCAGGGTTAATGCATAAAAGCAAGATCCCGTCCCGATTTCTTTTGTATAGCCTTCCAGCTAGTAATTGATATATAGTCGATTGCTCGATTAATCCGGTTATGATAGGAAATGCTATTTGTGAATCCACTTGAGCTATTGTCATTAATGACACAATGTTTTTTGAACATCTAAGTATCATTTCTACGGAGAACAAATAGGCATTTGGTAGATCATCGTCTACCCCTTTAGGTGATTCCCCTGAAACAATCCTTGACAAATGATCTGCTCGTTGATGTGAAGTGCCTTTTTTTACAACCACAGTGAAATCAAATTTGAGGATAATGATGAACCATCTCACTATTCTCCCTGTGCTCCATGGCTTGTTGACCAAATACAACAAGGCTTGGTGGTCCACAAAAAACAAAATTGTTGGCTAATAGGTAATGTCTATACTTTTTAACGGCATAGATCATTCCTAGTCCTTCTCTTTCGGTGGTGGTGTAATTCTTTTCTGCCATGTTCAATTGTTGGCTAGCATATGAAATAGGAAAGTCAATTTTCCCATCTCCTGGTTGAGCTAGTATACAACCGATAGCAAAATTAGAAGCATCTACATGTACGTGGAATTCCTTATCCCAATCAGGTGCTTTCAATATTGGATCGGAGGTGAGAGCTTGCTTAAGCTTCATGAAGGATTCTTCACATGCCTCGATCCATTCAAAGTGCGTTATCAAGCTATACATGGTCTTTGCAATTATAGCGTACATGTAGATGAACCATCGATAATATCCACAATGTCCCATGAAGGCTTGTACCCCCTTTACTGTTGTTGGTCTAGGCAAATCAGCAATGACATGAATCTTCTCAATATCAATAGCTATGCCATTTTCAGACACTATATGTCCAAGAATTTTTTCTTGTCTACCCATGAATGTGCACTTTTCAGGGTTTAAGAAAATCCTATAAAGTCTACATTTTTCGATTACCTTTTTGAGGTGTTCAAAATGATCAACCCGGATTGATGAATATACGCATAGATCATCCATATATACTTCTAAGAATTTCCTAAGATATTCCTTGAAAGCATGGCTCATCAACCTTTGGAACGTGGCTGGAGCATTAGTTAACCCAAACGGCATAACCTAATAGGCAAATATATCCCATTCTGTTGCAAAAGCAGTTTTGTGCTGATCTTTTGGGTCAACTAAAAGTCGATTGTATCCCGAAAAGCCGTCTAAGAAGCTGTAAGCTTCTTTTCCTGCAACTCTTTCTAAAACATGCTCAGTTATCGAAAGAGGAAAGTTGTCTCTAATGGTAGCTGCATTCACCTTTTTAAGATTCACACACACTCATAGTTTTCCATTCTTCTTGGGTACTACCACAATTGGAGACACCCAATGTGTGTGTTCTATTTCGTAAATGAATTCGGCTTCCTTTAGTTTTTCAATCTCTTCTTTTATGTTCCTGAAAAATGTTTTGTTTTACGTGTATGTTCTCTATCTACTTGGTTTTGCATCATCTCTCATGGGTATGGTATGTTGACAGATTTTTGGATCAACACCCTTGACATCCTTGTAAGACCAAGCGAAGATATCTCGGTATTCCTTTAACAAGCTTAGCAAAAGATTTTCTTCTTCTTCTTCTGTTAGGCCATTCGTAATGTAAGCAGGTTTAGGCTCTTCTCCTGGTTTAGCCAGGTCTATCCTTTTAGCGTTTTCAGGCCCTTCATAAGACTCCCCTTGTTTCGGTAGTTCCCTAACAGGTTGTTTAACTATGATTTTTCGAACTTGAAGAGTATACTTTTTGTAATGGGATGGAACATGCATTACATCCTTACCATCCTCTTCCGTGGTTTCCATTTCGATTGTGTATATCTCCTTTAGAGCTTTTTTCAACTCTTGATATTTCTTTTTCCGCTCGACTCTGGTCATGAGTGGTTTCTTATCCTGCAATTTTTCTTCAGTATCCTTCCTTTTTTTCCTCGATGTATGAAACATTTTTGAGTTTCTGTTTGAAGGATATCTGCCAGTTATTTTGTCCTTGACGCAATCATTTGCATTTATCTGCATCAAGAATTGTGTTTTACTGGAGATTGATGGCATAGGTCATGTTTTCACATTTCCGGTGTCTCTCTTTCGTTTGTACCACTTTTGTCTTCTTGTTTCTGGTTTGGAAAGTAAAAAAACTTTTCCTCTCCTCCTTTTAATAGTAACTTAGCTCTCGTATGCTCTTTTTCTGACCCCGAATCTTCTGAGGTAGCTGAGTATTCATCTAACTCATCAGTTGCATCGTAATAGAGGTCTGAAAAGACCTGTTGAGCTTTCATTAAGTCCTTGGGTTTCGCATCTTCGTTTTCAATGTTGAGGATTGAAATCATTTGGATGGGAATTATGTCGTAGCCATCCTCATTGCAAAATTGAGTAGGCATAGACGTATTCACACATACATCCATTGTTGCTAAAATTTGAGTCCACTCGAATGGCTCAAATAAATGCTTTGGAAAGGGTTCAGGTATGTAGGCTTCGTCTGTGCAGTTCCTTTCTAGGATACATTCTTCTCGTCTTAAGCTTCCATTTTCTGAAGCTCCACACATCCAAATAGGAGTGTCTTTGTTTAACCAGGATGAGAGTTTAGTTTTTGCCAAAGAGACTGAATCAAACTCTTGTATGGGTGTTTTCAAGACATCTCTATAAGTGTGATCTTTTAGATTTACTCTTGTTATAGATCCCACTTGCTTCAAGTACAGATAATTGTTTCCCCAATTTTGGATAAGTTGTACCTGTCGCATGAAAGGTCTTCCCAATATGATTTCATAGTTGATTTTTTTCCCTTTCCCAAAGTCTATTATGACAAAAGTGTGTTGATATTCAATTCCACAAGAATTGACTATCACTTTTTCAATCAGCCCTAGGGGTCTCTCAATGTGTCTGTCAGCCAACTACAATTTCATTCGAGTTTGTCTAATGGCTGGCTGTCCCAAGGATTCCCATACTGCTTTAGTGGCTATGGCTATGCCAGCTCCACTATCCAGTATTTCCATGGTTTCAATGTCATTATATTTCACTGGGAGGGTGGCGTTTCCTTCTTCCCCTTCATAATATTCTTCTACTTTGTTCATAGGAACTGATCAAATCTCTTTGTTTTCCATTTCCTTTTTCAATTTTCCCAAATTCTTTGAGATTAACCCTGTTATCCCCACTTTCTCTAGGGTTTTTTGTAAATCATTCCACAAGTATGGTCTTAGTTTTAAACAGTTCTCCCAAGGTAAAAGTGCATTGGATGGGTGTAGACATGATTGAATGAAAGTTGTGTACTTCTAGGGTTTGTTCAGTTCTTTTTACTTGAGTGTTCTTGCATACGATGGATTCATCTTCGTTGTCTCCCAAGTAAGAAGGTAATGTTTTTAATGTCAATGGTTTCAATATTCCTGAAGCTTCCAATCTGCAATCCCTGTACAAGGATTGTAAATCCATGTTCATATCAGAAGGTAGGTTATCCAACCAGACTTCCTCTATAGGAACTGACTTTAGAGCTAGGCTCCCATCATTGATCTCTCTTACTTTTTCCCATAAGTGTCCTGGCTAGTCTTCCTCTACGAATGGAATTCCGTCTAAGGCATCTTTGCTATCAGGCACTATGAGCTCTAGTTCATTTATTTGAAGGTGGGATTCTGCAACCACATCAAATTTTGCTTTCATTTATTTTACCACAAGCTCTTCAGGTTTTGCAATACTTTCAAGTTGGGTTTTTGTTTTTCCAACATTTCTTGCATGATTCTTACCAAGTTTTGATAAGCTTCCAACTTAGCTACTTCCATGTCTGGAGATGGATAATTTTTTCATTTGTTTTCCATGTTTTGGCCTGCTTTAAGCCCTGCTTGGTAGGCTTCCAAAGAGGCACTAATAGACTCAAAAATTTTATCAACCAGAATGGATCCTCCAGATTTCACGGCTGTTTCGTCGAATTCGCTGTCAGTTTCTTTCAACTTGTCCTGGACTAGCTTCTTTGCTTTATCTTCAATTTCAACCCGTTGTTTTTTTTTCCTTATCTCATATCTTTTGCGTCTGCTCCTTTTGATTCTTTAAGAAGAAACTTTTGTGTTTTCCGAATCATCAGAGGAGTTGTGTTTATTTTTCTTTGCATGGGCTCTAGTGATTAGCTTGATTGGAACAATCGGTTCACTCTCTGATGAGCTACTAGGCATCACTTGGACTACGTTTACTATGATTTTACCCTTGTTCAAAGGATTTTTAGGCCAATCTTCAAGAAAGTGTCCTCCCTTTTTGCAACATTGTATGCAATAGGCTTCAATTGGTTTGAGGTTTTTATCAGGTTCTGGACATTCGTTTTTCCAATGGTCATCAACACCACAATTGTGACAGTTTCCTGTTCTAGGCTTCATCATGGGTCTTCCCATGGGAGGTCTGACACCTTGATTAGATACATAATACATTGGTGCTAACTCCGGTGGAGCATAATTCACAGTTTCTTCCATTGGTGCTAACTCTGGTGGATCATAATTCACAGTTTCTTCCATTGGTGGTGGATGTGGATTATACCAATCTCCTTCTACCATTACTGTAGATGGAGTAGGCTTTGTAAAGGGTGTCACATGCACTAATGCTTGTTCATCTATGACTCCTTCAAAGTGCTTGTACTTTACAAGCACTGCATTATGTCCTGGATACGGAGGTTGTTGTCCCAACACAGGTTGAGGTCGTTTCATACCGATTGGTGGTCTTTGAGCTTGGGCCATATTAGGCTGATATCTGTACATGGGTTGTCTTTGTGGCCTCATGGGCACATACTGAACATTCCCATCATACTTTGGTCTGAAGTAGCACTCGTGGATCTCATGGTTGGTCCATTTACCCTCAATTGCACACCATTTTTGTGGCTTAATTGGTTGTCTCTGTGGAGGTATTCCTTGTCCTGGTCCTCTCATAGGTGCTTTTTGCATGTTGTTCATCATGTCGTTCATCCTTTTTAGCATATCTTCTATGGCTGAGAGTGGTGCCTCAACAGCCGTTCCCACTTGTGCTGGTTTTGTGGATGATGTCTTTTCGCTTTGGTTATCCTTAGGGACATCTTCTTCGTTGAAAATCTCAATTGTCTCATAGGTCAATAGCAGCAGACACACACGCTTCTAGTGTTGTATGCTTTTTACTATAGAGTATAGCATCAAGTTCTTTGTTTAGCAATCCCTCCAGAAACAAAGATACAAGTCGTTCTTCTGCAGATATCTCCATCTCTGGGCATCTGGCAATGTATTGTTTCATTCAAGTTGCACAATCCCTAACAGACTCACCATGTTTCTGTTTAAAGCTGTAGATTTGAGCTACCGTATTATGTTTGATCTTCGTTTCGGAATAAGCAGCAACAAATCCTTGAGCTAATGTGTTCAAGTCCATGATTGACCTTGGTGGAATATTTTGGAACCATGTCAATGATTTTCCTTCTAATTTCATTCCAAACCCCTCGAATTGAGTATGGAAATCGAATATACGCTCTGCTCTTAGCACTTGCTTAAAGCTTGCTAAGTGGTCGTATGGATCCCCTGATCCACTGTATTTTCTGACCCATTTGTGAAAATCAGCTGGTCTGATGCGTCTGTTTGGTTCAACTCCCGGTCTTTTGGGATTTGGTCCTGTTCTGAGCCCTTCAAACCAGTCTATTGGAAATAGTGACTCATGTAGCCCTGGACTGGCCTTAGTGTCACTCGGGTTTCCTACGTGATGAGGTGGTTTCTAGTTTCTTCACATTACTCTCCGATGATCTCTCACGGTGTTCATCTCTTGGAATTGTTTCTGGTCCTTGCCCCAATATCCAATCTCGTATGGAATACCCTTGGTATTTGGTTTGTTCTACCTCCTCAAGAGTCATCATAACAAAGTTGTTGTTATAACAATCCCTAAACAGGTAGGTTGGTAGGTCTGTTGATCCCTTATCTTTGATCTTGAAGATATAGATGATCTTCATGGCCGTTAATTATCCTGGTTTGGCATGAGAAGTCCACAAAAGATCATTTTTGTTTCTATCTTCCCAACAATAGACTCCGATCCTAGGATTATCCGTACTAAGCCGTTTCAAGGGCTTCAAATCTACTTGATCGTATCCCTCAAATTCTAAAGTTGGTGGTCCTTCTTTTGCTGACATATCTAGGATTATGGTGTTTACTTCTAACCCCCATTTGTCTATCATGTCAGGGTTTTCGACCTGTAAATACTGATTTCCGTTTCGATCCATGTACATTTTTCCTTTTTTGTTTTTCCTAACCTCTTCTTCGAACTCAATAGCATGGTCATCAATGAAAATAGCATACTCCTCGTTAGGGTCCAAGTAAACCTGGGATCCATGACGGTTAGTCTTGTAAAAAGATAGTATATACTTATAGCGCAATGTCGTTCCGGTTTTCGAGTGAGTCGAGTCAGAAGACATTTCGGATGTTGAGACTTCTTCAGGAATTGTGTGCAAGGAATTGCCTTGATTCACGCTTTCTTCGATAGATACTCTACTGGAGGTTTCTCCGAGTATGCCTTGATTTCCTAGTACACGACCAGATCTAAGGTTCATATAGACTTATGAAGCCCTGGATAGAGTACTCACTTTTGGATTGACTCGTCGTCAATTTCCACTTGATTCAATTGCAACTTTCTGTCAAGCCACGGATTCCTCGTCTGCAACCTGATTCCTGTACAGACTTGATCAAGCTAGCTATTCTTCTATAAGGACAATAGAGTTTTTGCTAATCTCGTGACTGGTCTCTGTGTATCACTTCAAATCGGGCTATGAGAGTCAAAATTTGACTTTCAAATTCGACTTTGAGCAAAAATCAAAGGTTTAATCTGCAACCTGTAAACTGAGTGTACATGTATTAATTTTGATTCGATTGAACCCAAAATTGCCTTGTGGCTTTATATTATGTTGGTCTTTCACTGTATAAGTTCAAAAGTAAAAAATGATTTCTTTGGATAGCAGAAGTAAATAATCGCGATTATTTACTTTTGTCAGTTTTTTGCACTTTTTTGATTGGTTTGGCAAGTATACAACTTGTTAAAGTCTCTGGAAAAGTCTCAACAAGTTTGGACAAAATCTAATCAAGTTTATCAACTGTTTGGTGTCTGCAGACTCTGATTTTGAGAATCTGGCTTAAGTCTTACTTTTGTGATCCAAATTTCACCAAAATGGATTTGTGAGGTCTACTTGATGTGCTTGACCTTGTGGTATACTCAAATTTGCAAAATCATCAAGTTTTGAAGCAGATGTAAATAATCACGATTATTTACTCCAGCTACATTTTTGCAAGTTTTTGCCCCAACTTTGACACAGATCTGTTAAGCACCTTCAGTTAAGGTCACTAGCCTCAAGTTTGGACAATTTTTGATCAAATGGTCATCAATTATCTGTCTGCAGACTAACTTTACAATTTTAGTCACAAATTTCAATCCAGTGATCTAAATCTTACCAAATTTGGTTTGTGGACTTATTACAACATAGTAAAACTAGTGGTATGTTGATTTGGTCAAAAAAGTTGAAAAAGTGGGCAGATGTAAATAATCGCGATTATTTACATTTGACAAATTTTTACAAATTTTTGGTCAATTGAGCATGTACACATGTTTATCACACCAACATAAGCCTATGAATCAAATTTCAACAAGTTTGGATAAATTTTCCCCCAATTTATACTCAAGATTCAAAAAGTCGGTACAAACTTTAGTTTTGACCCAGTTTAGTGATCCAAATCTCTTGGGCCTTTACAAAAGTTGTTTGTACACATGCAATGAGTCAATGGTATGAACCTTGGTCAGTTTAGAGCAGTAAGTTAATAATCATGATTATTAACTTTAGGCTTGAAATGAACACTTTTTTGCAATTTTCTCAAAGACAGTCTTTATATGAGCTATTTTAAGCCTATAAATCAAGTCAAAACTTAATTTGGCCTAAAATGTCAAGGAAAAGTAAATAATCTGAGTTTGGGTCAACTCTTCAAATTTTTACCTCGAAGTGCCTTGAGCTTACCAACTGGTTCATACAACTCTTAGGCTTACTCTCCAGTCGGATTGAGTAGATTCGAGTCTTTTTGAGCTATTTCTAGCCGTAGACCTGAAATTATGCAACTTCCAAATACAACTCACACTTGATTCTTTCAGAGAGAGCAATGTTCTGAAATCCACATCGGATCCTACTCACCCTACTCCTAGATTCTCATGCAATGGGGTTGTCGAAAGTATCCACAAACACTCGTTTTCTTGTGTTTTTTATGTTTTTCAGAGCCTTGATCTTAAGATTTATCTCTTCTACCAATCATTCTCCAAATCCTAATCTAAATCTACAATCGTAGAGTCCTAAAGGTACTTAGCAAGTACAATTACTTTCAAGCTACTTCTACACAGCAAAAGACGACAATCTTAAGCTATGCAATTTCTACAAGAAAGTTTTGAACTCTAAGTCAACCTAGAGGAAGTTAATGGACAACTACACAAGATGCTCGTGTTTTTCCCTAATTTAGGTCTCTTCAATCCCCAGTAGAGGCGCCAAATGTGGGACGCATGTCTAATCTCACTATCCTATCTTATTGCAGTATTAGCGAGAACCACGATTAATTTGTCAAACCATGGGACGAAGCTGACTTGACTAGTGCATAGATGCTATAAGAGGTTGTCAATCTCTCAGAAAACAACTAACAACTCGCATCTAACTCAAGCTACACCAAAAGCCAATCGCTCATCGACAAGCAAATCACATCCGTTACAGCATCAAATGACATCCAAATGTAACGAAACTTCTAGGACAAGTTTATAAGACCTAAACACACATGCTTATGGTCTCAAACCCCACTTTAGGTCAAGTTCCAAAATCGTGATTATTAACAGCAGTGAGTCGTTTTTGACCCAAAATGCATCTAAATGCTTAGCAATGATGCCCCAATACCCGCCTATGCTTAGTTTTCGATTTAAAAGTGTAAATTCCTAGTTATGATGAAATTAGGCCGCGGGTCGGTGACGCCAAAAGCTATGAAATACTGTGAATGGCTTACGTCAATGCGTAGAGCTGTTACCTACGGTTGCAATGCAATAAACGCAATTGCAATGTGACAACCGGAGAGGGAGTAGGAAGCTTGAGAAGGAGAGAAGTGAGCACCGTTAGCTCACACTATGTATTTCTTATCCAAAAAACTTACAAAAATTGGCTTTTATACCTTAGCCAAGTTCTTGGGTGGTCAAAACTAGTAATCTGGAGTTCTACCAAAGCTGGGAAATGACTGGATGATACAATCTGGAAGTTTGTAGCCCCGGATCATTAATTACAGAGTTTATCCGAGAAAATAGGAGTTACAATATTCCCAATTTATCAAAATAATAACTGTTTTACAAAAAGAACTCTGAAAAATGATGTCCGTGTTAGCTTGTTGCTAACACAGCTTAACCAATATTCTAGATTTTTCTCCCCTGGCACTTCCCCGTATTTAATGATTAGTTTAACATGAGAAAATCATTTAGGAGAATTAGATATTAGTTATTATGACATTACCTCTGTCTTGAAATCATAGTCATCCTCGACTATGGAGTAGAGAAGATAAAGCATATTCATTAGTCCTTTTTCTAGCGGCGGGTAGAGGATCCCTATGTTACCCTACGACATCATTCTAGAATGGATGACTAGTCCATTTGCCGCTTGAGAGCCTAAGCTACCGTAATCATGTTTGCACATTAGTCCTATCAATCTTCCATAGTAGAGTGACAAGCTCTACTTGGTGTTTGGGAGACGTCGTCTCTGCAAACTTGATCTAAGCATGCATACTACTTCACATTTGTGCACAATAAAGAAAAAGAGAGTCTTATAAGACAAAAACTTTGTTCATTTTAAACATTTTGTAGATTTGCTTACTCTAGGGAAGCATTGTAAGCATTGACAAGGTTTAGGCTATCCTTTAATTTTATTCCTTGCATCCATCTAGCATCTTCAAAAGGATAATTCTTAAACTTAATAAGATATTGTCGGATAGTCTTACCGCCTCTTAATACCTTGTCTTCATGTTGGAGAATGGTCTCGGGCTGCAGTACTTCTTCTTGGTCCTCGATCTCCGGTGGCTCTTCAATAGTTGGTTCTTGAGGTGGCTCTCCTTTGTAAGGCTTTAGTAGTCTCACATGAAAAGCATTGTGTATGAGCCAATGGCTGGGCAACTTGAGCTGGGAGGCCATCTCATTGATTGGTCTAAGAATCTGAAAGGGGCCATAGTAACTTTTTGCTAACTTAGCATAGTACTTTTGGTGTCCCGTAGGATTCTTGCCCGTCGTGTGCCTTAATCGAGCCTTGGGGAATTGAAGTAAGACCCAATCATTTTCTTTAAAGGCTTGGGCTCTTCTGTGATTATAAGAAACAACCTTTTGCCTTTTCTGTGAGATAGAGATAACATCCTTAATATTTTGGAAAGATTCTTGTAGGTCTCGGCTATACTCATCTGCAAAACGAAGATCTTCCCGTGTAACTTAAGTAGCATGGGACTTTTCGATCTTCCCTCAATTACCTCGAAAGGTGCTTTTCCCGTGGAAGTTTGTATAGTGTTATTGTAAGCATACTCCACTAAGGGTAAGTACTTCTCCCATTGGGACCTTTGATCTACTTCCGTTACATAGGCTTTTAGTAGATCAAGAATTGTTAGGTTAGCTATTTCACTTTGGCCATCCGTTTGCGGGTGATAGGCCAAAGAGAAATTCAGCCTTGTCCCTAAATTCTCAAAGAGACCCTTCCAGAAATTACTGGTCATTCTAGGATCTCTATTTGATGGTATGGACATTGGCAAGCCATGGTACTTGAAGATTTGTGAAATGGAGGGCTGCCATTTGATGGGCTTTGATAGTCTTTTTGACAAGTATAAAATGAGCTTGTTTATTGAACCTATCTACTATCCTCCATATTCTCGTATTCCCATGGATAGACTTAGGAAATCCAAAGATAAAATCCATGGATATGCTCTCCGATGGTCACAAATTAGGGATTGGCAAAGGTTGAAGCAATCCAGGTTGCTTCCCTCTATCAAACTTCGTCTTTTGGCATACCACACATTTAGAAACATACTCTTGTATGTTTGCTTTCATGGTAGGCCAATAGAAATATGTTTAAATCCCTTTTAGGGTAGATTGAATCCCTCTATGCCCCGCATAAGGAGGAGCATGAGATTCATACATTACTTTCTCATGTAGTGAGCTAGTAACGCATAGTCTATTTCCATAGAGAAGATAACCATCATGTAAAGTAAATGGTTCCTCTTTCTTCCATAGTGCAAGGGCTGAAATACCATTTCTAAAATCGGGATCAATAGCATAATAATCTATCATAGAAGATAGATCATTGTGAGCTGCTATGGAAACCGTATTCACTCTCGGCCGTCTTGAGAGTGCATTGGCTACTTGATTATGCTTGCTAGCAATGTGAGCAATATGAAAATAAAATTGAGAAAGAAAATTCGCTCACCTCATTTGTTTGTCGGGACAGCTTGGTCTGCGTCATGAAGTACTTAAGACTTTGGTGATCTATCCGCAGAATGAAAGGAGTCCCCAATAAATAGTGCTTCCCTGAGTCTAAGGCATGTAGAACTGCAAGGAGTTCCTTTTCATATATGCCTATAGCTTGCTCAAAAGGGCCGAGCCTTCGACATTCATAGGTTATGGCGTGCCCTTCTTGGATAAAAACAGCTCCAAGGCAATCACCACAAGCGTCACATTGGACCTCAAATGGCTTTGAGAGATCCGATAGTGTAAGCACAGGTTGAGAGATAAGCTTTGCTTTAAGCTTTTCAAAAGCATTGTTCTCCCTTGGTAGACCATGTATACCTAACGTTTTTCCTTGTAAGGTCATGTAATGGTGCTGCGATTTGTGAGAACTTTTCTATGAAGCATCTATAGTATGCACACTTGGATGCCATCTTGATAGATAATGTGACCTAAATACTGAATCTCTTGCAAGAAAAATTCACTTTTCTTTCGATTAACATAAAGTTTATTCTCTCTTAAGACTTGAAATATTACCTGGAGGTGTTTCTTGTGTTCGTCTAGTGAATTAGAGTAGATGATAATATCATCAAAGAACACTCCAGTAAAGGTTTGGTGAGGCCTGAATAACTTCTCCATCAAGCGGTTGAATGTGGCTGGTGCATTGGTCAAGCCAAAAGGCATGACAATGTATTCATAAATACCGTAACGTAGTGTGAAATGCATTCTTTACAATGTCTTGATCAACTATCCTTATTTGATGGTAGCCACTTTTTAGGTCAATCCTACTAAAGTAGGTGGACCCTTGTATCTTATCAAATAGGTCTTCTACCCGTGGAACGGGAAACCTATTCTTGATAGTGATCCTATTTAGTGCTCTATAGTCGACACATACGATATGTGCTGTCTTTCTTTTGCACTAATAGCACAGGTGAGCAAAATGGAGATGAGCTAGGCCTAACCATGCCCTTCTCAACTAACTCATGCACTTGCCACATAATCTCCTCTTGTTGAGCTTTAGAAACTCTATAAGGAGGTTTATTAGGCGGTGAACTTCCTGGAAGGAGGTCAATTGCATGGTCATCATTACCTCGTTTAGGAGGTAGTTCACAATAGATGTCATCAATAAAGACATCTTGAACCCCTTGAGAAAATTGGATAACTCTAATTCCTTGTGGTTGTTTATATTTTCTTTTGCTAAAGCATTAGGTTCATTTTGAGAATCTTTAACAAAAATCATGTACACGGAAATAGAGCTCTTTATTGACTTATCAAAAGCTTGTGTATGTACAATGGGTATGGTGTTACCCATTTCCTTAGCATCTATGTACATATCTTTTTCCCTGTACTTAAAGTAAATTTTCCTTTCAGGGAATTTAACATTGGCAGCCATGCGATCAAACCATGGTGACCCTAGGATTACATCCTCCTCTTTGTCCACATAGCTTTGGACATGGAGCCTCAATTTCCCAATTAAGGGAGTGACTGAAGCTTCTTGCCCCTTGAAAGCACCATCTGTGGGTAGGACATCTCCCACTTCATAGGCTTGGATGCCTAGCTTGGTGGTCAACTATGTGGATATAAAATTGTGAGTAGAACCAGGGTCAAAGAGAATAAAAGCATCATGTTCTCTTACCTTTCCCCAAGCATGGCATACAGGAGATCCTTTGTGGTGAGATTCCCCTTCTTGGATTTCAACCAAGGTAGCTCTAGGAGGCTCATGACGGGTGTTCTTTTGGGGACAAGCACGGTACACATGCCCTTGCTCACCGCACTTGAAACAACGGTTATCCTTGCGATAACGCTCAAGCTCTTCAGGAGAGGGTTTGTTTTTGCCTTTGTAAACTCCCTTCTCCTTAGCTTTGTTGTTATTGGAATTGCCCTTAGGAGACTTTTAGACATTGTCCTTCCCCTTAGGCTCATTGGAACTCTTGTTTTTCGTGGGCTTAGGATTTCTTAGCCCCTGTTTCGAAATTGATTCGAGAAGCCACCATAGTGTGGTGTATAACCGCAAATATAGTCTGTTGCCTTTGGGAGTTGACATACTCCACCATTTCTTCAGTTAAGTCTGCACAAAATTGTTGTTTTGTCTCTCCAAAATCCATCTTTTGGAAGACGATGGCTTTGAGATTTAAATCCCAAAACTTGTCTACATATTTGAGAATGGATTTGTAGGGAGAGAGCTTCAAGCTTCGCCATTCGGTGAGTACTTTGTCTTTGGCATCGGTGGCCAAAAACTACTTCATGATGGAAGCTCTTAAAGCTTTCCATGTTTGTGGAGCTTCACCGTTGGCCTGTAGGCTAGACCACCACTGCCTGGTGGACTTTTGAAAGTGTATGGATACATGGTGTAGCGTAGAGGACTCTGTGAAGTCCTCATCTCCAAACACCACATTGAATTGTTGAATAAAGGCCAAGACTTTGTCCGTAGCAGCAAAGGTGCCATCACAAGTAAGGAAAGAGATGCTCTTTCCTCCCTCTTTGAATTTCTTGAGCTTGGACGCCCTCTTCCACGCGGCATAGGATTTCCTATGGCCTCGTCTTTTTGATGGTTCAAAAGTTGCACCATCGCTTTCTTCAGAAGATGAAGAATTTGAGGAAGATGGAGAAGAGGGTGACCTCTTTCTTGCCTTTGTCTTCCTTGTGAGCACCATCACTTTCTTCATAAGAGGAGAGAATGAAGAAGATGAAGAAGAGGGTGACCTCTTTCTCGCCTTTTTCTTCTCTTCCTTTTTGTCATCCCTCTTTGAATTATGGCGTGGAGAAGTGTGCGATAGTCTTCTCCGTTTAGGAGGTGATGGAGAGCGTTTTGCCCACCGTCTTCGTGGAGCCATCTTCATCGAGGTGGCATGAGACTCACTTCTTTCTCACTCCTTCGATGGGGGCTCTTGAGTTATCCTTTGAGAAGGAGATGCGTCATTAAGAAGAAAATTTTTGAGCCCTTTGTATGGATCCTCTTCTTCTTCCCGAATCAAAGAGAGGCCTCTTTTGGGAGTCTTGCAAGGAGGCTTCCTAGGTGCTCTCTCGTCATGGTGGGGAGTTTGGAGAAACCCATGAACACGAAGCTGCCGTTGCACTTCACTTTGGAGGGATGGATTGCCCATGGTCTGATGAAGTCTAGAAACAAGGTAGTTAGCGAGCATAGGGGCATCATTAGTAGCCTACTCATTAGCAAAATCAAAGCTATCAACATTAATTTCACTCTCAAGCCATTCTAACAACTTTTAGGTGTAAACTTTTAGGTATAAACTTTTTTAGGTATACTTTGGCACTTCAACATTAATCAAAGCCATTCTCACAAATTTTAGGTGTAAATTTTTTTGGGTATACTTTGGCACTTCAAGCCCTAGTTGCTACTCCTCTTTACCCCTTTAGAAAAGCAATCAAGCTATTGTACTTGTGTCTCGAATACCATTAATTGCAAGGAATAGAAGAGAGGGTCGTTCAACACCAAAATAGCACTGGCTCCTGTCAAGATTCTAATAGCTCAATAGTGGTTAAGCCATAGGCAAGCCCCGTAGGACTCAACTATTAAGACCATAGCTCTCGACGGTATGCCCCGTTATCTGCACAAAGGCAGGCGCACTGTAAGGATGAAAAATACCTATTCAACTTACTCAATTGCAATTAATAATACCAACCATTTATAGCTAGCTTAAGGACCTCCCTTCTTGAGCAAGAAAAGAGAAACCTTGTGCTTTGATACCAATGTAACATTTAATGGCCTAGTAACTTGTGTGTAGCGGAAAATAGCATGAACATAGTGAGCATTTCATTAGAATAGGTTCATAATGAGCATAAAAAGACTGCTTGAGTGGAGAGAGCAACAAAAATCATAACACCTAGTTAGATAGACCTGAACAATACTTCAAAAGAGAGAGAAATTGAGCTATTCACAATAGTTGAAGACCGGATTTACATGGAGCCGGTCCCCCCTCCAAAAGGCTTTGTATTATAGGTTTTCCCCATCAAGAGAGACATTTTACAATACAATTCTTTGTGTTCCTTCAATAACTAGCTAGTGCAATGAAGATGGAAGCTTCAATCACTAAGCAAAACACTTATAAAACACAACATCAATTCCCTCCCGGTCTCAGACCCAAGACCTGGCACACCTTCGAAGATGGTGAGAGCTAGTGGGGTATGAGAGTAGATTCAGAGAAAGAAGGAGTAGTATTACAAGAAAGATGTACATCTCCTCACATAATCACTCATATTAGCATAGCATAGCTTAGTAATTAGCATGGTAGAGGAGATGAGCATGCATTGAAGCTTGCCTCTTGGCTGGATTTGCATCACAAAGCCAAGAGTTGTTGGTGTAGGCCTCCCTTCTCACAAGCTTGGAGTAGGTGATAATTTTTCCATTAAAGCTTGAGAAGGGGAGAGAGAGTCTTCTTGCTTCACACATGAACTAGTGTGAGTGTGTGTGCAATAATGCCTTGCGAAATTCAGCCCCCTCTCTGTCTTGGTCGACCCCTCATGCTATTTCCTCTTGCTGGCTTCCCATAAGACCCCTCCAGACCTAGCCAAGAGTATTTAAGAAGCATAAGTGATAGTCTTGTGAAATGTGTCCCCCTTTCCCCTTTTGTGAGAGCTTTAGGTAATTAATTGATGCAATTAAACTCTCATTGGAATGCTTTGTCTCTTGGCCAATAGGAATCAGGAAAGCCATTGGGCTGTTGAATGCTCGTTGGACCCCTTGGGAGATTATTCAATAGTCTTCTAGAGAGATTAATTCTTATTGGTTATTTCATTAAGTGTTTTTAAATGAATTAAACTAGATTTACTCTAGCATAATTCTCATTGGTCTACCTCCATGGCCATCCAATAGGATTTGAGTGCACCTTGTGGGCATCTGGGCTAGGGAGCTGACATGTGTCTCTCATTCCCTTTGTGTAAAGGAAGCTTGTGAGTATGTGTGTGTGTGTGTGAGTGTGTGTGTGTGTGTGTGTTTCTCTCTCATCCCCTACTTGCAAGGCTCTCCCCCTCCCTTGTAGGAGTTTTGTAGACTTTTTGGTACACACACAAAGCATCCAATTTCCCCTAGTGTTTGACCTTCGGACACAACCTTTGAATTTTAAAACCTTAGCATTTTGGAAGTCTTAATGGGCTGAACCTTAGGTTCTTTAAAGCCCATTGTTACACATCGCTCTTTTGCAAATGGCCCCCCCTTTGGATCCCTAATGTGGCCAGTCTACCAGCTTAACCAATATTCTAGCTTTTTCTCCCCTGGCACTTCCCCATATTGAATGATCATTTTAACATGAGAAAATCATTTAGGAGAATTCGATACTAGTTATTATGACACCGAGTGTGCCAAGCTTGTGGTATCAATCAGAAATCAAGACCAAGCATGGACTGTTATGAATCTAGCCATGATGGACAATGCCAAGCTGTACTGAAAGGTGGGTAGTGGAAAGGTCTTGTGTTACACGACAAGTTGCTTGCCCCTCAGTGATTCAACTTGAAACTTGGGGCCACAACCAACGAGCTAGTTGTTAGAATTAGGGTTGCACAAAAACACACACAACTTGGAGAAGACGAAGGAAGCTCAAGGCACACGATAGAGAGTGTTTTACTTAGTGTGCAACGGAAAGATAAGATAGACCTAGAATGATTGGCGTATATACAATTCACGGGGGGAAAAACCTCCTAGTGAGGGAAATATGCCCTAAAAATCCTAAGTGTGTTCACACACATCACTAACACATATATATGGTAACAAATCCCCCATGGGAGTGATGCGGTGAACAAGCACAGACACCGAGAGTATAAGGAGTTGTCATGCATTAAGGACATGATTAGTCCACAGAGGGGAGCAAGCCCAAAGCTTTGTGGAAAGCTTCAAACTTATCACGAGACAATGCATTTGTGAAAAGATATGCAAGGTTGTCCTGTGTTGGCACATAAGCCAAGTTGATCTCTCCTATTGAGAGCCTCTCCCTGACAAAGTGGTAATGCACCTCAATGTGCTTTATGTGAGCATGAAAAATTGGGCTCCTCGCAACTACCAATGTGCACTGACTATTAGTGTAGATAGTGTTGGCAGTGTCTTGTCCAACAATCAAAATCATCCATAAGGCATCTGAGAGCCAGACACATTCAACCGCAGCTGTGAAGACTGCCATGTACTCAGCCTCAAAATTGGAAGTGTCCACAGTAGGTTGCTTCTTGATCAACCATGATATGCATGAACTACCAAGCATGAAATAAAAACCACTCGTGGACACTTGTGTGTCAAAACAACCATCCCACTCTGAGTCCACCAAAAAGGCATGTACATTTGGCGGCAATGATCCCCCCTTGGATTAAAACAATCCAAGATGTAAAGTGCCACTCAAGTAGAAAAAAATCCTCTTGACAACATGCCAATGGTTACACCATGGGCTATGCATAAATCTGATGACCTGTGAGACCCCAAAATGAATATTCGGCCTCATGTTGCATACATAAATAAAGCACCCAATAGAAGTTTGGTAAAGAGTGACATCGGTAGGATCACCAACATCATGAAGACTCAATTTTAAGCCTGTATCCATGGGAGTGGAAATAGGTTTGCAACCCTCACGTCCAAACTTACATAGCAATGTCTCTATGTAACTTGTTTTGACACAAGGCAATATCACCATCACATTGCTTAAACGGTATACGCAAGTAATGATGCAACATCACCAAATCTTTCATATTGAAAATAGCACTCAAATTAGCCTTAAATTCACCAATATGTCTCTCATTTGGTCCAATGATCAGCAAATCATCCACATAGAGAACCATGATGAGAAGTACATCACCCTCACACTTTACATACAATGTGCTTTCTGTTGGACTGTTACAAAAGCCTCGTTTGACCAAATGATTATCAACTTTCTCATACCAAGCACAAGGAGATTGCTTCAACCCATACAAATCTTTCTTACATCTTCACATTTTACCCTCTCTTCCTTTCTTGACAAAACAACAAGGTTGTGCTACATAAACTTCCTCAAATATGTCACCATTCAAGAAAGCAGTAACAATGTCTAATTGATGTACATCCCAACCAAAACGAGCTGCCAATGCACATAGAAAATTCACAGTAGTCATACAACAAGTGGGAGCAAAAGTCTCTTCATAATCTGTGACTTTTTGTTGTGCATAACCCTTTGCAACAAATCGATCCTTATAGCGATCAATCTCACCACATTAGGCTTCGTTTCAACTTGTAAACCCACTTCGTACCAATGGCCTTTTTTCCAGGGAGAAAATCACATAAAGTCAATGTGTCATTTTCTATAAGTGCATCATATTCTGATTGCATGGAAGCCATCCAATTTTCCAAATTATGTGCTTCATCAAAAGATAGAGGTTCCTCAATATCACATAAACTACACATAGCCAAAGCATAACAATCTGATGCATAAGATGCATGGCGAGAACCTGAATGAGTGCGACTAGACAAAGTTGTATCCAATTTACTATCACACAATTATGCACCAGCCATTTAGGCATACCTCTAGCCTGCTCATTCTCAGCCTTTTCCTGGCATCAAGTACATCATGTACATTTGCATCAGTAATAAGCTAATCTATAATATTTTCAAAAACCACCCATAGGTTATTTATTTGCCTCATTGGAATTTACATTTGAACTTCCACCACTAAAAAGAGGCAAGAGAGTGTTATAAATGTCCTCTGAGCTTACATTATTGTCTTTAGTAGATGACAACAAGGGTTGAACAAAATATTCCACAAACATAACATCCCGTGAGACCAATATACACTTTGTCTATGAATGATACAACCTGTAACCTTTGCTTTCAGCACTATAACCAACAAAGATACATTTGACAGACTTATCATCCAATTTGTTGCGTTGCGTTTGTGGCACCGGAGCATATACCAAACAACCAAAAACATGCATGTGCTCAATAGAAGGCTTTCTATCATGCCACGCTTCATATGGAGTCATAAACTACAAATCTTTTGTAGAACACCTGCTTAGTACATAAATGGCACACATGATGGCCTCAAGCCAAACGAATGCGGCAAAGCTTGACTTTTGACCATACATCATGTCATTTTTGTCAGTGACCTATTTTTCCTCTCAGCAACACCATTTTGTTGAGGTGTATACGGCACTTTACATTGGTGTTTTATCCAATGACTAGCCAAAAATGCACTAAATTCATGAGACATATACTCCACCCCTCAATCTGAATGGAGGGTTTCATAGTGCATTTTAAGACATTTTCAGCCATATCGAGAAATTGTGTGAAGCACAAAAACACTTCGGACTCTGCCTTAAGCGGATACACCCATGCATTCTAAGACTAATCATCAATGAATGTCACGAAGTAAAGGTAATTTCTCAAGGACAGAGTTTGCATGGGCCCACAACCATCACTATACACAAGCTCCAACCTGCATGTGGCCCTAACTGAACCATCGTTTGGAAACTTCAAACACTTTAAACCATATCGTATTTTTGCAAACACAGCAAACTGGCAAAATTCAGATATCCAAAACGTGCATTGCAAAGTTTTCATTTGAAATAGCTTTTGAATCCACAATAGCATTTGCAAAATTTTGTCCACACTTGTCATACAAAGTGATCATATACAGTCCACGATATAAAATGCCAAATGCAACAATTTCATCACTGAAATCGAGATCATGTATTGTACATTTGTCATTTACAAATTCTACACAAGACCAAGTCTAGCAACTGCAGATACAGAAAAAAGATTCTTCTTGATCCTAGGTACATACAATGCATCAACAAGTATGAAAGAACTACCTTTTGCAGCAGTAAGCACAAGTCTAGCAACTGCAGATACAGGAAAAAGATTCTTCTTGATCCTAGGTACATACAATGCATCAACAAGTATGAAAGAACTACCTTTTGCAGCAGTAAGCACAATCTTTCCAACTTTCTTGACCGGATAAGAGGAATTGTTGGCACAAGTGATTGAATTCCCATGAGGGACATCCTGTAGAGAGGTAAACAAGTCATGATCACAGGTAATGTGCTTTGTAAAACCATTGTTAAAGTACCACACATGAGCATCTGTAGCGACTGAGAAACATGCATCATGGATAGAAGGATCATAAGTGCACTCTGCACTAAAAGCCCACTCTACATCAACATCAACATCAACATCACAATCTCCTTTCACAGAAGACTCAACAATAGCTGCATTTGTAGTGGAGCGAGCCTCTTTCTTTTTAGCCTTTTTGTTTGATCAAGTGATCATTTGGTTTATAATAATGGCAACACATATTCTTTTTTACCTTTTCACCAAAATTCTTATACAAATTGCTACCATCAGAAGCATTAGGAATAGGGGATTTACCACTCATAGAAGAACCAAGAGAAGTGGCTACATTGTTATTACCACATTTTCTTTGAGCAGCAATAAAAGCCAGTTCAATTGCACGTTGTCTAGTCCTGTTTTTTGGGAAAGTGACTCTTGCAACAACAATGTGCATAATACATCAAACTTGACAACTTTTTGGATTTCCTTGGGTCATAAGTCTCCAAGTACTAGAAAAAGTCTGGTGAGAGAGAGAGAGAGAGAGAGAGAGAGAGAGAGAGAGAGAGAGAGAGAGAGAGAGAGAGAGAGAGAGAGAGAGAGAGAGAGAGAGCGCAAATTATAGAAGGGGCGGTGAAGTACCATATTCATCAGGAAATCATCGACGAGATGTTGATAAGGTATGCACAAGGGAGTTCAGCGCACGTGTGTGTGTAGAAGGATCCTCCACCCTGCAGCATTCCTAAATGGGGTTACCAAGTGAGGATGTGGAGACAAACGAAATAACCTCCACTTTTATCTGGAGTGCAAGTTAAGAGCCAAGCCAATGAAAAAGAGGGGGTTAAGTGTGAGTAGAGTAGGTAGGTGAGCCAGGAAATTTCGGTGCGTTATAAAAATTTAGAACATGCGAGCAGCTAAGAACATGAGCATGCGGTTTTAAAGAGTGTTCACGCTTATATTCATAAGTAGAGAAATGGTTTTCGGCACGGAGAAGAGAAGATTCTCATGTCTAAGAATAAAAATACGAAACTATTGAGAATGTGCGGAATTTTACAGGGTAAGCATGCATGTCATGCGATGCTCTTCGGCTTGTAAATCAATGAGCCCAGCAACTTGTGAGTGTGTGTGTGGACGTAAGCAATCTGAGGCAGTTCACAAACATGAACGATCGTCGATGGCAAGTGTGAGTATGAGTTATAGAGCATACGAGGACTATCTGTCTATCATTCTGGCTACTATCTATGTAACATTTAATGGCCTAATAACTTGTGTGTAGCGGAAATGAGCATGAACATAGTGGGCATTTCATTAGAATAGATTCCTAATGAGAATTACAAGAGTGCTTGGGTGGAGAGAGCAACAAAAAGCATAACACCTAGTTAGATAGCATCGACAATACTTTCAAAAGAGAGAGAAATTAAGCTAATGACAACAGTTGAGGACCGGATTTGCATGGAGCCGGTCCCCCCTCCAAAAGGCTTTGTATTATGGTTTCTCCCATCAAGAGAGACATTGTACAATACAATTCTTTGTGTTCCTTCAAGACTAGCTAGTGCAATGAAGATGAAAGCTTCATGCACTAAGCAAAACACTTAGCAAACACAACTTGAATTATCCCCGTTCTCAGACCCAAGACCTCACACACCTTCCAAGATGGTGAGAGCTAGCAGGGTATGAGAGTAGATTGAGAGGAAGAAGGAGTATCTTAGGAGAAAGATGTACATCTCCTCACATAATCACTCATATTAGCATAGCTTAGCTTAGTAATTAGCTTGGTAGAGGAGATGAGCATGCATTGAAGCTTGGATCTTGGTTGGATTTGCATCCACATGCCAAGAGAGTGTTGATGTAGGCTTCTATATCTCACAAGCTTGGAGTAGGTGATGAGCTCTCCATTAAAGCTTGGGAAGAGATAGTCTTCTTTGCTTCACACATCTGAGATTGTGTGAGTGTGTGTGTGTTAATGCCTTGCAAAAATCAGCCCCCTCTCTCTCTTGGGCAAGCCCTCTTGCTATTTGCTGTTGCTGAGCCCTCATTGGCTCTCCCTAAGTCAAGCCAATGATCATTAAGCAGCATAAGTGATAGCCTTTTGACATGTGTCCCCCTTTCCCCTTTTGTGAGAGCTTTAGGTAATTAAATAATTAAACTAAACTCTCATTGGACCCCTTTGCCTCCTGGCCAATAGGAATCAGGCAAGCCATTGGGCTCCTGACTGCTCATTGGACCCCTTGCGAGACTGCCCAATAGTCTTCTAGCAGACTTAATTCTCATTGGTTTCTTTTATTAAATGTTTTTTTACTTAATGAAACTAGATTTACTCTAGCTTAATTCTCATTGGTCCACTTCAAGGGTCATCCAATAGAAACTGGACACACCTTGTGGGCATCTGGCCTAGGGAGCTGACATGTGTCCCTCATTCCCTTTGTGTAAAGGGAGCCTGTGTGTGTGTGTGTGTGTGTGTGTGTGTGTGACTTTCTCTCTCATCCCCTACCTTCAGGGCTCGCCCCCTCCCATGTAGGGATATGCAAAGACTTTTTTTACACACACAAAGCATCCAATTTCCCCTAGGTTTGACCTTTGGACACAACCTTTGAATTTTGGAACCTTAGCATTTTGGAAGTCTTAATGGGCTGAACCTTAGGGTCTTTTTAGCCCATTGTTGCACATGGCTCTTTTGCAGATGGCCCCCCCTTTGGATCCCTATTTTCCCTCCTTTGGATCCCTACCGTGGCCGGTCTGCTAGCTTAACCAATATTCTAGCTTTTTCTCCCCTGGCACTTCCCCACATTAAATGATCAGTTTGATATGAGAAAATCATTTAGGAGAATTAGATATTGATTATTATGACATTACCTCTCTCTTGAAATCATAGTCGTCCTCGACTATGGTGTAGAGAAGATAAAGCATATTCATGAGTCCTTTTCTTAGCGGGTAGAGGATCCCTATGTTACCCTACGACACCATTCCACAATGGATGACTAGTCCATTTGGTGCTTGAGAGCCTGAGGCTGCCGCAAGCATGTCTGCACATTATTCCTATCAGTCTTCCATAGTAGAGTGACAAGTTCTACTTGGTGTTTGGGAGACGTCGTCTCTGCAAACTTGATCTAAGCATGCATACTACTTCATTTTTGTGCACAATAAAGAAAAATAGAGTCTTATAAGACAAAAACTTTGTTCATTTTTAACATTTTGTACATTTGCTTACTCTTGGGAAGCATTGTAAGCATTAACAAGGTTTAAGTTATCCTTTAATTGTATGCCTTGCATCCATCTAGCATCTTCAAAAGGATAATTCTTAAACTTAATAAGATATCGTCGGATAGTCTTACCGCCTCTTAGTACCTTGTCTTCATGTCGGAGAATGGACTCAGGCTGCAACACCTCCTATTGGTCCTCGATCTCCGGTGGGTCTTCAATATTTGGTTCTTGAGGTGGCTCTCCTTTGTAAGGCTTTAATAGGCTCACATGGAAAGCATTGTGTATGAGCCAATGATTGGGCAACTTGAGTTGATAGGCCATCTCATTGATTGGCCTAAGAATCTGAAAGGGACCATAATACCTTTTTGCTAGTTTAGCATAGTACTTTTGGTGGCCCGTAGGATTGTTGCCCGTCGTGTGCCTTAATCGAGCCTTGGGAAACTTTAACAAGACCCAATCGTTTTCTTTAAAGGTTTGGGCTCTTCTGCGCTTGTCAGCAGCAGCCTTTTGCCTTTGCTGTGAGATAGAGATAGCATCCTTAATCTTTTGGAAAGATTCTTGTAGGTCTCGGCTATACTCATCTACAGCGAAGATCTTCCCATGTACCTTAAGTAGCAAGGGGCTTTTTGATCTTCCCTCAATTACCTCAAAAGGTGCTTTTCCTGTGGAAGTATGTACAGTATTATTGTAAGCATACTCCACTAAGGATAAGTACTTCTCCCATTGGGATCTTTGATCTACTTCCGTTACATAGGCTTTTAGTAGATCGAGTATGTACAGTATTATTGTAAGCATACTCCACTAAGGATAAGTACTTCTCCCATTGGGATCTTTGATCTACTTCCGTTACATAGGCTTTTAGTAGATCGAAAATGGTTAGGTTAGCTATTTCACTTTGGCCATCCGTTTGTGGATGATAGGCCGAAGAGAAGTTTAGCCTTGTCCCTAAATTCTCAAAGAGACCCTTCCAAAAATTACTGGTCATTCTAGGATCTCTATCCGACACTATGGACATTGGCAAGCCATGGTACTTGAAGATTTGTGAAATGAAGAGGTTTGCCATTTGATGGGCTTTGATAGTCTTTTTGACAGGTATAAAATGAGCTTGTTTACTAAACCTGTCTACTATCGTCCATATTCCCGTATTCCCATGGATAGACTTAGGCAATCCAAAGATAAAATCCATGGATATGCTCTCCCATGGTGAATTAGGGATTGGCAAGGGTTGAAGCAATCCAAGTTTCTTCCCTCTATCAAATTTTGTCTTTTGGCATACCACACATTTAGAAACATACTATTGTATGTTCACTTTCATGGTAGGCCAATAGAAATATGTTTCGATTCCCTTTAAGGTAGACTGAATCCCTCTATGCCCCACATAAGGTGGATCATGAGATTCATACATTACTTTCTCACGTAGTGAGTTAGTAACACATAGTCTATTGCCATAGAGAAGATAACCATCTTGTAAGGTAAATGGTTATTATTTCTTCCCCAATGCAAGGGCTGAAATCACATCTCTAAAATCGGGATCAATAGCATACTCATCTATCATTGAAGATAGATCATTGTGAGTTTCTATGGAAACCGCATTCACTCTTGGCCGTCTTGAGAGTGCATCAGCTACGTGATTATGCTTGCCAGCAATGTGAGCAATATGAAAATGAAATTGCGAAAGGAAATTTTCCCACCTCATTTGTTTGTCGGAGAGCTTGGTCTGCGTCATGAAGTACTTAAGACTTTGGTGATCCGTTCATAGAATGAAAGGAGTCCCCAATAAATAGTGCTTCCATGAGTCTAAGGCATGTAGAACTGCAAGGAGTTCCTTTCATATATGCCTAGAGCTTGCTCAACAGGGTCAAAGAGAATAAAAGCATCATGTTCTCTTACCTTTCCCCAAGCATGGCATAGAGGAGATCCTTTGTGGTGAGTTTGGTGAGTCTCCTCCTCTTGGATTTCAACCAAGGAAGCTCTAGGAGGATCTTGGCGGTTGTTCTTTTGGGAACAAGCGCGGTACGCATGCCCTTGTTCGTCGCACTTGAAACACCGGTTATCCTTACGATAACGCTCAAGCTCTTCAGGAGAGAGTTTATTCTTACCTTTGTAAACTCCCTTCTCTTTAGCTTTGTTGGAGTTGCCCTTAGGAGACTTTTGGACATTGTCCTTCCCCTTAGGCTCATTGGAACCCTTGTTTTCCGGGGGCTTATTATTTCTTTTAGGCCCCGTTTGGAAATTGATTCGAGAGGCAACCATAGTGTGGTGTATTACCGCCGATATCGTACGTGGCCTTTGGGAGTTGACATACTCCGCCATTTCTTCGGTTAAGCCCGCACAAAATTGTTTCATTTGCTCTCCAAAATCAAGATCTCCTTCATTGATGCCTTTGTCCTTCAGTTTCTTGTCAAGCTTCTCCTTCGCTTGTGTAGCTTTCCTCTTGTAGCACGCATAGGCTGCTTCTCTTTTCCACTCAAGCTCCACTAATGTAAGAAGTCGATCCATCCATACCTCTTGCTCATCTTGTGCACCTCTGCTATGAAGTCGCATTGTTGGAATGTTGAGCTCGATAGACTGCAAAGCCTCTTGACCATAGACTGAGTGAAATGGTGTGAACTCCGTGGCTTCCCTATATTGGGTTTGATATGCCTATAAGGCACCATCCAAGAAGTCATCCCACAACTTTGTCTTATTTTTTACCATCTTTCTGATGATGCTTGCAGTGACACCATTAGCTTTTCCTACCAAACCATGTGACTGGGGATAGTAGGGTGTACTGTGACGATGTAGAATGTGAAGTTCTTCACAGACTTCTGTGAGCAAGCCCTTCTTGAACCCTGGACCACTATCAGACAACTTTTTGAAGACAGTGGCTTTGAGTTGTAGGTCCCAAAACTTGTCTACATATTTGTGGATGGATTCATTGGGAGAGAGCTTTAAGCTTCGCCATTCGGTGAGTACTTTGTCTTTGGCATCGGTGGCCAAAAACTGCTTCATAATGGAAGCTCTTAAAGCTTTCCATGTTCGTGGAGCTTCACCGTTGGCTCGTAGGCTAGACTACCATTGTCTGGCAGACTTTTGAAAGTGCATAGCTACATGGCGTAGCTTAGAGGACTCCGTGAAGCCCTCATCTCCAAATGCCGCATCGAATTGCTGGATAAAGGCCAAGACTTTGTCCGTAGCACCAAAGGTGCCATCATAGGTAAGGAAAGAGATGCTCTTCCCTCCCTCTTTGAATTTCTTCAGCTTGGACGACCTCTTCCATGCGGCATAGGATTTCCTATGGCCTCTTCTTTTTGATGGTTCAAAGGTTGCACCATCACTTTCTTCAAAAGGTGAAGAATTTGAAGAAGGTGGAGAAGAGGGTGACCTCTTTTTCGCCTTTTTCTTGTCTTGATCTTTTTCGTCTTCACCATAGCTTTCATAAGAGGAAGAGGATGAAGAAGATGGAGAAGAGGGTGTCCTCTTTCTCGCCTTTTTCTTCTCTTGCTTTTTATCATCCCTCTTTGAATTATGGCGTGGAGAAGAGTATGATGGTCTTCTCCGCTTTGGTGGTGATGGAGAGCGTTTAGCCCGCCGTCTTTGTGGAGCCATCTCCGCCGAGGTGGCGGGAGACTCGCTTCTTTCTTGTTCCTTCGGTGGAGGCTCTTGAGTTCTCCTTTGGGAAGGAGATATATCGTCAAGAAGTAAATTCTTGAGCCCTTCGTATGGATTCTCTTCTTCTTCCCGAATCGGAGAGAGACCTCTTTTGGTAGTCTCACAAGGAAGCTTCCTAGGTGTTCTTTTGTCATGGTGATGAGCTTGGAGAATCCCATGAGCACGGAGCTACCGTTGCACTTCACTTTGGAGAGATGGAATACCCATGGCTTGTTGAAGCCTAGAAACAAGATAGTTAACAAGCATTGAAGCATCATTAGTAGCTTGCTCATGAGCAAAATCAAAGCTATCAACATTAATTTCACTCTCTTTACTATTGTCATCCATTCTAACAACTTTTAGGTGTAAACTTTTTAGGTGTACTTTGGCACTTCAAGCCCTAGTTGCTACTCCTCTTTACCCCTTTAGAAAAAGCACTCAATCTACTGTACCCACGACTCGAATACCATTAATTGCAAGGAATAGAAGAGAGGGTCTTTCGACACCAAAACAGCACCGGCTCCTGTCAAGCTTCTAATAGCTCAATAGTGGTTAAGCCATAGGCAAGCCCCGTAGGACTCCACTATTAAGACCATAGCTCTCGACGGTGATTCCCCGTTAACTGCACAAAGGCAGGCGCACTGCAAAGCTGAAAAATCCCTATTCTACTTACTCACAGGCAATTAATAATACCAACCATTTGTAGCTAGCTTGAGGACCTCCCTTCTTGAGCAAGAAAAGAGAAACCTTGAGCTCTGATACCAATGTAACATCTAATGGCCTAATAACTTGTGTGTAGCGGAAATGAGCATGAACATAGTGGGCATTTCATTAGAATAGATTCCTAATGAGAATTACAAGAGTGCTTGGGTGGAGAGAGCAACAAAAAGCATAACACCTAGTTAGATAGCATCGACAATACTTTCAAAAGAGAGAGAAATTAAGCTAATGACAACAGTTGAGGACCGGATTTGCATGGAGCCGATCCCCCCTCCAAAAGGCTTTGTATTATGGTTTCTCCCATCAAGAGAGACATTGTACAATACAATTCTTTGTGTTCCTTCAAGACTAGCTAGTGCAATGAAGATGAAAGCTTCATGCACTAAGCAAAACACTTAGCAAACACAACTTGAATTATCCCCGTTCTCAGACCCAAGACCTCACACACCTTCCAAGATGGTGAGAGCTAGCAGGGTATGAGAGTAGATTGAGAGGAAGAAGGAGTATCTTAGGAGAAAGATGTACATCTCCTCACATAATCACTCATATTAGCATAGCTTAGCTTAGTAATTAGCTTGGTAGAGGAGATGAGCATGCATTGAAGCTTGGATCTTGGTTGGATTTGCATCCACATGCCAAGAGAGTGTTGATGTAGGCTTCTATATCTCACAAGCTTGGAGTAGGTGATGAGCTCTCCATTAAAGCTTGGGAAGAGATAGTCTTCTTTGCTTCACACATCTGAGATTGTGTGAGTGTGTGTGTGTTAATGCCTTGCAAAAATCAGCCCCCTCTCTCTCTTGGGCAATCCCTCTTGCTATTTGCTGTTGCTGAGCCCTCATTGGCTCTCCCTAAGTCAAGCCAATGATCATTAAGCAGCATAAGTGATAGCCTTCTGACATGTGTCCCCCTTTCCCCTTTTGTGAGAGCTTTAGGTAATTAAATAATTAAACTAAACTCTCATTGGACCCCTTTGTCTCCTGGCCAATAGGAATCAGGCAAGCCATTGGGCTCCTGACTGCTCATTGGACCCCTTGGGAGACTGCCCAATAGTCTTCTAGGAGACTTAATTCTCATTGGTTTCTTTTATTAAATGTTTTTTTAATTAATTAAACTAGATTTACTCTAGCTTAATTCTCATTGGTACACTTCAAGGGTCATCCAATAGAAACTGGACACACCTTGTGGGCATCTGGCCTAGGGAGCTGACATGTGTCCCGCATTCCCTTTGTGTAAAGGGAGCCTCTGTGTGTGTGTGTGTGTGTGTGTGACTTTCTCTCTCATCCCCTACCTTCAGGGCTCGTCCCCTCCCATGTAGGGATATGCAAAGACTTTTTTTACACACACAAAGTATCCAATTTCCCCTAGGTTTGACCTTTGGACACAACCTTTGAATTTTGGAACCTTAGCATTTTGGAAGTCTTAATGGGCTGAACCTTAGGGTCTTTTTAGCCCATTGTTGCACATGGCTCTTTTGCAGATGACCCCCCCTTTGGATCCCTATTTTCCCTCCTTTGGATCCCTACCGTGGCCGGTCTGCTAGCTTAACCAATATTCTAGCTTTTTCTCCCCTGGCACTTCCCCACATTAAATGATCAGTTTAATATGAGAAAATCATTTAGGAGAATTAGATATTGATTATTATGACAATCTATTATCCAGATAATGTGTATGTATATGACACTATCTGTTATCCAGAGAATGTGTGTGTGTGTGTGTGTGACACCACGTCCAGGTTCAACTTGCGTATCGTAAGTATCTCTAAGCTTATGCTTATGTCATGGTGGGGCAGAGAGCAATAGCTAAACATGGTTTCCTGTCTAGATATGTGTGTGTGTGTGTGTGTGTGTGTGTGTGAATAGATTACCCATAAAAAGAGGCCAAAGCAAAGGCAGAGAAGAAGAGGAGGTTAAAGCATCAACGTCAAGAGCAAGAGGATCTCTCTCTCTCTCTCTCTCTCTCTCTCTCTCTCTCTCTCCCTCCCTCCCCCCCCCCCTCCCCCTCCTTTTACTCTCCTTACTATATACGAAAGGAAGTTGAACGCCCTAAAGCTCCCTACTTTTAGGGCATTCAACGTCCTTTAATATATAGTAAGAGGGGAGAGTATGTGTGGACGATTTTGAATAACGAGCGAAAAGTGAGAATCAAACGAGGAGTACTCTCCTTACTATATACGAAAGGAAGTTGAACGCCCTAAAGCTCCCTACTTTTAGGGCGTTCAACGTCCTTTAGTATATAGTAAGAGGGGAGAGTATGTGTGGACGATTTTGAATAACGAGTGAAAAGTGAGAATCAAACGGGGAGAGAGAGAGAGAGAGAGAGAGAGAGAGAGAGAGAGAGAGAGAGAGACTGAACACATGCACAATATCCGGTGTCAAAACGATCGCCAACACTGCCAACGGCTATCGTCGCATATCGAGCACATGCAAGTGGCTTTTAAGTGTCATAGTGAGAGAACGCAAGAGAGAGAGAGAGTTTTTTGACAGAGTGCAGAACGTTGCAAGCCTATGGAGGATCCTCTCGCCAAGCAACCGGTGCCTCATCGATAGTGATTGTTAGGACGAGCTCCTCTCAACTCGGATGGCGAGGGTGAGCGGCCGATGGCTTCCGCGATTCAAACGGGCAGGTGCATGCAGCGCTGACAGTGGGCCATGACTCTCTTTTCACTGTTTGAGACGTCAGAATGACGGCTTTTGACGCACTTGTCTGTCTGTAGGATGGGTGTTGCACTGGTTGCAGTGGAAAGAGGCCTATGTGATTGAGCCTTTGGGCGGACACGTGTATAATCTTTTGTTCCAAGTGTGCATGTATGCAAATGCCGGGTGGCAAGGCAGTGGAAAAATAGCAAGAGAGCGCATCTCTAAGGGGCAAGAACCCCCCAAGCAGCAGACACGCACACGCGCACACATACACAGAAACCATGGAAGCTCTTCGGGCGAGTACGGCAAGCTCTCGATACAGACCATCAAGCTTTCGTTGCAAGGCAACCCTGCAAAGATCACCATCACCATCATCGTTACTGCCCTTCCCCATTAAAGCACAGCAGAGCCTTTATTGCTCCTGCCCTTTCCGTCAGAGAATCCTCATCTCCGCCTCCCTCTCTGAAAAATCCTCTGATGTAAACGATGCCGGCAAAAGAACAGTTGCCTCGGAAAAAGCTGTCGAGGGTGTGAACCAGCAGCTCCATGAGATGGCCCGCAAAGTCTCCCACAATGGAGGTGCTGATCAAGTGAAGCGTGTGGAAGCTGCTGCTGATGTGGCCTCGGAGGAGGCCTCTGATGAAGCTTCTGCTGAGCCCAGCTCGTTGAAATCTGGCAATGTCGGCAGCGGACAGGAGGAAGGCCTTGGTGCAGCAAAGAAGATGACCCCTAAAGCTGATAATTGAAATTCAAGGGTGGAGTGTGCTTGTATTGCCAAGGTTTTCTCTTTCACTCTTGTCTGGATAATTCTAGCAGTTACCTAGCTTGCTCATCTCATGCTGGTGTAGTTGTGTTTGCATTGCATTCGCATGATTAGCTAACTGTTTCCTGGCCGCATGAATTGATATGAATGGATTTGCTACTGCGGTTGTATTACTTGGTGGTCACTTATTGCAGCCTTTGCATTAGTTGCAACTGTGTGTTCAATGCGCCATTGCATTGTATTCTTTGTATTAGGTGTGTATATGCATCTACTTCAACATTCTCACCAACATATAGGGCACCAATATTTCCGGACATTTTGAAGAAGCATTTAATCAAATGTGATGGTCGAAGCGGGGAGCCTTTGTGTGATTGGCTAAAACAGGACAGCTAATGCAATATTTTCTGTAGGGTTACACATTTTAGATGCATCACCATGAGAACACGGGCGATGATAAATTTCGAGCGCTGCTGCCTATGTGGCAGCAGCCATTGCCATTAAAAAACTCACATTTTTTCAATCAACGACGATTGCTAGTGCCACGTAGGGCACTAGCGCTCGAAATTTAACCGCAAATTGAGAAAATAATTTCCTCAACATCATAATAGGCTCAATTCAATGGTAGATTGGTCAAGATGATTTTGTTTCTTCCAATGGCAATATTGCTTCAACAATAAGGTGCTTAGTTGTGAGGATGGGTGCTGCAACTCTCCCTCGGCCTGTTTGAATGTGTTTAGAGAGGAGAATTTTATCTTTTTGCATAGGCAATATAATTGAATTGTCAAACATTGATGGTTGTCTCTTTAGTAGCATTCTCATCATTTCAAATTGGTCAGTATTTTTCCACCAAAAACCTCAAAAACATTTTTTGATGATTTGATGATCTGTGCCGCCTAGTTCAAACAAAAGTTAGGAGAATGGTATTATATTGCAGGGTGCCAATGGAGTGGGACCGTTTCATGTCTATGTGGTCTAGTTTAATGGTGCTAATTTAATCCAATGTGATAGTTTGATGTCTTATGTGGTCTAGTTTATGGGGTGCTAATCTAATCTAGTGTGAGTTTGATGTCGATGTGGTGTAGTTTGTATGAAAATGGCATTATATGTTGGGCACTAATCTCTTGTGAGAGTGACTTGGGTTTTGTTTTAAGTACAAGGGTACTCTCTAATATGGTAGAGTGACTCTACAATAGAGGGGCTTTGTAAGGCAAAAAGGATAGATTTGATAGGAGGGAACTATATATAGGGGTTAACAAGGAAATTCACTTTGGCCCTTGTAGGTGACACCTCCCAATTACTACTAGTAAATTCCTCGGGTTTTTAATGTGCGCCCAATTCACCCACACCATTAATATGTTTCTACATCTTGGTCTTTGATAGGAGAGGGAAAGAAGTTACAGTGAAGAGTATTGATGTTTTGGAGCTATGAGGTTTTGTTTACACAGGAGCACATTTGTGCGTCCAATTCACCCACTCCAATAATATGATTTTACATCTTGATCTTTGATAGGAGAGGGAAAGAACCTTGACATTGAAGAGTATTTGATGTTTTGGAAAATGTCTCTCGTATAAATGCCCACCTTTCGATGTGAATAGCAAAGCTATCAAAGGTTTTATGGTGGGACGTACTTGTCGAATGAGCTACTGACGAATATCACTACAATTAGCATAACTACGGTCAGACTATCGAACACCGAGTCAAAAGTGACTTCACCAGGCCTTTGGAAAGCTTCGTACAGAGTTGTTCACAATCTTTTCACTTTGTCAACTTTTAGCTTGAAAAGCAAAAATCGCAATTTTAAAAGATATTGTTAGAGTATTTCATGGTGGAAAGTATTTCCTCCTCGTACAATGTTTTAACTCTTTTAAGTTAACACTTAGTTCTAAAGCATGATCCAGTGATCCAGTATCTATTTACCTTTGGCAGTGTTGGTCGAATTTTGACTGAGTTCTAAAGAACATTTTGATGCCAATTGACTCTCTTAATTAGTGGATTTATTACCTAGTTTTGAAGCATGCATATGTTTGGTATCTATGTCACGACCTACCTAATAGTTTAAAGCGCTAGGAGCTTATCGGCAGAATAGTGAGGGTTCCTATTCGTGCCCGCACACATAGCAAGGTGTCCTATATATGTTGTACGGGTTGGCTTTATGTGGAGTTGGGTGGATGGAGCTTCAAGGAGCATTCTCGGGCCAATTCAAGCATCTTGGGTATGCTCGAGGTTGGCCGATGGTCTTTGAGCACCTTTCCATCTTGATTCTTCTTCAATGCTTCAACATATGTGGTAAAGAAGCCAAGACAAGATTTAGCACTTAACACATTTAGGAAAATAGGAAAAAATTCATAAATTTGGGACACGTGTGTTAAAGTGAGGTTCTGTTGTGCTAGGTTGTTTCCACAAGAAAGTTGTGGCACGTGTTTAGTGGATGTTACTGAGTATGCAAGATCTTTGTGTGTTGCCAACAATCATACCATATTATATATACTGGGGTTTTTTTGCACATGATGGTTTATAGCTACATAGTCAAAATCAAGTTCGCCACCTACACATGCTTCATTGCCAAAACGATTATATGTGAAGTTGCAAGACAAACTTGGGGGACTCAAAATCAAATTTGCCACACCCCCACATGCTCCATTACCAAAATGATTAAAATGTAAGTTGCAAGATATATAGATTTCAGAGAAAATCAAGAGATGTAAGTAAAAGTGTGTGACAACATATAACTCAAAATTTAATACATTCCAAAAATACATTGTCATCCCATGGAATTTTGTATTTGTAGGAGGTTCGAACTCTAAGTTTGAGCATAGATGTACATCTAAGTTCTAGAAATATATAGCTTACAAGAGCTGCAAGATGGAACCCAAGCTACATTGAGGCACCCATGGAGTTTGGTAGGAGGCTCGATTTGAGGTTGGAGCTTAGATGTACATTAAAGTGCTAGAAATCTATAGATGACGAGTTGCAAGCTGGTGCCCAAGTTACGTTGAGTCAATCCATTGAGGCTGGTAGCTGGCTTGAACTCAAGTTTAGATATCGAAGCTCTAGAAATATATAGCTATAAGATGGGGTTGGTAGGTGGCTTGAATTCAAGTTTGAGCTTAGATATCTAAGCTCTAGAAATCTATAGCTGCAAGATGGAAGCCAAGTTGCGTTGAGGCATCCATGGAATTTGGTAGGAGGCTCAAACTCAAGTTTGAGCCTAGATGTATACAGCCAAGTGCTACTAGAAATCTATAATTGACGAGTTGCAAAATGGATCCTAGGCTACATTTGAGGCACCTATGGAATTTGATAGCAAGCTCAACCTCAAGTTTGAGCTAGATATACATCCAATCTATAGTTGACAAGAGTTGCTAGATGGAGACTAAGTTACATTGAGTCAATCCATGGAGATTGGTAGGAGGGTCAAAACTTAAGTTTGAATCTAGATGTATATCCAAATTCTAAAAATCTATAGTTGCAAGATGGAAGTCAAGTTACGTTCAGGCACCCATGGAATTTTGTAGTAGGTCGAAACTTAAGTTTGAACCTAGATGTATATCCAAGTGCTAGAAATCTATGGCCGACGAGTTGCAAAATGGAGCCCAAGTTACATTGAAGCACTTATGGAATTTGGTAGGAGGCTCAATCTCAAGTACTAGAAATCTATAGTTGGTAAGAGTTGTAAGATAGAGCCTAGAAATCTATAGTTGGTAAGAGTTGTAAGATAGAGCCCAAGCTACATTGAGGCACCCATGAAACTTGGTAGAAGGTTAAAATTCAAGTTTGAGCTTAGATGTACATCCAAGTGCTAGAAATCTACGACTGGCAAGAGGTGTGAGAAAAAGTAGCCTTGAATTTGGTAGGAGACTCAAATTGAAGTTTGAGTTGCAATGTACGCCCAAGGAGATGCAAGGTGGAGCTAAAGTTATGATAAGTGTTAATTCAAACCTAAGTTACCAAGAATGAACTTCCTAAAGACCTTGATGAAGAATAGATAAAACTTTAAGTTGTACCCTAGTTACTCATGTAAGTTTCTTTCATGTTAAAACTCTAGTCCGATTATAGATGGCTATGGAGAGTATGCTGTAAGTCTTGAGCCTTGATGGACATTTAACATATAGTGAAGTTGTTATCCTAGTTGTTTGAGTTTGGTGATTATAGTCTCTGTGTTTTACGTGTTATAATAGGAAAAGTTTACATACGTGAAGGTGGTAAGAAAGGGGTTAAGGGAGGGGGTTGGTGGAGGTGGGTCCCTTGCACATTGAGTCTTAAGAGTTAACTAAGGAAGTCAAAACTAGGTCTAAAACGTAAGTTTTTTTCCTTAAAAACTCCAAAAAAGTTAATTTAGATACTTCTTGACTTCTTCATATCATTTGACCAACGGCAAGATTTTGAAATATGTTCATAAAGCTTTTGTGAAACAAGAAATGGAATCGAAGTTCAAGAATCACCTACATATGCTGGGTAGCACTAGGTTGAAAGGCTAACTTCCTGACATCCTTATGGCTACCAAGGGCATAGAATAACACCTTTAAATTGCATATGCTAGTGTTGCAATAGCATCTAATGGTAAGCCTCATTTGATCCTTGTGGCTAGCAAGGACATAAAACATCACTTTTAGGTTCGAACTTAAGTTTGAGTTTCCTCGCCATATGTTAGTGTTGTAACACTACCGTGCAAGGCTAGCCTCATGGCATCCTTGTTGCTACTAGAGTCTTGGAAATTCACTTCTAACATCAAATTTAAGTTCAACCCTCACAGTTGGTGTAGCACTAGCTTGCAAGGTTACACTCATGACATCCTTGTGGCTAGCAAGGGCATATAACAACACCTTTTGGCTCAAACTTAAGTTTGAGCCTCGCTTGCACATGTAAGTGTATTTTTAAAAATGTATTGTTTAGCTTAAAATATGTGTTCCTTTTTTAGGTTCTTAAATTATTATTATTTTTTGTTTCCAAATGGAGGCTTTCAATGTACCAACTACATCAGAGTAGGGTGCACAAGTCTTCACATTATATGTTCTTGCAATGTCCAGAGTCAAGCCAAAACTACTACTGCTCCAAGAATAAAGTTTGATAAGACCTTTGAATTAACAAAAGGAGTGAGGTGGTTTGTGGATACTTAACATGCGGATGGAAATTTCAAAGGTGACATCCATCTGTATTTTATGCAAGGTGATATGAAATTTGGAGACTCGGGGATTTTGTGGGTGCCATAGGTGACATGGATGCAACAGCAATTCCATGCTTTGCATGTAATTTACTATCTATTGGAGAGACCACAAAGGCAAACAAGTTTTGCTTATTATTGGGCACTTCTCCTGGAGCAAACATGAATTGTAGAGCCCAAGATATTTATATTGCAAAGCTAGGATTGAAGATCCCCAACTTTTCTAATCATGAGGAGTTAGGTGTGGATCGTGTGGAAGACCTAGCGAAGGTAGTGAAAAATGCAAAGCAAACCTTGAGATTACCAAAGAAGGGTGTACTTAAAAAGAAACAAACAAGGGTTCTAGCCAGAAATTTATGGAGATGACAGGAAAAGCCATAGTTAGAAGTGTACTTGCAGCATCAAGAGGTGCTCGTGCGAGCTCTTTAAAGCATGTGGAGAAGGTCATTACCACTATTAGTTCATCAAAGGTACTTGTTGTAAATGCATTGGCAAAAGGTTCATAGGAGCAAGAGGCACAAGGAAAAGAAAGGTAAAGATTGATTCTAATATTGAAGAAGATCGAAAAAAAATTGCAAAGAAGAAGGAAAAAAACAATGCAAAAGACCGGTTTTTAAAGAGGAGTTGATCAAAATTGAAATTTCATCAAAAGATAACAAGACATTGAACTCCTTAGTAATCAAGAAGGGATACTACCCTTTTGAGATAAATGAAGTCTTTAGCATTACATGACAAGGTGCTTTTTTGCTCCATCAAACTATGTGTACAGAAAATCAAGTTAGGATTTTGACTTTGGACTTCATTCAAGAACCAAAGCAAGAGGAGCTATTGGCAATTTTGATGCCCTTTGATCCTTGCACCAAATTTTCTCTTGAAAAATTTGTCAAAGAGGATGTTCACAATGTTGACTATTGGGTCATCTCAAGATATCACTCCATTAGTACTGCAAAACATTTGCAAGGTGCACAACTTACAAAGGTTACCTCTCAATTGCGTCAACAATTCAAATATAGACGATCAAAGATTATTCTCAATTTTCCACCGAAGATTTCTTGTGAAATCTCCAAAGATGTGAAACTATCTATTGCAAAGTCAATGCAAAAGGAGCCCTTTCTTGACCATTTGATGCAAGCACGAGCACGATGGCATGCAAATGGTTGTGCTTGTAAACCAACGCTTGGCGTCAACCAAACCAAGAAGGACTTTGAGTTTTGGAAGGTACTCATTTGATTGTTTGAAAATATAAATGTGATCCTTCCATCAATATTTACTTTTAAGTGGGAGTCATAGACTCAAGCATGCCCTCTATGAGCTTGTTTAGAACTTTAAACTGCGGCTTGAGCGTCACTTGCACGTCAAACTCTACCACTAACAAGTGAGACTCAAACTTAAGTGTGAGCCTAACTTACATATACTCATCACTGATTTAATATTTACCTAATACCTCAAAAAATTTATGTGATCACAAAGCATTAAGAAATGTTAACAACCATATAAACTGGAGTTCTTTGAAATTGATTTCTTCCCACTTCCATTCAATACTCTAAATGCATGAGTTTGTCAATGTTAAAAAAAGATTCATCTTGCCAACTAGATTTTTACTCTAATGTCATTTTGAGTGATTATGTGAAATTTAAATCCTTGATTTCCATGTATTTTGGACTTTGCATAGATGTATGTGAGTATATTAACAAACATTTCAATTTAACAATCCTCATTACCTGCACCATGATCCTCATTATCTTCAGCATTGTCTTTTGCACACTCAACATCCACAACTAGACTAATTTCTCTAACATTGTCTCCCCCCCCCCGCCCCCCACCATCCCCACCCCTTGATGGTCAAAATTCATAGCTTCTTGTACTTCTCTATCATCCGTTTTGTCTACATTATAATTGTCTTGATTTTCATCATCTCCACCACTTTGTTGCTCATCGATGTAAATATTTGTTAAGATCTTCTTTTTTTGTATCATCCAACTCCACTATTTCTCACAATTGATGCTTGACTTGCACCACACCACTCCTGCAAGGATAGATCGCTCTCCAAAAGAGTGGAGAATTGAGATTCTAACTCCATTGCTTCAAAATCATCTTTACATAGAGAGCTATTATGTAGTACCATGAAGATCCAAGACGACCAATTGAAATGGTACATACTCTGTATTGCAAAAGTATTTGATCTTCTCTATATCAAAGCCCATCCCCTTGATTCTCCAAGGAATAGACTCATCTTGAGATATTATGCCCATATTGGCTCTATAAAGATGATATGAGGAGAGTTATTACACTTTTTTGAAGCGATGATGGAGTCTTCTTTGCTCTGTTGAGGGAGTCCTTGACATAGTACTGGGTATAGCTCCTTATTTGATTGTACTCATGCTTACCTAGCTTGTACTTCTCATAAACTTTCTCCCAAGATACCTTTTCCCTTGTCATATCAAAGAAGAATGATATTGTTTCTTCTTTCAACAGTCGATTTGTTTTTAACTTCCAATCCATCTTATCCATGTCCATTCCAAGAGGGGTGTGATTGCCATTATTTAGCAAGATGGTTTTGTCCAGATTGCATTTTGCAGTTCAAGAACTTTTCTACTCTCGAGGCCTAAAATGCACCTGAATAATGTAGGTGCTAGTGTTGCTATGTCAGGTGCTTGTCAAATCTGACCACCCTTCATAGTGAGAAATTTAGGATTTTTAGTGGAGCCCTTTTCAATTGTTTCTCCCTTTGTATTTGGTAGCAAACCTCTAGCATATTGTTTCATATTCTTGACCTAATTCTTCTCTATCTCCTCATCACATAGTAGCAAATGCAAGTTGGTCTTGACAAATCTATGATCTCAAAAAAGGTCTGCAAAATTGAAATTTCCAACATCAATATTGACAAGGCACTAACTTGTGGGGTTGAGCCGCATACTTAATTAAGTTCAAGCTTGGCATGCTAGATTGAATTGTTTCTTGATATGTTCACATACATCTATGCAAAGTCCAAAATACACGGGCATATGTAAATGGGGCTCAAACTTAAGTTCATGCCTCACTTGTTAGTGCTAGAGCCTCATATGCAAGTGGCACTCAAGCTTAAGTTCAAACCTCACTTTAAGTTATAAATGCGCACATGGAGGGCATGCTTGAGTCTATGGTAGACTCTGATTTACAAAGCAATATTAATAAAAGACTCATAGTCATGTTTTCAAAGAATCAAGCAAGTACCTTCCAAGACTCAAAGTCCTTCTTGGTTTGATACTAGGTGGTGGCTTAGAAGGACGATCATTTGCATGCCATTCTGCTCATGCTCGCATAAGTTGTTCAAGAAATGACTCCTTTTGCATTGACTTTTCAATAGATAATTTCACATCTTTGGAGATTTTGCGAGAGATCATTGCGCGATGGGAAATTAAGAATAATCTTTCATCGTCTATGTTTGAATTGTTGACGCAATTGAGGGGTAACCTTTGCAACTTTTGTACCCTGCAAACGTTTTGCAACACTAATGGAGTGATGTTTAGAGATGATCCAATAGTCAACATTGTGAACATCCTCTTTCGCAATTTTATCAAGAGGATTTTTTTTGGAAGGATTACAAGGCATCAAAATTTTCAATATCTCCTCTTGCTTTGGTTCTTGTATGAAGTTTAAAGTCAAAATCTTGACCCAATCTAGATTCAATCTTCTATACACATAGTTTGATGGAGCACAAAAACACATTGTCATGGTAATGCTATAGAATTCATTAATCCCAAAATGATAAAATCCCTTCTTGATTTTTAAGGAGGTGAGTGCCTTGTTATCTTCTTATGGAGTTTCCATTTCCATCAACTCCTCTTCAAAAACCTCTTTGTCTTCTGTACTCTTTTTCATCTTCCTCTTTGCTAGATTTTTTCGATTTTCTTCAAGAGTAGAATTATCCTTTGCCTTCCTTTTTCTTGCGACTCCTTGCGAATCTTGCTCTTGTGAACCTTCTTGCTCCTCTAAATTAATGGTGGTAGCAATCTTCTCTACATGTGTTAAAGAGATTTCACGGGCACCTCTTGATGCTAGCAAGTGTACTCCTAGCTATGAATTTCCATGTCTTCTTCTCAACTTTCTTAGATAGTGCCCCTATTGGTTTCTTTGTAGGTACAAGCTTCTTTGGTAAGCTCAAGGCTCGCTTGCATGTTCATTGCCTTCACTAGTTATTCCACACAATCCACACCCGAGTCTTCTTGATTAGTAAAGCTGGAGATCTTCAATCCTAATTTTACAATAGAATTTTCTTTTCCTAACTTGCTACCCATGTCTACTACATGAAAATTTCCCAATGATAGGCAAAACTTGTTTTCCTTTGTGGTCTCTCCAATAGGTAGCACATTACATGCAAGGCGTGGCATTTCTGTTGCATCCACATCTTTGACGCCCACAACAATCTTTGACATCCACATCTTTGACACCCACAATAATCTCCATGTCTCCATATTTCATATCACCTTGTGGCAAATATAGATGGATGTCACCTTTGTAGTTTGCATTTGTATTTTGTAAGTATCCACAAACCACTTCACTCCTTCTTTTGTTAATTCAAAGGTCTTGTCAACCTTTATTCTTGGAGCAGTAGTTTTGCTTGAGTGGACATGCCAAGAACATTGAGTGTGAAGAATTGTGTACCCTGCTCTGGTAAACTTGGTACATTGAAAGCCTCGATTTGTGAAACAAAAAAAAGAAAAATTTTAGAGCCTAAACAAGGAGCACAGATTTAAGTTAAATAGTACATTTTAAAAATTACACTAGCATGTGTAGGCGAGGCTTAAACTTAAGTTTGAGCCAAAAGATATTGTTCTATGCCCTTCCTAGCCATAAGGATTTCATGAGGGTAGCCTTGCAAGTTAGTGCTACACTAAATTTGAGTCTAAAAGTGAAGCTCTATGATTTTTCTAGTCAGAAGGATTTCATGAGGTTAGGCGTGTATCCTAGTGCTACATTAGCATATGGAGAGGAAGCTCAAACTTTAAGTTTGAGCCTCTTGCCTTTAATATCCATAAGGATGTCATGAGTCTAGTCTTACACCCTAGTGCTACAATAGCATATGTAAATGATGCTAGCATACGTAGGGGAGGCTTGAACTTAAGTTTGAGCCTTGCCCTTAGTAGCCACAAGGATGTCATCAGGCAAGCATTGCATCCTAGTGCTAAAGACTATGCAGCTGAGGTTTGAACTCAAGATTGATCTTACAGGTGTTATTCTATGCCCTTGGTATCCACAAATATGTCATCAAGCTAGCCCTACATGCTGGTGCTACTCTAGTATATGCAAGTGAGGATCTAACTTAAGTTCGAGCCTCTTGGCATTGGTAGCCACACAAATGTCGTGAGGCTAGCCTTACACCCTAGTGATACAATAGCATATGCAGTTGAGGCTCAAAATAAAGTTCAAGCCTACAAGTGTTGTTCTATTCACTTGGTATCCACAAGGATATCATTAAGCTAGACTTGCTATACTATCATATGTAGGCAAGGTTCGAACTTAAGTTCTAGAGGTAGAACTTAAGCTCAAGTCTCTTTTCCTAAGTAGCCACAAGGATGTCATTAAGCTAGACTTGCTATACTAGCATATGTAGGTGTGGTTTGAACTTAAGTTCGATCCTCTTTCCCTAAGTAACCACAAGGATGTAATGAGGCTAGCCTTACACACTAGTGCTACAATAGCATATGCTATTGAGGCTCAAACTTATGTTTGAACCTAAAGGTGTTGTTTTATTCCCTTGGTATCCACAAGGATTTCATGAAACTAGACTTTCATGGTAGTGCTATACTAGCATATGTAGGCAAGGCTCAAACTTAAGTTCAAGCCTCTTGTCCTTAGTAGCCACATGGATGTCATGAGGCAAGCCTTGAATCCTAGTGCTACACTAGCATATGAAAATGAGGCTTGAACTTAGGCTTAAGCCTAAGGTGCTAATCTATACCCATGGTAGCCACAAGGATGTCATCAGGCTAGCCTTGCATTCTAGTGCTACACTAGCCTATGCAAATGAGAATCAAACTCAAGTTCGAGCCTCATGGAATTAGTATCCCAAAAGGATGAGGTTAGCCTTACTTCCTAGTGCTACAATAGCTTATGTAGTTGAGGCTCGAACTTAAGTTCAAGCCTTAAAGTGTTTTTCTTTTCTCTTGGTATCCACAAGTATGTGATGAAGCTAGACTTGCATGGTAGTGCTATACTGACATATGTAGGCAAGGTCTATACTTAAGTTCAAGACGGTACCATTGTTTTCCACAAGGATTTCATGAGGCTAATCTTACACCCTAGTGCTACAATAGAGAATGCAAACAAGTCTCAAACTTGAGTTCGAGTCTAAAGGTGTTATTTTATGCCCTTGGTAGCTACAAGGATGCACGAGGCTAGCCTTGAACCCTAGTGCTACACTGCCGTATATACCGATGTGGCTCAAGCTTCAGTTTGAGCCTAAATATATTTTTCCATGTCCTTGATAGCCACAACATTGCCATGAGACTGTGGCTTGCATAGTAGTGCTACACTAGCATATGCTGGCAAGGCTCTTGCCATTGGTACCTGTTGCAAGGATGTCAGGAGGATAACCTTGTATAGTAGTGCTATGCTATACTAACATATAAAGTTGAGTTCGAGTCTAAAGGTGTTATTCTATGCCCTTGGTAGTAGCCTCAACGATGTCATGCGGGTAGCATTGCACAGTAGTGCTACACTAGCATAGACATGAACGGCTCAAACTTAAGTTTGAGCCTCTTGCCATTGGTATCCAAGGATCTGATGAGGCTAGCTTTGAACCCTGTGCTACACTCGCACATGTAGTTGAGGCTCAAACTTAAGTTCGATCCTAGAGCACCTTGAGTCTCAAGAACTTGCATGAGGCAACTCTATCATGCTAAAATATCCACAATAAGCTCATGAGGCCAAACTAGAGCGGCATATGCTAGTGCTTTGATAGCATTAGAAGGTGAGGTTCAAGATACATCATCTCATTGTTCTAGTTTCTCAACAAGGACACAAGACACAAAAAATGAGCTAAATATCAGAAGCAAAGAATCTATGTCAAGTGGCAATGGCACACTCAGTACCTAAGCAAGTAAGTGTTGTTATCTATCTTTTGCTTTAAGTGGTTATTGATTAAGTACTTAATTAGAGGTATAAAAAGTTAATTAGAGTACTTATTGATTAAGTACTCTAATTAGAGAATAGCTACTTACTTTTAATTTACAAAGCCTGATTTTCACGTAGCTGTAGTTTGATTAACTTAATGAAAGAGTTTGAAAGGTGTATCAAGGAGATGGTAGCAAATAATTATGAGTGTATATAGTCATTAATGAAGATAATTAAATAGAGATTAGAAACGAATAGAATGAGATTGAAGAGTGAATTTTGAGATGCATTCAGAATTGAAAAAGGACAATAGATTAGAGGAGAGGAAAAGCTTAGTATTTGAGAACAATATCTCAAGGATTAAAGTAGAGGAGAGTAGAATTATAGGACCTTATATCAGAAGACAAGTTACAATGGTTAGTAGAATGAAGTTTTGATTAATGTAGGTTTAGGAGAAATTAAGAGGAGGGGAGGGAGTGATTAAGAGGAAGCAAGCAATATTACATAGAGAGATTAGAAGAGATTAGGGAGTGATTGAGAGGAGTTGAGGATAATTACACACAAAGATTAGAAGAATGTATCTCACAAACACACACATGAGAGAGAGAGAGAGGTGCATCTGGATAAGACTTTCAAATTTGACATTCAAACTTTAAATGTAAAAACCGTTGCTATAATTGATCTTCACACTACAAAGAGAGAGAGAGAGAGAGAGAGACAGAGAGAGAGAGAGAGAGAGAGAGAGAGAGAGAGAGAGAGAGAGAGAGAGAGAGAGAGAGAGAGAGAGAGAGTGTTAATGTAGACGTGTGAGAAAGAGCCTTTTGGGCTGCCAATAGCTACATAGAGGAGAGGGAGATGCGGGAGTAAAGAATCTTAAGTATCACGTCCTCGTTGGTTTGGTCATAGTCTGTAGGAAAATCCAAATCCTATTTTAATGTACAAGAGTGAGAATTAATGTAGACGTGTGAGAAAGAGCCTTGTGGGGGCATGAGTAGATGCACACAGGGGAGGGAGACATAGAAGTAAAGAACACGGGAGTAAAGATGTTACGAGACTGGGCATCCTCCTGTTGCATTTGGTTAATTGCAATTGGGATAGCTCGCTTAATGGTTAATTATGTGTTGTGTATTTGAATTTTACTAACAGTGAGTGCATGATGGTTTGTAGATTGGAACTCTAGAAGTTGAGGAGGAGGCGCCGAAAAATAATAATTCTCTGTTATTTTATCCTAGAACAGTATTTTAGAAATAAGCCACTATGGCTCCTTTGTAAATAGGATAGTGAGAACCCACCCTAAGAGGGTCATGCAATAACTAGTGTGTACCACTCATTATTTACTAAAGTGTAGAAGAGGGGCCTCCAATTTTGGCTCCAATAATAAATCAAATATCAAATACCAACTCCACAAGAGAGGTGTCATGGAGTTTGGGGATATGATTTTAGGCCTTTCCTGTGTAGATGCTTTCAATTTTTCATATCCCATCTCTTAAGCTATTGTGTTCTCTGTGTACTCCTTAATCAAGTCTACATCTACTCTTCCATGCTCTTACACCCTCTTACAACTTGTCTCTGTCAATTCTATGCTTTTGTGTGTGTGTGTGTGTGTGAGAGAGAGAGAGAGAGAGAGAGAGAGAGAGAGAGTGAGTGATAGTCTAGGTGCGTGTGTGCGATTGGAAATTAGGGAAAGAGGTTGACATGTTGATGGTGATGTTTGTGAGCAAGTGTTGATTTTTTTTAAGCAACCGGTCTCCTCTGGATCCCCCAATAGTGGTATCAGAGCCTCGAGTTTGAGGAAATTGGCAATCACATTTCAAATTCGAAGAGGAATTTTCCAATTGGCAATATCAAATCTGCAAATTGAAGCTAATCGGTGATCAATCGATAAATCAACAAGTCGACAAATCAATCTTCTTAAACGACAACAAGATTTGAAATGCTCAATTTAAATTTTGTGGCTAATTCTTTTTGATTGTGAAGGCGAGAGAGAGCAAGAGTCGAAGAAAGAAGAGGAACTTGAGGATTCAAAAGAGTCTTGGGTTCAATAGAACTGGCAATCAAGATCGATTTCAAGAGATCTATGAATCAACGACATTGATGTTGTAAACTAAGATGAATTTGTGAGGTATCAAGAATAAGGCGGAATTGTGGAGACACGCGGAGTGTTGTGAAGAGGAAATTGACCCACGAGTTAATAAAAAATTGTGACTTCCGGCTCTCCACGGCCGTGAGAAGATCCGCCTACACACACACACACCCAATCCTTGGAAATCTTCCTCTATCCGAGTGGGCGTGGGAACAAATCTTAACCAATAAAAGCTTCATTGTTGACTACTGCAGAAACTAGCAAAACCAACCTCGTGGCGGTCGCCCTGGCCTTGGGAGAAACTTTGCCTTCAAGCACATAGACCGAGGAGCTTCACAACGGCCGTCATCAAGTACTTTTCTCTATGTGCCATTGCTGTCCAAATCTTCTCGCTGCCTGACAACTTTTCTACCCCATGCATTCACACCTTTTAATAAGTTAAAGGTGTGGCCATCAAATAATCACTTAAAGCCTCAAAGGTTGTGTACACACAACTCGTTAAAGGTGTGGCCTTTAACAAATAATCATCCAAAGTCTCAAATGTTACACACTTTGAGAGGGTGGTCATCCCCCCCTAGGTTGGCAATCGAGCATCAAAAGGAAGATGATCGATATTACTTGTTTCATTGGCCTACCAATAGAAACTCATACCGCCCAATCATCATAAAATCGAGCCGTTCCACTTTAACAAGAACAAACGTCACCCAAATCCCTTAAAATTTGGTCGCTTTTGTTCCACAATCTTTGAGGATTCATATCGAGAGCTTAAAGCGGGTGGTGACTAATCGGAAACCATTAAAGGACCAAGCACCAATAATGACTATCATTTGCGAAGGGAGCTCGTAAGTAAAATCCAATTCAATTTTACAGTGACGAGTAACATAAATTGTCGATTGAATTATCATTATTTTGGGATACGGGAGATTGGACGCCGCAAACTCGACCAACTCACAGACCAACCGTCTAGCTACTCACTTTTCTGGCAATTTCCTCATACATCGCCATTCTGGACTGGACGCCAATGCAATTTTAAGCTAAGTACATTTATTTTTTTCATTTCTTCTACTCTCTCTCTCTCTCTCTCTCTCACTTATTCTGCGTACTGCATCTGTAAAAATCTCCATACATCCATCTTAAATTTCAAAATACACATTTAAAATTTTTAAAAAAAGGGAAAAAAATAAAAGAAAAGCAAGCAATCATGGCACACCTTCCACAAGCACCAACAATTGCTGAACAACTTGTCAATCTTCAACAATCCCTCACGTATGAATGCATGCGAAGGCAAGAGCTTGAAGATAAATTATTGCATTTTGCACGATTAGAATCTGCATCGGCACCTCAAGCAAAACAAAAGTAGTCACTTTCAAGGATTTTGACGGCACTAAAGATGCTAGCACACTTCTAGCATAGATTAGTCAATTAGATAACTATTTTCATGATGAAGACTTTCCGAACCTGAAATGGTAAAATGTGCATCAAATCATCTCACTTGTAGCGTTGCACTGTGGTGGAACGTCACCAAACAGCACGGGAAAAGACCACGTACCTGGCATGCATTCAAAAAGATGTTTTTATCTCAAGTTTTGCCCACACAGTATAAAGTTAAAGCACGACGCCAGTGGGATTTAATTTGATAGGGTCAAAATGAAGATGTCCAAGGCTATACTAATCATTTTTGAAACTGTTTAATTCAATTGCAAGTTATGCAACATGTTAGTCGCGCTGGAAATTAAAGCGTAAGTATATCTCTGGCTTAGCACTACAGATTGATGCTGAGGTAGATATGTTTGAACTAGATTTTTTGTCAAAGGCTATTAATTTGAACCTTAATGCGGAGAAGAAAAAAAGTGGACAACCCTCTTGCACCAAACAAACTGCTAAACTAACCGTAACAACAGAGCTTCTTTCTCTCCTAACTTTGACAGGAACAAACATCAAAGAGGTACCTTTTGCAAGACACAGATTTGACAATTCTGCTACAACTTCTCAACCTCATAGAAACAACAACAACAACAACACGCAATAACGAGGCAATCAAAATTCTTTCAATCAACGTCCTGCTCAAAATTCTAATGGTAATAAAAAGGTGAAGTGTTTCGAATGTTTTCAATATGGTCACTATGCAGATAAGTGCCCAAAAAGTCTTGCTAAGAGCAATGGCCAATCCAATGGAGTCAACCAAAATCCAAGCCAAAAACCTTTCAACAACAATTGCCCCAACGGTGCTACTGTTAATCTCATCGAAGATGTTAATCCCGAAGGCAATGAAGTGGAAGCTAATTACGGTGAGAGATATGATCCTGAGTATGATCACAATGACAACCCATCTTTAGGTACTCCTATATCTCCTCACACCTTGTTTAAAGTGCAAGGCACAATCAAGGGTGAAAATGTCACCATTCTTTTAGACAATGGCAGTAGCCATGTTTTTATTTCTACACGCTTGGCACAACAACTCTCTCTCTCTCTCTCTCTGAAATCTCATCACCTTACAAGGTCAAAACTCTTTTTAATAATCAACGTTTTAATTGCAAGGCCCAAGTTACTCTTGAAGTTTGCATTGGTGAATTTACACAAGCACGTACATTTTTGGTAGCACCACTGCATGGTCTTAATATGATTTTGGAAATTCCATTTTGTCATGAGTTTAATCCATTGATTGATTATAAAACACGTACAATGTCTCTCACGCATGATAATAAAATTTTCTCCATCCAAGCAACAGTAGAACATAAAAAAATTCCACTCTTCTCTCACACTCAAGCCAAAAGAGCAATTTGGAAATAGGGGAAAACATATCTAGTGTTGGTAAATCAAATTTATGTTGAAACTAAAACTTCACACAACTCTACACATGATGAATTTCTCTCACAATTTAAAGATTGTTTCATACATGATCTTGCACCTGGAATTCCACCTTCACGCCCAGAAGACCACAAAATTGACATTATATCGAGTAGTGAACCTCCTTGTAGAGCACCTTATTGTGTAAATCCAACCGCACACAGGGAGATACAAACTCAAATCACTGATTTACTTGACCGAGGCCTAATCAAACCTAGTAGTTCACCATACGGAGCTCCAATACTTCTTGTCAAGAAGAAAAATGGAACCTTTCGTTTGTGTATCAACTACAAGGCCTTAAATAAGATCACCATTAAGAATACGTTTCCTATTCCTAGAGTGGATGATCTGTTAGACAAACTGAAAGGGACAAACATCTTTAGCAAAATTGACCTTAAATCAAGGTATCATCAAGTCAAAATGTTTGAACATGATGTCTACAAAACTGATGTTTGAACATGATGTCTACAAAACTGCTTTCAGAACACAAACGGGACACTATGAATTTCTTGTCATGCCATTTGGTTTGAAAAATGCATCAACCACATTCACACGCATGATGAACATAATTTTTATTGACCATCAAAATTTTGTGATTGTATTCTTTGATGAAATTCTATCAAAACAAGAACACAAAGAGCATTTAACACGTGTATTTGAACTGCTTGCACACAACCACTTGTATCTAAATCCTAAAAAGAGTTCATTTTTCCAATCTAAAATTGAATACTTGGGACACAGTGTATCGGGTAAGGGAATCCATGTAGACCCTAAGAAAATAGAATCCATTTAATCATAGCCTAGACCCAAAAATTTGCATGAACTTCGTTCCTTTATTGGTCTATGCAGTAAATACAGGAAGTTTGTACGTAACTTTGTTTATAAATCTCATTACCTCACTCTCTTGTTAAAAAAAGATTCTCCTTATATGTGGATTGATTTGCAAGTAAGTTCCTTTAATGCACTCAAGAATGATTTGATAAATGCAGCGGTACTGCAATTGCTTGATTTTGATAGACCATTATTTGTCATTGTCGCTGATGCTAGTGAAAAAGGTATCGGTGCAGTCCTTATGCAAGATAACCATCCAGCTGCTTTTGAAAGTCGTAAATTCAAACCTTTTGAAACAAAGTTCAGTACTTATGATAAATAATTGATTGTTGTGGTACATGCATTGAGAATTTGGAAACAGTATGTAATGGATATTGACTTGATCATTAAAATTGATCAACAAAGTATCAAATACTTACTTTCTCAACCCTAATAGATGATAGATATATTAAGTGGGCCGCTTTTATTCAAAGTTTTCAGCCCAATATTCAATACCAGTCTGGTAAAGAAAACGTTGTAGTTGATGCTTTGAGTAGAAGACCCTCACTTAATAATCTATCAACCATTACGGGAACTTCATTTGACCCTATGCCTGACACTTATGTACATGATGATAACTTCAAAACGACATAGCTGCATATGCTTGACAATTCTCTACACACATTTCTTGAATACACTATTCAAGAAAACTTCCTTTATTTCAAACAGAAATTGTGTGTGACCACTACAAGAGGTCACTTGAATTCCGGCGCCACATTACCAGCGTCACTGGCAGGCGTCGGTATATGTGTGTATTTATGGAGGGAGCTAAGGTTTTTTTAAAAAATTGATTTTCAAATTTTCGACGCTTCTTCCGACGTCTATTCCGACGACAGTGTGAATGCACATGCCGATGCCTGTTCCGACGGCTGTACCGATAGCTGTACCGACGACACTTGCAAAAATTAAAACTGCGGACTTTCTTTGCGCATTTCTCTTAGTTCTTGCACGTTTTCTCAAGCTCTCCTCTTTCCCATCTCTCTTAGATTTGTTGCGATACAGGCCGTTGGAGGTGCTAATCTTGCTTGTGGGTTAGCGCATAACACTAAGGTAAGATTGTATTTATGTTTACTTGTAGATTTAAGGTTTAGGGTTTAACTTTGTGCTTGTGTGTGCGTTTTTGCAGGTTTCAGGACTTTTACAACAGCTTTCATTGCTCAAATAGAACAAATGTGAGTGCTCAAACCTTTAAATGCATATTAATTTTATTTGAATTACTTTGTATCTTAAGAAAAGAAGATTTCATTCTTTAAACTTTGAATGCTTAAAAAGAAATTAGGATTTGTTATGTGAAATTTCATTTTAAATTATGAAAAAAATTTGTTTAAGTTTATGAAAAAATCTTGTTTTGAAGAAATGTTTTATTGAATAATGTCGTTTTTCAAATTATGTAGTTGATGGGTTTATGTTTTAGGTTAAGTTTAGGTTATAAGTTAAGTTAGATTAGGTTAGGTTACATTAATTTAAGCAAGGTTGTTAGGTTAGGTTATACGTTAGGTTATGTTAGGTTATCTTTTAGGGGCACGAGGCAATTTTAGCGCTTGAAAATCGCTCGCAAACATATAGACAACACAATGGTGAGCCGTTGGCAATACGGCAAGCCATATAGCTTGCCCACAAGGCATATGCATTGTGGGCAAGCTCTATGGCTTGCCATATTGGCAACGGCTCACCATTGTGTTGTCTATATGTCTGCGAGAGCAGTTTTCAAGCCATAAAATCGCTTCGCAACTCTAAAAACAACACAATGGTGAGCCGTTTGCCAAATAAGTCTTACGGAACACCGAGCAAAAACTTCCGAGGAAACCAAAAAGTGAGCGAGATGAATAAACTTAAATTCATGGTGGTCAGGATGTATTTTGGTTTTCTAATCCTACTTTTAGTTTTCCCTAGATTTAGTGGGGAGAGACATGTTCTTGAAGGGTGAGTAGGATCCTTCCAAGTATACACATTCTCTGTAGTTCTGAGGCAAAACATCCATGTGGAAAAATTGAGACCTTTGTTTGAAAGAAAGCATGTGTGCCATGGTTGTGTGTTGAGGGACAATATCCATTTATGGGTTCTACATTCTTGGAAAGCATTCTTAACAGCTATCTTATTGCAAATTGTAAGATGGGGATGACAAAAAGCATGTCGATGACTACCGGCCCCACATGTCGATGATTGAATCCTTCATTACCCTCAAGTACCACATTCAAAACCTTTACATTAGGCCTCAACCAACTTACATCTTAGCACCACACTTTGTCACTTATGGGGCCAATACAACACTCTCTCGATCTTAAGTTCATTAGCTATTTTCCAACACTACGTTCTGATGATGGTAGGTTGAATATTAGGGGTGGGGTGGGGGTCTACTAAATCTTGCACTAATCTCACTCAATGTAATCTGCTTCACTTGATGCATGCAAGGGAATCTCTCTGTAACTGTCTATGGCATTGGCATATATCGCTAGAGATAGGGAGTAGAGAGAGAGTGAGAGGGTTGGGCACAAGAAAGGGCCACAATGCTTCATCATTTCAAAGAAAAATGTAATTTTTAGTACTTGAGAGTGGATAAAATCTTGTTTCACAATAGAAAATTGTCCATTGCCGCTACAAGGGCTCTCTGTCAACAATCCCACCAGCTTTTGAGAGGATCGAGAAGGAAGAGAGAGTTTGCTAGCTTTTGTCATTAAAACTGAAAGATTTGGGAATTAAGGTGGGAGGTGTTTTTCTCCTCCCTCTCTCCCTACCATGTCAAGTTCACACAAGGTAGAAGTGGCAACTATTCTCACCCTCTCTTTAGCCAGTTGGTTTGGTTTTTCAATTGGCTCAACGCTAAGCTAAGGCACACTTTTTTGAACACTGGAGTGGAGGAGGTTTTTGTTTTTTTTGGGGGGAGGGGTATTGGCCAAAAAAGTGTTAGGCCTAGAAGGTGACAAAACTTTTCTATTTTTGTGAATGTAACTTCTATACTTATGTCAAAAAATAGCAGATCCTTGCTACCATCTTATTTAAACCAAGCCTTTCAGGCATGCTTAGACAGTGTTGGGTCTCTTGGGAAAAAAACTATAAAAGAAATGATTGTTGCGAATTGGCCACTCCCTCCATTTACACTATTTTTCCTAAATAAATTTTTTCTCTAGCAACCCACAAAGGTGTGGACTGCTAGAGATAGAAAATGACATCTCCCTAAACTTCTTTCAAACCAAAATCAAAATCCTAATGTAAATCAAATGTGCTTCTAAGTTCTAGGCTTTCCGTCCACATATGTGTGGCCTAGAGAGAGAGAGAGAGAGAGAGAGAGAGAGAGAGAGAGAGAGAGAGAGAGAGAGAGAGAGAGAGAGAGAGAGAGAGAGAGAGAGAGAGAGAGAGAGAGAGACTACTAAGTAGACTTCAATTCTCCTTTCAAATTTTTTTCTAAATCAAAAATCTCTCTAGCTGTCCACACCAGCATGGACTCCTAGAGAGTGTGAGGGAGAGAGATATGCTAGACTACTAGTCTATATTCACACTTATTTTCTAAATCAAAACTCTCTGGATGTCCACGTCAACGTGGACTCCTAGACAGAGAGAGCTCACATGCGAGGCCTTGATCCATCACTAGCATAATGAATTTCTTTGCACACAACTGCCGCAACAGCCATACTAGCATGTCACTGATTTGGTGAACAATACTCGTGAGTCGTCAACCTTGGTAATGAGCTTGGAAGTTGGCAGGTTTAGAAGTGGGAATGATAGTTTCCGAGAGAGAGAGAGAGAGAGAGAGAGAGAGAGAGAGAGAGAGAGAGAGAGAGAGAGAGAGAGAGAGAGAGAGAGAGAGAGAGAGAGAGAGAGAGAGATAAGTCTACTGTCTTCTCTCATCTCGTCTCCTTTCGAAAAAAATATAGAATCAAAATTGTCTCTAGCTGTCCACGCCGGCATGGACTGCTACAGAGAGAGGGAGAAGGAGAGACATGTCAACACTGCCTAGCTATTCCATCACTGAAAAGTTACGGGCGATTTTGAGCACTTTACTGCCTTTTTTCTTGCTGAAGAGCCATGGTTTTGTGTCAAATGGATTATACGCAGGTGCACCCTCACAAAGTGCAGTTTCTTGCACATTCAGAGAAAGCCCTAGGCCCACCAGAGTCTTGCACCATGTGATTGTAACAAAGGGCGACATCTTGCCTTCTTGATTCGGTACAAGCATGTTACCATGTTCTTTGTAGAGTGCACACTTCCACAAGCGAATGAGTCGGCAACTTGCAAGCCATACTCGCCGAAACAGAACGACAAATCAAACATTTCAATGGATATAAGGCTTTGCCCTTACGTTTGATAATCTACTGCACCATACTTACCAAAACAGAAGACATGTCAAAACGTTTCTATAATTCATTCTCTATTCTCACCTTTTGATGGTCAACCTGTTGAAGCACGTGTCGGAAGAATGGCACCCCTATTTCATCGAGAAGTAGGGAGCCACTATTCTGTTAAAAGCATAGAGCCGCTATTGTTGAAGCGTAGCTGGCATTTTGAGTGCTCCACTATCAACAAGATAGGCCTGCAAAGCTACTCACTAATAGGGGAGAGAATTTGCATCAGAGAAACTACAGCCTGTCTCTCTCAAATGTTTAAGGACAGCTAATGAAGGCAAAAGTGCAGGGAAATGAAACTGTGTGTACACTAGTGTATGCGTAAGAGACGCAAAGGAAGAAGAAAGTATTGGGGAAATGAAAACCCACATGAGCAAGTGTGTGTGTGTGTGTGTGGAGTAAAAGAGGGAGGCTTAGACGATATGAAAAGGACTACCTAGATTGTATCCGAATTCAGACGCATAACAAAGATCCTGCAACAATGCTCTTTTCTATTGCTGAGGACAAAGGAAAGGAGTGCAACTTGCTATTCCTTCGTTGAGTCATCAATATATGATGAATTGATGATCACTGGTCCTGTCACCTACCCTTTTTGTTGGTTGAGCTCGGCTCCGAGAGCACTCTCTCTCTCTCTCTCTCTCTCTCTCTCTCTCTCTCTCTCTCTCTCTCTCTCTCTCTCTCTCTCTCTCTCTCTCTCTCTCTCTCTCTCTCTCTCTCTCTCTCTCCAAAACATTGTGCATGCTGCCCACTGGCAGGCCGTGACGGCCGCCGACCCTTTGAACTTTTGGTTGGGCTTGCAACATGTCTTTCACGTCCACCACATATCACGTGAAATGCCTTGGTGGGTCATTGTCCATAATGATCTGCTTTGCACACATGCTATGAGGGCGTCAGCCAATACACTAACCTACCACTGATCACCATTTAAAGCACACATGCTAGATGAATGGACTGGATCCGATGAATAAAAATCATTGTCCTTGGCATTGAGCTTGGAAAGTTTTGTAGCGGGATTTGCCGGAATGCCACGAGAGCGAGCGAGAGAGAGAGAGAGAGAGAGAGAGAGAGAGAGAGAGAGAGAGAGAGAGAGAGAGAGAGAGAGAGAGAGAGAGAGAGAGAGAGAGAGAGAGAGAGAGAGAGAGAGAGAGAGAGAGAGAGAGAGAGAGAGAGAGAGAGAGAGAGAGAGAGAGAGAGAGAGAGAGAGAGAGAGAGAGAGAGAGAGAGAGAACAATTTGATGAATGCGGTTCTAAGGAGTGCTCTCTTGAAAAACTACAGCTCGATGAGCTTCTTGAGACTATGAGCTAGAGTATCTTTGCATGAGTACACCCATGTAAGTCATCCCTATCCTCTCCCTTAAGCCATAGCATGTCCACACATACCCTGGTTTTCACATTCCATCCATTTGATGTTGAGATGCAATAGAAAAAATTTGCTGTATGTGTTCCTTCTAGATGATAATAAAGTGTAGCAATGTAAAAAAGTTGTATTTGTTCCTTCTAGACGATAGCAGATTTCTGCTAAAGAAGACGCCTATTTGGACAATCTTTTTGTTGATTGCATCCCGATTAAAGTTCATATTCAGGCTTTAAAATGGCACGTTTCTCAGTTGTGGCTATCATGGTGCTGATTGTATAAATTTTCCTCATTAGAAAGCTACATAATGTCTTCTATGTTTCACCCACACTGGATTTGGGAATATTTCTTGTTGGTGAATGTCTCACAGGGAGCCTACCTAGAAGTGTTTTTGTAAAATAGAGATCCAAGACTTTCTGCGTTCTTTGTAGTCCTAAAGTCAAGATCCCTACAAAGACAAGATGTGTTGCAATAATTCACATTCTTATGCAAATGAGCACCATAGATATTATGTGCAAGAGCTTGAATCGAGAGACGGATAGATAGAGAGACCGAGATAGAAAAGAGAAGAGAAGAAATCTTTCCAACATAGATGGAACCTTCCCAATAGAGCTCAAACATCTAGATCCAGTTGTCTGAGAGAGAGAGAGAGAGAGAGAGAGAGAGAGAGAGAGAGAGAGAGAGAGAGAGAGAGAGAGAGAGAGAGAGAGAGAGAGAGAGCATTGATGTTCTCAAAGGTCAAACATGACCTTTGAGACCAAAGAAACATTTCTTATACTTTGTTGAGTTGGTCAAATGCTTGAGAACCGTGGATATACTCGAAAACCATGGGGTGGCTATGAGAGAAAGGGGTGCACAGAGAGATCAAGGCTAAAAATTTGAGGGAGAAAACTTGAATACGACCAAATATGGACACTTGATGCTTGAGTACACTGGATATACTCAAAAACCATGGGGTGGCTATGGGCAAAAGGGGAGCGAAAGGAGTGCACAGAGAGATCAAGACTGAAACTGTAAGAGTAAAAATCTTGAATACAATCAAATATGGACACTTGATGCTTGTGAACCGTGGATATATTAAGAATCCACGGGGTGACTATGAAACAAAGGAAACTAGGAGGAGGATAAAAACATGAAGGAAAACAGATTGAATGTAATCAAATCTGATCATCACTTGGAAACTTGCAAGGGTCATAAAGGGCATATACATGCATGCACGCGTACATGTCCGCATCGCACACACATGACACACAACTAGGATTGAAGCAAATGTGCTAGTGGCAGAATTGAAATCAAAACATGTAGACTACCCTCATACTACTTTCTTGTGCAAGCCCAACAAGATTTTATTGTGAAAATTCCTAGTTCCATACCTTGAGACTTCATGGGTTTGAAATTTTATGTAGACCCTTACTATAGTGCAAGCTTGAAATTATCAACTACATTATTCTAAAGAGCCGTTCCTAATGTTTCATTTTTGGATCCTTTATCTCCTTTATAACGTGCTACGACCGCTTATTTTCAACTTAATGTCCTCTTAATAGCCACCACCTCTATCTTGGCCTGAATAGAGTATGAGAAATAAATAAAAAGACATATGTGAATGATAATTAAAATAAGTAGAAGTATCTTGACTAGTTGGGGTTTTTAAACATAATACATTGCTAATTTTTGCTCGGTTTAGTGATCGCTCAAAAAACATTTGGGATTACTCTGCCAAATTGGCAAGCCATAGAGCTTGCCCACATTGCATATGCATTGTGGGCAAGTTGTATGGCTTGTTGTTTTGCTAAGGGCCTCACCATTGTGTTGTTTTTATGTTAGGTTAGGTTAGGTTAGGTTTTGGTTATAGGTTAGGTGAGATTATAAGTTAGGTTAGATCTATCGACGGCATAATAGTCGAAAAAATACAAACGGACTTCGAATATGACTCGTGTACTTCTAAAAACGCAAACGGACTTCGGTTAGGTTAGGTAGATGTTATAAGATAGGTTAGGTATAGGTTTTATGTTAGGTTAGATTATAGGTTAGGCATAACGATTATAGGTTAGGTTAGAGCTAGCGTCAAATTAATAGTAGAAAAAACGCAATCGAACTTTGAAGATGACTTGTGTACTTCTAAAAACGCAAACGGACTTCAGTTAGGTTAGGTAGATGTTATAAGTTAAGTTAGGTATAGGTTTTACGTTATGTTAAATTATAAGTTAGGCATAACAATTATAGGTTAGGTTAGAGCTAGCATCAAATTAATAGTAGAAAAAATGCAATCGGACTTCGAAGATGACTCGTGTACTTCTAAAAACGCAAACGGACTTTGGTTAGGTTAGTTTATAGGTTAGGTTTAGGTTATAAGTTAGGTTACATTAAGTTAGGTTAGGGTTATGTTATAGGTTAGGTTAGAGCTAGCGTCAAATTAATAGTAGAAAAAATGCAATCGGACTTCAAAAATGCACACAGACTTCAAGAACCTTAATATATAGTCATTGAACAATCAAGACAAGATTATTACCCTGTGGTCCTAATCTCCGTGCACCTCTAGACCGAGGTGTGCGGGGATCGAGCCTGGCTAGAGAATGTGAGGTTGTTAGAGCTAGTAGAAAATAGTTGAAAAATGCAACCAGACTTCAAAAGTGCACACAGACTTCAAGAACTTTAATATATAGGCATTGACCAATAAAGACGAGATTATTACCCTGTGGTCCTAATCTCCGTGCACCTCTAGACCGAGGTGTGCAGGGATCAGGCCTGGTTGGAAAGCACTTCAGAGTGCAATAGATTGACAAACAAAGGTTCACATTCGACAGTGGTTTTAGGGCAAGCTTCGTCCAAGAAAGTAGGAGTAGTGCCAGGGATGAGAATATATAGACTAGCCAGCTTGAATACTTTGGCTACATCCAAGACATCTTGAAGATTAGCTTTAGAAAGTTTGATGTGTTTATCTTTGATGTCAAGTGGTTCAAAGTTATTACCAGCGGTCCTAATGCGACTGTGCGCAAAGACAAGAGTGGATTGATTCAAGTGAACTCTAGGTGGGTGTGAACAGATGTGTGGGATACATTAGTACTTCCGCAGCATTGTGAACAAGTTGTGTTCATACACGATCCACTATGGACAAAAAATGATGAGAATGATCTATCTAAACCTTGCTGGATCTATGTCGTTCAAGTTGCTCCACGTAGCAAGCAAGTGTGTGAAGCATTGGATGTTGAGCTCAAAGAGGTGATTCATGAACAAAGCGCAGGATCGACTCCAACTTTAAGCTTAGATTTTGAGGTGGATGTCAACATTGAGCAATTGTCTGAACCTAGAGATGAGGTGTCAAATAGTGATGCTGATGCGGAGAGCAATGAAGAAGTAGAGTTCGATGACAAAGATGCAGAAGTACAGATTGAGATAAACATCTTTGGTGCATCAGATCTCATAGAGGATGAGAGATTAACTAATGACTTTTTCTAGGAAACCTTTTGTAAAGCTCTTTTTATTAGTCTACAATACACTTTACCTGTTGTCATTTGTGTAGCAGTTTCGTTGATTTGTTATTTGTATTGATTAAGCATTTCTTACGTAAACTAACGTATTTTGTGGGTGTTGTTTGTGTATGATTAGCCATGGCCGATGACGATGAGCCATACTCTCCTAGTTTTAGTTTTTCTGTCACTCCGACCGGCATGTCACCCGAGCTGATGGGCTCTTTTTTGTCTCAGTTTACACCAGAGCAGATTGCGATGGCACAACACCTTTGGGGTGTAGGTCCCTCTAGACATACTACGGCCAACCCTACGCCTGGGACTAGTGTGATCCCTACACCGAGCTGCCCCACACCTCAGTCTAGTGTGTCCCCTACACCTAGGACTCGTGTGCCCCTTACACCGACGGGTGGTTCATCCTCGAGACGACGTAGGCATCTCTCTGGAGGTGGTGGTTGCTGTGATAGCGGTTCTACCGATGCATCCACACCACTGAGAGAGCGTCCCACCACTCTCTTCAGTAGATAGTTCACCGATGGGCACACCACGTACACCTTGGGGATCACACGAGCATGATCCTAGCAAGGTGTGCAAGACCAGGGATAGGATTGTTGTGGCAGATAGGGTTGGAAAGGCCATGCGACAGAGGATTCGACAACTCTGTATGATTCAGTTTGGTCACTCTGTGATGGAGATTTGGAAAAACCTTGATGCTGAGAGAAAGATTTACATTGTTGACACCATTCAGAGAGAGTATAGGCCGACAAAGGGGTATGATCAAGTCTCAAACAACTGGATTTTGAGCGTGGTGAAGTCCACAATGTCACACCGTTGGCCGGTTAGAGGTGAGAGATATGTACAATGATGGCAGTCCCAAGCCGGCATGGTTGGACTCATAGGAGTGGGCGGGGATTGCATGAGAGACACAAGACAATCTCGATAGATTTCAACAGCAGAGAGATGCAGCCAGAGCACATTTGGAGTCTGCCGGAGCGTCACATCTTGGGAGTGGAGGCTCCGACACACTTTGACATGAGTTTGTAAATATTATATGTATGCTTTGAATTATTGATAATATATATGTTATTTGAAGATTTATCTAATGATTAAATCATAATTTTGCAGGAAGTTGCCGTGAAGTGCCTTCCGACATGCCAAGAGGAGAAGTATGGGTACAAGCACGGACTTGTGGCCCTTTTGACCCAGCTTCAGGAGGAGGGAGAGGACGTTGATTGGGAGGCATTACAATGAGGGTCTTCACACTCAGTGATTGTTTGCATATGTACAGTTTTGTAGTGCTTATGTTTATGGTTTATGGTTATATTTATGGTATGGCACAGATGTTATGATTAAGGTTTGACAGTCAACTTAAGATTATGGTTTTGCTATGATGGTATGACAATCATCTGATGGTTATGGTTATGGTTAAGATTATGGTTGTGCAATGATGGTATGGCAATCACGTGATGGTTATGGTTTTGCTATGATGGTATAACAATCATGTGATGGTTATGGTTATGGTTATGGTTGTGCAATGATGGTATGGCTGTTATGGTTATAGTATGACAAGCAAGTTATGTAATGGTTATTGTATGGCAAACAGGTTATGTTTATGGTTTTACAGTTTTCGACTCATGTTTTAATTATGTTAACAAGTTATTTTATTCTTACAATTTTGCTAATTTCCATACACTCGCTCTTTAGCGTCAGCTTGTAGGTGGAGTGCGGTTGCTTGTGCACTCTTCCTTTGCGCAGAGAAGGCTTTTTTCTTTTGCTGCAGTACATGCAACATTAGTTCCCAGACCTCTCTGCCCAAAAAAATTTGCAGGTTTTGGTCGTCAGTATAGATGACGGCATCAGCGTTGGTAGGGGCAACGGTATGAGCGTCGAAATTCACTATATAAATACCGGTGCTTATTATGTTGCGTATTCCGATGCCTATTTAAAGGTTTATTCGGACGTCCACTATACCGATGGTCGTACCAACGCTACGATACCGATGTCTCTTTCGAGGCCTATTTCAGCTCTTTTTAATTTAAAAAGTAACTTCATTTTGTCTGTACCTGCGCCGATTTTTGCGCGACGTCTTGTAGTGGACTAAACCTTTCCGTACATTAATTATTGAAGAATTACACAAATCACTCTATGCTGGACATAGAGGATTTGTTGCAACTTTTAAAAATTTATGTCGTGATTTCTATTGGACTACTATGAAAATTGATGTTAAATAGTATGTTTCAACTTGTTTAATTTGTCAAAAGGTCAAAGCAGCAACATGTAAGAAATTGGAGCTTTTACACCCTCTCCTTATTCCTAAGAAACCTTGGGAACATATTTCAATGGATTTTGTCACTGGATTTTTACTTACTGTTCTCACAAGCATGATAGGATTTGGACAATCATTGACTGTTTTTTCAAACAAGCATACTTCATTCCTTGTAAGAAAACACTCACAGCACATCAAGTTGCACTTCTATTTCTTAAAGTTGTCTTCCACATCTTGGTTTGCCTAAAGTTATCATATCTGATCGAGATTCCAAATTTTGTAGTGCTTTTTGGACTACTGTTTTTGAAAATCTTGGAACAACACTTAATTTTACTTCTGCATTCCATCCCGAATCTAATGGTCAAACCAAAGTCTCTAATTGCACCATCATTGACTTGTTAAAAGCTTATGTTTCTTCTCAACCCAAGAAATGAGATGGTTACCTGCATATTCTACAGTTTGCATAAAACAACACCACTCACACTGCCACAGGTAAATCTCTATTTGAAATTGTGTATGGTCATTCTCTTCCTACTCCTACTTCATGTCATTCCAATATTGTGCCTCCCACTGTGATGACTTTACTGCTAATTTTCATGAAATTTATGCAAGTGTGCATTCTATCATTAATCACTCACAAGAACTTTACAGTAAGCATGCTAACAAGCACCGCAAGGCACACAAATTCAAAGAAGGTGATTATGCTATGATTTGCATTGAAAAATGAAGGATCAAAAGTGTTGATACTAATGTTTTTGTTGAACTTGCTCCTCGTTTTTATGGACCGTTCAAAATTTATGTTGTGATCAATGATGTTTCATTTCGTTTAGAACTACCTTCACATTGGCACATTCACAATGATTTCCATATTAGTCTTTTAAGACCTTTCAGAGGACCCCTACTTACACACCACAATTATGAAGATCCACCTTCACTTGTGGATAAAGAAGAACAACTCATCCCTGCACAAATAGTTGATCACGAGATCACCACCACACGCACCGGCACGATTTAAAACCGCCATCTTTTGACCTTTAAAGGCCACCCTCGAGAGGATGCCAATGGATGCCTGAAAAAAATTTGCAACTTCCTAGACCTTCTCCACACTTTCCATCACTCATGGTTCAGTTGATTCTTTAGTGAGCAACTGAGGACAGTTTCTATCCTTGGTGGGAGAGATGTTACAAGACTGGGAACCCTCTTGTTGTATGTGGTTAACTGCAATTGTGATAGCTTGCTTAATGGTTAATTATGTGTTATCTATTTGAATTTTACTAACAGTGAGTGCATGATGGTTTGTAGATTGGAACTCTAGAAGTTGACGAGGAGACGCTGGCAAATAATAATTCTTTGTCACTTTATCCTTGCACAGTATTTTAGAAATAAGCCACTCTGGCTTCTTTGTAAATAGGACAGTGAGAACCCACCCTAAGAGGGGCATGCAATAACTAGTGTGTACCACTCATTACTTACGTGGAACTAAAGTGTAAAAGAGGGGCCTCCAATTTTGGCACCAATTATAATAAATCAAATATCAAATACCAACTCCACAAGAGAGGTGCGGTGGAGTTTGGGGCTATGATTTTAGGCCTTTTTTGTGTGGCTAAAAGCATACTTTGGTGGTACAAAAAGGACTGTCCTTGATAGCACCTTTGACAAATCTCCAACTTACAATTTCTACAAGTCACATAAAAAAATACCTATCATAATATATATGAGTGGATAGATCTTCAAAAGAAGAACCTAAAACACAAGGTCCATATTTTTTTGACCTAAACTATAAATATTTTACCAATCCCCACTTTTTCATTGGTAGAAGTAAAAAAGGTCCTTTTTTGTACCACCAAACCATGCGTTTACCCGTGTAGATGCTCTCAATTTTCCATATCCCATCTCTTAAGCTATTATGTGTTCTCTTTGTACTCCTTAATCAAGTCTACATCTCCTCTTCCATGCTCTTACACCCTCTTACAGCTCGTCTCTATCATTTCTATGCTTTTAGAGTGTGTGTGTGTGTGTGTCTGTGTACGTGTGTGAGATAGTCTAGGTGTGTGTGCATGTGTGCACGCACTTTTAGTTTTTGTGTGTGTGTGTGTGTGTGTGCGTGCGCTTGGAAATTGGGGAAAGAGGTTGGCAGGATGATGGTGATGTTTGTGAGCAAGTGTTTAATTGTTTTAAGCAACCAGTCTCCCTCGGACTCCCCAACAAAAGAACCTCACATGTCGCACCGTTGTCCAATTCGTCACAGTGTGTAGAAAAATCCAAACCTATTATAATATCAAAGGTTTCAAAAGCATTAAAAAAGGCTTTAATAGATTTTCCCACCAACTCTACCAAGGTTGATTAGCAAATGTACATGTGTTGACCAAAACTAATGGGTTTTCATAATGGTTAAAAGAAGTGGGAAAATAAAACTTTTCACAAAAATCAGCATAACTTTCACATATACGGAGTCCAATTGAAAAAAAAAAACATTATGAGTCTGAAGCTTGAGAGTGGCTCTATGCTTACACAACAGGTTTTTTAAACAGCTCTCAAAAAAGCAATGTTTAGGGGTCAAAAAATTTGACGAAGTTAAGGGTGTCTACAACTATTTTTTTTAGAGTTTTTTGAAAAAAGTACTCACAAGCTAGACATAGTTTTGACTTTCCTTGGCTAAAACCTCTTATGATCTATGAGTGAGGGACCCACCTCCACCAACCCTCTTGGTTAACCCCTTTCTTGGCACCTTTATGAATGTAAAATTGTCCTACGACAACACGACTCTAATCACCAAGACTGGGTTTACACATAAACAACTCATTGTCTTTTGAATTTCCATCAAGGCTCAATTGTCACATACTCTCCATGGAGACCTATACTCAGATGTTCTATCCTCAAAGAAAACTATATGACTAACTAGGTTCAAAGCCACTCATGCAAGTACTTTGAAGCCTCACCTTCTTGTAAGCTAAGACTCTTTAGATAGGTCATTCAAGGAAACTTAGGTTTGATGTAAAGATCATCATTATTTTGGCTCCACCTTACAACTCTTTAAATGTATGATGTAACTCAAACTTCAATTTGAGTCTCCTTCCAAATTCAAGGCTTCTTTAGCATAGCTTGGTTTTTTTCTCACACCTCTTGCTGGTTGTAGATTTCTAGCACTTGAATGTACATCTATGCTCAACTTGAGTTTGAGCCTTCTACCAAATTTTATGGGTGCCTCCATGTAACTTGGGCTCCATCTTGCAACCCGTGCCACAAGTATAGATTTCTAACACTTGGATATACACCTAGGCTCAAACTTGAACTCAAGCCTCCTACCAAATTCCAAGGTTGCCTCTATGTAACTTGGGCTTCATCATGACCAAATTCCAAGGTAGCTAAGTATTTCTAGAAAATTTGAGTTTGAGCCTCCTATTATCCTCAATGGGTTGATTCGATGTAACTTGGGCTTCATCTTGCATCTCTTGCTAGCTATAGATTTCTAGCACATAGATGTACATCTAGGCTCCAACATCAATTCAAACATTCCACCAAACTCTATGGGTGACTCAATGTAGCTTGGGATCCATCTTGCAACTCTTGTCATCTTAGGTTTCTAGCACTTAGATCTACATCTAAGATCAAATTTGAGTTAAAGCCTCCTACCATCCTCCATGGGTTGATTCAATGTAGCTTGGGATCCATCTTGCAAATCTTTTCATCTTTAGATTTCTAGAACTTAAATCTACATCTAAGATCAAATTGAAGTTAGAGCCTCCTACGATCCTCCATGGGTTGATTCAATGTAACTTGGGATCCATCTTGCAACTCTTTTCATCTTAGATTTCTAGCACTTAGATATACATCTAGGTTCCAACATCAGTTAAGCCTCTCCTACCAAACTCCATGGGTGCATCAATGTAACTTAGGCTCCATCTTGAAACTCTTGTCAGCTTTATATTTCTAGCACTTAGATGTACATATAGGCTCAAACTTGAACTCGAGCCTCCTACCATCATCCATGGGTTAATTCAGTATAACTTGAGATCCATCTTGCAACTCTTGTGAGGTATAGATTTCTAGCAGCTAGATGTATATATAGGCTCCATCCTCCTACCAAACTCCATGGGTGCCTCTGCAATGTATCTTAGGCTCCATCTTGCAACTCTTGTCAACTTTAGATTTCTAGCACTTAGATGTACATCTAAGCTCAAACTTGAGATTGAGCCTCTTACCGTCCTTCATGGGTTGATTAAATATAACTTGAGATCCATCTTGCAACTCTTGTGAGCTATAGATTTCTAGCACTTAGATGTACATCTTGAGCCTTCTACCATCCTCCATGGGTTGACTTGGTGTAGATTTTCTTAATTGAATGGGATGAAAGCTTTTGCCATGAATGTATTAAATTTTGAGTTCTATATTCAAACATACAATTTTATTGACATCTCTTGATTTTCTCAAAAATTGCAGGGTCCAAAACAAGGGGATTAAGTGTTTCTTGTTTTGATGGTTCCACAAGGAAGGCTCGCGGGGTTACTCCTTCCATTGATGCATCTCAACGTTGTGGTTTTGAATTGATTGGTACAACATGTGTGGTGATACATGTAATGACACCTTCTTGATTCCATTTGTCACAATGGATGCAAGAACCATGTCTCAAGCAATTGGAAGCATCATCAAATGGTCATTGCGTAATATTGTTATGGATAGAGGAAAATCTAACACAATAGATGAGGATTTTTTTGTTGGTCAAGAAGATGTCTTGATAGATAGAGCGAGTTGGAAAGAGAAAAGAGTCACCCTTTGGGCTGACAATGGATCAACAAAACTTGGTAATGGAGTGGTATTGTTGGTCCACCTGGCACCTATATGAGGCTATAAACTATACTAAACTAGGTGAGAGTATCTTGGGTGTCATTGTGGAAGGGTTGATGCATCCACATTCAAAGTGATATTCAAGTTTGAATTTGGTAAGGTCGCCTATTAGGCAGCTCACACTGGAGAATGGTGAACCCTTGATAAAAGACAAAGGATCTTCTTCTGCCATTGAGGGTAATCAAGATCCCCTCATGGAAGAAATGGGAGATTCCCTTGATAGTTTATATGCTTTGAGTGATGAATATGAAGATGATGACATAGATAAAAACACTGAAACTAGTTTTGAAGGAGGTTTCACCAGTGTAGAACTAGTTGTTCTTCTTCATACTCAAAATGATAGAGACCAGGATGCCATGGCCGGTGACTATGATATCAAAGATGGGACAGCTAAGAAAAGGAGTTATCTACATAGAGCTAGGCCTAGAAAAAAATCAAGTAATACTCATGCATTCAACAAACAATGTGATGCCGTAAAGATTCACAAAATTGCACGAATTGATTGATGTGAGAAGCAATGTTGTCATATTGGAGATAGATCCAAAATCATGCAAGCAAGGGTAGACTTTTGGGGACAAAGCTACACTAGCTGATACACATTTGTATTGGATTGTGTGAGCATGTCTTATAGCAAAGATCAAGATGAGAAATGCTTTGAGTTTACTTTTGATGGAAAGAAGGTATGTAATAAAGTATGTGATGTAATGCATGGAATAGGAAAGTCAACATTTTATAGGTTGCACAAGAAATTCTTGGTTGGTGCATGCAAAGGCAATCATGGAAACACTAGAATAATAAAGAAGAGCTTGACACATGTTGAGATGGCAAAAGCACTCATACAAGGCTTCATAGATAAGAATGTGGATCAAATGCCACATAAGTCAAGGACAACCATGCATGGCACTCGCAAAACTCAACGTGTTCTACCAACAATGTACAAACAAGTGGACATTTTGCGGGAAATAAATGACACAGTTGTCACAATGGAATACAAGACGCTATCACGGCCAACATTCTCAAGGTTGTGGAACACAATATTCATGACAATCACTTTATTCAAATTCAGCACATTCTCTAAATGCGACATTTGCACATCAATAAAGTTCAAGCTAGAGTCTACCCAAAATCATGTGGAGCGTGATAGATACATGGCACAGAGAGAGCACACATGTTGCAACAAATGAGTTGTAGAAATATGTACTATGCTTGGAGGAGCTCTTCAAAATTAATCCAACCAAGTTCTTGTGCATTATACATGACAAGATGGACCAGAGTAAGACTACTATACCACAAATTAAACCAGTTCCAAAATCTTTCAATGGAGTTGAGAGGCTTCTAGTATCCTTGACAAGAATGCTCACTCATGGACATGGACAAACAGCTTATGGTCACTTTGCATTGAGATTATGGCCGAGTGATCCCAACTTCACAATTGCATCTCTCTCAAAATGTCTAAGAAACTTAGAAAGAGGAGATAAACACATGTTTGGTGACTTGAGCTTAGAAAACTCAAGTGTAGAACCACGAGAATTTTTTCTTTATTGTGTTTTGTCTACACTTCTCTCTATCACCATATGAAAGTGCTTAAGGAGAAAAACTAGTACTGCAAGGAACAAAATGCTCAGAATGAAGAGGTAGAGACTAATCTAATCACAAACATGGACACTAAGAATATTTCTTCTATTCAGGGAAATGATTGTCCAAGGATGCAATCAATCTTTGCTACTAATGCACATGTACAGGAGGATGGAAATGTATCTATGCTCAAGAGATTTCCAAGAACATTGTTGTTGTTGTTGGGATGTCAAACTGAACATGTATGACTCCTAGATGACTATCATTGATAGTCCTCATCATTGACATGCATTGGTGGATATGCATATCTTCGCCAGTGATACTACAACTGGACTACACCGAGCTGGTCTACCTATCGGAGTGATGACACACTTGCCTACTCACGTCACTCACTAGCAGTTCATACTAGACCATTGTACTAGTTTTTCTTTTATATTTTATTTTTCCTTATGTTTTTTTAGACCTCTTATATTGAGTTTGTGAAGAAGAAGAACTATAGTCTTTTTTCCTCCATGTGTGTGTGTATGTGTGTGCGTGTGCATGCTTGCAAGAGCTCAATCTCTCTCCTTCTCTATCTCTTGGCATGGTATCAAAGCCTGGTTGTTTCTGAGGAGCTTGGATCAGCAAGAAGGAGCAGCCTACAAAGCGGCTTTGATATTCCCAAGAGCCGTCGTCAACGATCTTTGATTCGGGCGTTGAAGACTGCTGAAGACTGTGTGAAGGGTTGAAAACATGTCGTCCAACAATGATTGTCTTAACCAGGTTGTTAGTGAGAAGCTAGACAAGGACAACTTCCATGCTTGGAAGCTTAGAATGACCAATTTCCTTTTGCGCAAAGGTTATTGGCACTATATGGATGGAGAGAGAATGAGGTAGCACCACTACTGCCAGAGGAAGGTGCGATTGCTATGCAAATTAAGACATTTAAAGAGTGAAACCATGGAGCTTCGAAGGTCATGTACTGGATTTTTGTCACGTACATGACACTATGATTGGGCATATGGAGGATGCTCAATCTCCTAAGGAGGCTTGAAACACTTTGTTGTCATTGGATGTGAACAAAAGAAAGGCAAGGAAGCTGCAGTTGAAGACTGAGCTGAATACTGTGCAGAAGAAAAGCATGTCCATCAATGACTATTCACTGAAGATAAAGAACATATGTGAGTCACTTGCATCGATTGGCATTACAGTCGATGATGATGATGATAAAGTAAAAGTCTGTCTTTTGCAAGGTGTGGGTCCTGAGTACAAACAATTCAAAAGTGGCACCCATCTTCGAGAGAACATTCCCTCATTTATGGATTGGTATCCTTATTGATTGTGGAAGAGAAGGAACTTGAGTAAGACTCCTCTACGTAGTAGCATGGAAACAATTTTGAATAGGTCCTTTTCAACAACAAAGGAAGAGGAAGAGGATGTGGTACAGGTTGCGGACGAGGCAACCACCAAGCACAATATCATAACAACAATTACAGTCAAAACATAGGTGGTGGTTGAGGAAACTTTTTAGGCAAGGGGAGTCGAAGAGGTTGTGGAAATGCACAGTGCAACAATTTAGGTCAACACATAAATGTAGTATGTTGGGGTTGCGGAAGACATGGTCACTTTGAATGTGACTATTAGGAAATATGACGTAGCTAAGTAGATAATTGAGTAGATTACTTAATGGAGAGAGATAATTTTCACACAAGAGATTATAGAGTAGAGAGAGAGAGAGAGAGAGAGTACACACGATATACGTGGTTCGCCCAATGTGGGCTACATCCACATGAAAGCAGCCACTCAATGGCTTTAGTACTTCAAAACAAGAAGTAGGTTACAAAGGGATTATACCCTTTTGGAGCTCCCGCCTTGCTTGACTCTCACCACCTCACATCCACCTTGTTGCATCAACTTCACATTATGAAATGTGTGTAGAAATGGCCTCCTTTTATAGGCCAAAAGAGCTTCCCTCTCTCATGAGAGGCAGCCATGTGTAGCTGCCCTTGTGTAGATAAGTCCAAATCGGACCCTCCAATCCGCCCATGTGTGGCCGTCCTTGAGAAGACAAGTCCTCCTTTGAAATCGGCCAACGGCCATTGAATTTGGCCACTGGCCATCGGCCATTGACTTCCGACCATCGGCCACTGGCTATTGACTACCGTCCATCGGCCAACCGATCGGTCGTTTTCCAACCACTTTCCAGCCGCCGTCCGGCCATAATATTTTGACAAAAAGAAATATTCCGGCGAACAGTAACTTTTCATAACCAGCCAACCCAATATTCCGGCGAAGCCAGTCTCGAGCTTGGGCTCGAGATTGGGCATGAAAATTTTGGTCTCTGGCGAGTGATTTTATTTTTTGGCAAGTTATTTTTCTTCATGCACAATGGCTTCTCCTCAGAATGGGGGCCTTACAAATGTGCATTTTTAACATAAAAGATTACAAGGGGTAAATCAAGATCCATACTAACAGTATCCCACTTGGAGACTGATCTCCAAACCAAACCTGTGACTGCTTTCCATCCTAGCTTCTTATCCTTGAATTTTGATTGAAGATGAGCAAAATCTCAACTTCTCCTTGTTGACCACCTTTGTAAACATGTCTGCAGTATTTTCACTTGTATGCATCTTTCCTAGCTTTAGTTGTCCCTCTTCCAAAAGAGTGTGTATGAAGTGATATCTCACCTCAATGTGCTTTGTCCTTGAATGAAAGGCTGAGTTCTTCGCAAGATGCATAGTGCTTTGGTTATCACTATACAAGACACAATTGTCTTGTTTGAATCCAAGCTCTTCTAAGAATCTGTGAAGCCACAGAATTTCTTTGCTTGTCTCCGTCATTGCTACATACTCTACTTTCGTGGTAGAAAGTGAGATCACTTTCTGCAGCTTTGAAGCCCAGCTTACTGTTGTGCCTCCAACCGTGAAGACACAGGCAATAGTGCTCCTTCGAGTATCTTTATCACCTGCCATATCTGCATCAGCATACCCTTCTAGAAAAATATCAGTTCCTCCAAAATACAAAACATTTGTTGTTGTCCCTTTTAGATACCTGAGTGTCCACTTCACAGATTTCCAATGGTCTTTACCTGGGTTGTCCATGAACCTACTTACACCTCCCGCTGCATGTGAAATATCTGGCCTTGTCCAGAACATAGCATACGTAAGAGAACCTACCGCTATAGCATATGGAACTTTAAACATATAGGCTATCTCCTCTTGTGTCTTTGGACACATATCCTTGGTTAGTTTAAAGTGACCATCCAAAGGTGTAGAAACCGTTTTTGCATTTTGCATTGCAAACCTTTCTAGTACCTTCTTGATGTAATCCTCTTGAGATAGCTTTATTGTCTTCTTCGTCCTGTCCCTTGATATCTTCATACCAAGTATCCTCTTTGCAGCACCTAAATATTTCATTGAAAAAGATTTAGATAGCTTCTCTTTTAGGTCTTTGATGTCCTTCATGTTAGCACTTGCAATCAGCATGTCATCAACATACAACATTAGGATGACGAACTTCCCATCTCCCAAATTCTTTGTATAGATGTAGTGATCCGAGTTGCATCTTGTGAATCCATGATCCAACATCCATCGATCGAGCTTCAAGTACCATTGTCTTTATGCTTGATTTAAACCATACAAGCTCTTTGTTAATCTGCAAACCATTTTCTCCTTATCTTTTACTTTATACCCCTTTGTTTGAAGCATGTAAATTTCCTCCTCTAAGTCACCGTGAGGGAATTCCGTATTTACATCCATTTACTCAAGATTTAGATCATGAGCAGCCACAAGGATTAAGACAAGCCTAATCGAGTTCATTTTTACAACAGGAGAAAATATTTCATTGAAGTCAATATCTTTCTTTTGAGAAAACCCTTTTACCACAAGCCTAGACTTGTACCTTTTCTTCCCATCTTCTTCTTCCTTCAACTTATACACCCATTTTTCTGAAGTGCTCTCTTACCTTTAGGCAACTCAACCAAATCCTATGTTTGGTTGCGATGTAATTAGTCCATCTCCACTTGCATGCTCTTCATCCATTCTTCGTTGGATTCGTGATACATAGCTTCTTCGTATGATTCTGGCTCTCCAGAATCTGAGATCAAGAGATGATTGAAGGATGGAACAAACCTTTCTGGAGGTCTACTTGCTCTTGTAGATCTTTGGGGAATAGGTTGAGGCTCCTCATTTGGTTGACGTTGTTGCATATTGTCACCGTTTGCAATCCTTGAGTCTTCACCGTCCTCAAGATCCATGTACTCATCTCCTGTTTCTTTTGTTTGTTTTCTTTCCAAGTAATCTTTGTATATATTTTTCTCGTTAAAATTACATCCCTACTCCTAAAGATTTTACCATCTTTAGGATTGGATAGGCGATACCCAAAGTCACCTTCTCCATACCCAATGAAGAAACTCTTTTTGGACTTTGCATCTAGCTTTGATCTTAGGCTTCTATCTATGTGCATGAAATCCTCACACCCAAACATTTTGAGAAATACATAATTCACCGGTTTACTTGTCCATGCCTCTTCTGGAACTCCCACATCAAGGAATGTTATGGCGAATAGTAACTTTCTATAACCAGCCAACCCAATATTCCGGCGAAGCCAGTCTCGAGCTTGGGCACAAGATTGGGCATGAAAATTTTGGTTTTCGGCGCGAGTAATTTTATTTTTTGGTGAGTTATTTTTCTTTATGCACGATGGCTCCTCCTCATAATGGGGGCCTTACAAATGTGCATTTTTAACACAAAAAATTACAAGGGGTAAATCAGGCTCCATACTTAAGAGTGACTGTCCAGAAAGGAGGCAACAAAACAATTATGCAACCACCATTAGGAATGCAGATGAGCCCGAGAGGCTATTTGTGATGCAGCACATGCTGAATACAATGTCTGCAAATGTGGAAAAATCAAGTGATAATGTCTGGTATGTGGATCTGGCGTAATGAATCACATGACCAGCCATGATGAATGGTTTAAGGAAATACAGACTTTACAAAGTCATGGGTATGTAGAAACCGGGGATGATATTGTACATCCTATTATGCACATAGGAAATTTTCCATTTTCTATGACAGATGGTAAAGTGAAGTACCTGGCTGATGTACCTAACATTACAAAGAACCTGGTTTCTATTGAGAAAATGGTTGAGCAAGGTTTACAGGTCAGGTTTAACTCCGATGGTCTCTTTGTCGAAGAGCATACAAAGGATAAAGGGCTAGTTGCTCAAGGAAAGAAAGTGGAAAAAATGTTTACTTTGGATGTAAATTTGTCCAAAAGTGAATGATGTCTTGTTTGCACGAGGTGCAGGTGATTCCATATATAGAGATTTGGCACAAACATATTGGTCATATAAATTTGTAGATGCTAAAAATGATGCAAACTAAAGAGATGGTTACAAGTTTATCGATGTTTTGAGTTACTGAAATGTAGAAAGTGTGTGAAGCTTGTCAATTTGGAAACCAGGCAAAAGCATCCTTTCCTCATGTGATAAGCATGTAAGCAGGAATGCATTGGGTTTAGTGCATACATATGTATGGGGTCTGGCAAAGACTGTATCTATGGGTGGATATAGAAGAAAAAAAGTGAGATTTGTATGCATTTTAAGAATTTCAAAGTTAGGGTTGAAAAACAGACTCAGAATAATGTAAAATGTATGAGAACAGATGGAGGGGAAGAATACTTCTCCAATAAATTCAATGATTTTTTGAAAAAGCATGGAATTTAAAGACAATTTTCATGCAGATATACTGTGCAGCAATGTAAAGTCCCCAACCCCGACTACACCAAGATCGGGATGGGATCCTTGACAAGTCTCTAGGCCTTATAAAAATCGGAGTCTCTAAACAAGAAAAATCCAAGGAATAGACCTTTACCATTGACAATGGCTTGGGTCTATAGCCTTAGAAGTAGACCTAGTCCTGTCTCGCAGCGGAAACGGGACAATGTATTCAAACGGCCTACAAAAAAAATTCTTATTCCGCCCCTATAACTTCATCATTTAGATTATGGTTTCCTTAGCCAACGCTTTTTTCCCCCTAATATATGTGAGGGCACAGCCGTTGGTGGATTCCTCTTCCAAGTGAGAAGTTTCTAAAACGTTTTAGTGCACGGGAATGGATAGTTACCTAACTAATCAGGTCCACCCTTCCATGATTGACAACCTTAGTCAATCCCCACTTACCACCCCGCACTCACACAAGATTCGTTTATCTTATTATCACATTGTTTTAAACATTTAAAATAATGATTTCTTTTAACGTTCCATCACGGTAATTCTTGAAGACAGCATTGAAAGCATTCTTTTAGCAAACAGACATCTTTAAACTTAAGACAGGGTACTGTCAATTCAAAACATTATCCATAATAACCATGACCAGTACTCATCTTGTCTCAAGACCACCTAAGGGTGAAAAACGACACCCATTCCTTGTTCAAATCCGGAGTGGAATAAACCCCCACCCAAGGTTCCGGGTGCCCATACACCAAACCAGTTGCCCATACAACCGGGCGGGTCCCCTAGGATAAAAACGGTATCCTAACTTATGTAGAAACATCAAGACATGACACGGAGTAGAAACTCATCATTCATGGGGGTAACCGACTTAACCGTGGCTAGAAAGCCAATCATTATCATCAATTTATATCAAGGAGTCGGAGGTGTCTTGAGACAAGCTGTCTTAAGGATGATCAAACATATCTTTCCTAATTCATCCAGTTTTAACCCAAACAATTCTTTCCTATATTATAAACAAATGCACGTTGGAAGTTACCTTCCGTTTTTAGCCAATTTATCCTTCTTACGTATGCAATGCTAACTTATAAAATAACTTAAACTAATTAAAGACTTAATTGAACAATGGGCACCTGGGATTGATTGGCCATCTGCTGCTGCGCTAGCGCCTGAAGACTCTCCTCCGTAGGCCTACTACTAGGTCCGGCTTCTTCGTCGTGCGACGCTCTAGTTTGTTTTGGAGCTACTTCCTCATCATCAGATGTAGGATTTGCTCGGGTTCTTTTTGGTGCCATAACTTCTTATCCTTATAAAAAGGATGTCTAATCATTAGGTAAATAATTCAAAATTTAGACTTAACGTTTGTATTCAACCGTAACCCATCCAAGGTTAAATTTATAGTCTTAATTGATAAATTCTTGACCTAGTAATTTCTTATTTGTCTATATAGACATGATAAATTTTTCCACCGCTTCCCTAAGGGTTTTCTAAGCTCTCCTAATTTTATTATAATTTTCTATATCTTTTTCCTAATTTTCCCATCAACTTTTAAGCTAATAATCTACTTATTTTGGCTCAATATTTATTGTATTTAATTTCTCTTAAAGATTTAATTTCCTTAACTTGATATCATAGGTTTACACTTACTATAATTTTTCTAAAAACTTTTAACCACAAAGTCTATTTATTTTAATTAATCGTTTGCTAAAAAAGGGACTTTTGGTCAATTATGATTTACTAACCTCACTAATTAACTATGGTATAATAACCACAAGTAGATAAGGATATTTTTTACCTCTTCTAATTATCTTATTATTTTCCAACTTAGTTATATAATTTCCATCTTCAATTTTCAGCTAAAATTAGGATAATTTGACTTAAATAAATACTTATACTACTTTTTTAACCTTGACATATTTATCACGGCCTCTTTATTATGTAAGCTAACTGTGATAAATATAATGTAATCATATAGCATGATTTACTAATTTCCCCCTTGAAATTTCCACCAAAACTAGTATATTTTGACTTAGATAAATATCTATACTACTTTTCTATCCTTGGCATAATTATCAAGGATTTTTAACCCTATAATTTAGCTCTGATAAATAGGATGTAATCATATAGCATGATTTACTAATTTCCCTCTTTAGTTTTTAGCTAAAAATAGTGTAATTTGACTTAGATAAATATCTATACTACTTTTCTAACCTTGGCATAATTATCACGGCCTCTTTACCCTATAATATAGCTCTTATAAATAGCATGTAATCATATAGCATAATTTACTAATTTTCCTCTTTACTTTTTAGCTTTAAAAAAATAGTAATTTGACTTAGATAAATATCTATACTACTTTTCTAACCTTGACATAATTATCACGACCTCTTTATTCTATAATATAGCTCTGATAAATAGCATGTAATTATAGCACATAATTTACTAATTTTCCGTATTTAATTTTCTCTAAAAATAGAGTATTTTTGCTAAATTAATTATTTAGATTAGTTATCTGAGCTTATCCTAATTATCAAGGACTTTCTAACACCTAGTTAACCACTGATAAATATATCACAGCATTTGAATTCAATTTACTAATTTTCCCTATTTAAATTACTGAAAAAACAGAGTATTTTTGCTAACTTAATTAGCTAGATTAATTTTTTTGAGCTTATCCTAATTATCACGGGTTTTTGAACACCTAATTAACCAATAATAAATATATCACAACATTTGAAATCCATTTACTAATTTCCCCTATTTAAATTACTCAAAAAATAGAGTATTTTTGCTAACTTAATTAGCTAGATTAGTTGTCTGAGCTTCTCCTAATTATCACGGATTATTGAACATTTAATTAACCACTGATAAATATATCACAACATTTGAAATCCATTTACTAATTACCCCTATTTAAATTACTCAAAAAATAGAGTATTTCTTCTAACTTAATTAGCTAGATTATTTTTCTAAGCTTCTCCTAATTATCACGGGTTCTTGAACACCTAATTAACCACTAATAAATATATCACAACATTTCAAATCCATTTACTAATTTCCCCTATTTAAATTACTCAAAAAACAGAGTATTTCTTCTAACTTAATTAGCTAGATTAATTTTCCGAGCTTCTCCTAGTTATCACGGATTCTTGAACACATAATTAACCACTGATAAATATATCACAACATTTGAAATCCATTTACTAATTTCCCCTATTTAAATTACTCAAAAATAGAGTATTTCTGCTAAATTAATTTTATGAGCTTCTCCTAATTATCATGGGTTTCTGAACACCTAATATATCACAATATTTGAAATCCATTTACTAATTTCCCCTATTAAAATTGCTCAAAAAACAGAGTAATTATGCCTAATTAATTAGGAAAACTTTTCAAAAAATTATAGGATAATTTTCTTAGATTAATAACTATCTAATGCATCTCTGATAATTACTTCAACTTAATCTAATCTTAATTAATATATTTACCATTAATTCATGGTTAATTTGGCTAATTTCAGCCCTATTATAATAGGATAATTAATTAGCTTAGTATTACTAAGATTAATTCTAATAATCAGGAGAGATTAATTAGTTAAGAATGGTTTGAGGAGCATATATAGGTCTAATCTTTGATTTATTAGCAAAATAGCTTAATCTAAACTTGCTAATTAAGAAGGATTAAACTAATTACCGTTTAGGTTAATCAGTTAGAGATTAATCTCTAATGATTTCTGCGTAGTGTCCTCTCTAGATGAGAGAGAGAGTATCAAGGCTCCGAGTCTGTGTAAAATGTGAAGCTAGGGGTCCTATTTATAGTTTTCTGGCACTCATAAGCTCTCACCGGCTGAAAAAGGCAGTTGCTTGAAGTTCAAGCAGCCCCCAGCAAGTCAAAAAACGCCCCCTTCTACTAAATGAGTCCCTGGCAGGTCAATGATGACCCTCCCATTACCTGCCAGCTTTTAAAATATCAATTCTGCTATATTTTGACCTATTTTTGCTTAATTGATAAATATCTTGTAAATATCTAGGAGGACTTTAATAAAGTCTATGCTTAAATGATTACTGCAACCCTTGAATTTTACCTATTTTACTCAATTCACAGTGTAAAATTCTAGGGGTCATAACTATGCCATTTTTTATCGGAATTTAATTCTGAAAATTTCTAACCCGGGGTTTGCTATGCTTAAGATTCCAAAAATACTAATATTTGCCATGGGTAGACAATTCTACATTGCTTTTTCAATGATCATATCAATTTGATTAAGCTTTATACAACCTTTAAGGTTTCAGAAACTGGAAACCTTACAAGCAAAATGGTGTTGCTGAGCAGAAGAACATCCACATTGCAAAAGAAGTGGCTAGAGCATTGATGAATGAGAAGATCATGGATCATTGTCATTGGGTTGAGGTTATTTGTACAGATGTCTACATTCTGAATAGGACTCTACTACTACAGTACATGATATGACACCTGAAGAAAAAAACACTGGTAAAAAATCAGATGTATCAACTTTTGAAGTGTTTGGATGTATTTCTTATGTGCATGTGCCGATGAGCTAAGAAATGAGCTTGATCAAAAAGCTAAAAAATGTGTGTTTATTGGCTATTCCCTTGAGCAAAAAGGGTACAAGTGTTATAATCCTGTCACATGTAAAGTGAGGGTGAGCACGGATGTTGTTTTTTTATAAAATGGCAAGTTGGTATGCTGATGTAAAAGATGATTTTGGTGCTGATGTAAGAGAGAATGTGGTTGCAAAAAATACAGGTGCACAATCACAAGTTTTGAGTGGGCCGCAAGGGTCCTTTAGTGAAAGTCATGGTGAGAATCCATGGAGTGGTAGATTACGTGAAAGAGTGAGTCCTGCAAACTCCTCAAATGTTTCAAGGAAAGGAAAGAAAAAAGTTGACAATGCCTCTAAGTTGCCAAATTTGAGTGTTGTCTGATGCAAACTATTCATTGTATGTGCAAAATAATGAGATAGGAATTTGGTAATATATATCTATGTGGATGATTTGATTGTTGGAGGTGATAATGTGGTTGAAGTAGAGGGCGTGCAGGCTCTACTTATGCAGGAGTTTGACATGAAATACTTGCAAGACTTGCAGTATTTCTTGGGCATTGAAATTATTCGTGCAAACGAAGGTGTTTGGATGTCACAAATGCAACATGCTTTGAATATGTTGAAAAAGTTCGGTATGGCTGATTGTAAGCCAATTGCAATGTCCTTACATTAGAATTTGAATTTGGGGAATGATGTAGGTCAAGTGCTTGATAATGCTACCATGTACAAGAAGATTGTGGGTAGCTTGATCTACTTGACTATCTCATGTCCTTAAGCTACACAATTGGATTGGTGAGTCAGTTTATGCAGTCTCCCAGGAAACCACACTTGGATGCAGTGAGGTGTACTTTGCACTATGTGAGTGCTACTTTGGATTATGCACTCTTTTATAGGGCTAATGTGGAGTTGCGGCTCTATGGATACACAGATGCGGATTGGGATGGTAGTACATACAATTGCAAGTCTACCAACGGATTCATGCTCTCACTTGGGAGTGTTGTTATCACATGCACAAGCAAGAAGCAACATATGGTTTCTCTTTCAAGTACAGAGGCATAGTATAGGGTTAATAGAGTGGCAGCATGTGAGATAGCATGGCTGGAATTTCTACTTCATGATTTTGGAGTATAGGTATAGAGGTCGGTTGTCATTTATTGTGATAACCTCAACAACATACAGTTTGCACGAGACCCAATGTTTCATGCCAAGATGAAGCACATTGAGGTGTACTACCACTTCATTAGAGAGAGGGTCTTAGCAGGCTACATCGACCTAGTGACAGATGAGCAAGTTGCAGATATCTTCACAAAGGAACTTGGAGTGGCAAAGCTACGGTGGTTTTGAGTGATGCTTGGCATACAAAAGATGGCATTGAGCTTGACAGGGAGTGTTGAGATATCAAGATCAAAAAGTATGACTCTTAGATGACTATCATCGACAGTCATCATCACTGGTCCATTTTGGTGGATACGCAAATCTTTGCCAGTGACACTACTGTGCTGGACTACATTGAGCCGGTCTACCTACCAGAGTGATGGCACACTTGCCTACTGACCTGACTCACTAGCGGTTCATACTAGACCGTTGTACTAGTTCCGCTTTTATGTTGTATTTCCCTTATGTTTTTGTGGACCTCTTATCTTGAGTTTGTGATAAAGCATAGTGTTTTTTACTCCATCTGTGTGTGTGAGTGTGCTTGCAAGAGCTTAAGCTCTCTCCTTATCTATCTCTAGTTACACAGTTGCAACTTGACAATTGTGGTTTAGAAAATAAGAATCGATATGTATTTGCATACCTATCATTGTTGGTTGCACAAGGAGTATTTGACATAGTGCATCTTGGCTTTCTTATGGTTGGTCACACACTCATGAAGACATTGATGCATTGTTTAGTTGCTTTTCTGATAAGATTAGAAAACAAGACATTTTTACATTTCCACATTTGATGAAGATCTTCAACCAGTGTGTTAGCATGCATCCAACACCTTTTATCCTACAAAAAATGGCAAACTTTAAAGGATTTGTAAAGGGGTTCGTACATGATGCAACTAATAGCTTAGTGGGTCATTCAAAGCCATAGCAATCTAGGTTCTATATGAGTGAGGGGATACCTTTGATGCAGTACAAAGTACACCCTAAAAATGTTGATTGGTTACCCAAAACTAGTATAGAGTTATGGAAGAGAAATGACCAAGGAGGACGCAAGCTTTTTGAATGTGTTCCAAAAGAGTATGTTAAAGATAGGGAGAAAACTATGGAAGGATTAAAGAAATATGCTAGTTGGTGGAAAAAGCACTTGCAGGAGAAAGGAGACAAAACTAAGTATGCTAGGTGGATCGACTTAGTTCTCATGTACTGGGAGAATCTCATGCAAGCTATGAAAACCCCTAGTGCAAGCGAAGATGCTTTAACTGATGACTTTTGGCCAAGGAGTATATGTGAACAAGATCATCCTCTTGAAGTTCCATTGGAAGATAGTTTAGATGAGGTAGTTGATGTAATTTTGGGCCATTATTGTGGTCCAATGTGCAACAAACCTGCTAAGGATTTCAACCCAACTCTTGATGTGGCAAAGGGAGACTTTGTACTTGTGCAACCTTGTGATGAATATCACCCAACTTGGATAGGAGTGACAATGACAAATAGTGATTGGAACGATGTGTCAGCAGCCTATCTTCAAGTCAAGATACAATATTGGGCACCAATTTCAAATAAGAAGAATGCATGTGATGTAGAGGTTTACAAGGATTGTTGGAACAAGTATTGGAGAAAGAACATCAATGATCCTCAACGTGGGGAAGACACTAGTTGCATCATTTGGGCATGGAAGCCCAAGGGTGGATGAATTCCTGAAAAAATTAAGATTCCAAAGGCAATAATTCTCAAGGTCAAAGAGAGTCAATTCAAACTTGATGAACATGAGGCACCATCAAATGTCAATGTAGATGAGAAGGAATGATTGCGTAGCATTTTCCTTTCACCTTTGTAATCTTCCAGCAATGGTTCAAATTAGTTGACCCATAGCTAGAGTCATTATCAACGTTGATATTGGCATCCCACTTTTATAATCTTCTAGAAATGCTTCAAGTTAGTAGACTCATAGTTAGAGTCATTATCAACATTGTAATTTTCAAGAAATCTCATTCAATATGAATGGTGTTCTTTTCAATTTAGTCACCCAAGTTTGTCTCGGAACTTACATTTTAGTTGTCATCAATCAGAATAGAAGCGGTTGGTCGCTATCTTGATACCTTATGAACAATGCAACAAGGTTTGCCTCCGTGACATCTTTCGACAGGTTTTTAATATATAAAACTTGAGAGCAATACAATTTTCTTTCTTAGGCATGTACCCACAACAGTGCATTATCATAAGAGAGAGAGTGTATTACAAATAGCTTACATGTGAAAGATTTCCAGGCAAATAATTTGTGAATTTGCCACATGGAAGCTTTTGGATTTCTTCTTGTGAGAGGCTGTTTCTCAAGATATGACTTTCAGATACCTATGTTGCAGAAGTATGGTCTTGAGCACATGGAATCAAGAGCTGCTCACTTTGTGTGTGTGTGTGTGTGTGTGTATGTGTGTGTTTGTAAACTATCATGTGCAAACACACTAGTGTATAGTATGGTTGTTGAAAACACACAATATTGGATCTTGCAAACTCATAAGCATCCATTAAACATTGTATGATTGTTTTCTTGTGTGCAACAACCTAGCACAATACAACCTTATCTCAAGTCCATAAGACACAAAGAATCCTCCTATACATGTGCATTGGTATAAAATATTGATTGCATCCTTGGACAATCATTTCCCTATTTAGACACACTATTTTTGGTGTCTACATTTGTGATTAGATTAATCTATGCCACTTCATTCTGAGCACTATGTTGCTTGCAGTAACATTTTCTTTGTTTAAGCACTTTCATATGGTGATAGTGGGCAGTAGTAGAAAAATGCAATCAAAAATATTTTTTTGGTAGTGTTGCACTTGAGTTTTTTGAGCTCAAGTCACCGAGCATGTGTATCTCCTCTTTCTAAGTTTCTTAGACATTTTGACATATGCAATTGTGAAGTTGGGATCACTTAGGCATAACTCCAATGCAAATTGATCATAAGTTGTTTACCCATGCCCATGAGTCAATATTCCCGTCAAGGTTACTTGAATCCTCTTAACTCCATTGAGCCATTTTGGAACTTGTTTAATTTGTTCTATAGAAATATCTCTAGGCCATCTTGTCATGTATAATGCACAAGAACTTGGCTAGATTCATTCCTAAAGAGCTCCGCCAAGCATAGTCCCTATTTTTGTAGCTCATTTGTTGCAACATGTGTGCTCTCTTGGCACCATGTATATAGCACGGTCCACTTGATTTTTGGGGGACTTCAACTTCACCTTTATTGATGTGTAAATGTTGCATTTATAGAACACTACAAGGGTGCTTTGTAAAAAGGGATGCCTAGTAAACTTACGGGCGTCGCTTAAGGGACACCAAAATTTTTTCCCAAAAAATAAACATAGCATCGCTAAAAGCATCACTAATTGCATTGCAAACTATGTCACTATGAGTTCTACCAAACATTGAGTGAGCTTATCCGAGCAACTCAAAACCGAGCAAAGTTATCAAGTGAGTTTCTCACGTATATATACATGTCACCATTGCTAGCAAAAATATGTTGTTTTGGAAACTTAAATATAGATCTATTGAACAGCTTCGTTCACAAAGATGGAAGATGCGACTCCTTTCCATTTTGGATCATTGTTTGGAAATTTAGCAGATGTTTAGAAGGCCATAATTTGTTTGTGGAAAATTTCAATCTCTTTTGAGCTTGTGTCTACTCAAGACAAGGTGGTAAGGAAATCTTGCTAGTTTGCATGGATGAGGGAAAGGGTTGCATCGTATTGACATCACATTTTTTTGGAGATGATAGAGACTTGCCAAACGAAGAGTGTTAGAAGCTGGACACACCCCACGGCATCTAACTATTCGGAGGATTATTATTTTGTAACTATTCATTCATTGAGGAAAACCTGATTTTTCACCTTGTAAATATTGGGACTTACAGAAGTTTCCAGATTGTATCCCAGTTTTGATAGTTAGATCGAGTAGATGGTTGATTTTGGAACTTTAGGGTTTGAGAATTGTAAGGTATATATACCACTTTTTGACCTTAATGAAAAAACCTTTTGTCATTTTAAAACAAGTTTTGAAGTCTGTGAGTGAGCGTACTATGTACGAGAGAGAGAGTGTGTGAGCTTCATCTTGACGCTACGTGTGCTCCGGTGGTCGGAATCAAGTGCGGAGAAGTGCAGCGTGTTGCCCCCGACGAGAGCTACGCGCCGATACCTACATTAAGTGCGTACAGTCCGGTTTTGCGAGTTCCTTCTACGAGCTTCATCGGGTGTTTGGGTGAGCATACGTTGTCCAATTTTGCATTGCAACATATCCACGTGTTCACATTGAGTAGAACTACACATTAGGCACTTTAGATTTCGGAAATGAAGACTTGCATATTTCGGCCAGACATCCTACGTGTTTCTGCACCATGTATTTTGGGTCGGGATTTTGGTTCATAGACCTTAGGGAGAGCGACCTATTGGTATTAGTAGGGTCTCCTTCAAGTTCTATGGTATTTCGGCCAGACATCCTACGTGTTTCTGCACCAGGTATTTTGGGTCGGGATTTTGGTTCATAGACCTTAGGGAGAGCGACCTATTGGTATTAGTAGGGTCTCCTTCAAGTTCTATGGTGTTTCGAGATTGTTTGATGGGTATTCTACTCTAGAAAGCATTATAGGAAGTTTCCTCTTATGCACTCTTGAAGGCTGTGACTTAGACAATTGGTAGAGACCTCTGTAGGAACTAGTTAGGAGTCGGTCGAGTGTAGGTTGACACCTTATTCTTGCTTCCACGCACCTGCGCGTCGAGCTTCTTCCTTAGCTAACATTACATGTTAGGTGAGTTCTTGCTATGCTGACGTCCGTCGCGGCGTATCCGTCCAACATTGGCGCCGCTGCCGGGGACGAAAACCTTAGGTAGGTGACCGAGACTAATCCTTGAGGATTGGAATTTTTGGCTTGCCAAGAGTCTTGTTTTACATTTAGATAGGATCAGAGGGTGGAGGACTCTCTAGGTCTTAGAGGGAGTCTAGGAAGCGTGTGCCTGGCCTAGATCCTTCGACTTAGGTAGATTAGGTAGACCAAGGTAGTTTTAGGTAGTAGTCGAGTTCTAGAGTAGGAGTTGGAGTGATAGAAGTGGTGAGAGGAGAGCTTGAGAGTCCGGAGAGGCCAAAAAGCAACCAAAAACACCATTAACACTATTTCACATGATAAGTAGGAGTAGAGTAAGTAGGACATCATGATTCAGGATCTAGAGCATTTCATGCATGTACACTTGCTTGGTAAAGTCATCACAAGTTTGTAAAAGACGCAAAAAGATGCAAAAGTGTGTTTGAAAGCCTAATTGAAGTTCAAAAGTTACTGTGAGTGTTTCTGATAGATCTACAGAGCATTAGAAGCATTTCTGTCAGAAAAAAAATTAATTTTAAGCCAGTAGCCATCCTACGCGTAGAATGTCTATAGGCTAATCTGGGAGGAATTTTGGGATTGTGAGTTGACCAGTGTGTTCAGAAGGTAGGGTTTACCCTAATTTCAACTGGAAAGTGGAAATTTGGCCATATCTTGAGAGGATAAGGCTAGATAGACTGAAATTGCCAGACATCCTACCCAAATAGTGCCAAAACATTATTTTGAGACCAAAACCATAAGATGGCTGCATGAGCATGTCTTGCATGATATATTGAGTGACTGAAAGGGGTTTCACCTCATTTGGGTGAGAAAAATGGGTTCAAAGCGGACTTTAGCACTTTTGACTGAAAAAGGCAAGAACAGCTGAAATTTGGGACTTTTGAAATCCAAACCAAAATCTAAGCATACCACTGGGTTACTGACATCAAGGGGAAGCTGTGGGACAAGTCTGGGGTCAAACAGGCCAAAAAGACATCCTACGCGTAGGATGTCTTTTGAGTGATTTTGGACTCCAAACCCAATTTTGAGTATACCAAAGTGATCAGCAACTCAAGGGGAGCCTGGGCTTTGAGTTTGAAGCCATTCTGATGAAAAAGACATCCTACACGTAGGATGTCTAAAGCAAGAAATTGAAGCCAGACTTTGACAGTGAGCATAGCCAGGTGTTGTATAGCCTAAGGCAAGCCTCCTAGTCAATTTTTGTCCAAATTGGAGTTGATTAGACTGATCAATATCAGCAACAGGCTGTCGAAACAGATTTTTGACTCATTGACCAGCTAATAGGTGTCCAAATCAAAAAGTAAAAACAGTTGTAGGCTCAACACAACAAGGGGAAACCACAGTGCAAAAACCCAAGCAAAACACAGCAGGAGACATCCTACGCGTAGGATGTCTATTGAGGCATACTGCAAGGAAAATTTGACCTGGCATAGACAGTGAGATTCTATTTGTCTTAAGGGTTCTAGAACTTCTTTCAGAAGTGAATTTGGACCTTGTTTGCCCATTTGACGAAGCAAAGACTGAATTCAGACTTTTTCGCATAAATTGACCAACACCTAAGGGTAGTACAGTTTCAGATTAGCAGACCTAATCCAGAACATCAGCAGTGTATAAAATACAGTAGTGGTTGAGATTAACTCTCTAGTTATACCAATCATTACTAAGATAACCTCTAGCAGATAAATGCTTTGACTCGATTGCCGAAATTAAAACGCTTGTGTATAGGTATATTCAGCAACAAAGCAAGAAGTTGTGCAAAAACTGACCCTTTGTCAGGTGAGTGGTTGGATTTGTGATAAATTGCATTGATAAGTTTGATGAATTTAAGATCAGGAAGATACATTGTTAGAGACCAGAAGGTGGCAGGTGACCAAGGTAGCTTAGTGTCCACCGAAGAGAGTGTAACTCAGGCAAGGCTAGATCCGCTAGCACCGATTATTGAGGAAGGTAGTGATACTGACACTTCGTCAGAAAAATCTTTCTTTATGATGGGTAGTCAACAACCAGGAGGTTTCACCTATGATGGACCTATGCGAGAAGGAAGCACCTCCCAAAATCCTTTGAATAATTCCAAGCTCACTGTGATCTTCTTAGAGGGAACAAACTCGAGGGGAGCCCTAGTCTATTCTGACTATCGAGGCCGCAAGTGCATTTGTATTGAAGAGATGCCAGCTCAGAGATTGGAGATAATCCGAGTATATGATGATGGAGATAGATTCCGAGACGAAAAGGGGAACCACTATCTAATAGTTAGTAACCCTGAAGATTACAAAAGATATGGAGATAACGTGGCGAAAGGGAAAATGGTTTCAGAAACTCAAGAACCGCCACCAAACATTGATCAGCCCAGATCTATTTTTATATATGATAAGAAAACAACCAGGGTTCCAACTTATAACGAGAACGTGGGAATCTACAAGCATGAGAGTGAGGGTATAGTCTCTTACTTTCGCAGCAAAGAACCATACGTAAACGAATTAAGCAAAGACAAGGTTCTTTACTTATTCTCTTATGAAACTGCTACGGGGAAGGGTATAGTTTTTGTTGATAGATACGGGCGAGAGTACCAGCGTATTCTCCCAGAGGAGGTAGAGAGAGCAACAGGTCTAGGAGCATCAGCATATGCCCCTGAGGAAGTGCCAAGAGCCACCTACACCCCAATCAAGTCAATGAATCCTTTTTCAGATGAGTATGACGCTACCTCACATTCCACCCAACCGCAAGCATTCAACAACTAAGACCAACCAGCAAACCAGCCATCATTGCAGGCATGGCTTTGACAGAGTGCAACATTGGAACAAGACCAAAATCGAGATGGTTATCAAGCCGCACAAGGGCTAAGGGATTTGCAAGAACCACCACTCTATTCAAGGTATCAGGCAGAGAGTAAGCCAAAGACTCAAGGGTCGACAGATCCTGGAGGACCACCCATAGAATGAGTTCGAAGAGAAGAACCACCTCCAGCGAGAACCGTTAGAAATTATGGCTTAAGAGCACCACTGGGAGAGGAACCAGCATATTACAGAAGGCCTGAGGAGGTATATCAACTAGGACGGGGAGATCCAATGATGAGGTTTGTAGACCATCGAAGAATTAGACCTTCTCAAGTGCCAAAATGGGTAAACAAGAAATACACAGGAATCACAGACCCAAGAGATCATGTAGCAACCTTTGTGCGTGTAATTAGAGTTGAAGAGGTGTTAGAATTTCCTACCCAATTTGCAGGGTTTGGTCTAACCCTAGAGGATGATGCTGCCACTTGGTTTGACTCTGTAGAGCGTAGAGACTTTGAGTCTATGGAGGAAGTGTTTGACGAGTTTATCGAGGAATTCTCACAAAGGGGAATAACTCAAAATACCGTCTCACAGATCCATAAATTCAAACATAAAGATGGAGAATCTGTACGAAAGGCAGCCCTAAGACTAAAAAGATATGTTAAGTTCTGTCCTGTTGAAGAACTGCCAACTCAGTCAAGACTTATGCTGATCTTCATCCAAGGACTAAGGAATGTAGATCTCTAGAAAAACTTACATATGAAGAGGAGCACTACGTTGAATGAGTTGACCAAAGAAGTTCTTTACCTGGTGGACAATTGTGCGGTCTACAAAGAGGGGGAGTTCAAGGACCTTGATGACGATTCGTCTTCACAACAAAGTGGAAGCAAGTCTTCTAAGACAACACTGAAAGGAGAAGTAGCTGTAAACAAGGAGCAGCTTGTAGATGAAGTGCTAAAAAAGATCAACTTGCACGCCAAACCCTAGGCTAAACAGCCCAAGTGGTGTGCTATTGAACAAAAATGGACAAACCATGGGACCGAGGAATGTTATTATAACAAGGGGTATGTGAGAGAGAGACCTTATGCTCCCCAAGTTCCGGTAGCTTCCCCCCAAGTTCCACCGATGCCTAGATATCAAGCAGGCAACCTACCAGGACCTGTAGGTGTAGAAAGACCACAACCGGTGTTGGGGCAACAACCACCCCTACCAGGATTACGACCAGTTGGTATAAGATACACACCAACAGTAATTGAATCAGAGGATAAGGCTTTGGTGCCTATGCATGCATATTATGAAGATCCCAATGGATATGCAGCAAACCCTGTCTATTATCCATCGGAAGAACCCTCGACACCTGAACCATGGAGCATGATAGGAAACACAGGACCACCAACTACTGCACAGGCAGTAGGAGAAGGAAGATATAGCTTAGATGAATGAACACTGATGTTCATAGCCAATGGAGGCATGGGCGGACAGAGACATGCTTACCAACAAAGAGGAGCTAAAGGAGCACCTCAACAACCCAAGGGACCCTGCTACAAGTGTGGTGGAGACCATTGGCTGAGAGACTGTCCTCATGATGAAATCATTAGAGTCAATGCGTATTGCCCAGAATGTGGAATTACTCATTTGATTCCTGATTGCCCCAAAAACCCGAGCAAAGAAGGAAAAACCACCTTGAACATGCTAGAAACAGTACCTTCCAGTGGAGGATTGGAAAACAAAACAATCATACCTATTCAGGCGGTAACACGAGACCAAGCTCAAAGAAGGACGAACGAACCCATAGTTGAAGAACCAAAAACCGACGTCCAAAGTTCAGAATCGAGAAATCAAAGAAGCACTTGGAAAGCTAGAAAGGCGCGTAGGAAAGCCAGGAAGGAACGAGAGCAAATAGCCCTATCCGAGGAGTTGAAACATACAAAGGATAGATTGGAGCGGTTAGAGGATCTAGCTAGCTTAAGCTCACACACCACAGCAACTATAGCACCCAAGGAAATAGCAGAGCCCAAAAGTGCAGGGTCAGGAGGATCTGTACTGGCAGACAAGGTAATTGAGCAGTTGGATGCGCTTCTAAAAACTTATGAAGCTAGACTTAAAAAGAACCAAACCCAGGAGCAAAGGTGGATGACTTATCCATATGCAGAAATAGAAAAACAGAGGTTGGATATGTGTAAAAAGATGATCGAAACAGCTCAATCATTGATGGAAGACCCGCTCGGTAAACCTGCAAATTGGCATGAGGCACCAGCTCCAACCCCTATCCAACCAACTTTAGAGAAACATGTGGAAACAAAGGAAAAACTCACTAATGCCTATGAGTCCAGAGGAGAACCTATCATAGTGTCAAATACCACAGATGGGACAAGTGACGGGGTCCAGCCTAAAATCTTGGCAGAAATGGGTAAGGACTGTAACGGTCTATACGATCTGTGGAAGCAAATCCGTGAGGCCAACGAGGCTAATAGGATAAGTAACCACCTGAATAGCACGAGAAAATAAAAGAATGTGATCTTACCTCCTATTGAAGAATTTGAGGCAAGGTCGCAAATGAACTTTGAGATACATTCACAAGGGGGAGACCAAGGATCAATTAGTTCGGGGCACATCCAACCAGACTCACTGAGAACTTTACCCTCTTACCTAGGAGAGTAAAAAGCCAAATCGGAAGTGAGAGCAATTCCATCTCAAAGACTTTCTTCTAACAAGGTGATGGATTCGCAAGGATTGATTGAGTTGTTGTCCACTCTGGTGGCATGCACAATCACATTGGCAGAACTCCTAAGGTTACGGCCAAACATGTGGACCACAGTAGGTAAATGACTATAAAAATTTGGAGTAAAAGACCCCACCCTGAGGCTTCATGAAGGGATCAGAGAGTTCGATAGGCCTCAACTAAACACTAGGCCAGTACCATTGAACAAAGTTGGAGAATATTGTGAGGGAGAAGATGGAAACACCACGCTACCAGTAGAATTCCAAGGAGTAGTTTCCAAAGCTATTCTTGACAGTGGAGCGGGAGTTGCTATCGCCACCAAGGAAATCTGGAAAAAATGGGGAAAACCAGCTTTGAGGGCTACCAGAATGAAACTTCAATTGGCAGATGGGTTCATGGAGAAGCCTCTAGGAGTCTTAGAAAAAGTGATTGTCACTTCGTGCGGAATCGAGTATGAGCATACATTTACAATAGTCGATTTCGACAAAAAGAACAATTATGAGATCATCTTGGGACGACCATTCATGCGACAATTGAAGATGGTCCAAGATTGGGGTTATGACCACATATACCTCAGACATGGCAAGACAACAACTAAAATACACCTGAAAGACCATAGTTACAAAGATGTGAACCAAACACCTGTGGAAGAGTTTGATTCAGCTACAGTAGGCAGGATCATAACTCCCAGCATGGTTAGGGCAACCAAAAGAGCTATGGATGTGCGGAGCTTCACATTGTGGAAGCTTAAGAAGAGAGGAATGCGTCTTAGAAAGATCAATTAAGGACAAAGAGTATATTCCGGAACCTTTTCCTGAAGATGCCTTGGAACCTCTCAAATGGGAACACATACTAGCAACATTGGATGTCTGTGCCATTACCGACAGTCCAACAACAAAATTTTGCGATAAGGATGGCTATGATGTATTACCCTATTACATGGTAAGCGTTATACCAGAAAAAGAGACGGTGGAACCACCAAAACAAGAAGAGTTTTACAACTCCTCTGAACATTTGGAAGTAAATGATGATGCAGATAATGAGTGTTCAGACACCTCAAGTGAGTGTGGAAATGAAACCGAGAATATCAAGTTTTATGATTTTGCTAATCAACACCCTAGACGCCAGGAACGTTATAGGAGGAAACGAGCAGAAAACAAAGTGAGAGAGAACCTGATGCCTAGGATTAAAGGTAAAACTCACTATTTGATGCTTGTAAAAGCAGAGGATTGTGTAAAAGATCAAATATCAGGAAGATTCTCAAAAAATCGAAAAGAAAGAACACGAGAGGAAATAAAACAGTTACGAAAAGCTAAAACTGAAACAAAATCACAAAAAACTCAAATCTCAAAAAAAGGAACAACAAAAGACCAAGAGTGGACCAAAATGGAGCGTAAACAGAAATATCAAGAACTGAAACGGTCTTTAAGTGAGATATGGACTACTGAAGGAGATAGTGATGGTAAAGGGGAGTCAGAAAAGGGGAACATGAATGTACCATCACACTATCGGAAATTTACTATCCAGGACAGAAAAATCATCATGACACCACCAGTCAAGGAAAGAACCAACCAAGAATCTTACGATGGGCCTGAAAATGCAAAAAAGATAGACCTCACAGAACTAGGTGAAAAGCCTCAGCCGGTCTATATAGCTAACGATTTAGAGCCTGAAGAAGAAGAACGGCTAACACAACTTCTCAAGAATTATAAAGATGTGTTCGCTTGGTCCTATAAAGACCTCAAAGGAGTTGATCCATCGATATGCCAACATACAATTCCTTTGAAATCGGATGCAAAACCTAGCAAACAACGTCCTTATACATATAATGACACATTTGCTAAACGAATCAAAGAAGAGATTGATAAATTGATGGAAGCTGAATTCATCTATGAGATTGAACATACAGATTGGGTGTCACCCATTGTGATAGTTCCCAAAAAGAATGGAAAACTGCGAGTGTGTGTAAACCTCAAAAAGGTGAATGTAGCAACCATAAGGGATAATTATCCCCTACCAATCACAGAACATGTAATTGAGCGAGTGGCCGGGAAACGGGCTTATTCCTTTCTGGATGGGTTTTCAGGATATAACCAACTGGCAATAGCAAGGGAGGATCAACACAAAACAGCGTTTGCCACAGAATGGGGGATTTATGCATATCGAGTTATGCCATTTGGCTTAACTAATGCCCCAGTCACTTTCCAAAGGTTAATGACGTACGCATTCAAGGAATACCTAAGAATATTCTTAGAAATTTACATGGATGATCTTTGTGTACACTCTCTTCTACGAGAGGAGCATATCGACCATTTGCAAAAGGTCTTTGAAAAATGCCGGACGTATCGAATCTGTCTTAACCCGGAAAAGTGTGTATTCATGGTTAAGCAAGGCCGCATCTTAGGACACATTGTCTCCCGAAATGGCATAACCACTGACCTAGACAAAGTCAAAGTCATTGTAGACCTACCCAGGCCTACTAATGCAAAACAAGTGCAATCTTTCATGTGACACTGCGGATATTATCAAAGATTCATATACATGTATGCGGTTATTGCACAACCTCCGTATCGTTTGCTAGTCAATTTTGAGTGGACCGAAGAGTGTGAAACTTCATTCCAAAAGCTGAAGGAAAACCTTATATCAGCACATGTACTAAAAGCACCAGATTGGGAAAAGATATTCCATGTGCACATTAATGCTTCAGCATATGCCATTGGAAGTATTCTGGCTCAACCTGGAGACGGAACAATGGATTTTCCAGTTTTCTATACGAGCCGATAGTTAAACAGTGTAGAAAAGAACTACACCACCACCGAGTGGGAAGGGTTAGGAATGATTTATGTTGTAAAGAAATTTCGGCATTATTTGATCGCAAATAAATTTGTGTTCTTCACAGATCATCAAGCTCTTTTGTATCTGGTAAATAAACCTTGCAACACAGGGAGAATCGTATGTTGGTTTATTATATTACTAGAATTTGACTTCACACTGGTGGTCAAAAAGGGTAAAACCCATCTACGAGCGGATCATCTTTCAAGGATACACAACGGGGAAGCTCCTGAAGGAGTAGATGATGACATACCAAATGCTTATCTTTTCAACATTGAAATGGTACCCAAATGGTCTCAGGAAATTGTTAGCATTCTTTCCTTTGGAAGTAGGTTTGATAATACGGAATGCAGATCAAAACAGCAAAACAATTTGACAAACAAAAAACTTCCAGTTGATAGCAGGACGGCTGTATCATCTTGGATCGGACCTAATCCTACGATTATGTATAAATCCGGAAGAATTCGAGTGCTATCTTGCAAAGGCACATGTCCAGGGTTGTGCATTTCATTGTTCAACAATGAAAACACACCAGAGACTGAAACAGTTAGGGGTTTATTGGCCAACTATGTATGCGGACACACATTCTTATGTTACCAATTGTACTATATGTAGTGCCAAAAGACCAGTGGATCACGCAACTTTGTTTCAGATAAACATAGCACCTGCATGGAGTCAATATATCATTGACTTCTTAACCACCAAGACATTCCCTGAGAACATCACAAGAGCACGGAAAAAAGCTATAGAGATGGAAGCTCGTGACTTTCAGTTAATTGGGAACCAACTCTATAAGCGGGGAAAGGACAATCAACTTAGAATATGTGCAAGTGAAAGCGAATACCTGCTGATTCTAGAACATGCACATAGTGGAATAAGTGGAGGCCATTTTTCGAGCGATAAGACGGCAAAAATTGTCTTAACGGCAAGAATTTGGTGGCCTACATTGCACACGGATGCTGAAGAGTTTGTAAAGCGTTGTGACGCATGTCAACGCACCAAGGTGCCAATAAAACGAGATGAGATGCCATTACGGCCAATGATGGGAGCAAGAGCATTTGCAAAATGGGGCATTGATTTTGTGGGACCTATATCACCCCTTGCATATCGCACCCATACCCAATATATCATTGTGGCTATGGACTATCTCACAAAATGGGTCGAAGCCAAGGCAACACAAAAAGCTGATGCACGCACCACTGCACAATTTTTGTATGAGAATGTTTTTGTACGTTACGGGTTACCAATAGAAATTGTCAGTGATCGTGGGACACATTTTCTCAATGAAGTGATTGAATACCTGCTAGAGGAATTCATGGTCGTACATAGGAAATCTGCACCATACCATCCACAGGCCAACGGGCAAGCTGAGGCCACAAATAAAACACTATGCACGGTTCTCACGAAAATAGTGTCAGAATCAAGAACAGATTGGGATTAGCAGCTTCACTCAACACTATGGGCATACAGGGTAGCTTACAAAACATCAATCAGAACAACACCATACAACATGGTGTTTGGCCTAATTGCTATACTACCCATAGAGTTTTTAATTCCAACTCTACGAGTAGCAAAAAGCTTAGAATGGATAGGCATGAACTCTCTTTAAGAATTGATGATCTTGACAAGCTAGATGAACTCTGCTTACGAGCTGTGGCTTCAATCTATGCTCAAAAGAGAAGACAAAAAGTTTTTTTTGACAAACATGTGCGTACCAAAGAGTTCAAAACAGGTGATTACGTACTTGTTTATACCTTGAAGCAACATGCCAAGAAACTTAAAAAGCGAGGGATGGGACCATTTGTGATTAGTGATCTATCACAAAGTGGAGCTGTCAAGCTTGCTACATTAGCAGGTGAAGAAATGCCAAACTGGATTAGTGGATGTAGATTGAAGAGATATCATCTACCACTCACACAGGAGATGCTCCAACAAATTCATCAAGGAAAACAAAGAATGAAGGAAAAATAGAGAGTACGAGAGGAAGCTCAAGCAGAAGCACAAGAACGTATTGCAAAAAGAAGACTTCTGCGACAACAACAACAAAATGGACCACCATTGCGAATCAATGCCATTCGACTGACAAAGTTGGATGAAGAAACAATGGATCCAATAATTGCGGTCAAAGCGGGCAGCAATCAAGTTGAATCAACAGCCTTGCTTGATTCTGGGGCTCAAGCAAATTTAATCTCTTACGGATTATACCAACATCTCAAGGTCACAGGTCAACTTCATCCTACTCCTCAAGTGTTGGAAAGTAGCACATCACACCCATTGAAAACATTGGGATGGACTATATTGCATGTATAGATACATCAATATATTTACCCACACAAATTCTATGTGGTGGCAGATGAAAGCACACAACACCCAATGATGTTGGGGCAACCTTGGCAAAAAGATTACAATGTGCAGATAGATTGGAAAGCAAAGGCAATCAATCTTTAGCATGAACATGAACAACAGGTGATAGCCTTTGCTCAGAAATACCAGAATGATAAGCTGCAAACCATGCAATCACTGGAACAGAAGCCAAAGCAAAAATTCCATCAAAGAACGACCTGATAACCGAGACCAACAATCAGGTAAAAGCCAACCATGCTAATTACAGACATATGCAGTCACCGGCCGCAATGCAAAGATCTAGGTTAGCAAAACAAAGAAAACAAGTATGGATGCGGAAGGATAGAAATGTCATGGCGGACAAACAACAATGCACTAACAAAATTCCAACAAAGCAGATGGTTCAACCACAAACCAAGGGCATAAAACAGATATGGATCCCGAAGAAAATGCTTAGCTATAACCCACATGTCACTCACATTTGGATACCAAAGCAAAAGCAAAAGGAACTCCCTTCAGTACAAGCACCAACGGAAGGCAGACAGCTGCATTTCAAAAAGGAAAGCCTCTTTATGTGGATGCCAATCAACAACAAACCAATGGCAAACAAGAAAGTGCCAAACCATCTACAAAAATCGGCAGCAACTAAATACCAATGGAAAGCACAGGCAATACGGCCCATAACCATTACGGCCCAGCCAATTCTCTCCTTAGTCACAGCTACGGCTCTATCAACAGTGTCGGCAAAGCAAGTGCCTTTTGCAAAAAAGACAATTAAACAGAGAGCAGTAGAGTTACAGCTGTTACTTGCAAAGAAAACAGGAAACCTCGACGGAGAATGCCAATAAGCATCTTGCTTATTACCTTCTCTTGCACAACATTACTTTTTCCATGCATTGACCGAGTATGCATAAAGTAGGGCCACAGTAATCGGCCAGGCATTAGCACAGCTTTTTCAACCTATGCACGGCACATACTCTGAGGCGATACCTTGTCGTCCGGGAGGACTCCGACTAGGAGGGGAGGAGGCATTCTCAAATGCGGAACCAATAACAGAAACAACAAAAAAGAGCATGATTTTCGACTATTTTAAGGGTTGTTGTTTGATTGTGAAATTTTCTGGAGTAACCCAAGTATAGATGCCCTTATACAACATGTATCCACAAGTATATGGGGCCAAACGCCAAATCAAACCCCTAGGTGTGTGTATATAAGTAGAAATAGCCATTTTTCGGGCAAAATATTGGTAAAATGGAGAAATCCGATGATAAAAATTTCATGCGAGTGTATATAATGTTTTGCGGTGATGTTTGTAATTTATTATGATTTTTGGGGATGTTCTGGGTTTGATTTGCTATTTTCCTTTTAATTTTGCTAATTTTCGGTAGAAAAACTTCAAAAATACAAAAAACAAGTGAAAAACAGTCGTAATGAAAAACAAAAAATATGGGGATGATCAGTGACTATAGGACAACCTATGGTATAGTGGGGGTGCAACTATGAGACTGGAGCGGAAAGCGTGTTTTAGCCAGGTTTTGACCGAAATGCCAAATTTCTGGTAAACAAAGCAAATGGAGTCCAAATCAAGAAATTTTTGAGCCTAAACCTCATCTCGCAAGAAGATAGGAGCACATGTCAAATTTCATGAAAAGTGGTTCGGGGACCTCCATTATAAGAAATTTTCACCCCATTTTTAGCTCATTTTCACTATTGACTTTGTGGAGGGAGCTTCTGCCACCTAGAGCGGACCGACCTTCTAGCAGCTTCTACGACGCGCACGACTACCCAACGAGCTCCAGACATGAGAGGTAGGCTCACCACCTTGAGCTTTCGCGCATGTTTGTCATTATGTCGCGAAAACTAGCGTAGGGGTCACACACAAAGCGGGCGGTAGAGACGGTGGCCTAACGGCTAACCCGAAAGCAACAAGACTTCATCGGCAGCTTACCCTAGTCTAGGAGACCAGTCCTGGATGTCCAAAGGCAGTAGGAAACCATCGGAAAAAACCCTAATTCCCAAAAATCCGCGAGAGGCCACTAAATGGGAAATCGGCGAAACGGCGACCAAATGCTACCAAAATTCATGGGTAGGAGCATCTCGACATGCTCGACAAGTCTATATGACCCGCATGACCAAAAAGTGACCCGAAGCGGCACTAAACTTCAGAAACGACATCAGACACACAAAGCGTCAAATTGCACTTGCGGCCAAACCGCAAGTCTGTTTGCCACCAAACTTCACGAGCAGTCTTCCTAGACCATCAACAACCAAGTCCTATGGTGGTAGACCACCACAAATCATCAAAGGTATGTAAACGCAACCACGGGTGCTTCTAGAGCGACAAATTGCCAAATGGAGCTACGGTGAAGCTAAAGTCGACAAAAACCATACGGCAAGGATCCCCAAGGGATCGGAAAGCTATGGAGACCAACATCAAGAAATTTCATCGCCAAAAAGCACTCCAAAAGTCAAGAAATGGCTCGGAGGCTCTGAAGTCCATACAGGGAGTTATTCTCTATCCATTTGACTTTTTTGTTGAAATTAAGCTCAAAAGGGACTTAGGGGGGGCCAAGGGCAAGCACTGGGAGCACCAGCAATGAAAAAATCACCAGGAGACATCCTACGCGTAGGATGTCTCAAGGGCACTTTTGGGCACAACCTCCAACATTTTTCATCATGCACATTTTCTTAATGACATTTACAAGCTATCTACCAAGTCTCATCATATTTGGACCAAATTTGACCTCATATGCATGAAAAAACGCAAAGTTAGGGCATAGAGGCAATAATGGGCCATAGACCTACCAAATCTTGTCCAAATCCAATGAAACTTGCACAACACATTCACCAACACATCAACAACCAATCTGTGTGGTCAGAAGCAAAAAATGATGAAATAGACATCCTACGCGTAGGATGTCTATTTGACTTTTTTGACATGCAAGGGATGTTTTATCATTCCAGATCCAATCACCTCATCATCAAGAGCCCCCCTATATCAAGTTTGAAGCCATTCTAATCACTGTTGACCCCCAGCACCTTCAAGATACACTTTTTGAGCTCAAAAACACCACACAGGGCCTTACAAGCATCAAATCTTGTCCAAATTCAAATCCAAGAACATGGCCATGTTCCATAGGCCAAGGACAACCCACATAACAAGTTTCATGTCATTTTGATGAAAATGATATCCTACGCGTAGGATGTCTCCAGCAAATGCAAGAACTTCAGAAAGAGCTGACTCTAGAGAAAAAGCAGAGATTGATGATGGCAGAAGGCTCTATAGTCATGCAAACGAGAATGGAAGAAGGCCAAAAAGCCCTGCAAGAAGAAGTAGAAAGCATGAAGAGAAAGCTCGAGGAGGCAGAAAGAATAAACGCCAAACTTAATGAACTCCTCGTGAATATGGACGAAGAAGCTAAAACGGAAAAGAAAAAACTCCTCAGGCAAATTGAGGAGTTGAAAGGCCAGCAAGGAGGAGAGGCAGAGAACACAAGGCCAGCCGCCAATGAGGGCATTGACCTAGAAAATGTGGCAGATCCGGTGGACACTCCTATGCAAGAGGAAATCCTAGAAGGATCCTCTCAAGAGCCACAGGATCTCACACAAGAAGAGGAAGAAAAATTGCGTAAAGCAATAGAGGTGGAGCTCAGAGACACCACAAAGGAAGCCTTGGAGTGGGAGCAGAGGGTTTTCAAATCTATGACCATTCAGAAGATCGATGCCAAAAACCTTAGGCGCAAGTGGCTTCAACCCTCTCTCCCATATCCATTGCTGAAATATGAGGCAGCTACCATAAACAAGCGGATCAGAGAAGAGCCAGTGGTACCTCTTTACAATGCAGATATCTCAAAACCAGAAGGGGTCAAGCTCATTGTGGATTCTCAGCCAAAGTGGAGGAAGGCCTGGCTTACAAAGTACCCACAATACCTAATCCACTTGGTACAGACACCTAAAAATATCAGAGACAACCTCAGCTTATTTCCTCTACCAAGGATTAGGATGTGGAAAGCGCAGGAAATTTTGCAAAGAAGCCAACCCATTTGGCTAAACTACCCCAAGCTGCCGGGCTTGAAGGGAGGTGAGAGAATAAGTGTCCAATACATGGTGAAAACCCTAACGGGCGCCATAAAGTTGTTCACTGGCTCACCTGACCTTACATGCATTATGATGAGGAAAATTTACAGAACCATCTTAGTAGTGTTCGAGACCTTCAAGCCAGTCCAGGTGACCGACAGCATCTTCTTCTTCTAGGATACATACAGATGCACTTGTGATCTGTCAGGTCAGCCTTCTAAGGAGGTGATACATGCGTTGTATCAAAGGATAATGTTTCTACCATCATATCACCTCCAGGATTTCAAAGAGGCATTCTACACAGGCTTCTTCACCATAAATACTGACATTTGTGGCCCAACAATGCTGAACCTGCATGCCAGATACGAATCACTGCTAAAGATGCAAGAAACGATACGATGAAGCAGCAGATCAAGGCCATGTCGGGGATGACATGAGCAAGGAGGGGGGGAGTGTTAGAAGATGGACACACCCCACGTCATCTAACTATTCGGAGGATTATTATTTTGTAACTATTCATTCATTGAGGAAAACCTGATTTTTCACCTTGTAAATATTGGGACTTACAGAAGTTTCCAGATTGTATCCCAGTTTTGATAGTTAGATCGAGTAGATGGTTGATTTTGGACCTTTAGGGTTTGAGAATTGTAAGGTATATATACCACTTTTTGACCTTAATGAAAAAACCTTTTATCATTTTAAAACAAGTTTTACGAGAGAGAGAGTGTGACCTTCATCTTGATGCTACGTGTGCTCCGGTGGTCGGAATCGAGTGCGGAGAAGTGCAGCGTGTTTCCTCCGACGAGAGCTACGCGTCGATACCTACATTGAGCGCGTACGGTCCGGTTTTGCGAGTTCCTTCTACGAGCTTCATCGGGTGTTTGGGTAAGCATACGTTGTCCGATTTTGCATTGCAGCATATCCACGCGTTCACATTGAGTAGAACTACACATTAGGCACTTTGGATTTCAGAAACGAAGACTTGCAGATTTCGGCCAGACATCCTACGTGTTTCTGCACCAGGTGTTTTGGGTCGGGATTTTGGTTCATAGACCTTAGGGAGAGCGACCTATTGGTATTAGTAGGGTATCCTTCAAGTTCTATGGTGTTTCGAGATTGTTTGATGGGTGTTCGACTCTAGAAAGCATTGTAGGAAGTTTCCTCTTATGCACTCTTGAAGGCTGTGACTTAGACAATTGGTAGAGACCTCTGTAGGAACTAGTTAGGAGTCTGTTGAGTGTAGGTTGACACCTTATGCTTGCTTCCACGCACCTGCGGGTCGAGCTTCGTCCTTAGCTGACATTACATGCTAGGTGAGTTCTCGCTTTGCTGACGTCCGTCGCGGCGTATCCGTCCAACAAAGAGCTACCATGTATTTCCACTAGGAGGAGCGCTAACAAGTGAGAAAAGATGCTTAGATATTCTCTCTCTCTCTCTCTCTCTCAAAAAAGAGAGAAACAATATCACTATTACTTACTTTGTTCATCATATACAAAACATCTTTACAACAAAACGTTGAGCTTAAAGAATCTCCAAGAAAAAGTCTTTTGATTTTCAGGGACCAAAGCAGACTGGATTTACTTCAATCTTTGACTTATTTTTCTTCTCTTTCACTTCACCTTGCACTTCTCCCACTTGAGTTTTAGTCCTCATGAAAACCAAGCCAACGTGTGAGCACAATTAAACTACCTTGTAGGATCTTCTCTCTCTCTCTCTCTCTCTCTCTCTCTCTCTCTCTCTCTCTCATACACACACACACACACAACTCTCTTAAAAAGCTTGTGTCTCTTTCAATTTTTAGATTTCAAGTCTGCTAAAATATAGTGCTAAGAGCCGATTGAAAACTCAAAACAACCAATTGAAGGGAGGGAAAGAAGGATAAAATTCGGTTGGAAAATTCAAGAAAATAGAGTTTAATTGGAAAAAATGCCGTTATTTTGAGAAATTTCCTCTATGGATGTTTGTGAAATTAATTTTTCCTGAACACTATCTGAAGCATGTGAACCGATGCTCTCTCTCTCTCTCTCTCTCTCTCTCTCTCTCTCTCTCTCTCTCTCTTTGACACACTGAGCACACACTTATTAGAAGTATAACAAGCTGACATTTGTCAAAAAATGATTCGCAGGAAAAACCCAGCAGCAGTTACACAAAGTAAAACTTACTTTAGCAGCATACATTCCAGAGAGGCACCTACCTATGATTAGTTAAGCTAATTCTTTGGAATATCAACATCCCCATCGTTAATCTCTTTTTGCAAATCCTTGGGATCCTTGGCATTCATAGAGAAACCCACAGAAATGCAGTACCAAGAATTTTCTTTACTATGCCAACAAGCTCCTTGGCCAATGAACGGGGATGCATCACACGGGCAATCTCAATCACATCATTGAAAGAAATGTTGCCATTGTGCTTGATGTTCTTAAATGTATAAGGAGAAAGAAGAGGAGTCTGCAGGTCAAAAACCAGCTAAAGAGCTCATGGGGCACACTACCATGGAGCAAAACCGTGTTGCGAATGCTAGGACTGAGGGGCAAGCAGAAGAAGAAAAAAACTTCAATCGAGTGCTGCAATGGCTTGCATGGTTAGATTAATAGGAGGAATTTTGACAATGCAATTATGAGAGTAGCCAGCAAGTAGGCCTCCCCAATCTTAGAACAAAGAAAAATGTTGCAAAATCATCGACACTTGTAAGATGAAAAGTAAACAATTTGTAAAGCTGTGAAGAAATTTGAAGGTCGTGAAGCATATGGAAGGTCGAACATGTTCCAAGTTAACCTTATTGGACATTTTTGGAGGCGTTGATACCTCTCAAAGACTTTGCACAATGTGAAGTAGCAAGTTTGGCCAACTATGAAGGTCAAGATATTGATGCCACGATAGAGTGAGCAAAGTGAGAGTGTAGGTGAGACCAAAGCACAAGTCAGGTCTGTAGCCAGCAAATGTCATTGGATGAGCGGTTGATCGGTTGGGTAATAGTTGCTCCATTGATGGAACTTGAGAACACATTGATGCAATGCTGGAGAAGGCAAGGTTGATTTTACATATAGAGGACGACAAGAGTGAGATTACATCTATGAGGGAGATAAAAAATTTCTACTAAAGAGATTGCAAGATACAACATGTAAAAGTTATAGCTACACGGTCCAAGTATAGCTATGGCAGTCCTACTCACTCGATCAATGCTAGTGCCTATGAGGTATGGTGTGAACCAGAGAAAGCGGGGGCGTGTCCTCTTTGGTCCATTTTCTCAATTATTTTAAAAAAACATACATAACCTAGCATAAGCATTTAGATGAAAAAGGGAGCATTTATACAAAAATGGGCCTCTGGAAGGTGATGAGCCTGAAATAGAACCACAAAAGGTAGGCTATGGCGCCCATCTTCTCGCTATCAATGGGTTGAAGCAGGTGTAGGGAATGGTCTTCTACTGACCATTTCCATTAATCATGGGCGATCGACGGAGGCCGGGAGCCCTGATTACGTCGGGAATGGTCAGTAGGCGACCATTCCAGGCCTTCAAGCGTCAGGGGGAGGGGGGGTAACACTAACATACTGGGTTGATTAGTCAGCAGTGTACTACCCTGGCATCTGGTGCAAATTTTTCTCAGGAACCCATTGAGTCTTGATTGTGCGCCATCTGTTCGATTCTGCAGTCCCTAAGTGCTCTTGAATTGCGGATCAGTCATGCAATGACTGGCAATCATAATGGGCAATGACTGGAGGAGACAATCCCTTGGAACGGGTGACAATGAGTAAATTGAGGGGATTATAAGCGTTGATGTGTCGGCAGTTGAGCGCATTCGCATTGTTGAATTGGACTAACTTGATTAGTGGAATGGCGAGATCTTTCCACGTGCTGACTTGTCAAACATTTGACGGATGGTTGGTTAGATTCCACAACTTCCAGACGCCCTGATTGGATGGCTAGGATCTTCAACCCCCCGACCTTGAAGGAAGGAGGAGGATGCAAGTGTCACTGCATCCACATAGCATCGAGGAGTATGTGTGCACATTCTCGGGAATATGACCGCAACTATTTTTGGGGCGGAATTTCTCCTTTTCCCCTTGCTTTGAGAGAGAGAGAGAGAGAGAGAGAGAGAGAGAGAGAGAGAGAGAGAGAGAGAGAGAGAGAGAGAGAGAGAGAGAGAGAGAGAGAGAGAGAGAGAGAGAGAGAGAGAGAGAGAGAGAGAGACTTCCTCTGCTGGAGAGCAAGTTGGTCAATACCTACTCATTATCTATGGAGGAATCAATCCCATGCAGAGTGCACACCCCATACTATATGCCACTTCAGCCGCAATATCCAGGTGTGCAGCAGGGCAGCCACAATTTACACTTCCCCAACAAGCACAACCACATTATCTTGGGGTCCTGCTATTGCAACCACAGTTTTCAGGTGTTCAATCATAGTATCCGAGTGTCAGCCAGCATGCTCAGTCTCAATATCATGGCACCTAGCTACCTCAGACGTAATATCCAGGTGCTCAGCAGGCTTGTCCTCAGTACACTAACCCACAACCATAGCAAAGAACTTAGCCAAGTGGCGGTTCCAGAGTAGGAAGGCCGCCATCGACCAGGTTGAAGAAGAACAGGAAGAAGAGAGGTCACGTCAGTGCAGGCCACGGAAGAATTGGCAAGCACAAAAAGCATCCCGGAGGTCATGGTAATACAGGAGGTATGCACCACCATCGCATTCTGTTCGAAAAATATCACCCTAGGTACTTTGGGAAGGTAAGTATGTGCTACTTCCACAAGACAATGAACAAGTTCCACTATCCCTTTGTGAATGTGGATAATCTCTGTGAAATCTACTCTGAAAGGAAAGGGGCCCTTACTGGATGTCACACCGTTCGGGTACTATAATGTGCTAGGTAAAGGCAATGCTCCCCCCACTGCTCTGGTCGTTAAAGTCAATTTCTTCTCTAAGCTTGCGGAGAAGAAGATCAAAGAGGCTGGTGGTCAGATCTTCCCTTCTATTAACGTGTAGGCGGATGAGAATCCTTTTTTTGCTTCTCAATTTAGTTGTAAAGGATTTTTGTATAAGGATTTGCACAGATGTCGCCTTCCAAAGGGCTCTTGCTACACCAAAAAATCTACCTCCTCAATACGCCTCCAGTAGAATTCTCAGTTTGTTACATTGATGGAGAAAAGGGAATCCTATGATATAGAGGCTCATACTGCAGCTCACCTCCCCCGTTGATGCCTGTGCGGGGGATTGTGAAGAAGACCACTTCGCTAGGGACATAGCGATGAACATGAGAAGCACCGTCAGTATCAACACCGTGACTGCCTCTATACTCAAGGCCGTTTCTGTCATGAAGGTTAAAATACTATTGTAGAGTGCTAATGGGGGCATCTCCAGGGCAAGAGACAGTCTGTAGTAAAGGTGTATGGAGCGACCTCATGGGAACAATTTAGAGAGTAAGCCTAGCGACGATTGAATGTAGCCTACTTTCCCTTTATATGAATGAGAGAGAGAGAGAGAGAGAGAGAGAGAGAGAGAGAGAGAGAGAGAGAGAGAGAGAGAGAGAGAGAGAGAGAGAGAGAGAGAGAGAGAGAGAGAGAGAGAGAGAGAGAGAGAGAGAGAGATGGCCACGACAAAAAGGAAGTAGAAGTAGTTGCAACATAAGTAGTCATGATGGTAAGCGTCGTTAAGGTGGATGTAACAAAGCACGAAAGAGGCCACACCCCCAAGGACAAGGTTGTCAAGCGGTTTCTTGTAAGGAACATTGTTGAACAAGATGTTGTGCGAGATGTGCAAGATGATCACCTTTATGATGGGTACACACTTCCCAAGCTTTACGCCAAAATGCAGTACTGTGTTTCATGTGCCATTCACTCAAGTTGTCTGTGTGAGATTCCGCACAACAAGAAGAGTTCGAGAGCCATCACAGAGGTTTAGACGCAAGGAGAATATGCAAAACCAGAATCAGCGTACCAATGTTTTTGCTAAATTAGGAAGTAGACAGTGATAGCCGATTTTCGGAAATCAAGTAGAAAAAAAAAGAAAAAAAAATCATTACACCCCCCCCACTCTCAGTACCCCCCCACCGTAACTTATTTTTTCCCCCTCCCGCCCTACGGGCATCGGATAAAACCCTCACACTCTCTCCCCCCCATTTTCCCTACATACCCCCTTCCCTAATATCTCTCTCTCCCGATTTACCCTCCCCGGCCAGGCAGAAACTCAGAGAAGGAACCCCCAACCCCTCTCTCGTGCTCCCTTGGTGTGAGCCGCGTGAGCACCCCCCCCCCCCCCCCTCCCCCCCTCACTCTTACACTCACCCTATCCCCTCTCCCATTACCCTCTATTCTCATTTCCCCCCCCCCCCCCCTCTCTTTGGCCCACCAATATTCCCTCCCCTGACCCCTCCTCCCTCTTCCCCACCGGCTCGCCTCACCCTCCCTCGGCTCATTCACAACCCCCCTCCCCCCCCATTGACGTATTTCCCCTTCGTCCTCAAGCCCCATGCAAGACAACACCACCCCCCCCCCCCCCCCCCCCCCCCCCCCCTCTCCTCTCACCCACACATCTCCCATACCCCGCCATTCCCCCTCTCCCCTCACTCTCCCTCACACACTCTCTCTATCTCTTATCCCCTCACCCCTATCCCCTCCCCCTCTCCCTCATTCTCCCTCTCACAGCCACGCCAAGCTCCCTCTCTCTCTCTCTCTCATCCGGATACCGCACCACGCCAAAGCTCTCTCTCTCTCTCTCTCTCTCTCTCTCTCTCTCTCTCTCTCTCTCTCTCTCTCTCTCTCTCTCTCTCACGGGCAGCGCTGCAGTCCCACACTCACACACACACTCCCTCTCACTCACACACACACCCCACAACACCCCCCCCCCCCCCCTCTCCTCTCTCTCCCCATGCGCTGTGCGTCGCGCGCTGCATTCGATACACACACACACACACGCCATGCGAGCAGCAGCAAATACGCCAACACACACACACACACACACACACCCACCCATACACACTCACACCCCCTATCCCACCCCCCCCCCCCCCCCCCTTTCCGCCTTGCGCAAAAGAGTAAGCCGCCGGCCATCCGCAGAAAGAAAAATAAAATTATATATATATATATATATAGCCCCCCTTCCCACGCACGCTTTCGCACACACATACCTATACAAAACACACACACACCCCGCCTCATGCACAAATACATACACACACGTATATACGCACCGCACCGCAATACGAAGGAAAAGGCTACGACATCAACAAACAAAAAGAAGAAGGATCCAAAGCACGCGCCGCAAACAACAAAAACAAAAATGCGTCGAAGGCATGCCCGGGCCGACTCCGAAAAGAGGTACGCTCGACACCGACGCACCGGCAGCACGCCATTCGCCGGCAACACGCAACCACGACGCCATCCCAGTAATTTTTAGGTTATTTTACCATTATCTTCAGTTTTTCACCCGAGCCATTGTAAATTTCCATTTTGTAAATATCCTCTCTCTAAGTGATGGTGACAAAGGCCCACCTAGAGATTCCCATCTTTTAATAACCTTCCCCAAAACAAAGCAAGGGTCAACGACACCGGGCCCACCACTTCCTTTGTCTCCCCGATTAAGATTACCCTAACCACACTGGGATTACCATAATCCAAGCAGCCAACACCTATAAATTGGCACTGAGAGGTCACTATCGGGGGGGGCAACTTATGTGGAACCAAGCATTGGGTAGAGTGTAGTAGGAGGGATTGACACCATCACCATCACAGGGAGGGGGTCTTGTGTGCTGGGTTTGCCTTGGAAATTGCACCATGTGAAGGGAACCACATCCACCTCTCGACTCCAATGGTCGATGCACACACGTATGCACGCTCTTGGCAATGAGTATTCACCGTCATTGAGTCGCCCTAGAGAACGCACCAAGTAGGTTGCACCATCTCCTCTCCCTACCTCTTTACCATCACGGCATGCCACCTTGTAAATATTGCAGAAATAACTCACCCTCACATCCCCGAGGTTGTTTTCATCAATTGCAAGTATTCTCTCTCTCTCTCTCTCTCTCTCTCTCTCTCTCTCTCTCTCTCTCTCTCTCTCTCTCTCTCTCTCTCTCTCCCCCCCCTTTTCTCTCTCTCGGTGTGTAGGCTTGCGGTGTTCATATCACCATGGGGTTTGCATCCTAGCCGCTCAAATCTAGGTGGTGCCCCCTGTTTGCTTTACCGTGGAAGGCTCGAGGCGAGCCATTCGGTCCTCGGCGTTTTAGAGGCCGTCAAGGTTTGGGGTTTGCTTTGCGTCCGTCATTTGGTGCCCCCACTGAGGAGGGCTTTTCTAAGACCCTTCAGTTTACAATGCTGAAAGTGATGCCCACTATCAATCATGGACGAGTGGCTAAAGGAATTTTCTAACTGGAGGACGGAAGAAGAAGAGACGAAGGAGGACCTAGCCGCCTTCATTGAGGTGCTACTACCAGACTGCAATGTCATCAACATTCAAGAGGTAAATTCTCCATCTCGTGTCGCTCGTTCTAACTATAAATCAAAAGCATCAGGTGGGAGATTGGTGAGGTGCCATCACTGTTGTCAACCAAGGAACACGGTCGATGAGTGCCAGCAACGAAGGGAGCGGAAGGGCTGAATTCTTCTACATTGACATTCATCGCAAGGAGGTCATTCACGTCAAGGAAGGAAAGCAGACGGTGAGGCGTCTTTTCCCTAAAGAAACTGCAGTCAAAGATAAAACCCCAAAGTGGCCTAAAGGGGCTGCTCGAGCCAAGGACAAGGAGAAGATAGGCTAGCCTGGAAACACATGACCCCGAAGGGAGAAGCATCTGGCCAAGCAAGTGCTTCAAGCTCAGAGAGCCGGGTTTTACCCACTTTGTCAAATAAGAAGTCATCCGAAGCTAAGCGGCGGAAGGTCGCCTACCGATTTTCACGACGCATGCGAGTGCTACCAATCGACTTCGAAAATCCAGAAGAAGAAGTGGTGAGAAGATTCCCATGTCCTAGAGAAGAGTGGTTCGGCTACTGCTCTCACTGTTTTGGGAAGCGAGGGGAGGACCTTCCTCCCCTCCCTGTACAACTTATCCTGAAGAAGCTCTCTACCACGGGAGAGACCCAGTGGGCTGGAGATGAGCTGCAGCTGAATGGAGTAGAATTCATGCAACATGCCGATTACAGAAATTACCTACAATTGTTGTTAGCCAAGAGACTGGGAGTGGTCAGACGCGTCGCCATCACCCCGTACGTGCTAAGCAACGAAGGAAGGGTAGAGCCCATGAAAGGTGACGACCTCTTGTGGATGTGCCGACTCATCAACACTGGCACGGTAAGAGTATAAGTAAGTATTTCACCCTTTGTGCATGATGGAAAACGGGCCGACGGCATTCCCGTTCAAATTCCTGCAGCATATGCATGTGAATATCTATGTAGATAGGAAAGTCTTCTACCAACAAAAGATCGTTTACCTATTCGGTGCGGCAGTACTAGGAGAGATCCTCAATTCCCCGAACCCTATCATTCTCCCCATACTAGATTACCATCATTCCTTTAATGTCTCTATTTTTATCCTGTTTTAGCCTATCCGTTCGCCCCTGTAAAACCGCTATGAGCCGTTGCTGTTGATGTAAAAAAAAAAAGGTTTGTAATTTCCTGAGTCACCACCATGGCAAGTGTTTCTTTCCCCACGTTCAGTGGAAAGAAGGGTGAGGATCTCACCACTGATTTTTTGGATGATTTTGACATTGCTTGTGTCGTCTCCAACAAAGATGACGACGCTTCACGACTCAAAATTTTTCCTCTACTGATGAAAGTAGAGGCCAAGTCCTGGTATAATGCATTGCCCCAGGCTACCAAGAATGCATGGGATGTGTTAAGGGCTGCTTTTTTAAAGAGGTTTGGTGGAGGCACAACCTCGGAGAAGCTATGGCAGCTATTGATAGAATTAAAGCAGGCAGGCCTGCTGGAGTACGCCACCTACGAGTCAAAGTTTGTGGACTTATGGTAGAGGTAGGTTGCCACACTGGAGGAAGGCAAAGGAGCGCCTAATTTCCTGAAGAAGGACCATTTCATTGCTGGTCTATGGTCGCCACTTAGAGAGAAGGTGAAGGGAAGGTTTCCTACAACATATGAGTTGGCAGTCGAAGTAGCCCGCCTTAAAGACAAGAAGCTGCACATGCAAGCAAGAGTAAACGAGTCAGAGGAAACAAGCTCGGCCCGACCAACCCAGTGGCTGCAACAACCAATCATAGAGTCCAACCACAGGAGACAGAAGAGGAACAACAAGACCTGCTGAGTCGCATCACCACCCAACTAGAGAGTTTATCTGTGCATCTGGTGCAGCAAGGGCATGCATCTGGCACAAATCCAGAACAAGGAAGAGGACAACGAAGGCAGAATACCACTGTTACAACTGCGGGGAAGACGGCCATGGAATGTACTACTGCCCATATCCAAGAAGGTAGAATTTCAATAGAGGGGGGAGACAGAATCAGATATCTCCACCAAGAGTAAGACCACCACCAAGGCAACCAGGACCAATCCCAACAATCCAAATCCTGCGACCACCTATACAACAACAACCACCACCCCAACCTCTCATTCTGCCACTACCCCCACCACCTGCGGTGAACCAAGCGGTGAGTGTCATTAGCTTAGAGGCTAAAGGGAAGGCGAAGGTGGAAGAGTCAGCTCGAGAGAAGCACAAAGGAAAAGCGAAGGTAGAAGAAGTGGATGCTATGGGAGTGAAGCGTGCGAGGCACGAGGAGGCATCTCAAAAAGAAGAGAAGATGAAAGGGAAAGCCGAGTCTAGTAAGCAAGTAACTAAACCGTGGCGGAAGATAGACATCGTAGACTTCTCACTAGGTGAGGAAGCACAACCCTATGACTTAGTTCAGGATGTGTTAATGCAGGGCCTGAAGATAACTTGGCCCCAATTACTCCACCTTGCACCCAGAATGAGGAGGCAATGGATGAAAATGGTAAGTACCAGGAAATCAAAACCACGGATAGCTGGGGCTATCTCTAGGAGGGATCTCGATGACATCTTTCCAACCATAGACACTCACATCAAAGGGCAGCGGATTTCAAACGTCTACATAGATGGTGGCGTACAAATATGCGTCATGAGTGAGAAGATGATGCACCACCTAGGTCTAGAGGTAAGTAGGCCGGCACCCTGCCGAGCCAAGATGGCAAACAATGTAAGAGTGAAATGCGTAGGCATTGTAAATGCGGTCAAAGTAAAAGCATTCAATACGGAAGTGGAAGTAGACATCTTCGTCATGCCACACAAAGGGGAGGGCTACCCCATCATTCTTGGAAGGCCTTGGCTTATGGCCATGGAAGCCAAACAAGACTGGAGCACCGGGATGATCCAGATGAAGGATGCTAAAGGGAAGTCCATATTCTATGACATGAGGGCTGGAAAGCAGCGCAATATGATCTTGGAGGCTTTAGAAGACGAGTCCATCAGAGACTCCTCGTCTACCTTAGGAGAAGACACAACCACCACCGACGGGAGTGACAGTAGCATCGAAGTAATGGGAGTCATTCTTAAAGACCCAAACAGACTAACACAATCTGAAGCAACCTCAGCAAACCAAGAGGGACCATCAGGTAAGCAGTCATTGGAGGATGCAGGTAAGCTACAAAAAATGCTCTCAAATGAGTTAACCAATGAAGAAAGAAAGGAGTATGTCTCCATGTTAGGCAACTTCACTACTTTGTTCATTGATGGCTATGATAAGATCACAGGAATTACAGTAGTGCAACACCACATAAAGCTCAAGGAAGGCAGTAAACCCGTAGTACAGAAGCTCAAAAGACTTGGAGTAATCCAACAAGAGGCATTGCTTAAAGAAGTAAGGATTTTGCTACAAGCAGGTTTCATCTACCCTGTCGAAGACTCAGAATGGGTCTCCCCAATAGTAGTCACACCAAAAAAATTTGGTAAATGGAGAGTCTGTGTGGATTATAAACCTCTCAATGCAGCCACGAAGAGGGACAATTTTCCCCTCCCATTCCAGGATGAAATACTCAATGAAGTGGCAGGTCACGAACGCTACACAGTATGCGATGGCTACCTCAGGATACTTCCAGATTAGCATTGCGGAGGAGGATCAGAAGAAGACAACCTTCATCACATCTTGGGGATGTTTTGCTTACAGAGTGATGCCATTTGGCCTCACCAACGTCCCAGCCACATTTCAACGCTATGTGACATTTGTTTTCCAAACCTACTTTGGAACATCAATACGGGTTTTCATAGATGATTTTTGCATCTATAGCTCACGAACCCTTCATCTAAGCAAAGTCTATGACGGCTTAACTAGGCTACAAACCCTGGGTGGCCAACTCAACGTGGACAAGTGTCACATCGGTGAGAGCAAGGTCACTCTCCTTGGTCATGTAATTTCAGCAAAAGGAATCGAGGCTGACCCCAGCAAAATTCAGGCTCTGGTATCTTTATCATCTCCCACCACCGCCAAGCAGTTGGTTTCTTTCCTTCAGAAGATAAGATATTTAAGCAGGTTCATTCACCTGCTATCTCAAGTGGTCCTTCCCCTACAACAACTCACCCAAAGGGATGTTTTCTCATGGAGTGAAGAGAATGAGCAGCAGTTTACTGAGGTAAAGCAAGTCCTATCTAAGCTTCCCACTATTTCACCTCCTAAGTGGGACGAGCCATTCTATGTGAACCCTAGTGTGGGAAATGATACTCTGGGAGCAGTGCTAATGCAAAAGGATCCAAAAACTTCTTTCATGCGCTCTATTTAGTTCTCTAGTCGAGTCATGACCCCATCAGAAAAGGGATTCACCGAAGTAGAACACATGGTTCTGGCACTAATGTTTGCTACCACGAAATTCCGCTCCTATCTCTTGCCTAGACCATTTGTAATCCTGACAATGGAAGAGGTTTTCCCATATGTAATGCGATACATGGATGTCTCATTTAGGACCTCAAAGTGGTTAATTAGACTACAAGAGTTTGATTACACCATACAAGTAGAAAACTCCACCATGGCTAGTCTAGCAGGAATTCTCACTCATCGTCACTACGAGAAGAAGCTGAAGGTCAACACGGAACCAAAGGAAGGAATACCAGATAAAGAGAGCCCTAAGCTAGGGAGAGCTCACTCTCTTTTCTTTGACAGAGCATACAAGAGAACAATGGATCAGTCTGCAGCAGACATGGTCATTTTCAATGAACAGCAGGAAAGAGTATTCTTCGTGGGGCAGTTATTACACTCCCACTCTAACAATGAGGCAGAGTATGCAGCCCTAATCCTTGGGCTGGAACAATGTATTTCACAAAAAATTCAATGCTTGAATGTGTTCGGCGACGCTTTGCTTTTGATTAGGCAGATAAATGGCACCTGGGAGTGCAAAAATCGGGTTTTACTTGGTCAACTTTGCCAAGTTAAGGACGTTCTGAAGAAGTTTGAAGCAGTAAAACTCTTCCATATTCCCAGAGCAGAAAATCAGGAGGCAGATGCACTAGCTAAAGAAAGAATACAAGATGTTACCATAGGAGCAATCAAGTTAAAACTACCCCTCTTCCAAGGCAGTGACGCTATGCCTGATATCATCAGCTTTCTGAATATAGGGGAATGTCCAACAGGACACACTAAAGGCCAAAAACAATGGCTGGTAAGGAAGGCTACTAGGTACCGCCTTATAGACAACCACTTGTATTGTAAGGGCAAGGATCAAATTATCAGGCGGGTGCCAACCTCCAGTGAGATCACAGAGGTAATTTCAAGCTGCCATGACGGCGTCTGCGGTGGTAATTTTGCTCTAGATATCACTAGGAGGAAGATTCTACAAGCAGGATACTTTTGGCCTAGTTTGAACAGAGATGTACACCATTGGTGTAAAACATGTAGGGCTTGTCAAGTGGCTAGTGATCGTACGCTAACCTACGAGCCACAAACCCCTATCATTTCATATGGTCCGTTTGAGAAATGGGGAATAGATGCAGTTGGTCCCTTACCAAGGGCCCAATCAGGTAAACTGTACATCATAGTGGGTGTAGACTACATGACGCGATGGGCAGAAGCAACGGCCACCACCCGCATTACAGCCCAAGAGGTGGCAAAGTTCATTTTTGAGCATATCGTTTTCCGTTTTGGCACTCCTCTTGAGATAATATCAGATAAAGGACCAGGATTCAGAGGTGATGTGGTAGGAGAATTGATGAAGAAGTTAGGCATCACACGTCGGCATTCAACACCATACTATCCACAATGCAATGGTCTGGTAGAGAAGGTAAATGGAATGATTTGCAAGATCATCACAAAACAGGTGAACAACCATACAGGAGATTGGGATAAACATCTCATGGCAGCTCTTTGGGCCTACAGAAAAACGTTCCGAACATCACTAGGTTTCACCCCTTTCCATCTAGTTTATGGGAAGGAGGCAATTCTACCCATTGCGGTACAAATAGCCAGCTTACGAGTCTTGGCCAGCCAGACCCACCGTCCAATCGTAAACCTTCGAAACCACATCTTGGATCTAGAGAGACTCCAAATGGATAGGGAAGAAGCAATCAATCACTATGCAGCACAGGCAGAACGACGCCGACTCACTTTCAATCAAGGGCTTAAAGAGAAAGGACTGGAAAAAGGCATGCTAGTGCTGCGATACGACAACAGATTTGATACCAGGAAGGATAAGAAATTTCAATCATGATGGGAAGGGCCATTCATCATCAAGAAGTGCTACGACAACGGCAGCTATAAGCTGATGGAAGCAGATGGGAGAATTCACAAGACTAGAGTCAATGGATGGAGACTGAAGAGGTATTTCCTTAGGTTTGACCCAGAATTCGTGCTAGACATTGCAGAAGAGGGAGAACCCTCTAACTCTACAGCTGAAGAAATTGAAGAAGGGCTAGAAGCATGAATGCCTCTAGCCAAAAGAGAGAGGGCTAATGATAGACAACTTTCGGAAATCAAGAAGAAAAAAAAAGAAAAAAAACTCATTACACCCCCCCCACTCTCAATACCCCCCCACCGTAACTTATTTTTTCCCCCTCCCGCCCTACGGGCATCGGATAAAACCCTCGCACTCTCTCCCCCCCATTTTCCCTACATACTCCCTTCCCTAATATCTCTCTCTCCCGATCCCTCCCTCCCTCGGCCGCGTGAGAAAACCCCCCCCCCCCCCCCCCCCCCCCCCCCCCCCCCCCCCCCCCCCCCCGCACTTACACTCACCCTATCCCCTGTTCCATTACCCTCTACCCTCATTTTTCCCACCCCTCTCTTTGGCCCGCCAATATTCCCTCCCCCGACCCCTCCTCCCTCTTCCCCACCCGCTCGCCTCACCCTCCCTCGGCTCATTCACACCCCCCCCGGCCTCATTCCCCCCCCTCTTTGGCCCGCAGATATATTCCCTTACACCCCCCCCCATTGACTTATTTCCCCTTCGTCCTCAACCCCCATGCAAGACAACACCCCCCCCCCCCCCCCCCCCCCCCCTCTCCCTCTCACCCACACATCTCCCATACCCCGCCAATCCCCCTCTCCCCTCACTCTCCCTCACACACTCTCTCTATCTCTTATCCCCTCACCCCTATCCCCTTCCCCTCTCCCTCATTCTTCCTCTCACGGCCACGCCAAGCTCCCTCTCTCTCTCTCTCTCTCTCTCTCTCTCTCTCTCTCTCTCTCATCCGGATACCGGCAGGCCACGCCAAAGCTCTCTCTCTCTCTCTCTCTCTCTCTCTCTCTCTCTCTCTCTCTCTCTCTCTCTCTCTCTCTCTCTCTCTCTCTCTCTCTCTCTCTCTCTCTCTCGGGCAGCGCTGCAGTCTCATACTCACACACACACTCCCTCTCACTCACACACACACCCCACAACACCCCCCCCCCCCCCCCCTCTCTCTCTCCCCATGCGCTGTGCGCCGCGCACTGCATTTGATACACACACACACACACACACGCCATGCGGGCAGCAGCAAATACGCCAACACACACACACACACACACACTCACCCACCCACACACACTCACACCCCCTATCCTACCCCCCCTCCCTTTCCGCCTTGCGCAGAAGAGTAAGCCATCGGCCATCCGCAGAAAGAAAAAATAAATAAAAAAATTATATATATACATTATATATATAAATATATATAGCCCCCCTTCCCACGCACGCTTTCGCACACACATACCTATACAAAACACACATACACCTGCCTCATGCACAAATACATACACACATGTATATAAGCACCGCACCACAATACGAAGGAAAAGGCTACGACATCAACAAACCAAAAGAAGAAGGATCCAAAGCACGCGCCGCCAACAACATGATAGCGGGAAAAAGAGCAGTGCAATCGGGTGGCCTCTGTACTCGTGCACACTCCACAAACCACGCCTCATGCAAACAAGAAAAGAACAAAACAAAGGGGCACCACCCTAAATTAAGAGGTTTAGGGACCTCACACATAGTGCACATAGGCAAGTGAGACTTCTGGCATTATGATGGCATCAAAACATATGGCAAAATACATAGAAACGAAGCTTAGGGACCTTATGTAGCATATATATACACAAGACATCAGCTTAACAATACAACGGCATGTGATCATACATAACAAGGATATAGAGAAGCAAGCCAAGGATGGCATAATCCCTTGTCAAAAACAATCAACCCAGCAAGTAGGTATGATCCTACTAGCAACACATCAATACCTTAGAGAATGATGGCGAGGATGGTGGCCATGGAGCATGAGAGAAGACTCCTTATTTAGGTTTTAGGGCTAGTAATGTAGCATACTAGAGGGAGAGAGAGAGAGAGGGAGAGAGAGAGTAGAGCTCCATCCATAGCTCCTCGTTGTGAGAAATGTCGTCATAGCTTCGTTGCTTGGTGAAGTGGGTGAAGTGTTGGTTTTGATTGAGAGAAGGCCTCCTTATATAGGTTTCTGAGAGGGTTTAGGATTAGGGATAAACATGCTTAAATCCGCTGATTGGGGTTACTTTTTGCTTAGGGTGGTCAAGAGATTGAGGTCACCTGATATGTCACCATCAAGATATTCTCTAGAGTGATGTGAGAGGGGAGGATAAATGCTGATTTTTCTGATTGTGACACATGGGGATAAGGCCTTGACCAGCATTTAAGAGCAGGTGAGGTGGCTGTTGAAACTGGAGGTTCTGCACATGTCAGGGGGGGACCTGCGGGGTCCTCTTGAAGATCAAATTCTCAAAAAATCCTCAACCATGGCTTCTTTTGACATGTGTTCTTTGAAAAAATCAGCATGTCTCTTTTCAACTCAAAAGTCTTTATCCCTGTTGACTCACCTTTACCATAAGATTTTCCCCTTTTCTCCTCCTGTAACTGCATTGTTGATGCACAATCACTGCTTCTAGTAACAGTGAACTGTTACCTACCAAATACTTATGGTGGAGTAAAAAATATTTACCATGGGTAAAAAGAGTTACTATAGGTAAAAGGTGATTTGCATTTACCATGTAGGTGAAAAATATTTACTGTAGTTAAAAAATATTTACTGTGGTAAAAAATATTTAATGTCGGTAAAAAAGTGAAAACGGAGTATGCTGTGTTGTGAGTCCACACGGACATCCTCGTGTAAATTTCACTAGAAATTCACACCTAGAATGGGCTATTCTGTAAGATATAGATTGTAAGCATGCATAAGAGCTCGTTCCCACGTATCTTCTTTCCATGGCACTTTTTACTCTTTGGTGCTTGTGAAGTAGATTTTTCTTCTCTTTCGAGATCCCTTGGACTCGAGTATCCTCATCTCCCCAACAACTGACTGTGCCTTTATTGCATCTTCTGAAGGGGTCCTAAAAACCATGCATCACAACAAAAACAGAAATGCGCCGAAGGCATGCCCCGGCCGACTCCGAAAAGAGGTACGCTCGACACCGACGAACTGATAGCACACCATTCGCCGGCAACACGCAACCACGACGCCATCCGAGTAATTTTTAGGTTATTTTACCATTATCTTCAGTTTTTCACCCGAGCCATTGTAAATTTCCATTTTGTAAATATCCTCTCTCTAAGTGATGGTGACAAAGGCCCACCTAGAGATTCCCATCTTTTAATAACCTTCCCCAAAACAAAGCAAGGGTCAACGACACCGGGCCCACCACTTTCTTTGTCTCCCCGATTAAGATTACCCTAACCACACTGGGATTACCATAATCCAAGCAGCCAACACCTATAAATTGGCACTGAGAGGTCACTATCGGGGGGGGCAACTTATGTGGAACCAAGCATTGGGTAAAGTGTAGTAGGAGGGATTGACACCATCACCATCACAGGGAGGGGGTCTTGTGTGCTGGGTTTGCCTTGGAAATTGCACCATGTGAAGGGAACCACATCCACCTCTCGACTCCAATGGTCGATGCACACACGTATGCACGCTCTTGGCAATGAGTATTCACCGTCATTGAGTCGCCCTAGAGAACGCACCAAGTAGGTTGCACCATCTCCTCTCCCTACCTCTTTACCATCACGGCATGCCACCTTGTAAATATTGCAGAAATAACTCACCCTCACATCCCCGAGGTTGTTTTCATCAATTGCAAGTATTCTCTCTCTCTCTCTCTCTCTCTCTCTCTCTCTCTCTCTCTCCCCCCCCTTTTCTCTCTCTCGGTGTGTAGGCTTGCGGTGTTCATATCACCGTGGGCTTTGCATCCTAGCCGCTCAAATCTAGGTGGTGCCCCCTGTTTGCTTTACCGTGGCAGGCTCGAGGCAAGCCATTCGGCCCCCGGCGTTTTAGAGGACGTCAGGGTTTGGGGTCCGCTTTGCGTCCGTCAACAGGTGTCTAATTAGGGCATAAGCCAGGAGAGGAAGAAGGCTCATGAATTTTGACTTCTATCATAGAGTTCTTAGAAGATGCATGCTACGAGCATTGCCACTGTGGTTGAAGCCATCAGTTGGATAGACATTGAGTGACTTTTGAGTCTTTTGAACGGGCTTGTATCTGATGTTTTTGAAATGTCTTTCTAAAGTTTTGCCCAAAAAAGACACACACACACACACACACACAGTCCGACTTGCTTCTGATACTCTTAGTGCATCCATAGAGAAGCCTTGCAAGTGAACAAGACACGACACTCAAAATTCACAAAACTCGGAGAGTGAGTCACCAGTGCTAAAAAAAAACTTTGTTTCCAAAAACCTACATGTTAGAAACATTTGAGGTAAACTGACTAAATTTGAAGGTTTTTATACCAATTTATACTAATGTTTTTCAAATTTATACCATCTCCGCTAAGGTGGCGGGAGACTCACTTCTTTCTCGTTCCTTCGATGGAGGCTCTTGAGTTCTCCTTTGGAAAGGAGATGCATCATCAAGAAGTAAATTCTTGAGCCCTTCATATGGATTCTCTTCTTCTTCCCAAATCGGAGAGAGACCTCTTTTGGGAGTCTCACAAGGAGGCTTCCTAGGTGTTCTCTCGTCATGGTGGTGAGCTTGGAGAATCCCGTGAGCACGGAGCTACCGTTGCAATTCTCTTTGGAGAGATGGATTGCCCATGGCTTGTTGAAGCCTAGAAACAAGATAGTTAACAAGCATCGGAGCATCATTAGTAGCTTTCTCATTAGCAAAATCAAAGTTATCAACAATAATTTCACTCTCTTTACTATTGTCAGCCATTCTAACAACTTTTAGGTGTAAACTTTTTAGGTGTACTTTGGCATTTCAAGCCCTAGTTGCTACTCCTCTTTACCCCTTTAGAAAAAGCACTTAAGCTACTATACCCGTGGCTCGAATACCATTAATTGCAAGGAATAGAAGAGAGGGTGCTTCAACACCAAAACAGCACCTGCTCATCTCAAGCTTCTAATAGCTCAATAGTGGTTAAGCCGTAGGCAAGCCCCGTAGGACTCCACTATTAAGACCATAGCTCTCGACGGTGATGCCCCGTTAACTGCACAAAGGCAGGCGCACTGCAAGGCTGAAAAATCCCTATTCTACTTACTCATGGGAAATTAATAATACCAACCATTTATAGCTAGCTTGAGGAACTCCCTTCTTGAGCAAGAAAAGAGAAACCTTGTGCTCTGATACCAATGTAACATTTAATGGCCTAAAAACTTGTGTGTAGCGGAAATTAGCATGAACATAGTGGGCATTTCATTAGAATAGATTCCTAATGAGATTTACAAGAGTGCTTGGGTGGAGAGAGAAAAAAAAACCATAACACCTAGTAAGATAGCATAAACAATACTTTCAAAAGAGAGAGAAATTAAGCTATTGACAACAGTTGAGGACCGGATTTGCATGGAGCCGGTCCCCCCTCCAAAAGGATTTGTATTATGGTTTCTCCCATCAAGAGAGACATTGTATAATACAATTCTTTGTGTTCCTTCAAGACTAGCTAGTGCAATGAAGATGAAATCTTCATGCACTAAGCAAAACACTTAGCAAACACAACATCAATTATCCCCGGTCTCAGACCCAAGACCTCACACACCTTCGAAGATGGTGAGAGCTAGCAGGGTATGAGAGTAGATTGAGAGGAAGAAGGAGTATCTTACGAGAAAGATGTACATCTCCTCACATAATCACTCATATTAGCATAGCTTAGCTTAGTAATTAGCTTGGTAGAGGAGATGAGCATGCATTGAAGCTTGGCTCTTGGTTGGATTTGCATCCACATGCCAAGAGTATGTGGATGTAGGCTTCTATCTCACAAGCTTGGAGTAGGTGATGAGCTCTCCATTAAAGCTTGGGAAGAGATAGTCTTCTTTACTTCTCACATAGATTGTGTGAGAGTGTGTGTGTGTGTGTGTGATAATGCCTTGAAAAAATCAGCCCCCTCTCTCTCTTGGGCGAGCCCTCTTGCTATCTGCTCTTCCTCTACCCTCATTGGGCCTCCCCAAGTCAAGCCAATAATTATTAAGCAGCATAAGTGATAGCCTTCTGACATGTGTACCCCTTTCCCCTTTTGTGAGAGCTTTAGGTAATTTAATTATTCAACTAAACTCTCATTGGACCCCTTTGCCTCCTGGCCAATAGGAATCAGGCAAGCCATTGAGCTGTTGAATGCTCATTGGACCCCTTGAAGACTGTCCAATAGTCATCTAGGAGACTTAATTTTCATTGGTTCTTTTTAATTAAGTGTTTTTAAATTAATTAAACTAGATTTACTCTAGCCTAATTATCATTGGTCAACCTCTAAGGCCATCCAATAGGAATTGGGTACACCTTGTGGGCATCTGGCCTAGGGAGCTGACATGTGTCCCTCATTCCCTTTGTGTAAAGGGATCTTGTGTGTGTGTGTGTGTGTGTGTCTTTCTCTCTCATCCCCTACATGCAAGGCTCGCCCCCTCCCAAGTAGGGATTGCAAAGACTTTTTTGGACACACACAAAGCATCCAATTCCCCTAAGGTTGACCTTTGGACACAACCTTTTAATTTTGGAACCTTAGCATTTTGGAAGTCTTAATGGGCTGAACCTTAGGGTCTTTTTAGCCCATTGTTGCACATGGATCTTTTGCAGGTGCCCCCCCCCTTTGGATACCTATTTTCCCTCCTTTGGATCCCTATTGTGGCCGGTTTGCTAGCTTAACCAATATTCTAGCTTTTTCTCCCCTGGCACTTCCCCATATTAAATGATCAATGTAACATGAGAAAATCATTTAGGAGAATTAGATATTGATTATTATGACAATGTCACTATCTTGAAATCATAGTCGTCCTCGACTATGGTGTAGAGAAGATAAATCATATTCATGAGTCCTTTTCTTAGCGGGTAGAGGATCCCTATGTTACCCTACGACATCATTCGACAATGGATGACCAGTACATTTGGCGCTTGAGAGCCTGAGGCTTCCGCAAGCATGTCTGCACATTAGTCCTATCAATCTTCCATAGTAGAGTGACAATCTCTACTTGGTGTTTGGAAGACGTCGTCTCCGCAAACTTGATCTAAGCATGCCTACTACTTCATTTTTGTGCACAATAAAGGAAAAAGAGAGTCTTATAAGACAAAAACTTTGTTCATTTTTAACATTTTGTACATTTGCTTACTCTTGGGAAGCATTGTAAGCATTGACAAGGTTTAGGTTATCCTTTAATTGTATGCCTTGCATCCATCTAGCATCTTCAAAAGGATAATTCCTAAACTTAATAAGATATCGTCGGATAGTCTTACTGCCTCGTAATACCTTGTCTTCATGTCGGAAAATGGACTCGCGTTGCAGCACCTCCTCTTGGTCCTCGATCTCCGGTGGGTCTTCAATAGTTGGTTCTTGAGGTGGATCTCCTTTGTAAGGCTTTAATAGGCTCACATGGAAAGCATTGTGTATGAGCCAATGATTGGGCAACTTGAGTTGATAGGCCATCTCAATGATTGGCCTAAGAATCTAAAAGGGACCATAGTACCTTTTTGCTAGTTTAGCATAGTACTTTTGGTGGCCCGTAGGATTCTTGAGCATCGTGTGCCTTAATCGAGCCTTGGGAAACTTTAATAAGACCCAATCATTTTCTTTAAAGGCTTGGGCTCTTCTGTGCTTGTTAGCAGCAACCTTTTGCCTTTCCTGTGAGATAGAGATAGCATCCTTAATCTTTTGAAAAGATTCTTGTAGGTCTCGGCTATACTCATCTGCAGCGAAGATCTTCCCATGTACCTTAAGTAGCAAGGGACTTTTTTATCTCCCCTCAATTACCTCGAAAGGTGCTTTTCCCGTGGAAGTATGTACAGTGTTATTGTAAGCATACTCCACTAAGGGTAAGTACTTCTCCCATTGGGATCTTTGATCTACTTCCGTTACATAGGCTTTTAGTAGATCGAGAATTGTTATGTTAGCTATTTCACTTTGGCCATCCATTTGTGGATGATAGGCCGAAGAGAAGTTTAGCCTTGTCCCTAAATTCTCAAAGAGACCCTTCCAGAAATTACTGGTCATTCTAGGATCTCTATCCGACACTATGGACATTGGCAAGCCATGGTACTTGAAAATTTGTGAAATGAAGAGGGTTGCCATTTGATGGGCTTTGATAGTCTTTTTGACAGGTATAAAATGAGCTTGTTTACTGAACCTGTCTACTGTCGTCCATATTCTCGTATTCCCATGGATAGACTTAGGCAATCCAAAGATAAAATCCATGGATATGCTCTCCCATGGTGAATTAGGGATTGGCAAAGGTTGAAGCAATCCAAGTTGCTTCCCTCTATCAAATTTTGTCTTTTGGCATACCACACATTTAGAAACATACTCTTGTATGTTCACTTTCATGGTAGGCCAATAGAAATATGTTTCAACTCCCTTTAAGGTAGACTGAATCCCTCTATGCCCCGCATAAGGAGGAGCATGAGATTCATACATTACTTTCTCACGTAGTGAGTTAGTAACGCATAGTCTATTGCCATAGAGAAGATAACCATCTTGTAAAGTAAATGGTTCTTCTTTCTTCCCTAATGCAAGGGCTGAAATCACATCTCTAAAATCGGGATCAATAGCATACTCATCTATCATTGAAGATAGATCATTGTGAGTTGTTATGGAAACCGCATTCACTCTCGGCCGTCTTGAGAGTGCATCAGCTACTTGATTATGCTTGCCCATCAATGTGAGCAATATGAAAATGAAATTGAGAAAGGAAATTTGCCCACCTCATTTGTTTGTCGGAGAGCTTGGTCTGCGTCATGAAGTACTTAAGACTTTGGTGATCCGTTCGCAGAATGAAAGGAGTCCCCAATAAATAGTGCTTCCATGAGTCTAAGGCATGTAGAACTACAAGGAGTTCTTTTGCATATATGCCTAGAGCTTGCTCAACAGGATCGAGCCCTCGATTCTCATAGCCTATGGCGTGCCTTTCTTGAAGCAAAACAGCTCCAAGGCAATCACCACAAGCATCACATTGGACCTCAAATGGTTTTGAGAGATCCGGTAGTGTAAGCACATGTTGAGAGATAAGCTTTTCTTTAAGCTTTTCGAGAGCCTTGTTCTCCTTAGCAGACCATGTGTACCTAACGCTTTTCTTTGTTAGGTCATGTAATGGTCCCGCAATTTGTGAGAAATTTTCTATGAAGCGTCTATAGTATGCACACATACCTATAAAGCTTCTTAGTTCATGAAGATTAAGATAAGTGTGACATAGTAGCTTGTGTGTGTGTGTGTGTGTGTTCTATCATAGATAATAAGACATAATTGAACTTTTCACATTCAAAAAACAGCTGGCTTTAGAAGAAGGGAAATGATAAGTACAAAACAGTTCAATCTTAGAATAAATTTTGTACAATGATTGTAAGAATGAAGCCCCCCTCCATTATATAATTTAACAAAAGAACTTCCCAAGCAGTAGGTGAATGTGTAATCAGTGTTGAATAGCTTGCTACAACCAAAAAAACTTTCCAAGACAAGATAGAGTCCTTACCTGCATCCATCCACACAAGACAACAAATATGTTAGCCTTGGATGTGTTTTACAGGTATCATTGGACTATACCAATTGTTATCCATATCCATCTTACAAACTTTTTTTAACTTACAAGCTTAGTCCATAGTATTTTTGTAAAAAAGGTTCTCTCTCTCTTTTTTTATTAAAAAATCCCAAAGTTTCTAGTAAAAGAGTATAATTTTGATTAGAAGGATATCATCCCTTCTAATACAAGTGTCTGAATACCCCCTTTTTATATTTTCAATAGTTTTATCAGTTATGAAAGCTCCACCAAATGAAGTTTATAAAAAGTTCCATTTACAATTCTTATAAAGTATCAAGCTCGTTTAAGTTTGTTTTTAGGTTAGATACCCATCATGGTAAATGGACTCCAAATCATCTCACAATTTGTATATCACTTACCATATACTTCTCTTAAGCATTCCAAGTAACAAGGAGCCCTGGTAGAAGCCAGGCCTTAATCCGAACCATGAAGTTAAGAGAAAAGATATACCATGCTTAAAGTGCTAGTACCATATCAATATCCAAAGCTATAAAAGGAGCAACATCCACCCGAGTGAATGCAAAAACTATAATGCATATCCAAACCTTACTAAAGTAAAGACCAAGAACTACCATAGTGTGCAACCAAACACATCACCCATAATAACCCTTGTTTGTTTTTTGTTTTAAATAGTAAGCAATAGGAAACAATGTTAACTGATTCACTGTCAGTTAATAGAAGCTGCTAAAGATCGAAGACGTATGGATGCACATTGAAGATCAACATGAAGAAGCAGTAAAGATTAGAGTTACATATTTTTCACGTTTTCCCAAAATGATCACGTATTGTAAATTCCCGATTTATTTCAAGCCATTGTAATATTGTTGATGTGTTACGGGCTCAATGGGAGTTCCAAGATGTAAAGAATAGGTCAGTTATTGTGCCTAGGTTGTAGGTACAATAAGTGGTGGAGCCCTAAAGGCCTTGGGCGCCCGAACATTGCATATTTTTAACCTAGGTACATAAGGTGGTGTGTAAATGAAATTAGGGTTCTCAAGCTCATTTGTTGAGAACACTCTTTGGTGAGAGCTCTTGAGGTGTGTGGCTATGGAGTCCTTGAGCTTCTCCTTGCTCATGAGACTTGATTAACACTAATCAATGATTCATTCTCTCTCACTATGTCTCTCTCATGCTTCTTATGATTGTCTATGATGCTTAGATTATCTAGATCTACACTAATTAGTGGTTAAGCCCTCTCTAATCTTGTGTGATTGCCCTCTTTTGCTTGTGTGTGCATGTAAGTTTAATTGGAGTGTGGTGCTCGATAGATCTATGTGTGTGTGCTTGCAATTAGTGTGTTGCAAGATAGGATTAGTGTTGTGTGCATCTTGAAATCGTAGTGTGTGTGTTTGGGTTTATTAGAGGTGAAGAGAAGTGGATATGGAGATTGCCCTTTATTGCGGCTTAACTCCTTTATAGGCCGAGAAGCTCACCTCGTAGAGTTAACCATTTGTGTTGCCACGATTAGCTCACTAACTGTGTGAGTGTTTCCATGCCCTAGCCGGATAGCTCATCCTTCCGTATTGACAATTTTGTTGGTCATTAGAGCTATTGCAACGATGGAACCCCCAAAACACAAAATCACCACCACCCATGTATGTATCCATAACCCCCAACACACAAAAGCACCACCACCCATGTATGTATCCATAGCCAATCAATATCAAACGTAGGGTAGAAAAACACCCCCACCCATGTATGTACCCATAGCCATCCAACGATGGAACCCCCAACATTTGGCGCCGTTGCAGGGGACGATGGCCTACGCTAGTGTAATTGTGGCATAATCAAATACGTTCCCTCGCTAACTTCACTTGTGCGTTTATTTTTTTGTGGATTTTGAATGTGTGTGCATGAAGCTAACGGGAGCAAAGCGAACCCCGAACCCCCGACTGCCTCTAAAACACCGGGGACCGAATGGCGCGCCTCGAGTCTGTCATGGTAAAGCAAACAGGGGGCACCACCTAGCTTCAGCCGCTAGGATGCAAACAACACACCACCATAACAAAGTTTTCATCCAAGAGAGATGGATGCTTGGGAGTAATGATGAAGAGAAAAGGGAATGAGATCAAGTGAGAGAGAGAGAGAGAGAGAGAGAGAGAGAGAGTGTGAGGGAGGGGGTATAGAAGCTTAGTACTTAGGCACCACAAAAGAATGGCGAATCCGCACACCCTTCACACATACACAAGCTCACTCCAAACACAAGACTAGGTGGCGATTCCGCACACCTCACATGGGCAAAACATTGCAAGAAAACATACTCACAAAACCTCAAGCTTTATTTAGAGAATAAGGCGATGAAATGGGGAGCATAGGGTAGGGGAATGAGAAGGGAGAGAGTGGTAGAGCACATGGCGGATAGGTGGGAGTTGATGGCGAAGACTTGCACGAGGGTTAGGGCCATAATCCTTCATTTAGTTGCCCTTCATCTTCCATAGCCCAAGGGTGTAGAGGTCATGCTCAAGACGAGCATGGTGACTGCGGTGATGGTGATGGTGTGGGTGTGTGTGTGTGCACTAGGCACACACAGTGCATAGTGTACTCTTTGGTGATGGTGTGTGTGTTTAGTGTGATGGTGAACCCTCTTTATATAGGGGAGGAGGGGGGAGGAATTCTAGAATTTAGAAATGAAGAAATCATTATCTACATAGGCCATGTGACTGTGGGCCCCACTTGTCTGGCTGTGTGTATATGTGCCAAAACAATAGTCTCATGAGAGAGAGACTAAGAGAGAGAGATGGGTTGATGAAAAAAAGTGAAAGGTGACATGGAGAATAAAGTAAATACAAGAGGGGAGAGAGGGGAGTGTGTTCAGAGGTGAATCTGTGTGCAGATGTGTGTGAACACAAGAAAAATCAGGTAACCACTGGGTGGGGATGGGTCTGAGGACACTTTTTTTAGTGAAACTGAGTGTGTGTGAGTGTGGGGGAGGTTATTTATCTACAAGACAAGAGACATGGTAACCTTTAGAGAGAGAGGGGGGTATTTGGGTCATGGGATATGATAGGAGAGAGAAAGAGGGGATGGGGTATACTATTTTGGAAGATAGGGTAAGTTGCATGTGAGTTAGGGTGCATTATTGGTGAGTTATAATGCATTATTGGTGAGAGGTGGGGTAGCTTGAGGGGAGAGAGGAAGGAGAAAGGACAAGGGGAAGAGAGAGGGGGTTGACCTTTTGAGTGGAGGAGAGGAAAAGGGACACACGGCGGGGCAACAATGAAGAAAAAGGAGGCAAGGTGGGGATGGGCTGCCCTGCAGGCATGAGGTGGCCTATTTTACCTTTCTTATATATTTACATAATCATACTTTATTTTTTTTCTTACTTTTTTCCAATTCCTTTTATCACTCCCTCCCTAAGAGGAGGTTTTCATGGGGTGGGGACGAGAGAAGAGGGGTATGGGAGCTTGGCTTGTGAAAAGCCCCCATCATTAGCCCTCCCCTTTTGGCTAGAGGCATTCATGTCTCTAGCTCTGTTTCTTCTTCCGCTTAGCTGTAGGATCGGATATCGAGTTTCCTTCTGAACTAGCCATTCCATTTGGCCATTGGTGAGATTTCTGGGATATTCATGAATCTGTAATAGGTCCGAGTGATAAATTGTTCCTTGGAATAGTGTCAGTTGATTAAAGGGGAAGCCCATGGCTTCCAGAACTTTGTGCCAATGTCCTCCTGGATCCCAAGTGAAAAATAGGATCATTGTTTGCAGTGTCCGAACAATAAAATTTGCATGCCAAATTGGATCAAATTTGTAACCACCAGTAGCGAGAGGGGAAATGAGCATCTTGGCTCCTGCAAAGACAGAACCGAAAATTATGATTCCCAAGAGTGTACCAAGAATCCACCATATATGGCCGCCTTGTTGGTGTGGTGAGCTCAAGTTGTCTTCAGAGTCCTGCTTACTGCCATGACTAGAAAAAACTGCAAGCATATCATGCTTCTTTTGGGTGTGCTCAAACATGTCAGCTTCCTTTATTGATGCTAATAGCAAGCCACCTACCTTGCGGCTTAAATACAAGCGTAATTCACTTACCTTTCTCCAAAGAGAGGATGCACTATTTGTAAAAAATTGTACCAAATTGCGAATGAGGTCTTCATTCTTGCATTCTATCAGGCTTTTGTCTATCCATGGCTCCTTTGCTCTTATCTCCATGCTGATCTTCGCTCTATATGTTATAGCAGCTAGCCATAGCCATAGGTCTGATGCATCCCATGCAAACACAATGCTGTGTTGTGGAGGAGTTTGGAACATCCTTAAAAGGTTGGCAACATATTGATCATCAAACTTACTATGAACATCCTCACATAAACTAGAGGCATTACCCATCTCCAAGTTTATAACATCTTTCAGTAGACTAGAGGCATTACCCATCTCCAAGTCTATAACACTACACAATAAAGTCTTGCTCGGCTGCCAAGCCTCTGGAGCAATATCCAACTCCAAACCTTCAGTCATACTTACCTCTTCGTTATGGTCCTCGAGCGAAACTGCCTTGATGCAAGATTCCTTTAGCTTGCTACACTGTCCTGGGTCCATGTTGGTGCACAGGCTTCTGTTTTCAAAGCCCTCCCCTTTGCTTGATATGCTGTCCATCTTCTGCAAAGCCTTGCTAACAGGATGCTTTTCCTCTTCTCTTGTATCTTTCATGACCTTTGCATTCCTCTTACTCTGACGAGGCCTAATCAACATTTTACACCTTCTTACCCTTACTGCCCAATGCTGTCGATTGATTGCTTTGGTGCCTATTTCATCCAAGGTTAAAGATGTACTCACATTTGTAACACAATTTTCTTGACTTACCTCCCCCACCTGGGTAGCATCTTTTGATTCTTTAACCTCTTGTTCCATTGCTTCAGTTCTTTGAATAGTCTTCTTACTTAATCCTTCTTCTGTTACACTCATCTTGACCTCTTCTGCAAGACCAATGATACTTGGTGTGCGGGTACCAATTGATGGTGGGCGTAGGATGATTGTAAGTGGTGATTGTGGCGGTGGTTGCATTGGTGACTGGCGTTGAACTGGTGTGGCTAGCTGTGGTTGCACCGCTGGTGGTGGGATTTGAACAGGTGGGATTGGTTGCCTGAGTGGCGGTGGTGTTCTTGGTGGAGAGATCTGATTCTGTCTCCCCCCTCTATTGAAATTCTGCCTCCTTGGGTGTGGGCAGTAGTACATTTCATGGCCATCTTCCCCATAGTTGTAACAGTGGTACTCTGGGTTCTGCCTTCGTTGTCCTCTTCCTTGTTCTGGGTTCCTGCCAGGTGCATGCCCTTGCTGCACCAGATGCACAGATAAACTCTCTAGTTGGGTGGTGATACGACTCAGCAGGTCTTGCTCTTCTGATGCCTCCTACGGTTGGACTCTATGATTGGCTGTTGCAGTCACTGGGGTTGGTTGTATCGAGCTTGTTTCCTCTGACTCGTTTACTCTTGCTTGCATGCGTAGCTTCTTGTCTTTAAGGCGGGCTACTTCGACTGCCAACTCATATGTTGCAGGAAACCTTCCCTTCACCTTCTCTCTAAGTGGCGACCATAGACCAGCAATGAAACGGTCCTTCGTTAGGAAATTAGGCGCTCCTTCATCTTCCTCCAGCGAGGCAACCCATCTCTCCAATAAGTCCACAAATTTGGACTCGTAGGTGGCATACTCCAGCAGGCCTCCCTGCTTTAATTCTGTCAGTAACTGCCATAGCCTCTCCGAGGTTGTGCCTCCACCAAACCTCTTTACAAAAGCAGCCATTAACACATCCCATGCATTCTTGGTGGCCTGGGGCAATGCATTATACCAGGACTTGGCCTCTACTTTCATCAGTAGAGGAAAAATTCTAAGTCGTGAAGCGTCGTCATCTTTGTTGGAGACGATACAAGCAATGTTGAAATCATCCAAAAAGTCGGTGGTGAGATCCTCTCCCTTCTTTCCACTGAACGTGGGGAAAGAAACACTTGCCATGGTAGTGACTCAGGAAATTACAAACCTATTTTTCTTTTTTTCTTTTTTTTTAACATTACATTAACAGTAGCGGCTCATAGCAGCTTTTTTTACAAGGGTGGGTGGATAGGTTAAAACAAGATAAAGATAGAAACATTAAAGGAATGATGGTAATCTAATATGGGGAGAATGATAGGGTTCGGGGAATTGAGGATTTCTCCTAGTACCGCCGCACCAAATAGGTGTACGATCTTCTGTTGGTAGAAGACTTTCCTATCTACATAGATATTCACATGCATATGCTGCAAGAATCTGAATGGGAATGCCGTTGGCCCATTTTCCATCATGCACAGAGGATGAAATACTTACTTATACTCTTATCGTGCCAGTGTTGATGAGTCGGCACATCCACAAGAGGTCGTCGCCTTTCATGGGCTCTACCTTTCCTTCGTTGCTCAGCACGTACGGGGTGATGGCGACGCGTCTGACCACTCCCAGCCTCTTGGCTAACAACAATTGCAGGTAATTTCCGTAGTCGGCGTGTTGCATGAATTCTACTCCATTCAGTTGCAACTCGTCCCCAACCCACTGGGTTTCTCCCGTGGTAGAGAGCTTCTTCAGGATAAGTTGTACAGGGAGAGGAGGAAGATCCTCCACTCTCTTTCCAAAACAGCGAGAGCAGTAGCCGAACCACTCTTCTCTAGGACATGGGAATCTTCTTACCACTTCTTCTTCCGGATTGTCGAAGTGGATTGGTAGCACTCGCATGCGTCGTGCAAATCGGTAGGCGACCTTTCGCCGCTTAGCTTCGGATGACTTCCTCTTTGGCAAACTGGGTACAACCCGGCTTTCTGAGCTTGAAGCACTTGCTTGGTCAGATACTTCTCCCTTCGGGGTCATGTGTTTCCAGACTGGCTTATCTTCTCCTTGCCTTTGGCTCTAGCAGCCCCTTTAGGCCACTTTGGAGTTATAACTTTGATTGTAGTTTCTTTAGGGAAAAGAGGTCTCACCGTTTGCTTCCCTTCCTTGATGTGAATGACTTCTTTGCGATGAATGTCGATGTAGATGACTTCAGCCCTTTCGCTGCCTTCGTTGCTGGCACTCATTGACAGTGTGCCTTGGTTGACAACAGTGATGGCACTTCACCGACCTCCCACCTGATGCTCTCAATTTATAGTTAGAGCGAGCGACACGAGATGGAGAATTTACCTCTTGAATGCTGACGACACTGCAGCCTGGCAGTAGCACCTCAATGAAGGCCGCTAGTGCCTCCTTCATCTCTTCTTCTTCCGTCCTCCAGTTAAAAAATTCCTTCAGCCATTCGTCCATGATTGATAGTGGGCGTCACTTTCAGCATTGTAAACTGAAGGGTCTTAGAAAGCCCTCCTCCGTGGGGGCACCAAATGACGGACCCCGACGGCCTCTAAAACACCGGGGATCGAATGGCGCGCCTCGAGCCTGTCATGGTAAAGCAAACAGGGGGCACCACCTAGCTTCAGCGGCTAGGACGCAAACAACACACCACCATAACAAAGTTTTCATCCAAGAGAGATGGATGCTTGGGAGTAATGATGAAGAGGAAAGGGAATGAGATCAAGTGAGAGAGAGAGAGAGAGAGAGAGAGAGAGAGAGAGAGAGAGTGTGAGGGAGGGGGTATAGCGGCTTAGTACTTAGGCACCACAAAAGAATGGCTAATCCGCACACCCTTCACACACACACAAGCTCACTCCAAACACAAGACTAGGTGGCGATTCCGCACACCTCACATGGGAAAAACATTGCAAGAAAACATACTCACAAAACCTCAAGCTTTATTTAGAGAATAAGGCGATGAAATGGGGAGCATAGGGTAGGGGAATGAGAAGGGAGAGAGTGATAGAGCACATGGCGGATAGGTGGGAGTTGATGGCGAAGACGTGCACGAGGGTTATGGCCATAATCCTTCATTTAATTGCCCTTCATCTTCCATAGTCCAAGGGTGTAGAGGTCATGCTCAAGACGAGCATGGTGACTGCGGTGATGGTGATGGTGTGGGTGTGTGTGTGTGCACTAGGCACACACAGTGCATAGTGTACTCTTTGGTGATGGTGTGTGTGTTTAGTGTGATGGTGACCCCTCTTTATATAGGGGAGGAGGGGGGAGGAATTCTAGAATTTAGAAATGAAGAAATCATTATCTACATAGGCCATGTGACTGTGGGCCCCACTTGTCTGGCTGTGTGTATATGTGCCAGAACAACAGTCTCATGAGAGAGAGACTAAGAGAGAGAGATGGGTTGATGAAAAAAAGTGAAAGGTGACATGGAGAATAAAGTAAATACAAGAGGGGAGAGAGGGGAGTGTGTTTAGAGGTGAATCTGTGTGCAGATGTGTGTGAACACAAGAAAAATCAGGTAACCACTGGGTGTGGATGGGTCTGTGGGCACTTTTTTTAGTGAAACTGAGTGTGTGTGAGTGTGGGGGAGGTTATTTAGCTACAAGACAAGAGACATGGAGCCCTTTAGAGAGAGAGGGGGATATTTGGGTCATGGGATATGATAGGAGAGAGAAAGAGGGGGTGGGGTATACTATTTTGGAAGATAGGGTAAGTTGCATGTGAGTTAGGGTGCATTATTGGTGAGTTATAATGCATTATTGGTGAGAGGTGGGGTAGCTTGAGGGAAGAGAGGAAGGAGAAAGGACAAGGGGAAGAGAGAGGGGGTTGACCTTTTGAGTGGAGGAGAGGAAAAGGGACACACGGCGGGGCAACAATGAAGAAAAAGGAGGCAAGGTGGGGATGGGCTGCCCCGCAGGCATGAAGTGGCCTATTTTACCTTTCTTATATATTTACATAATCATAATTTACTTTTTTTCTTACTTTTTTCCAATTCCTTTTATCACTCCCTCCCTAAGAGGAGGTTTTCATGGGGTGGGGACGAGAGAAGAGGGGTATGGGAGCTTGGCTTGTGAAAAGCCCCCATCAAAGCATTGTGTTCATAATTCCCTAATGTGTAACCGTATCTTGCCAATTGTGTGTTTACACACTCTAATTTCTCATTAACCCCTTGCTAATTTGACTAATTTTTGCTAACTTACTAATGTGCTATAAAGGATTGGAGCATTCAGCCATTCAATTGATTTCAATGGAAAGGTAATTAAAGTGGTATTCTCAACCTCCTTAGAATCTAAGGATATGTAGAATTGTGTAGAGATTCCACCATGATGATGCAATGTAATGCTATGCTATGTTGATGCAATGTGGATTGAAAATTTTGTGATTTTTCGTTTTCACGCCGTTGTAATGCCGAATTTGGTGGCGTATGATTTGACAAGTTTCAATTGCTAATTGGTGAATGTGTGTTACTAATTGGGTGCCTAATTGAATTAATTGCATAATTGGATGGTCGATTTCAAGTGTGTGTGCACTAAAATCAAGTTTGTGTGCATTCTAATTGAGTGTGTGTATGCTAATTTTAAGTGTGTGTGTGAGTGTGTGCACTATTTTGCCCATTTTTGAGCACCTAGAAATCAATGTGTGCGTTATGATTTTTCAATTGTGATGATTGATGTGTGTTGTTCTCATGCCCAACTAATGATTTGTGAAGTCACATTGCAAACTCGACAAATTTAACCCTTTTGTGTGAGCACCTAAAGATTGATAAAAACTGTCAATTTTTTTGTGTGTGTATGCCTAAAAAAGTGTTTAATTTGCATGATTGATTCAACGTTTTGATGGCATGAATGGTGTGTGTAATGATTAATTTTTGCGTTTTTGTGCTCAAAACAAGGATTTACACACACTAATTGCATCAATTTTTGACCTGATTTTGTCGGTAGTTTTGCCGGTTTAATTGCCTACTTTTGATTTTATTGATAAAATTCTTTGGTAATTGAATTGATGTGATTTGTGTGATTTTATTTGGCTGCACTATTTTCCAATCTGGGGAGAATTTGTAGAAAATTTTTGGATATTTTTCAGATAATTTTTACAAATTTTTTATAATTTTTTGCTAATTTTTGGTTGAATTCCATAAAATTTGATATTTTGCGATCTTTACAAGCCATTTTGTGTGTGCATATTTACGGCATCATTTTGTTTGTATTTGTGCCCTCCGTGGTTGAGTTTTGAGCATTTTGCTATTTCCAAGGGTCGGGTGGACAATTTTGTTGAAATTGATATTTTCAAAAAAAATTGCTATTTTTGGTGTGCTTTTGCATGTCGAAAATGTTTGGTTGTGAATGTCGGTAATTTTCTAAGATTCCTAGAATTTTTTGGATTTTTCTGGTAAATTTTGGGATTTTCTGGTGTTTTTTTGGAGTTTCGGCTAATTTTTGGCAAGTTTGGAAATTTGCAAAAAAAAAAAAAACTGTTCGAGTTGCGAAGACGCCCGGCCGACGCATTAACTTCTCCGCGGCAGATAGATCCTTACGATCTGCTAGGATAAATTTTGCCGAGAATCAAATTATTTTCTTTTTTTCCCTCTCCGCGTGAACATACCCCACACCCACTCTCTCTCTACCTTTCACTCTCACACCTCCCCCTCACACTTCCAGTGCACAATGTTAGAAAAAAAAACCCGAGGTCCAGTGTATTTTAACCGGCTGAAATCCTAAAATCCCGTTTAGATTTTGAGCTTCCCTTGAAGAAAACCGAGAAATTTCCACAAGTTTTAGTGTAATTACCTGCAAAAGCTTCAAATGTTGACCTAGACCGGGAGGACTTCAAGTTTGCCCTTAATTTCTTTGGTTGGGAAAAATGTATTTTTCTAGCTCGGTGGGTCTCTCTACTCTCATTCTAACTCTCTACCACCCTCTCTCTCCTCTCTAAACCCTCTCTCACTCTCTCTCTCACCCTGCCCACACGTGCGAACCCCCCCTATCTCTCCTTTGTCTTATCCCCCCCCCCCCCCCCACACACACACACTCCACGGTCTTTGCCACGCGCCAACAAAAAAAAGAAAAACGTCGCCTTCTCTCTCTCTCTCTCTCTCTCTCTCACAATGCCGCAATCAGCGCTTGGGGACCCACCCGCTTTCTCTCTCTCTCCCCTGGCCTCTATCACACACTGCACGCTCGTATCCCCTCTCTCTTTTCCTTCAGTCACGTCAGCGCCCAACTGCCCTGCCGTCAACTCACTCTCTCTGCCGTCAACTCTCTCTCTCTCTCTCTCTCTCTCTCTCTCTCTCTCTCTCTCTCTCTCTCTCTCTCTCTCTCTCTCTCTCTCTCTCTCTCTCTCTCTCTCTCTCTCTGTGTGACCGTGACCCCGCGTGCGGCCTGCACGCCATCAACACCCGCAATCAGCGCCGAGTCGTTGTCCCACACGCTCGCCAGGGCCTAGGTTAGCCTAGGTTAGTTAGCCTAGTTGGTGTAGTTATGTTAGTTAATTTAAATTTATTTAATTTATTCTAAACAAAAAAACAAAAAACTCATAAAAAGGTTTAAATAATCACAAAAAATAGAAAACTCATTTTTAAAAAAATTATATTAAAAAACAGGATTTTAAAAAATCACCAAAAAAAATATAAAAGAGTTTTAAAAATTCACAAAAGAAAATTAAAAAAATAGAAAAAATAAAAGAAAATTCCTAAAAACTCAAAACAATTCCATAAAAAATCCAAAAATGATAGAAAAAATCACAAAAAGAGTAAAAAACTCAAAAAAAATCATAAAAATTCAAAAATTTGGTCAAAAAAAGTAGAAAATTCACAAAAACTGTAAAAAATTCATAAAAATTCAAAAAATGATAAAAATTCACTAAAAAATTAAAAAATTTTCCAAAAAATCGTAAAAATCATAAAAAGACTAAAAATTTAAAAAAATTAAGAATTTCATAATTATCTAGGAAAAAATTTTAAAAAAGTTGCCGAAGCGAAGGAGCCAAGAAAGATCAGAAAGAGCCAAAAAAGCCAGAACGAGGCCGAAAAGTAAAAATAGCACCTCCAGAAAAAGTCGCACACCGGACAAACCGCAAAAAAGCAAACAAGTCGAAAAGGCAAAGCCGAAAAGTGTACCGCACATCGAGCAAACTATGCCGAAGTAAATCTGAATAGCCGAAAAAAGCTGAAAACGGTCAACCCGAAGCCATGAGGGTGTCAAAATCAAGCTGAAAAACGACAAATCATGGTGGATTGCAGATTAATTTGTTAAAGGCCCAGTTTTTCATCGTTTCAAAAGGTTGCAATTAATTTTGACACAGTCGAGCTAGAGTTAATCAACTCTTGCGAGATTGAAAAGCGGTCAACTGCAAAAGTGCTTTGACACAAGCAGTTTTATCAAGCCGGGTAGGAGAAATTCTTCTAATCAATACCAGAATCTACCAATTGACAATTTTTGTGGATTAAGCCAACATGGATTTAAATCGAGCCGAGAATTCAAGTACAACAGAGCAAGCTAGTAGAAGTGGCAACTTCTGCACAAGTACAGCAGACCAGATTCTGCAGCTATATGGCTACAACGGAGACAAAGTATTATATACAGATACAGAAGACCATAGATACTTGATGAGCAGTAAAAGCAACACAGGAGCCAAGATCCTATTGATCAGAGTAAAGCCAGATTCAGAGAACTCCCAGATGTTCACAGACTTCAGTGGAGCCAGGTATTGCAAGCTCAAAGATGAAGTGCAGATAGAAGCTCAAAAAATCAACCCAAGTGGTTATCCAAAAGTCTGCGCAAGCCAACAAAGCATCCAATTAGTGCATATGCAATCAGGGTCATTGTACATGGATTACAGTGGTCAAATATACACTCGAGAGCTACAATTGCAAGATCCAACAAATCAACCAATTGAAGCCAATCTAATTGGTGAACCAAGCCAAAGACGGTACAAAGGTCAATATGGAGCAGTCTACAGCTTGATGCTCAATTTTTAAAAGAAAATGCCAACAACTTGGCAAGCATAGAAGCAGAAACTTCTCAGCATGAGCTTGACATGATAGAGCCAGATAAAATACCACCAATCATGGCGTATTGCTTAGATTGTGGACGAAAAGGTGGACATTTTTCTGAAGATTGTCCAAGAAATCCACACAACAGAGACATATCAACTGCCAAGCAAGGTACATAGCAAATTGGAAATGTGAATCTCAATGTAAGTGCGTTTAACTCGTTGTTTTTAATGCAATCAAATGATTCTGCATTACCATTAGAAGCACCAGTAAAAACAATGAAAGTTCAAAATGAGCATAAAGATGCACAGGCACCTGAACAGCTTAAAATTGATTCTTTAAACAACAAATTCCTGCACGAATTTAGTTAAGGTGTCCAGATATCACCGACTATTGAGAAGACTGTTAGGTTTGCAAATGATTTTTCATCCACTACCACAAGTGTGCAATCAATCATTCACGAGTCTAAGGGACACATCAAACAGAATGATGTTAGCTTTGTATGGCACCCATAATTCATATGCAAAATATGTAGACCAAAAAGGAAAACTGTACAAAAAGAATCAACCAGTGTTTGAACGACCCACATACCAGCTCATAGAAGTACGTCCAGTGATAGATCAGAAAGGATGGTTCATTTCAGAAGAAAGAATCTATTATAGCCCATCCTCTCTAGAATTGAAGAATATTACCCGAGTGAACCCAGAAATCTGTTCAGAGCCAAACTCTCCTCCATTGGAAATCAAGCTTTGATGTTGTGACCAAACGAGCATATACTTTGACCAAACAATCATAGATATAGACGAGAGTCTAGCATCTATGATGCCTTGGGTCCTGAAATCATAGAAGCTCATATCATAGGAGACCCATGGGATAGACAATATCAAGGAAAAGATAATGCTATCTACAGCTTGACTTGGGGAATAATTTGTCATGTTTCACAAAGATACATAGGAAACTATTTAGCAGGTTTATAGATGCCAAATGTAAACAGTGCCACCCAAAGTGTACCTTCACAGTCCCAAAAGGTGAGACTAAACCAGAGCCAAACAACTTTGAACTCTTACAATGAAGCATGCTATAGTGATCACCCTAGGAAGGGGGGAGCTGTAAATTCATCAAGCTCAGCTCTTGTACCAGGAACCGCAATGTCAGTTAGAAGCCTTAGAGCTTCTAGCCAACAGACCTCTTCAAAGCAAAAACCATTGAAAGATCATATGGTTGTTGGAAGTTTCCAATTGACCCATATTCCATTAGAATCAACAGACAAATGCCTCTATGAAGATCATTAGGGACAAAAGTTTCGGCTGATCTCTACAAGTCAAAGTCAAAAGTCAACAAATCCAATAGTGTTCAAGCAGTTACATGTGATCAAGCTCACATTTGCATATCAAGATGCACATGGTAACGAAGATCAGCAAGATCACGATCTTGTCAAAACCTCTACGGATGGCCTGAATGAAGTCAAAGACTATCTGAAGATGATGCAAAGCCTCAAGCTGCCAGAACCGGTGAAAAAAAGTCAAAGTCAATGAAAGCTAAAGTCTAGAAAGCTACAAAAAGGTCACCACCAAATCTCCTTCAAAGAGATAGATTCTGCCAGACAGTACAGTGGATCTTCTAAGATCAAGAGTTACCCATATGCAGGAGGACAATGCTCAACAATTGCAAAAAGGTGCAGTAGTACAGCTAATGGACTCAACATCGATTGGAGAAGGTGGTCAAAGCAAAGAAAATGCAAATAAAGCTCAACCAAAGGATATTGCCATAGCAAAAGCAGTCAATTTAGACACAGATCTTGAGATGATCAAGTGCAACATTGTTGGTGAAAACGAAGAAAATTTGTCAAGAGAAGTAAAGCTAGATTTTCAGTTAGATAAGAACCTCATGTCTTTTTGCACTTGGAAAAGATGTGGCCAACCACAGCTGGAAGATGCTCCTGAATTTGTGATCATATCAGGAAACAAACGAGAAAAATGCTGGGGAATCATCTCCAACACCATTGAAGTAAGTTCACAGATCATCAAAGCTCAATTCCACGTGATCACAGCAAAGGATATGCCAGAAGACATCATAATGGAAAAGCCAATGGCCCAGAAGATGTCAGAGATATAGAGTTCAATGAACACACAATCATCAGGGACAATGAAGAATGAAGACCAAGACTGGTCACTCGTGGATGACAGCACAAAGTCCTCAAGCACACTTAAAATGGAGACCGATGCCAAAGCAAAGCTTATTGAAGATGATTCATCTCCATCAAACAGAACTTTAGAAGATCTTAAAGCAAATCAGGCAATACCAAGCTCAAATCATATAGAACAAAAAGCAACCACAAAAGCTATTGAGCAGAGAATGCCACCATAGCCAAAAGTTAAGAAGAACGGGGTTTCAGACAGAGGTAAGGCCAAAGTGGACCCTCCACTAATTAGCAAAGAAGGTGTGATAGAATACCTCTACATCAAAGAACATTCATGAATCAGCTTCTTCAAGCAAGACAGGATTTCAAAATTTCAAGTCAAGTGCTGAACCAACTGAAACCTCTAAGGAGACACCCAAAAAAGCAAAGATATTTCAACCAAAGTATTCAAGAAAGCAAAGGAAAGTCAAGCAAGTGTGTGTTTAGAGCAGTTTAGTCAAAGTCAATGATCCAGTTTGGATTGAAGACAAGAAGTCAACACAGAAAGACAAACACATGGGATGGATAGCATCACAATGGAGCTTAAAAGAACAAGAGTACTATGGAGGTAATAGACAGATATGGATACCAAAACCACAGGTTAGAGCACATGAAGTAACATCAAGTTACTCCCAAGAAAGAAGGCCCACAAGGTATCAACCTCGACAATATCCTAGGATACCTAAGAAGCAGGTATACAATAGAACAACATCAAAAGATGCTGAATTCTATCACAACTCTCAAGAGGATACCGAGCAGAGATGGATCTCAAAGGATCTTCCTCTTGGACAAGGATTTTACACAGGCTATACAAAAATTTGGCTAGCAGTCAACCACAAGCCAAATGCAACTACACCAGACTTGCATAAAGATCTTAGGAACTCAACAAAACCTAGAGCAAAGCAAAGTCAACAATGGAGATACAAAGATCATCAAAAGATTTGGATTCCTAAATCTTCCAATGCTCCTAGTCAAAGCCAAATTCCGATAGTCAACAGAGGCCTACAACAACATCAAAGACTCCTATCAATAGGCCCAATTGGAGAATCAAACAAATAATGGAGTTTACAAAGTCAAACAAGGACAACCCAACCAACGTGATGTTGAGATGTCGAGCTCTACATCTTGAGCTGGCATCCACTACAGGTCTTGGCCGCTTACGGCATTTACTCACTGGCGCGCTAGGTGACTGACACGGAGGATCTCTTCCAGTGATTCTACAGCTTTACTACACTTATACTGCCAGTCTAGTACGCTTCTAGCGAGTTCACACTTAGTGACCGCATATACATATGTGCTACTTTTTAGTTTTAGCACTTAGTCATTTTGTACTCTCTTTTCTGTGAGAAGAAGAAGAAGCTTTCTATCTCTATGTGGTGTGTGCTTGTCTTGTGTAGCTCTCTTGCATCCTCATTCTTTACATGGTATCAGAGCCTGGTGCAGGCAAGAGAGGCTAAGAGAGCAAGAGAATCACAATCCCTACGTTCGCAATCCACGACCAGATGCAGAACAAGTTTCTGAACAGGTCTCCAATGTGCAGTACACAGAGATTTATTGTACAAGTATAGTGGTTGTATGTACGCTTGATTTTGGACACTCGTTGAGTGTAGAAAGCGTTACAAGTACCACGATAGCAGTTTCAGCAGATTTGCATATTTTTGCAGATTGCAGCTATTTTGTCTTAGTGCTTCAAAATGTCTGACGGTTTCATTCAGATTGTCACTAAGAAGCTTGAGAAAAATAACTACCCTGCATGGAAGTTCAGAATAACAAATTTCCTAAAAGGAAAAGGTTATTGGGACTATGTAGAAGGAGACAATGAAAAGGAACCAGAGATTTCGGAGGCAAATGCTATAGCAGAACAAAGAAAAGCTTTGAGGGACTGGCAACAAGGCCAGAGCAAAGTGATGTATTGGCTTTCTATGAGCATCACAGATGGCATGATGGGCTATCTACAGGATGCTAAAACCCTAACAACCTCTCCATCAATGATTATTCTTTGAAGATCAAGAGTATCATTGAGGCTCTTGGATCTATTAAAGTCTCAGTGGAAGACGATGACATTGTCTGTGAATGCCTGGATGGTCTAGGAGATGAGTATGTACATTTCAGGTCTTCCATGAATACAAGAGACGACATCCCCGTGTTCCAAGATTTGATTTCTATGCTTATTCTTGAGGAGAAGAACCTTGGCCTTGACACATCTTCTTCTCGTGGCAGAAATAGGTATGAACATGCCTTCTATTCTAACTCCAACAGAGGTAGAGGTAGAGGTCGTGGTCGAGGACCAAGTGGTTGCAGGGGCCAATTTCAAGAAGTTCAATCAAATCAAAACAATACACGTTGAAGGGGAAACCAGCAGCCTCAAGGCAAGGGGAGTCAAAGAGGTCGTGGTGCAGGATCAAGCAGGCAGCAACATACTGCAGATAGCAGAAAATGTTGGACTTGTGGTGAAAGAGGTCACATGTCACGTGACTGTCCAAAGGGAAAATCAAGTGGAAAGAGAGAATAGGGAAACTATGCATCTACTAGTAGAGATGCAGATGACAGCGAAAACGAGCGCATGTTTGTTATGCAGCATGTAATGAATACAATGACTGCAGAGAATTCCACCCAATATTATGTTTGGTATGTCGATTCAGGTGCCTCTAATCACATGATGTCTCGTGGAGAGTGGTTTAGAGATATGCGCAAACCAGATGTGTCAGGCTATGTGTAGACAAGAGATGACACAGCTCACCCCATTGCTCATGTAGGGGACATACCTCTAAATACGAAGAGTGGGAAATCAAAGTACTTAGCAGATGTATTTCATGTCCCAAACATTACAAAGAATCTTATTTCTGTTGGACAAATGGTTGAGCAGGGTTTGCAGGTTCGCTTCAATCCAAATGGTTGTTATGTAGAAGATTTCCAAAATGGCTGTAAGCTGATCACAAAGGGCAAATGTGTGGGCAGAATGTTTACGCTGAATGTAGACATGCCTGTGGTAAAAGCTGCATTATTTGCACAGGGCACAGGTGTTGTGGTTGATGTTGACATTTGACACAAACGCATTGGCCATGTCAATGAGCAGAGATTGCGCAGCATGCAATCAAAACAGATTGTAAAAGGTTTGCCCAAATTCAAGGTGGATGGTATGCATAAAGTGTGTGTAGCATGCCAGTTTGGAAAACAGTCAAAGGGCTCATTTCCACATGAGCGCAATGTATGTAAAAAGCCACTTGAGGTGGTGCACACAGATGTTTGGGGTCCAACCGATACTGCAAGTATACATGGTTGCAGGTATTATGTCTCTTTCATTGATGACCATACAAGGAAAGTATGGGTCTACTTCATGCGTAACAAAAGTGAAGTGTTTGGTCACTTTCAGGACTTCAAAGTCATGATTGAGAAGGAGACAGATATGCAAATCAAGACATTGAGGTCAGATGGAGGGGGAGAGTACTTCTCCAATGATTTTTTAGATTTTCTGCGAATGCATGCTATACGCAGGCAGTTTACATGCAGATATACTCCACAGCAAAATGGGGTCGCAGAAAGGAAAAACAGGTACATTGCAGAGGTTGCACGTGCATTGATGAATGAGAAGAACATGCCTCATCATTTCTGGGCTGAAGCTGTAAATACAGTTGTGTACATTATGAACAGGACACCTACAGCTGCGGTGCATGATGTAGCGCCTGAGGAAAAGTTTACAGGTACAAAGCCTGATTTGGCACACTTCAAAGTGTTTGGCTGCATAGCTTACATGCATGTACCAGATGAGTTGCGTAGGAAATTGGATCCTAAAGAAGAGAAATGTATTCTTGTGGGATATTCCCTTGAACAAAAGGGGTACAGGTGCTACAATCCTACTACACGAGAATTACGAGTGAGCAGAGATGTAGTCTTTGATGAGATGAGCAGCTGGTACAGTAATGCACATGGCACTATTGGGGCTGATGTAAAAGATGATGTGGTTGTACAAAATGTGAGGCCACAGTCACACAGGTTTTGAGTGGACTACAAGAGTCATCTTCTCGTGGCTCTGTTGAGAAGCCATGGAATGGTAGACTACGTACGCAGGTTACTCCACCAGCAGGTACAAGGAATGTATCACGAAAAGGAAAGGAAAAGGTTGATGAACCTCCCTTTATGGCTGATGCATCATCAGGGTTTTCACATGTAGACATGGATTCAGATGGTTCTGAACAAAGTCTTGATGAGGAATTTGGAATTCCGGCTGTCAGGACACCTGGTGTAAGGAAAGTACAAGAAGATGCTAGAGGACAAAGGAGTGACCCAGGACCGCACAGATCTAATAGAGTCAGAAATCCAGTTCAAAAATTGACTTATGATGGGTATCTAGCGCATCACCAAGCCTACATGGCTAAGGTGATACAGGATGTGGAGCCCACATGTTTTGAGGATGCGGTTGGAAATGTGCATTGGGATGATGCAATGAATGAAGAGATGGCTGCATTGGAAGCAAACGACACATGGGAGTTGGTGCCATTGCCAAGTGGCAAGAAAGCTATTGGTTGTAAATGGGTGTATAAAACCAAGCATAAGGCCGATGGTAACATTGAGCGTCACAAGGCAAGGCTGGTCGCAAAGGGTTATGCACAGACATATGGAATAGACTATGAGGAGACCTTTGCTCCAGTGGCAAAGATGACGACTATGAGAGCTGTCATAGCAGTGGCTGCATCTAGAGGATGGATTATGCATCAAATGGATGTAAAGAATGCCTTCTTGAATGGTGAGTGCAAGAGGAAGTGTATATGGATCAGCCACTTGGTTATGTCGATCCAGGTTACCCAGATTATGTATGCAGGCTTCTCAAAGCTTTGTATGGTTTGAAGCAGGGCTCTAGAGCATGGTATGACAGGATTGCCACGTATCTTGTCAGTATTGGTTTTAGGAGAGCTCATGCTGATCATTCACTCTATGTACGTGAGAGTGATGTGGGGATTGTGGTCATTACCATATATGTAGATGACCTTATTATTGTGGGTGACAATGCTATGGAGATTGACCATGTGAAGGGTCTTCTCAGACAGGAGTTTGAAATGAAAGATTTGGGCGAGTTGCGCTACTTTGTTGGCATTGAGGTGATCAGGACTCCAGAGGGTGTATGGCTGTCACAGAGACAGTGTGATTTGGACATGTTGTCAAAGTATGGTATGGCTTATTGTAAGCCAATTTCTATTCCCTTGGATGTGAATGAAAAGCTGAGTGCAGAGAAGGAGGATGTTGTTGAGGATGTCAAGATGTACAGGAAGATTGTGGGTTGTCTAATCTACTTGACTATCATGAGGCCAAACTTGAGCTACACAGTAGGCTTGGAGAGTCAGTTCATGCAGCTTCCGAGGAAGCCACATTTGGATGGAGTACGACGCACACTTCGGTATGTGTAAGGGACTCTTGACTACGCATTGTTCTATGCAGCAGATGTGCCATTATCATTATATGGGTATACAGATGCAGATTGGGCAGGTAGCATTGTTGATAGGAGATCTACGAGTGGCTTCATGTTCTCTTTTGGGAGTGCTGCTGTTACTTGGAGCAGCAAAAAGCAACCTACGGTTGCTTTATCGAGCACAGAGGCCAAGTACAGAGGTGCAGCAGTTGCGGCGTGCGAGGTAGCTTGGCTACGCACATTACTTGAGGACTTGGGAGTACAGGTGGACCAGCAGATTTTCATCCATTGTGACAACCTCAGCAGCATACAGTTGGCTAGGAACCCAGTGTTCCATGCCAGGACCAAGCACATAGAGGTCCATTACCACTACGTTCGAGAGCGAGTGTTGGCAGGCGACATCGACTTGGTCTACGTCAGCACAGAGGAGCAGATAGCGGATATCTTTACCAAGGCCCTCGGATCTCAGAAGCTTTGACGTTTCCGGACTATGCTTGAACTCTGCGACATGCAGAGCTTGAAGGGGAGTGTTGAGATGTCGAGCTCTACATCTTGAGCTGGCATCCACTACGGGTCTTGGCCGCTTACGGCATTTACTCACTGGCACGTTAGGTGACCAACACGGAGGATCTTTGCCAGTGATTCTACAGCTGGACTACACTTATAGTGCCAGCCTAGTACGCTTCTAGCGAGTTCACACTTAGTGACCGCATGTACATATGTGCTACTTTTCAGTTTTAGCACTTAGTCATTTTGTACTCTCTTTTCTTTGAGAAGAAGAAGAAGCTTTCCATCTCTGTGTGGTGTGTGCTTGTCTTGTGTAGCTCTCTTGCATCCTCATTCTTTACACGTGAATGTAGATTCGAAGATGATAAAACCGGTATGGCAAAAGAAACCTTCAATGCCAACTTGGTCCTTCACTAATCCTCTTTTTGAGGATTCAAGCTTACTTTTATCTGAAGAAATGTTTGTAGTAAGCACAAGAATGTAAAAAGTCAAGTTGCCATGATGCAAAAAACACTTTTTGGCATAGTTAGAGTCGGGCTGTTGAGCCATAAAATGAGCAAAGCATTAGTCCCAAAGCTTCAAGTCATATTACACTTTGTGCTAAGAGTGGTAGTTATTAGGCTTATGCTCAGGCTGGAAGAGTTGAGCATATCTAAAGTCATGTTGCTTTGGATGACATGAGCATAAGAGTTGAAGTCTATTAACTTACAAGTGGTGGAGTGTCGTAGAGTCCAACACTCACACATAGTGCACAGTAAGATGAGAGCACATATCCTTGTCAACAAAAACCATTCTTAACGGGGTGCCAGCTTGCAAAGCCATGTCATATGCTTTTATAGCTACACCATATTTTTGAACAACCCTCAAAATCTTTCTTGCACAACATATTGTTTTCCATGCAATTCTATGTACGCATAAATAGGATGTCCCATCATTGGACATATGCATTAGACACTCTTTTTTGCTTCCACCTATGCACCTTGAGTGGACTACAACAAGCAAACCAATGTTCCATCATGTTACCCTCTCACATTTGCTACCTTTTTAATTCCATATCTATCATCAAATAATCCCTTGAGTACTTTATTAATATTTTCCTTGCTAATAAGTACTCCAATAATGCGCGTATCCCAAAGGCACTTTTTTCCCATTGGGTTTTTTCTCTTTGGTCATCTAGGTATTAGACCCTAATTTAGTTCCTCATCATTCTACTTCCTTTGTACATACTTTTCATAAATAAACATCAACCTCATCATTATGCTATTACAACGGACAAATGAAACATCATCTCTCACATTAGGTATATTTTGACCAATGAAGATGCTGCAACAAATTGAACCTCATCAAAAAATTCAACGACAAATGAAGACAATCAGCCCATCAACAACCAATCAAAAACCTTCCACAGTCTCCATGAACACTTTTCAACAGTGCCTAAGGACGGGCACTAAAATTGAAAGGGGGGAATGTTAACTGAGTCAAGGTCAGTTAATAGAAGCTACTAAAGACCAAAGATGTACGGATGCACATTGAAGATCAACATGAAGAAGCAGTAAAGATTGGAGTTACACATTTTCCATGTTTTCCCAAAATGGTCACGTATTGTAAATTCCCATTTATTTCAAGCCATCATAATATTGTTAATGTGTTACAGGCTCAATGGGAGTTCTAATATGTAAAGAATAGGTCAGTTTACTGTGCGTAGGTTGTAGATACAGTAAGTACTAGATCCCTAAAGGCCTTGGACACCCGGACATTGCATATTTTTAACCTAGGTATATAAGGTAGTGTGTAAATGAAATTAGGGTTCTCAAGATCATTTGTTGAGAGCACTCTTTGGTGAGAGCTCATGAGGTGTGTGGCTATGGAGTCCTTGAGCTTCTCCTTGCTCATGAGACTTGATTAACACTAATCAATGATTCATTCTCTCTCACTATGCCTCTCTCATGCTTCTTATGATTGCCTATGATGGTTAGGTTAGCTAGATCTACACTAATTAGTGGTTAAGTCCTCTCTAATCTTGTGTGATTTCCCTCTTTTGCTTGTGTGTGCATGTAGGTTTGATTGGAGTGTGGTGCTCGATAGATCTATGTGTGTGTGATTGCAATTAGTGTGTTGCATGATAGGATTAGTGTTGTGTGCGTCTTGCAATTGTAGTGTGTGTGTTTGGGTTGATTAGAGGTGAAGAGAAGTGGATATGGAGATTTGCCTTTATTGTGGCTTAGCTCCTTCATAGGCCGAGAAGCTCACCTTGTAGAGTTAACCATTTGTGTTGCCACTATTAGCTCACTAACCATGTGAGTGTTTCCATGCCCTAGCCGGGTAGCTCATCCCTCCTTATTGACAATTTTGTTGGTTATTGGAGCTATTGCAACGATGGAACCCCCAACACACAAAAACACCACCACCCATGTATGTATCCATAGCCAATCAATATCAGAAGTAGGGTAGAAAAACACCCCCACCCATGTATGTACCCATAGCCATCCAATATACAAGGCCAATCAAGGCTTCTCATTGATGGTGCGACAAAACTTATGTAAAAAGTGACAGTATCAAGTAAACCACACGGCATTTTGATGCTCAGTAAGCCACCAAAGTATGTTTGGTTACTTTTGACAGAGTATTACCATGCTAAGTAAAGAGGCATCAAAATCCCTTACAAAAGCCAATGTTGACGTAGAGAAGCCTCCAAAAAAATAGTTTTAATAGAGATTATGAATGGCAACAGTTGGTACCACATATCCAAACACCTCTTTGAGCACTAAAACAGCAACCCGAAAACCCAAAGTGGGAGGGTAAAAATCCATGCCAAAATACCATCACCATATATACTCACCGACCATCAAGGACCATAACCTTCACCATATATACTCACCAACCATCAAGGACCATAACCAGGTTCCGTTTATGCAAAGTGAAAACCACATAAACACCACAATATCAAACCTAGCTACAACATCATTATCATAGTGAAATTGCCCTTTTAAAATAGGTATGCAAAGAAATATGCATGGGTGGAGTGGCAAACTTGAGTAACTTGTGTTGCAAGCTCCATACTTCAGAGTAAAAAAGACACACAATTCTACTTGATCAGAACAACAACCGAAGCTAAGTGAGGGGCAGAGTAGCATCCTCACCTCTTTAAATAGAGGAAGGAGGAAGGCCGTCAGTCCAGTATAATGAGCACAACGCCATGAGTGGAGAGACCCCCCTCTAGCGACAGCGAGGCCGCCTACAAGCAGTATGAGAGAACTACACTAGTACCTTCACAGCAGGTATTACTACACAAGGCAGTAAACCGCCCCCCTTTTGTGAAAACCTACTTGTACCTCAGAAGGTCCAAGTCCCATGGTGGAGACCTAATAAAGTGAAGCTTAAGTGTCCAATATGCTATGGGTCCTTACGTAATACAATGTGTGTGTGTGTGTGTGTGTGTGTGTGTGTGTGTGTGTGAGAGAGAGAGAGAGAGAGAGAGAGAGAGAGAGAGAGAGAGAGAGAGAGAGAGAGAGAGAGAGAGAGAGAGAGAGAGACCTACGACTGGGCATAGGGGGAGAGAGAGAGAGAGAGAGAGAGAGAGAGAGAGAGAGAGAGAGAGAGAGAGAGAGAGAGAGAGAGAGAGAGAGAGAGAGAGAGGAGAGAGAGAGAGAGAGAGAGAGAGAGTTATAGTTTTGTATCATTTTTGTGGTAGGGTGAGATGAGTTGCATGATCAATGTAGGTGAGGCCTTAGATAAAGCATAGAAATGATTGCTTCCTACTGGAGACTTCCACGTTTGCAAATTGAGAAGGTAAGGCTTGCCCAAGGAAGAGCATTGAGCATAGAGAGAGACAGAGAGAAGAGAGAGAGAGGGAGAGAGAGAGGGAGAGAGAGACTGGGAGTCCATGCTTGAAAAACACTTTTTCCAAAAACTTGAAAACCTAGATAAGAGTTTTCGGAGATAAATTGACTCTTCTGAATGGTTTTCACACTTAATTTTGAAGGTTTCGTGTTTTAAATTTAAAATTTAGCATTAAATCTCAAAAATTTTAGGTAGGATTGCACTAAACCAAGGTTTTTTTAGCATTGTTGGGAGTACAGACAAACGAGAGAGAGAGAGAGAGAGAGAGAGAGAGAGAGAGAGAGAGAGAGAGAGAGAGAGAGAGAGAGAGAGAGAGAGGGGAGGGGGGGGGGGGGGGGGGGGGGGGGGGCAAGACCGCTTGTGTTGCAAGTGCACAAAGACACAAAGAGGGAGAAAGGCAAGAGAGGCTGAGACGTAGTAGGGAGAGAGAGAGAGAGAGAGAGAGAGAGAGAGAGAGAGAGAGAGAGAGAGAGAGAGAGAGAGAGAGAGAGAGAAGCAAAACTCTCCCATCGAGATCTTGCTCCCATACGCAATAGGTAGAAATGTTCAAAGTCATGTTCGAAGACAACCAATGATTTGTGGTGGCCGACCATAGTCAACAAAGGACGACTCACATTGGGACATCATGACAATTTAACATGCATATGCCTTGCAAGGTGAGCACACATTCTTTTGCCTCCATTGTAAACCGCGTTTTTACATTAACCATGTTCCTACATATGAGAAATTGTAAACGTGACTTGAAGGTTTTTACACTAAATTTCTTGCATTGCAAGTTTTTTGCACACCGGACGCGGACACGCGCGCGCACACGCACACACACATAGAGAGAGAGAGAGAGAGAGAGAGAGAGAGAGAGAGAGAGAGAGAGAGAGAGAGAGAGAGAGAGAGAGAGAGAGAGAGAGAGAGAGAGTTATCCTTGACTAATGACTTGATGACATTGAGAGATTGAATGTCATCATAACTAATATCCAATTCTCCTAAATGATTTTCTCATGTTAAGCTGATCATTTAATATGGGGAAGTACCAGGGGAGAAAAAGGTAGAATATTGGTCAAGCTTGCAGACCGATCACAGCAGGGATCCAGAGGAGGGAAAATAGGGATCCAAAGGGAGGGCCATCTGCAAAAAGGGAATAGGGGACGCATGTCAGCTCCCTAGCCTACCCCCAAGATGCATTCAAATCCTATTGAATGGCCATAGAGGTGGACCAATGAGAATTAGGCTAGAGTACATTTAGTTTAATTGATTTTAAAACACTTGATAAAAGAACCAATAGAAATTAAACTCTCTAAAAAGACTATTGGACATTCTCCCCAGGGGTCCAATGAGCATTCAACAGCCCAATGGCTTTCCTGATTCCTATTGGCCAGAAGACTAAGGGGTCCAATGAGAGTTTAACTGCATTATATAACTACCTAAATCTCTCACAAAAGGGGAAAGGGGGACACATGTCACAAGGCTATCACTTATGCTTCTTAATTATCATTGGCTAAGCTTTGCAGGGTCCAATGGGATGCCAGCATGAGTAAAAAGCAAGAGGGGTCGACCAAGACAGAGAGGGGGCTGATTTTGGCAAGGCATTATCACACACACTCACACAATCTCATGTTTGAAGCAAAAAAGATTTTCTCTCCTTCTCAAGCTTTAATGGAAAGCTCACCATCTACTACAAGCTTGTGAGAAGAGAGGCCTATACCAACAACTCTTGGCTTTGTGATGCAAATCCAACCAAGAGCCAAGCTCCAATGCATGCTCGTCTCCTCTACCCTGCTAATTATTAAGCTATGCTAAGCCATTATGAGTGATTATGTGAGGAGATATACTTCTTTCTTGTAAGATTACTCCTTCTTCCTCTCAATCTATTCTCATACCCCGCTAGCTCTCACCATCTTTGAAGGTGTGTGAGGTCTTGGGTCTGAGACCGTGAGGGAATTGATGTTGTGTTTTATAAGTGTGAGCTTGGTGCTTGAAGCTTCCATCTTCATGCATCAGCAAGTTATTGAAGGAACACAAAGTATTGTATTGTAAAATGTCTCCCTTGATGAGGGAAACCAATAATACAAAGCCTTTTGGAGGGGGGACCGGCTCCATGTAAATCCGGTCCTCAACTTTTTTCAATAGCTTAATTTCTCTCTCTTTTGAATTATTGTTCATGCCTATCTAACTAGGTATTATGATTTGGTCGCTCTGTCTCCATCCAAGCACTCTTGCTTTGCTCATTAGGAATCTATTCTAATGAAATGCTCACTATGTCTATGTTATTTTTTGCTACACACAAGTTACTAGACCATTAAATGTTACATTGGTATCACAGAACAAGGTTTCTCTTTTCTTGCTCAAGAAGGTAGGTCCTCAAGTTAACTATAAATGGATGGTATTATTAATTGAAATTGAGTAAGTAGAATAGGGATTTTTAAGCCTTGCAGTGCGCTTGCCTCGTGCAGATAACGGGGCATCACTGTCAAGCGCTATGGTCTTAATAGTGGAGTCCTATGGGGCTTGCCTACGGCTTAACCACTATTGAGCTATTAGGAGCTTGACAAGATCTAGCCTGAAGACCTTGAGTGTTATCGTAAAGATTACCATTGTTTCAAGTGCGGGGAGCAAGGGCACACCTATCGTGCTTGCCCGCACAAGAATACAAGAAATGAGCCTCCTAACTACCTTGATCAAAATCCAAGAAGAGGATGCTCACCACAAAGGATCTCCTTTATGCCATGCTTGCGGAAAGGTAAGAGAACATGATGCTTTATTCTCTTTGACCCTGGTTCTACTCACAATTTCATATCCACAAAGTTGGCCACAAAGCTATGCATCCAAGCCTATGAGATGGGAGATGTCCTACCCACCGATGGTGCATTCAAGGGGCAAGAAGCTTCAGTCACTCCCTTAATTGGGAAATTGAGGCTCCATGTCCAAAGTTATGTGGACAAGGAGGACACTTAATCTCTCCTCTCAAGCATGAGGATCTAATCCTAGGGGCACCATGGTTTGATTGCATGGCTACCAATGTTAAATTCCCTGAAAGGAAAATCTACTTTAGGTTCAGGGAAAAAGATATGTACATAGATGGTAAGGAGTTGGGTAACACCATACCCATTGTACATATGCAAGATTTCTATAAGTCAATAAAGAGCTCTATTTCCATGTACATGATTTTTGTTAAAGATTCTCAAAATGAACCTAATGCTTTAGCGAAAGAAAATATAAACAATCACAAGGAATTAGAGTTATCCAATTTTCTCAAGGGATCTCAAGATGTTTTTATTGATGACATCCCTTGTGAACTACCTCCTAAACGAGGCAATGATGACCATGCAATTGAACTTCTTCCAGGAATTTCACCGCCTAATAAACCTCCTTACAGAGTTTCTCAAGCTCAACAAGAGAAGATTATGCGGCAAGTGCATGAGTTAGTTGAGAAGGGCATGGTTAGGCCTAGCTCATCTCCATTTTACTCACCTATGTTATTAGTGCAAAAGAAAGACGGCACTTATCATATGTGTGTCGACTATAGAGCACTAAATAGGATCACTATCAAGAATAGGTTTCCCGTTCCACGGGTAGAAGGCCTATTTGATAAGCTACAAGGATCGACCTACTTCAGTAGGATTAACCTAAAAAGTGGCTACCATCAAATAAGGATAGTTGATCAAGACATTGTAAAGACCGTATTTTGCACTTCGTTTGGTCTTTACAAATACATTGTCATGCCTTTTGGCTTGACCAATGCACTAGCCACATTCAACCGCTTGATGGAGAAGCTATTCAGGCCTCACCAAACCTTTACTTGAGTGTTCTTTGATGATATAATCATCTACTCTAATTCATTAGACGAACACAAGCAACACCTTCATGTAATATTTCAAGTCTTACGAGATAATAAACTTTATATTAATCGAAAGAAAAGTGAGTTTTTCTTACAAGAGATTTAGTATGTCCTTTACATTTCAGAAAATGGCGGAATAAGAAGAATCTTGTGAAGATGCTTTGTATTACATAACAAAGGCAAAGGCTCATGAGGCGAGGAGCAGCAAATGCTCAGCCGCTCAGTACCTCCTCTTCCTCATCATCGCCCGTGCGTCCTCCTACCATCCCTCAGCTGCAAGCGTACTGCATGTAGGAAGTTCGAGAGAGAATGAGACAAGCCGACTGTTTTTTGTGTAATTCAAGCAAATCATGCCCTTGGCATCGTCTGGACACACGCAAAATGGTTAGCTCAGAGTATGAAAAGTGTACTTTTTCAGCATCCGTGTTCAAACACTGCGTAGTAGTTTTTGAAAACTGCAGCAAAAGGGGAGAAGCAAAAGGATCTCGTGAGATTCTGTCGGAATTTAATAACAGATCAACGAGTATTTAGGTCACATTATCTCTCAAGATGGCATCCAAATGGATCCATCAAAGCTAGAGGTAATAAAAGGATGGCCTAACCCAAGGAACTTCATGAACTAAGAAGCTTTATAGGTATGTGTGCATACTATAGACGCTTCATAGAAAAGCTCACAAATTGCGGGACCATTAGATGACTTAACAAAGAAAAATGTTAAGTATACATGGTCCGAAAAAGGAGAACAATGCTTATGAAAAGCTTAAAGAAAATCTTATCTCTCAACATGTGCTTACATTGTTGGATCTCTCAAAGCCATTTGAGGTCCAATGTGACGCTTTTGGTGATTGCCTTGGAGCTGTTTTGCTCCAACAAGGGCACGACATAGCCTATGAAAGTCAAAGGATCGACCTTGTTGAGCAAGCTCTAGGCATATATGAAAAGGAACTCCTCGCAGTTCTACATACCTTAGACTCGTGGAAGCACTATTTATTGGGGACTCATTTTGTTCTGCAGAAGGATCACCAAAGCCTTAAGTACTTCATATGCAGACCAAGCTCTCCCACAAAAAGATGAGGTGGGCAAATTTCCTTTTGCAATTTCATTTTCATATTGCTCACATTGCTGGCAGGCATAATCAAGTAGCCGATGCACTCTCAAGACGGCCGAGAGTGAATGTGGTTTCCATAGCAACTCACAATGATCTATCTTCTATGATACGAGTATGCTATTGATCCAGATTTTATAGATGTGATCTTAGCCCTTGCACTAGGGAAGAAAGAGGAACCATTTACTTTACAAGATGGTTATCTTCTCTATGGCAATAGACTATGCGTCACTAACTCACTACGTGAGAAAGTAATGTATGAATCTCATGATCCTTCTTATGTGGGGCATAGAGGAATTAAGGCTCCCCTAAAAGGGATTGAAACATATTTCTATTGGCCTGCCATGAAAGAAAACGTACAAGAGTATGTTTCTAAATGTGTGGTATGCCAAAAGACGAAGTTTAATAGAGGGAAGCAACCGGGATTTCTTCAACCTTTGCCAATCCCTAATTCACCATGGGAGAGAATATCCATGGGTTTTATCTTTGGATTGCCTAAATCTATCCATGGGAATACAAGAATATGGACGATAGTAGACAGGTTTAGCAAACAAGCTCATTTTATACATGTCAAAAAGACTATCAAAGCCCATCAAATGGCAACCCTCTTCATATCACAAATCTTCAAGTACCATGGCTTGCCAATGTCCATAGTGTTGGATAGAGATCCTAGAATGACCAGTAATTTCTAGAAGGGTCTCTTTGAGAATTTAGGGACAAGGCTAAACTTCTTTGGCCTATCACCCGCAAACGGATGGCCAAAGTGAAATAGCTAACCCAACAATTCTTGATCTACTAAAAGCCTACGTAATGGAAGTAGACCAAAGGTCCCAATGGGAGAAGTACTTACCCTTAGTGGAGTATGCCTACAATAACATTGTACATACTTCCACGGGAAAAGCATATTTTGAGGTAGTTAAGGGAAGATCAAAAAGTCCCCTACTACTTAAGGTACACGAGAAGATCTTTGTTGCAGATGAGTTTAGCTGAGACCTACAAGAATATTTCCAAAAGATTAAGGATGCTATTTCTATCTCATAGCAAAGGCAAAAGGCTGCTGCTACTGATAAGCGTAGAAGAGCCCAAGCCTTTAAAGAAAATGATTGGGTCTTGCTTAAATTTCCCAAGGCTCGATTAAGACACACGACGGGCAAGAAGACGTTGTGCAGCCCAAGTCCATTCTCCAACATGAAGACAATGTATTGAGAGGTGGTAAGATTATTCGGTTGTATCTTATTAAGTCTAAGAACTATCCTTTTGGAGATGCTAGATGGATGCAAGGCATACAATTAAAGGATAACCTAAACCTTGTCAATGCTTTCCTAGAGTAAGAAAATGTACAAATGTTTAAAATGAACAAAGTTTTTGTCTTATAAGACTCTCTTTTTCTTTATTGTGCACAAAGGTTAAGTAGTATGCATGCTTAGGATCAAGTTTGCGGACACAATGTCTTCCAAACACCAAGTAGAGCTTGTCACTCTACTATGGAAGATTTATAGGACTAATGTGCATACATGCTTGCGGCAGCTAAGGCTCTCAAGCGCCAAATGGATTAGTCATCCATTTCGGAACGATGTCGTAGGGTAAGATAGGGATCCTCTACCCACTAGAAAAAGGACAAATGAATAGGCTTTATCTTCTCTACCCCATAGTCAAGGACGACTATGATTTCAAGAGAAAGGTAATGTCATAATAACTAATATCTAATTCTCCTAAATTATTTTCTCATGTTAAACTGATCATTGAATATGGGGAAGTACCAGGGAAGAAAAAGGTAGAATATTGGTTAAGCTGGCAGATCGATCACAGTAGGGATCCAAAGGAGGGAAAATAGGATCCAAAGGGAGGGCCATCTGCAAAAGAGAAATGTAAAAAAATGGGCTTCAAAGACCCTAAGGTTAAGCCCATTAAGACTTCCAAAATGTTAAGGTTCCAAAATTCAAAGGTTATGTCCAATGGTCAAACTCTAGGTAAAATTGATTACTTATGTGAAGACCATAAATTCTTCACATATCCCTAGATTGGAGGGGACGAGCCCAAATTGTAGGGGAGGAGAGAGAAACACACACACAGTCTAGCAGTCTCCCTTTACACAAAGGGAATAGGGGACACATGTCAGCTCCCTAGCCCAGTTGCCCCCAAGGTGCATTCAAATCCTATTGGATGGCCATAGAGGTGGACCAATGAGAATTAGTCTAGAGTACATTTAGTTTAATTGATTTTAAAACACTTGACAAAAAAACCAATAGAAATTAATCTCTCTAGAAGACTATTGGACAGTCTCCCAAGGGGTCCAATGAGCATTCAGCAGCCCAATGGCTTGCCTGATTCCTATTGGCCAGAAGACTAAGGGGTCCAATGAGAGTTTAATTGCATTATTTAATTACCTAAATCTCTCACAAAAGGGGAAAGGGGGACACATGTCACAAGGCTATCACTTATGCTTCTTAATTATCATTGGCTAAGCTTTGCAGGGTCCAATGGGATGCCAGCATGAGTAAAAAGCAAGAGGGGTCGACCAAGACAGAGAGGGGGCTGATTTTGGCAAGGCATTATCACACACACTCACACAATCTCATGTTTGAAGCAAAAAAGATTGTCTCTCCTTCTCAAGCTTTAATGGAAAGCTCACCATCTACTACAAGCTTGTGAGAAGAGAGGCCTACACCAACAACTCTTGGCTTTGTGATGCAAATCCAACCAAGAGCCAAGCTCCAATGCATGCTCGTCTCCTCTACCCTGCTAATTATTAAGCTATGCTAAGCCATTTTGAGTGATTATGTGAGGAGATATACTTCTTTCTTGTAAGATTACTCCTTCTTCCTCTCAATCTATTCTCATACCCCGCTAGCTCTCACCATCTTTGAAGGTGTGTGAGGTCTTGGGTCTGAGACCGTGAGGGAATTGATGTTGTGTTTTATAAGTGTGAGCTTGGTGCTTGAAGCTTCCATCTTCATGCATCAGCAAGTTATTGAAGGAACACAAAGTATTGTATTGTAAAATGTCTCCCTTGATGAGGGAAACCAATAATACAAAGCCTTTTGGAGGGGGGACCGGCTCCATGTAAATCCGGTCCTCAACTTTTTTCAATAGCTTAATTTCTCTCTCTTTTGAATTATTGTTCATGCCTATCTAACTAGGTATTATGATTTGGTCGCTCTGTCTCCATCCAAGCACTCTTGCTTTGCTCATTAGGAATCTATTCTAATGAAATGCTCACTATGTCTATGTTATTTTTTGCTACACACAAGTTACTAGACCATTAAATGTTACATTGGTATCACAGAACAAGGTTTCTCTTTTCTTGCTCAAGAAGGGAGGTCCTCAAGTTAACTATAAATGGATGGTATTATTAATTGCAATTGAGTAAGTAGAATAGGGATTTTTAAGCCTTGCAGTGCGCTTGCCTCGTGCAGATAATGCGGCATCACTGTCAAGCGCTATGGTCTTAATAGTGGAGTCCTATGGGGCTTGCCTACGGCTTAACCACTATTGAGCTATTAGGAGCTTGACAGGATCTAGCCTGAAGACCTTGAGTGTTATCGTAAAGATTACCGTTGTTTCAAGTGCGGGGAGCAAGGGCACACCTATCGTGCTTGCCCACACAAGAATACAAGAAATGAGCCTCCTAACTACCTTGATCAAAATCCAAGAAGAGGATGCTCACCACAAAGGATCTCCTTTATGCCATGCTTGCGGAAAGGTAAGAGAACATGATGCTTTATTCTCTTTGACCCTGGTTCTACTCACAATTTCATATCCACAAAGTTGGCCACAAAGCTAGGCATCCAAGCCTATGAGATGGGAGATGTCCTACCCACCGATGGTGCATTCAAGGGGCAAGAAGATTCAATCACTCCCTTAATTGGGAAATTGAGGCTCCATGTCCAAAGTTATGTGGACAAAGAGGACACTTAATCTCTCCTCTCAAGCATGAGGATCTAATCCTAGGGGCACCATGGTTTGATTGCATGGCTACCAATGTTAAATTCCCTGAAAGGAAAATCTACTTTAGGTTCAGGGAAAAAGATATGTACATAGATGGTAAGGAGTTGGGTAACACCATACCCATTGTACATATGCAAGATTTTAATAAGTCAATAAAGAGCTCTATTTCCATGTACATGATTTTTGCAGGGTCCAATGGGATGCGAGCATGAGTAAAAAGCAAGAGGGGTCGACCAAGAGTGAGAGGGGGCTGATTTTGGCAAGGTATTATCACACACACACTCACACAATCTCATGTGTGAAGCACAGAATAGTCTCTCTCCTTCTTAAGCTTTAATGGAAAGCTCATCAACTACTCCAAGCTTGTGAGAAGGGAGGCCTACACCAACAACTCTTGGCTTTGTGATGCAAATCCAACCAAGAGCCAAGCTCCGATGCATGCTCATCTCCTCTACCATGCTAATTATTAAGCTATGGTAAGCTACTATGAGTGATTATGTGAGGAGATATACTTCTTTCTTGTAAGAATACCCCTTCTTCCTCTCAATCTATTCTCATACCCTGCTAGCTCTCACCATCTTCGAAGGCGTGTGAGGTCTTGGGTATGAGACCGTAAGGAAATTGATGTTGTGTTTTATAAGTTTGAGCTAGGTTCTTGAAGCTTCTATCTTCATTGCAACACCAAGTTATTGAAGAAACACAAAGTATTGTATTGTAAAATGTCTCCCTTCATGGGGGGAACCTATAGTACAAAGTCTTTTGGAGAGGGGACCCCGGCTCCATGTAAATCCGGTCCTCAACTGTTGTCAATAGCTTAATTTCTCTTTCTTTTGAAGTATTTTTCATGCATATCTAACTAGCTTTTATTCTTTTGTTGCTCTCTCTCCATCCAAGCACTCTTGCTATGCTCATTAGGAATCTATTATAATGAAATGCGCACTATGTCTATGTTATTTTCCGCTACACACAAGTAACTAGACCATTAAATGTTATAGAGAAAGAGGGGAGGAGAGAGACAAAGAGGGAGGAAGAAAAAAATATTTTTTATTGACATAAGAACAATCCGATTAGATATCAAAGATCTAATCGACGAGTCTTGATCTCAAGATCTTGAGAGAGAGAGAGAGAGAGAGAGAGAGAGAGAGAGAGAGAGAGAGAGAGAGAGAGAGAGAGAGAGAGAGAGAGAGAGAGAGAGAGAGATAGATAGATAGATAGTTCTATTATCGTCCTGGGAGGTCAAATATGACCTATGGGACCAAATGAACATGTCACGTGGTGTGAGTGGAGTTCATAAGTGACTCTCGATGCTCAAAAATGGCTGAAATGAGCGTCGCAATAGAGACTCCACATCGTGGTTGGGAGAGGAAGGTATGTAGGGAGAGCTCATGGCTGAATATATGGGGAAAAGAGGACCTAATGTGGTCAAAAGCTGAGCACTCAAGTAGTGTGTGGTACTCACTCTCTCGCACTTGACGAGGGCATAAGGTGCAAAGTCGATGACACTCCTCGCTAGTGCCCCAACGTCCTGTCTCGCAGCGTAGAGAATGGGAGCTAAGACGAATGGAGGCAATGGTGCGGATCGCACTCAACAGGATGGGCTCAAGGATATAGGAATGGGTTCGGTTACCTCGTTCCGAGAAGAAGAGAGATTTGTAGTTTGGGGCAACGTGTGTGGTGTAATGGCTGAAGCGAGAACCTCCGGATTTCTCCCAAGCCATGATACATCTTGGGAGTCGATCGACGCATCCTTGACCAAGTGACATGCATCCCATCTTCCAAACCATTTCTTGATATCAAGCATCCACCCCGAACTTAGTATTTTGCTCTTGTATGTCTTTTGAACCTTTTGACTTGCTTCATATGCGATTCTAGGAAGTCGATGCAAAGGGCTACGTTGTGTCTTACGCATGTACTCCACAACCCTTTCCATGCCCAAGACCTCAATGGGAAGCGATCCGGACTCAAGAAGTAAGAGCATGTAGGGTGTTTGTGTCTTGACTTGGAGAAAGTTGGTGAGAAAACGCTTTTGGACATTCTCAAACTCTTTCCAAGTAGACTTCCCGATGCTTCCACCCCACACCTCCACTCCATAAAGAAGCACCGGTGTCACCAATGTGTCAAAGAGGTACTTTTTGAGAGCCCAACACTTGATCTCTCCTGCATTGCACATGTTCTCAAATGCATAATAAGCCCTCTTTCCGGCTTCCAAGCGACGCATTGCACAATTCTTCCATTTATGATTGGATGGAACCTCAAGGCCAAGGTACTTGAAGTGATCTACCACTTCAAGTTTCTCATTGTTGTATACAATGCATGGATTTTCATCATTGAGGGTCTTTACAAGCATAACCTTGGTTTTGGATCCATTCACGATCAGCCCGCTATGTAGGCAAAAGCGTTCCAAGACACTCATAAGCTTTTGTGCATCTTCTAAGGTATGTGCCAAGAGCACTACATCATCGGCATAAAGCAAAAGCATGATCACCGCATTTCCAATCTTAACCTCTTCTATGCCTTCTTGCTGCATAAAATCAAGAACCATGTATTCCAATTCATCAATGAGTAGCCCAAAGAGGGTTGGGGAAAGTGGGCATCCTTGTTTGACACCAATAGTGCTTGCAAAAAATTCTGAAATTCCATCTCCCATACGTAATCGACATATCACTTTTTGGTAGATGCGAAAGACTGCATGCATAAATTCTCTCGGCACTTGAAGGCTTTGCATACGTCTCCAAAGATTTCCTCGCGGTACCATGTCAAAAGCTTTCTTGAAATCCACAAAGCAACAATACAACTTTTTTCCTTTCAATCGAGACGCTTCCATAAGAACTCGAAGAGTGACAAGGTGATCAATAGTGCTATGATGCTTTCGGAAACCTGCTTGGCCAAGCGCACGTTTGCCATTCTTTTCAGCCCATTCACTTATCTTCATCTCCATGATACATCCAAATAACTTTGCCATCAAAGAACCAACCATTATAGTGCGATAGTTGTTCACATTGTTTACATCTCCTCCTTTGTGCAAAGGTTTGATCCAATTTGCACTCCAATCATGAGGCATGCCATACTGAAGTGCAAGGTTAAACATATCGCATATCCAATATCGTGTTTTCTTGCTTGTCCATTTAATCATTTCAGCCTTGACACCTTGAAGGTCACCTGCCTTGCGAGTAGCAAGTTTCTCAAGCGCGCGGCATACATCTTCAATGGTAAAGAAGGGAGACATAAATGGAAGGGAGCTACAACCCTCCATCTTATCAACATTGGGTTGCTCATAGAGGTTCTTACAATGCATATACATATCCTCAAGAGTCAAGTCACCAAAGCTCTCAACGCGCTTGCATTTTAGATTTTGCCAAAACTTGCCACATGCATGTGCTTTCTCTTGTGCTAAAAGAAGTTGCTTTTCGACTTCCCACCTTCTCCTCTTCTTTTGAACAAGTGCTTTGTATGTGTGTGAACATTCCAAGTAAACTTCCTTGTCTTTGATTGCATCCAATCTTAGCAAGTGTTTTCGGGCTTGACTACATTCCATGTCAAACCATTTCTTCTTGGTGCTACCCTTCTTAGACCTTTTGCAAGACATGTGTTTCGCCGAAAAGCATTCCTTCGCACAAGAGAAAATTACTTCTTTGAAAACTTTCCACTTGCATTCTAATGTTGGGCTCCCTTGATGCTCTATCATGCTTAACATTTGGTCCACCATATCAGCATATATAAGTGCTCGTTTGAAGTCTAGAAGTAGGTACAAATGATTCACATCATGATTGGAGGCTACATGCTCGGGCCGTTTACCACACTTGAGGTCAATACATAACATCCTATGATCCGATTCCGGATTCCATTCACCAAGTGTAAAGCTTTGTATGCATTCTAGAGTGGCTTCTGAGAACAACATATAGTCAATCACGCTAGCACCATTGTGCTTTCTACATGTAAAGTCATTGGTGCCTTGCCATAGAGATACACCATTTGCAATGAGCATTCCGGTACTATTGCACATATGTAGAAGTGACTTTCCATAGTGATCCACTTCTTTTGCATCATTAGAACTTCGATTATACATGTATGAGTCATCCACTCTTCTTGATACATGCGGCATGTCGACTTGTTGTGTGTCGTGTTGTAACATATTTGTGCGAGCATTCATGTCTCCAAAAACAATGACTTCACCTTGATCCTTGTAATGAGCAATGTCTTCCTCTAGTTCAACAAAGGGCTGATCTCTATCCATATTCAAGCGAGCATAAAAGTTGGAGTCATAGTGAGGAATGTAGCAGCCGGCCACAAACATGACTTGACCATTTGGTGGGCTGATTTTCAGCCATAAGTAGCGTTTATACTTATCTTCTTTGACAATGGAAACATATTTCAAACCCTTTTTGGTCATACATGCTACGCCTCCTTGGCCTCTTCGTTGCTTTGCGTTTTTGGCCCACATCAAAGAATGTACATCGTATTTGTCAAATCCAAGAATTCGTTGCGCATCATGCTCCCATGTTTCGACAAGAAGTATCACATCGGAGTCATTGGTAAGCTCATCAATGCCAATTCCCGCATTCCATGGATACCCGTTACAATTCCAAAAGCTTATTCGCAAGCGTGAGTTGGTCTCATAGATCATGTGTCCCTATTTGTTGGGTGGACTTGCATCCTCCTCAAGTGCCTTTTCTTCTTGAGATGATACCTTAACCTTCTTGCTTTTTTCCTCGTATGCTTTGCGACGTACATTTTGTTGCATAAGAGTGCGATCCTCATATACATTACAACCCGTTCCTTTGAGGTAGATCCAACCATTGTCAAGGATGATCTTTCTCTTTACCTCATCAGCCATGGTACATACAATAGGTCTTTCTCCCGAGCGAGGGACTCCTTGTTTTCCAACTCGATGTGCACCATAAGCCATGATTCCTGACATGCCAAAGTGTGTAGCAAAAAACTCTTCAATAGCAACCGCAAGAGATTGGGGTGTTTCCATGCTTTCCTCCTTGATTCCACAAATGACGATGTTCTTTAAGCGTTTTTGTCGTTCTTGCAATTCTTGAGTGTCCACATTCTCTACATTCTTTGCTTGGACAACGGCTTGCGTGATAGGAGATGTAGAAACCACATTATCCTTACATATATCAGCCCATGATTTGGATGCATTTCTCATCTCACATACATCATGTCGTATTGTATCTATCGTTTCCTCTTTCAATACATGATCACTCTCAACTTTGCTCAAGCGCTCTTTCACTACATTCATGTCCACAAGAGAGCGTTTACATTCTTGAACTTCATTCTCAAGATGCATCAAGCGTGTTGTTTGCATTTCAAGAACCTTCTTGAGGTGCTCATTCTCCACAACGAGAACTCTTAAAGTACCATTCTCCATTGCAAGTGCGCGCAACTCTTCACCTTGCTTGTTGACGGTTTCTTGTAACGAGATCAAGTAAGCCATGATCATTGCTTCCGTTGTTGTAGACGATGTGGTTGGATTAGCATCCAAATTCCTTGGAGATTTTGCATCATTCTCCATGGCGAGTGTGGCTTTTCCACCCTTGCGAGTTTTGTCTGACATTGCGTTCAAGTCGGCAACAAAAACGCAAAGTTTTGACAGTTTTTTCAGTTCTGAGATGCTGTTACAGCAAAGCCTTCCATTACACAGAAAAATTCTATCTTTACATCAATGCGTAGAGGGCTTCGTGCTCTTCGATTGAGGCTATAGATCACCTAAATCGGAGTTCGGATGAGCAAGTTATGGTCAAAAGAGAGAGAGAGAGAGAGAGAGAGAGAGAGAGAGAGAGAGAGAGAGAGAGAATTTTCAGCTTTGTGGAGTGATTATAGGGACTATAGTCTACTATTCTAGATTATTTGTACACACACAGATAATTGCAACTCTCTATGAGCTTGCATTTTCCTTTAGGAAAAGAAAGAGAGAGAGAGAGAGTAATTGGGGGGTTGAATGCTAGCATGTGTGTGTGTGTGTGTGTGTGTGTGTGTACATAAGCTAGAAAAGGCTTTTGATATGGTACAATGGGATTTCACTGTTGTCATGATGTAGGGCCTCGGATTTGGTCCTAAGATGGTCAATGTGGTGTACTTCTTGTATGCTCACGGTACATCTTTAGGCCTCCTTGATGGGGAGCTAACAGAACCTTGGCCTCTTGGATGCTCTATGAGACAGGGTTGCCCGCTTAGCGCCTTGTTGTATGCCATTGCCACTCACCTTTTGTTACTATATTTGGATCATTTGACATCGCTCGGTCGTCTTCATGGGCTGAAATTACCGAATGGCAAAGACTTCGCAGTGCAGGCCTACGCTGATGATTTGTTGTTCATGCCCCGTAATAACCAAGATGATGTGTGTGAAATTATGCAGGCATTGAATACATTTGGCCTAGCAGTAGGCCTTAAGGTTAACTTTCACAAATCCAAACTCTTGCCTCCGGATGTTTGTGGCTGGCATCATCTTTTGTTTTGTCGAGTTTCTTCATTCGCATGTGGTGGTGAGGCACTTAGGATAGCCTATCAGCTTGCAAGTAACTAATACACAGCAAATTGATTGGGTTATGCAACCATTGAATGTCAAATTTCACTATTGGAAATTGTCTACATGGCCTCTACATGTTTGACTTCGTATTGTGCAAAGTATCATGATGGCTTATGTTCAATTTTACTTGCCGTTGTTGCACTGGCATCACTCTTGTCTCTCATTGCTTATGTCTAATATTGTATCTCACTTGTGGTGCACTAGTTCTCATAAGAAAGGCCTCCGTTTCTTAGCAATAGAGAAACTTTGCACTCTGAAGCATCTTGGGGGGCTGAATATTTTGGACCTTCGACGCCATGCATTGGCAAGGAAGGCTATGTTATTGCATACTCTTGTGCAATCTCAGTCATGGATAGTTATGGTTGTTGATCTATGTCGGCACGTTACCACTCCCACTTTTGGTCATTGGCACTCTTCCCTTTGGGAGTTTTTGTTTGGCAAGATGGATGGTTATGTTCATGGTTGCTTATTCACCTTTGGCTTGCTCTCCGCTTGGAAAGATGTTATGAATCATCTCTACTGGCATGAGAGGCAGCAAGCAGATGGGAGTTTGTTGCATTTGGAAAGCATTCATTGGAGTAAGGTGTTCCCTCTTACCTTAGTTGATCAATCTCCTCGTCAAGCCTACTTCCTCTCTGGTCGTGGCATATGCACAGTGAATTATGTGGTGGATTCATCTGGGAGTTTTCTTACTTTTTCTCAGGAAACAGCACGCTTTGGGTTGGGCATGCATTATTATCAAACTTGGACCCTGCTTTGGCATATGCTACCTGATTTCCTCCCTATTCCGTCATTAATAGGTGGTTGTTGTATGCAGGATTGGAATTTATGGGACACTCCTTGGATGTAATTTATATCCAATATATCTATGCTTCTCTTGTGCAAGACTCTTGGCTGGCTGATCATTGTAATGCGGTATGGGCTTTGCACAAATCTGAACATTGGCAGAGATAGGCTCTCACTGCGATTTGGAAGTCTCGCTTGCCTCTAAATGAGCATCTATTTCTTTGGTGATGTTTGTTGGGGGTTCTTCCGGTTGAAACCCTCCTTGTGGCCAGTCACATTAGCTCCTTTTGTTGTGTTAGTTGCTCCACTGCTAATGAGAATGTTAGACATCTGCTTTGGGATTGTCGTTGCATAAGGACATTCCTTCGATGCGTTTTTGCTTATATGCATCTTCGATTTCCTTCAGTGGTTTTCCACAAATGTTTCTGGCTTTTTGGCATTCTTTCAACTTCCCTCCAATGTTTTGCCATTGTCTTTGCATGGGTCACATTTTACTCGTTATGGTCTCTGTGGCACCATCGCAATCTCCATATGTTTCACCATTATGAGGCGGATCCTTTTCCATCCTTTAAGATTTTGCTAAGGCAATTGTTACATTTTGCCTTTGACATTGGGGACATATCCCTGGAAATCTTGCAACTCTTCTATGTTTGCATTTAGCGATTTTACATCACAGAACACAGTTGTGTTCTTCCGCTTGTATCTGAACTTTTTGGTGGGTTTTCCTCGCTTTGAGGTTTCCCACTTGTAAATTAATCAAATCAGATTTACAAAAAAGTGTGTGTGTGTGTGTGTGTGTGTGTGTGTGTGTGTGTTCGAGTAACCAATATAACATAAACACCAAAGAATTATTTCAAATTACAAAAGACACTACAGACTATGTCAATAAAAAGGTGGTATAACTTCCATTCATAGTAAAGAACAGACTTTATACACAAGTCTAAGAGATTTAAGAGCTAGAAGAATGATAAGTCGGCCATCTTGAATCCAAGGAACTTTGAAAACCATAGCTAAGAAGGTATTCCTCACCTGCACCCATGGAAACCACACAACTTTCAGTTAGCATTGGCACCGTATGCAAGTGATGCCTGGGTATCCCACATGTTATAGATGTCACCCAACTAAAATTCTTTCAAAGATAATAATACAAAATGTGAAGCTACTCAATATCCACAGATGGTATCATTTACAAGGCTAAACACAATTGGAGCTCCGTTTACTTTGCAATCTCTCATAAGATAAGGACGGGGACGAGTTTTATGAGGCAATTTAGCCCCGAAGTGTGCAACATATCCCTATTTTTTGACTTTACAGAGTTTGGCATTAATTGCCGCTATTTTTTCAGGCTCAGTGACAGTTCTCATACATGCAACCAATCTATACTTTGGAGTCACCTATCACAAAAAAAGATGTTAGTAAGTTCTACATATTTCTAGACACTCTTGCATCACATATACAGTAGTTGGTATAAGAGATACAATCCTAAGCCAAGCAACATATAATAGGAATATTCAGTGGTACCAAATACCATCCCCAACTAGGAGACTAGTCACCATGGCCCATACCCATGATGTAGTGACCAACTACTTATAGTTCCATGGGCAGCTGATTGCCATTATCTACCATAATCCATACCTTTATACAACCGTACCCTCAAACATATTCAGCCATAGTGAATAAAAGCCAGTCCCCAACCAAATTTTTAACCATGTATGCCCAAGTAGAACAATAATACACGAAATTACAAACCTAAGCCAGCTTCAACCTTAATTGAGCAAGAAGGGACAGCTCAAGCTCGCCAGTAGTTCAAAGTATATATGACCAATTTGAGCAACTATGTAACATTTAATGGCCTAGTAACTTGTGTGTAGCGGAAAATAGCATAAACATAGTGAGCATTTCATTTGAATAGATTCCTAATAAGCATAGCAAGAGTGCTTGGATGGAGAGAGCAACAAAAAACATAACACCTAGTTAGATAGGCATGAACAGTACTTTAAAAGAGAGAGAAATTAAGCTATTGACAATAGTTGAGGACTGGATTTACATGGAGCCGGCGGTTCCCCCTCCAAAAGGCTTTGTATCATAGGTTTCCCCCATCAAGGGAGACATTTTACAATACAGTCTTTGTGTTCCTTCAATAACTTTCTAATGCAATGAAGATGGAGGCTTCAAGCACCAAGCTCACACTTATAAAACACAACATCAATTCCCTCACGGTCTCAAACCCAAGACCTCACACACCTTTGAAGATGGTGCGAGCTAGCAGGGTATGAGAGTAGATTGAGAGGAAGAAGGAGTATTCTTACGAGAAAGAAGTATATATCCTCACATAATTGCTCATAAAATCTTAGCATAGCTTAGTAATTAGCATGGTAGAGGAGATGAGCATGCATTGAAGCTTGGCTCTTGGTTGGATTTGCATCACAAAGCCAAGAGTTGTTGGTGTAGGCCTCCCTTCTCACAAGATGATGAGCTTTCCATTAAAGCTTGAGAAGGAGAGAGAGTCTTCTTTGCTTCACACATGAGATTGTGTGAGTGTGTGTGTGATAATGCCTTGCCAAAATCAGCCCCCTCTCTCTCTTGGTCGACCCCTTATGATTTTTACTCATGATGGCACCCCATTGGACCCTGCAAATCTTAGCCAATGATAATTAAGAAGTATTATTGAGGCATTAGGGTGTTGAGGAATTTCATGTAATTACCATACAAAGCATTTCAACACTTCAATACAGAATTAACATAGTTTCAGCAACTTTTCAGGCTGCAGTACAGAATCAGGAACAACACAGAAACTGAATGCAACGAATAGACGAAAACTGAATACTCTAGAGCCAGAACCCCTCATTCATTCCATTCCTTATCCTTACATCATGTAACCACATGCCACGAGAATAACTTCCTCCTGACTCCAAGGGGTACAAAACTATTTTTTATTTAAAACTGAAACTAAAGGCTAAGGTTCAATTAACACTGAACTGAAATAATATATAAGGCTAACACCTGGCACATCTCGGTGGCAAAAAGTTTTTTGACTCAAAAACATTTGACTTGACACCCATTAATCCCTTGTTCCACAAAAATTCTAAGTACTTACTAGATAACACTAGTAAAGTACAATGCCTGGCCAAGTTATACAAATACATAATATTATACCAATAGGACACCTCCCATCCATTAGTGTTTTAAAACACTATTTTAGTGACTAAATATCAAAATCCCCTAGTAACTCCTTCACAGGCTCCTCCAAGGAAACTGATGACCGTGTCAATTCTGCAGGTTTGTTTTCATCCCCTGTGGTTATTGCAACCTCCTCCTTATTGCTCTTCACGTTTTCCTCTTGCTGACAATCTGGAAACTTCCCAATTACATCTTCTTTGCCCAAAATGTCTTAAAAAACCTCTACTACAGCACTGCACTTGCCTCCAATGCCTTCAGGGTCAAATCAGTAACCTGCTCAACAACAGGTTTTGTTACATCCAAATTTAGAGCCTCGTGCGTCTCTACTACATCTATAAGAATGTGGAAGTCTTTTGTTCCCTCAATGCCATGTGCATATTCCATAGATGGATTCTGTCTTGTTTAGTTTTCTGCTCCTTCAAGAGATCTGAATTTTTCTATACCTTGAGATAATCAAACTCCTTTCTAAGATCATCATACTATTTTTGAAGAAGTATATACTCATCTTGCTCCTCTTCCTTTGCAAAACTTTGGTATGGAATATTCACTAAAGAGATCATTCTCTTTCTTAACTCCAACCATACATGTTTTCTTGGTTTTCTTACTTCATTCTTCAATACTTCGACATCATGGGGTAAAGAATACATCTAGATCCAAATCCTCATCAGACATTTCCCTCAGTTTTGTTTCCAGTCCATGACAAGCCTAAACCCTGCTCAAAAGAACACTATTATCAGATTGTAATTTAGAGTAATCATTACCCAAGGTTTTCAACTAATTATTTAAGGTTGACATCCATTCTTCCTTCCAAGATTGAATGATTTCTGATGACTTTTCCCTTCTTTGCAACTGAGTCCTATAAAATTCCACAGAACTGTTAGCACTCAGTAATTCATCCTTCAATTTAGCAATTATACCCTCCTGATCTGAAATCAGTTTGGCATCATCCTCAGTTCTTTTAGAAATATTCTATAGTTGAGTAATCTAAGTTTCCAATTGAAACTTCTCTTTTTGGAGCACTGAGCTGTTCAATTGGCTCTATGATGCAAAGTTTCTAACAAGTTCAAAAGCTTTATAAACCTCATAAATTGTTATTTGATTGCCAAACTTACTGAACAATACACCTTCCTCCAAATTTGGTTTGACTTCTACTACAGGACTCTCCTTTTCCTCCTCTTCAACTTCAAGGATGACTTAGAAGAAAAAAAAATGACCTGCATCAACATTTACTGAGGGTTTAGGTGTCTGCATCAAAGTATCTAGATCAGTATCAAGTTGACCTCCCAAAATTTTCCATAGATTTTCTTCCTCCTGCTCAGTCTTTGAGAGTGTCCTGTCTTGGTCTTGAAAATCCTGCAATTTCTTTGTCATGTGCTTTGCATGAGAACTACCCACTTCTACTTCTTTGTTACCTTCAATCTGTCCCCCAAAAGCAAAATCTTGGCCACTTAAACCTGCCAATGTGGTCATACTCAAAGCATGAATCTGTGGTCAATCAGGAAAGCCCCAATCTTGGTAGATCTACCCTTTTGTTTCTTTTTCTAAAACGCCTCTGAGCTTATCCTTTGACACAAAAAATTAGCCCAACCAATTTTTCTACCACATTCTGCAGCATGAAGAATAGTATAGTTCTCTTTAGAAATGTATTCCATCTTTACCAACACACAGACTTTTTTCAAAAACCATTTAATTTGTTGAAATTTGTACAGATTTTGCAATTTGCTTACTGGTAATAACCCTTGTCCCCCTATGCTTGACCAAATTCTGACTCCATTAAGGCATTCGAAGCTCTACCCACTGAGTTATCATCCTCCAAGTGAAGGTGAAATACTAAACTTATCAATTCAGGGCCTAACGAGAAACTGCCAAAGATATTACCTTTGGTATCTTGAATATGACTTAACAAAGTCATCAGGGATTGATTGTTTTTCCAATGTTTCCAAGGTAACATTGCAAACTGAAGCAACCCAATCCTCTTGAGCCACTCTTTATGTACCACCACCTGCAAATCTAACTCTTGATGCATGTCAAGAAAGCTGTAGTCAACTGGACTACTCTGCATTGCAAGCGGTGATTCTTCAAGAGGGGTCAACATCTCTTCATCGATCATGACATCTGTAGCTGCAATTGCAAGGGCCGTAAGGAGAGATTTCCATGTTGATTGCCTTGTCTCCACATGAGCTTGCTCATCAATTTTCTGATCTTATACATGGCGACAGAGAGCGGCAAAACGCACAAGGCTATAGGAAGAAAATGCGCGCAGTGTGGGAGCAAAGTGACTTGTGAAGGAATAACTTTAGGGTAACCTTTAAATTTTATTTTTGAATGTACCCGGCATGATCGCTCGACCGAATCAAGTAAATCTCCATCAAATGTGTACAAACATCTTCTGTAAAGCCCATAGAATTTGGATCACCAAACTAACCAAAACCTTGGTTAAAACTAAAATCTGTACTGATTGTCGAGAACTTGAGTGTGACTTGGAAAATTTTTGTTCAAACTTAGTAAAACTTGAGTTAGAGGCTTATATTGAAGCGTTGAACAAGTATACATTCTTTGTTTACCAAAAAGATGCAAAAATTTACCAAAAGTAAATAATCACGATTATTTACTTTTGTCAAATTTCTCAACTTTTTTACCAACCTAACATACCACTAGTTTTAGCATGTTATATTAAGCCCACAAATCAAATTTGGTAAGATTTGGATCATTGGAGTGAAAATTCTGGCCAAATTTGTCAAGTCAGTCTGTAGACACAAAACTGTTGACCATTTGAACAGGGATTATCCAAACTTGATGAAACTTGGCTAGGGAGCTTAAGTTGGGTTGTTTAACCATTCTGTGTCAACATTGTGGCAAAAAGTGCACAAAAATACCAGAAGTAAATAATCGTGATTATTTACATCTGCTACCAAATTGGACATTTTTGCACATTTGAGTATACCACAAGGTCAAGCATATCAAGTAGACCACACAAATCAAATTTGGTGACATTTGGATCACAAAAGTGAAACTTAAACCAGATTCTCAAAAGCTGAGTCTGCGGACACAAAACAGTTTGATAACTTGAACAAATTTTATTCAAACTCAGTGAAACTTGTCTAACAAGTTGAATACTTGGCAAAACAAGCCAAAAAGTGCAAAAAATAAAGAAAAGTAAATAATCAAGATTATTTACTTCTGATACACAGAGATATAATTTTGGACTTTTGAGCTTGTACAGTGTTAGAACAACATAATACAAGACCATCTATCAAATTTTGGGTTCAATCGGATCCAAATTAGTACATATTCACTCAGATTTTAGGTTGCAAATTAGTCCTTTTGCTTTTTGCAGAAGTAGAATCTGAAAGTCTCAACTGTTGACTCACTTAGCTCAATTTGAAGTGATACACATAGACTAGTCACAATAGTTAGCAAAAATTGTACAGTCTTTGTGAAAGAATAGCTAACTTGATTAAAACTGATACATGAATCAGGTTTGCAAATAAGGAATTGAAAGCTTGATAAGAGTTGCAATCAAGTTAAGTGGAAGAAATTGATAACAAGTCTATCTGAGGGTAAGTACTCTATCCAAGGCTTCACAAGTCTACATGAACCTTAGATCTGGTCGAATAGTAACAAACCAAGGCATATTTGGAGAGACCGCTAGTAAAGTATCCACCGAAGAAAGTGTGAATCAAGGCGATCACTTGGACACTATTTTTGAAGAAGTCTTCGATACTTTTTTAGAATCAACATTTGAAATGTCTTCCTATTCGACTCATTCAAGAAACAAATAACAGTGCGGTATAAGCACATACTCACATATTATAAGACTAATGGCCATGTAGCTCAGGTTTACCAGGATCCTAATAAAGAGTATGCCATTCGCATTGATGACCATGACATAGAGTTTGAAGAGAAAATCGGGACAAACAAACAAGGAAAAATGTATATAGATAAAAATGGAACTCAGTATTTGCAAGTTGAAAACCCTAATGTGATAGAACAATGGGGGTTAGAAGTAAATACCAATGTTCCAGATATGGCAGCAAAAGAAGGACCACCGACTTTAGAATTCGAGGGATACGATCAAGTTGATTTGAAGCCTTTGAAACGGCTTTGCACGGATAATCCTAGAATCGGAGTCTATTGTTGTGAGGATAGAAATGTCAAAGATCTTCTATGGACTTGTCATGCAAATTAGGACATTTAATACCCATGAAGATCATATATATCTTCAAAATCAAAGACAATGGTTCAACAGATCTACCAATCTACCTATTTAGGGATTCTTATAACAATAACTTTGTTATGATGAGTCCCGAGGAGGTGGAACAAACCAAATACCAAGGGTACTCCATAATAGATTGGATATTGGGCCAAGGACCAGAAACTATTCCAAGACAGGAACTTCGTGAGAGATCTTTTTGGGAGCAATGTTAAAAACCCGAAACTATCTCATCGTAAAGAAAATTGTGTGACTCTAAAGCCAGTCCAGGGCTACATGAGTCACTATTTCCAATAGACTGGTTTGAAGGACTCGGGACAAGACCAACTGTCAGGAGACCGGGAGTTGAACCAAATAGACGTGTCAGACCAGATGATTTTCAAAAATGGGTCAAAAAATATAATGGATGTGGGGATCCATATGACCACTTAGCAAGCTTTAAGCAAGTGCTAAAGGCAAAATGCATATTCAATTTTCATACTCAATTTGAGGGGAATGACATTAGAAGGAAGAGCACTGGCATGGTTGCAAAGCATTCCACCGAGGTCAATCATGGACTTGAATACATTAGCTCAAGGATTTGTAGCGGCATTTTCCAAAACGGGGATCAAACATAATAATGTAGCTCAAATCTATAGCTTCAAACAGAAACAAGGTGATTCTGTTAGGGATTGTGCAACTAGAATGAAGCAATACATTGCAAGATGTCGAGAACTAGAAATACCTGCAGAAGAAAGATTAGTATCATTGTTTCTTGAGGGACTGCTAAACAAACAACTTCATGCTATATTGTATAGCAAGAAACATATGACCCTAGAAGAGTGTGTGTCAGATGCTATTGACTTGGGAGACAATTGTGATATTTTCAATGAAGAATATTTCCCTAAGGATAATCAAAGTGAGAAAACATCATCCACCAAACCAGCACAAGTAGCAATGACTATTGCAGCACCACTACAACCATAGAAGACATGCTCAAACAAATAAATGTAATGATGAATAACATGTAAAAAACACCTATGAGGGGACCAGGACAAGGGATACCTCAACAGGGACAACCAATTAGGCCGCAAAAATGGTGTGCAATCGAGGGTAAATGGACTAACCATGAGACCAATGAGTGCTATTACCGAGCCAAGTATAATGGGAATGTTCAATATGTGCCTATGAGGCCACAAGGACAACCCACGTATAGATATCAGCCTAATATGACCCCAGATCAAAGACCACCAATGGGTATGGAAAGACCTCAACCCATGATGGGTCAATAACCTCCATATCTGGACATCATGCAGTGCCTGTAAAGTACATGCACTCAGAGGGAGTCATAGATGAACAAGCACTAGTTCCTGCTACACCCTATGTTGAGCGTAGTTCATATACAATAATAGTAGAAGGAGAGTGGTCTAATTCACATCCACCACCATCAATGGAAGAACCTGCAACTTATACTACACCAAAGCTTGCACCGGTGTACTATGTAGCTAATCAAGGTGTTAGACCTCCAATGGTAAGACCCATGATTAAGCCAAGGTTTGGAAACTTCCATAATTGTGGTGCAGATGATCACTGGAAAAATGAATGTCCAGATCCTGACAAGAACATTAAGCCAGTTGAAGCTTTTTGTATACAATGTTGCAAAAAGGGAGGACACTTCCCTGAAGATTATCCAAAAAATCCTTTAAACAAGGGTAAAACAGTAGTGAACATAGTCCAAGTGATACCTAGTAGCTCATGTGAGAGTGAACCTATTGTTCCAATCAAGGTAATCACCAGAGCCCAGGCTAAGAAAAAGAAACATAACTCCTCTAATGATTCGAAGAATACTAAAATTTCCTCTCAAAAGACCAAGAGAAGAAGACGCCAAAGGTATGAGATGAGAAAACAGAAACAAAGGGCTAAAATCGAGAAGAAAGCCAAGAAACTATTCCTGGAAAAAATGAAGGAAACCACGGTGAAATCTGGAGGATCGATTTTGGTAGACAAAATTTTTGAGCCAATCAATACAGCCTTGGAAGCTTACCAAGTGGGACTTAAAGCAGGCCAAAACATGAAAAAAAAAACCAAAAAACTATCCTTCTCTAGATATGAAAGCACCTAAGCTTGAAGCTTATCAAAATATAGTAAGAATTACTTAAGAGATGCTGAAAAAACAAAAACCCAAGCTCGCGAGTATAGCAAAACTTAAGGGGCTTGTGGTAGGAACCAGTAAAGAGAAATCCGAAGTGGTGGTAGAACCCCACCTTGAAACTAAAAAGCCAAAACTCATAGCCTGACAGTGAAGATGCCTTAGATGGAATTCCGTTCGTGGAAGAAGACTGGCCATGACGCTTATGAAAAAAAGTTAGAGAGATTAATGATGGGAGCTTAACACTAGGTTGGTAATGGGACACTTTTATGTCCTAGGACACTTTTATGTCCTGTTAAGTGACCATTTTCCTTGAATTATGTCAAGAGTTTCAAAATGGATTTTGAGGTGCTATCTATCTAGAAAGTTGTCTCATGAGCTGGCAAAAACTCGACATTTTTTTGGAATATCAATTCCATCTTTAACCTTGTCCTTGCACAACATTTCACAACCTAAACTGTGTGAAAAAACGGGTCCTGTTTTTTGTTTTTTTCAACTTTTTGCAACTATAACACTCTAGAATTCATGTTTGTGAGGTATATAATGCTAGAGAACTATCTTTAGTAGTCCTCAACATGTCCTGATGCTTCTAGGGAGAAATAAATGTTAAAGTTGTAAGTTATGACCAAATTACAAAAATTGTCAAATGCTGTTTTTTAGCCAATTTTAGCTCTTCTATGATTTTTTTGGTGGCTTTCATGATATCCAAATGCACTTTTGATTTTCTATGTCGCATATTGTAACATAAAGCTAATATTCCTTGAGTTTTGGGGCACCTAATACCCTATTTTGCATAGTAGACAACGATGGTTGATTTTTTCAATTATAGAAGAAAACGAAACATTCTAATATATCAAGTATAGCTTTTTCAATATTGTTAGTTTCTTGTGACAACTACATGCATTTTGTAGATAGGAACCATATGTAGTCATAAGGATCAAATTTGGCTAGATATTGAATAGTTTCTATGGGATTCTACAACTCATATTGCTGAACCCAGTTTTTTCATGTTTGCTGTATTTAGCACTTCATCTTTGTCCCCAAGATTCCCCTTGGTAAGAGATGTATTATTCTTTTGACATGCTCCATGGCTATTTATGAGCCTAAAGGACAATAGGGAACTAAGAAAAGATGCATATATTATTTGTATTGAGCGTGGCTGTAGAAACTTTGATGATAGGTTTGCAGAATGGTAAAAATTCAACTTTTTTGTACCTATTTCTTTTGGCAAAACAAAAAATAGTGAGTGAGAAGCAATCATATGTTCTGATCACCAACCCATTGAAGTTAACTAGGGAATTTATCTCAAGTCCTACAAAAATCCCTAATCTTATTTTTATGCAACAAAACGTAAGAAATGACTGTTTTGATGAAAATGTACTGGTCCATCAACTTTCGAGGCTTGGTGTGACCAAAAGATGAGAGATTTTACAAGTTTCTTATTTTTTTCCATGTGTAGTGGGCCTTGAACTATAACCTCATGAAAGGATTTTACAAAATGAGTGGATCTACTATGGTTTTGGAGGTTTTTTTCAAAACCCGGAAAGGACACTTTTATGTCCTGTTAGGTTACCAACCTAGTGTTAACTTTGAAGTCAACTCCTATAGAGGAAGTTTGGTTAGACAATCTACCTCCTGATATGGACATGGATGTATAATCCTTGTATGGGGATTACGGCTCTGAAGCTTCAGGAATGTCTAAACCAATGACTATGAAAACACTACCCTCTTACTTGGAAGATAACGAAGACAAATCCATAGTGTGTAAAACCACTCAGATAAAAAGAGCGGAACATACCCTAGAGGTAGACAACATCCATTCAATCATGTCTACACCCATTCAATGCACTCTTACCTTAGGAGAACTGTTAAAAAGCAGACCATATTTATGGAATGATCTACAAGAAACTCTAGAGAAGGTGGGGATAACAAGGCTAATCGCAAATTTTTTGGAAAAATTGAAACACGAATTGGATAACAAAGAGATAAGATCCGTCCCAATGAACAAAGTCGGAAAATACTACGAAGGGGGAGAAGGAAACACAACCCTTCCAGGGAGATATAATAATGTAAAAACCACGGTGATACGGGATAGTGGGGCAGGCATAGCCATAGCCACGAAAGCAGTATGGGAATCATGGGAAAAACCAGCCATTAGACAAACTCAAATGAAACTGCAATTGGCTGATGGACACATCAAAAAACCCTTAGGACTGCTTTAAAAAATGATAGTTAATTCCCGTGGAATTGATTATCAACATACTTTTGCAATAGTGGAATTTGAAAAGAAACTCAATTATGAAATCATCTTGGGAAGACCTTTCATGCGACAAGTACAACTCATCCACGATTGGGGAAACAATTCTCTGTACTTGAAGCAAGTGGGATCAATAACAAGGGTTAATCTAAAAGATCACACTTATATAGATGTCATGAAAACACCCATACAAGAATTTGACTCGGTCTCTTTGGCTGGAACTAAGCTTCCATCTTGGTTGAACAAAGACACGCCTATTTAAATGTGTGGAGCCTCAAAAAACGGGAGCTTAAAACGAGAAGAACGTATCTTAAAAATGGATTGCACAGATGAATCTTATGTTCCTAAACCCTTTCCGGAGCATTTGTTTGAGCCGTTTGAGTGGACTCAAATTTTAGCAACAATGGATGTGTGTGTAAATACGTCTATGCCTACTCAATTTTGCAATGAGGACGGCTATGAAATAATTCCCATACAAATGATCTCAACCCTTCACATTGAAGATGAAATTAAGGAATCCAAGGACTTAATGAAAGCTCAACAACTCTTTTCAGACCTCTACTATGATGCAACAAACGAGTTTAGAAGAACATTCAGCTACCTCTAATAATTTGCGGTCGGAAAAAGAACATGTGAGAGCTAAACTACTCATGAAAGGAGGGGTGGAAAAGTTTTTTGACTTTCCAAATCAGAAAGCGAGAAGATAAAAATAATATAGAAGAAAAAGAGACTCCAAAAACTTGAAATCTAAGCCCATGCCATCAGTCTCTAGTAGAACACAGTTTCTGATGCAAATAGATGCACATGATTGTGTCAAAGACAAAATCACTGGTAGATATCTTTCAAAAGAAAATCAAGAAATATCAAAAACATTGAGAAAAACGAGAAAGGAAACTCAAGCAAACCTAAATACGAGAACAAGGATTCAACCATGACACGAGTTGAACGAAGAAAGAAGTATCAAGAGTTGAAGAAAGCTCTAAAGGAGATGTATACCACTGAAATGGAAACCACCGAGGAGGAAGGTAAGGATGTACCGAGTGTTCCATCCCATTACAAGAAATATACTCTCCAAGACCGAAAGATCATAGTTGAAGAACCTGTCAAGGAACTAAGAAAATAGGGCGAGTCCTACAAAGGACCTGAAAAGGCAAAAAACGATAGATCTAGCCGCGGGCCAGGAGAAGAGCCTAGACCTACCTACATTGCAAAAAACAAACTGACGAAAGAAGATGAAGAGATTTTATTAGGCTTACTGAAAGAATACTAAGATATCTTTGCTTGGTCTTATAAGGATCTCAAGGGTCTGTCAGCATACCATACTTATGAGAGATGATGCGAAACCAAGCAGATAGAGGCCATATACGTATAATGAAACATTTTCCAAAAAGATCAAAGAAGAGATAGAAAATTTCAAGGAAGCCAAATTCATTTATTAAATTGAACACACAGATTGGGTGTCTCCAATTGTGGTAGACCCAAGAAAAATGGAAAATTAAGAGTGTGTGTAAATCGCAAGAAAGTGAATGCAGCTACCATTAGAGACAACTTTCCTCTTCCAATCATTGAGCATGTTTTAGAACGAGTTGCAAGAAAAGAAGATTATTAGCTTTTAGATGGCTTTTCGAGATACAATCAACTGTTGGTTGACCCCAAAGATCAACATAAAACTGCCTTTGCAACTGAATGGGGTATTTTTGCCTATCGGGTTGTGCCTTCTGGGTTAACTAAGGCTCCTGCCACCTTTCAAAGATTGATGAGCCATGCTTTTAAGGAATATCTTTGGAATTTCTTGGAAGTATATATGGATGATCTATGTGTACATTCATCAATCTCGGCTAATCATTTTGAACACCTGAAAAAGGTATTCGAAAAATGTTGACTTTATAGGATTTGCTTAAATCCTAAAAAGTGCACATTTATAGGCAGACAAGGAAAAATTCTTGGACATATAGTGTCTAAAAATGGCATGGCTACTAATATGAATAAAATTCATGTTATTGCCGAATTTCCTAGACCGACAACAGCCAAAGGGGTTCAAGATTTCTTGGGACATTGTGGATATTACAGATGATTCATTTACATGTACGCTATGATTGCAAAACCCATGTACAACTTAATTACACTCTTTGAATGGAATGATGAGTGCGAATAATCCTTCATGAAGCTAAACAAGCTCTCACTTCAGCCCCAATATTGAAAGCACCATATTGGAATAAGATATTCTACATACATGTAGATGCTTCCAATTTTTCCATTGGGTGTATACTAGCTCAACCAGGAGACGGAAGAATTGATTTTCCTATTTTTTATGCTAGTGGACAGTTGGATATGGTAGAGAAAAACTTTACAACCACCAAAATGAAAGGATTAGGAATGATCTATGCCATAAAAAAGTATAGACATTACCTATTAGCAAACAAATTTGTGTTCTTTGTGGACCACCAAGCCTTATTGTACTTGGTCAACAAGCCATGCAACACAGGAAGAATAGTGAGATGGTTCATTCTTCTTTTGGAATTTGATTTCACTGTAGTTGTGAAAAAGGGAACCACTCACCAAAGAGAAGATCATTTATCAAGGATTATTTTAGGAGAACCATTGAAAGGGGTAGACGATGATCTACTAGATGCATATTTGTTCTCCGTGAAAATGATATCCCAATGGTAAAAAAATATGGTTTCTTTTGATGGCCATAGCTCAAGTGGATTTGCAAATACCATCCTATTACAACCGAATTAATTGGGCAATCGGCTATGTATCAATTACGAGCTGGAAGGCTATACAAAAGAAATTAGGATGGAATATTGATTTTGTGTATTAATCCTGAAGAGAAAACCCAATACCTAAGTCAATCACATATTACCATAGTGGGACTTCACTTTCCGGAAGACCAAACTATGCAACGGATCTTGAGACTTGGAGTATTTTGGCCAACCATGAGGAGTGACATTCACTCATTTGTGAAAAAATATCCTCAATGCCGAAAACAAGCACCCATACCTCATGTGACATTGTTATAAATATCACTCGTTCCTAAGTGAAGTAACTATCTAGTTACTTACATATTAAGCCAAACATTTCCTGAGGATATGAGTAAATGCCGCCAAAGAGAAATTGAAACTGAAGCAAGAGACTATGCTCTTATTGGAAACCAATTGTATCGAAGAGGGAAGGATCAACATCTGCGCCTTTATGCAAATGAAGACGAATATATTCCCATTATAGAACAAGCACATGTTGGATTAGCTGGAGGTCACTTTTCTAGTGAAACCACCGTGAGAGCAATCTTGATGGTAGACATATGGTGGCCAACACTTTTTGCAGATGCCAAAGAATATGTTCAAAGGTGTGATGCATGTCAACGAGAAAAAATGCCAACCCGTGTAGATAGCATGCCTTTAAGACCAATGATGGGGGCTACAGCTTTTGCAAAATGGGGTATAGACTTTGTTGGGCCAATACAACCACCTACTATAGAACCCAAGCTCAATATATCATTGTAGCTACGGACTATTTGACCAAGTGGACATAGGCTAAAGCAACCCAAAAGAATGATGCTAGAACCACAACCGCATTCTTGTATGAGAATGTGTTCACAAGGTATGGATTGCCAATAGAAATTGTCAGTGATATGGGAACTCATTTTCTCAATGAGGTAATTGAGTATCTGCCTAATGAATTTATGGTCATCCATAACAAATCGTCTCCCTATCACCCACAAGCAAATGGACAAGCTGAGCACATGAATAAAACTCTTAGCTTAGTATTGACTAAAGTGGTTAGTTCAGGATGGCCCGCTTGGGAAATGAATCTCCATGCCGCTCTATGGGCTTATAGAGTTTCATTCATTACAAATTTAAATGCTACACCCTTTAACCTTGTTTATGGTCTTTATGCAGCCGATAGAATTTCTATTTCCGACACTAAGGGTAGCTAAGGATCTTGAGTGGACTGGACATGAATTGTCAGAGAGGGTTGAAGATTTAAGAAAGCTTGATGAGCAAAGTCTAACAGCTGTAGCTTACATCTATGCACAAAAGTGGAAACAAAAACAGTTTTTTGATTCCCATTTAGTCACAAAAACTTTAAAAAAGGAGACTTAGTTTTAGTCTACTCCCTTAAACAACACATTCCCAAGTTTAAGGAAAAGGGAAACATACCATTTATCATTGAGGATGTATCCCCAAGTGGAGCAATTAAGTTGTCCACTGTAGATGGCTAATTGGAGTAGTGGATGTCGCTTAAAGAAGTACAATTTTCCATTAGCCAATGAATTGCTAGAAAAGATTTATGTAGCAAAGCAGAGAAAGATGAAACGACAGTAGGTCATTGAGGAAGCACAAGAGGAAGCTCGGATTTGAGTACTCAAAAGGAAAGCTGGTCTCCAAAATCAACAAATACCTATTCCCATCAACACTCTAGAACTAAATGAACGACTATGGGAATTGCAGAAGGATGCAGTGTCAACAGATGAATAATGGTTAGATGGAATGGACCTTCGCATCAATGTACAGCTGAACAATCATAGCACAAATGCATTGGTCGATACAGGAGCTAGAGTAAATGCAGTCAATTATTCCATGTACAAGAAAGCAACGAATCAGTCTTTGACATCAGGAATATCGGCTATCAAAGGATGCAACAAGAACCCAACACCGACATTGGGAGTAGTCAACTTAAATGTGATAGTACATGGATGTTCATGCCCTCATCAATTTGTATGCTTACCAGATGAACACATGAAATGAAACAATGATTCTTGGAATCTCATGGATGCGAACGTACAAGGCGGTACTAAATTGGGATACCAATCAACTCAAGCTATCACCTAAAGGTGGACAACTCATTGTTCCAATTGCACCAAGCAAAGAGGAAGGGAAAAAAGGTTACCAGCAAAAGAAACCAGGAAGCAATCAATCTTCTCCATCCTATAGACAAGCAAATGCTATAAGTAGCATGCAAGGAGTCAAGCATGTCAGGGTACCAAAAGTACAACTCAAGAACAAGCCGTTTCAAATTTGGGTACCCAAAACATCATCTACTGTACGAAAGAAGGTTCCAAAGTTAAAAACACAAAGAAGAGCATCTTCGAGCAGGGAACCTAACACAAGATGGTTTTGGAGGAAAAAGGAGCACTTATCTTCTCTGCAAATCGTACAGTCGGTGAAGCAATGGAGAGTTAAGACTCAAAACACTCAACCACAACAATTTATCAAAGAGAAACCAAGATACGAATGGCGAGTTAAAGTTCAACAACCGTCATCATTGATGCTGACAACTGAAATCAGCGTGCCGAAGCATCCTGACGGTACAATAAAGCAAAGAGCACACAAGCTACAAGATTTTCTCTTTAAGAAATAGCAATAGGAAACCTCGACCACAGAAACCCTTGAGTTAATTACTCAAGACCCAACTCCTGTACAGCATAATGGTTTGAATTGCATTGATCTTCAAAGCATGGTAGAGCCAACGAAGGCTATGCATAGACACGTTTGTTCAACCCATGCACACAGTCGTCCCAGAGTACACCATCTAGGAGTGGTGGCAGGGAACTAAGTAATCAAGGGAAATGTCGAAGAGGGAGGAATAAAGTTGGATGTTAACATGTGATGTTTTGCAAAATTACCTAATAATGCCCTTACAAAATCATCAACAAGGACATTGAACTGATAACTTGGATGTTAACGTGACATTTGTTGCAAAATTACCTAATAATGCCCTTACAAAATCATCAACAGGGAAAATTGAACTGATAACATCTCCCCGATGAGTGTAACTGGTGTATATACTATAAAAATATATACAAAAAATATCCATTTTTGCTTATTTTCATCATTTGTCTTGATATTCGGACTTAAAAATGGAGAAATCCACCAAAAAACAATAAAGCAGTGTGTCTCAATGGATTTTCTTAATTGTTGATTTTTCACTTTGCTTTTTTAGCGCATTTTATTATTTTTCTTTGATTTTTTAATAAACAAGCCAAAAATTAATAATAAATAGCAAATGAGCTCAGATGGAGAAACAAAAGATACGCTAATGATCAGAAGGACAAGGCGAACAGGCACAAAAATTTTCAATCGAATCAACAAATGGAAGCGGGAAGCCTAATTAGGCCGCCAAGGCCTACTTTCGCAAATTCTTGCAGAATGAGCTAACGGAATCCGATTGAAGACATTTTTGAGTCTAACATAGATTTCACGGCCTCATAAGACTAACAGGATAATTTGGGGGAAAATAGTTTGGGAAGTCCGAGTATAGATCGATATCCAAGGTAGCCCAAAATCACCTCATTTCCACTAGTCACTCTTGGAGGAGAGAGCTTTCTACCTTCTTCGTGCGCGATTTCCGGAGTCTACAATCGTCCATTTACAGCGCTGTCTCACATGAGACATGAGAGGTAAGTTCTAAACTTATCAATGAATAATTCTATATGGCCGGGTAGCAAGTCTAGGCTCAGGAAAAAAACCCTAGAAACCCAGCTGTGCACGAAGTCCTACAACACAAAAGTGACCATAGCGGCCAATCATCTCAACCAAATTGGACGAGACTTGAACTGTAGCATGCCCCGATATATTAGAACACTTCAGTACAAACTCTATACCTCATCCGTACCCTCAATCACATGGCACCATGTCATCAATTTCTTTGACATCTGAACATTCCAAATCAATATCTTTCGGATTCCATTCCATTTCATCATCAAAGTTGAGCTCATTTTTTTCAATTGCTTCGTGTGTTTGAGAACATTCAAAGCTTTTTCAGTGGGATGTGGGCCTAACTTTGCTGGCTTATGCAGAAGTTACATGTTACAAAATACATACACCAAGTTCGCAGCTCCTTTAGGACTTAATCGATTTCGTTTTTTAATATGCACGAAAGAAAATGAAGACCAATTTATTTCATAGTGACCACTTGAGGCGACAATAGACAATACTCTCACAGCCACATGTTGAAGTTTCACTTTTTCTCCACTATACTCTTTCCACCAAACTGGTGCGCTCATAGTCTTGATGGCATCTATATGCCAAGGATCCCCAAACATTCCTTCTCTACTAGTATAGGCCGTCTTCTATGTGTATGCTACCTATCCATCCACATTGCATAATAGTTGGGCACACACTTTGTTGAAATCACTGATCACTTCATTGTTTGAAGATTGATCGTGCATGTGAAGCTTGGGATCTAAGGCGAACCCTACTCCATGTAAAGGAGTATGCAACTGCTCCCATCGTCCTGTGACAAATGACATCATCACGGCTTTCTCTTTTCTTGCATATGATGTATAGTCTTTTAACTTGTGAGGGGCTTCATGCATGTACCAGTAAACCCGTCCAAAGATAAATTTGTCCACTAATCGTATTAGATGAGTGAAGGGTTCTGTAAAAGTAACAATTTTGTCTACATTTCTCCAAAAAATAGGAGAGTTTACAAGTTGATAGCATTTGGAAGCAACATGTTCATACTTGGGATATTTATCAATCCAAATGTCCCATCTTCTATCTGTGGCTATTTCAACAAGGGCTGCTTTAACCTGATGCAGTGTAGAGAGAACGTAATACGCTATCGCAAAATGGGTCACACAAAAATCTATAAATTTTTTGTTGGGGACTTTGCTCTAAATAAAGCGTAAGAAAATGAATGCTCTCTTATAAACTTCATGAAGTGGTTTGCATCTAGAAGAGTTTTCTTATTAAAAGGAACTTTTCCAAAGTCCTTCAAGAGAAGATTCAAAGTGTGAGCAGCACATGGAACTCATGTAATCTCTGGATACTTTGCTTCAATTGCTTTTCCAACTGCTTTGTAGTTAGATGCATTATTTGTGACAATAGATGTGACATTTTTAGGTTCCCCTGCTCTTCTGATCGAATGCTCATATACACCAGCAAGATATCCGCTACTTTTCTCTTTCAGGGATGTGTCGATCGCTTCAAGAAAGATGGATCCTCTCGGACAAATCAACATCACATTAGTCAAAGGTTACTTATGACAACTTGTCCAACCATCTAGAGTGATTGTGCATCCATACTGTGGCACATAATCAATATTTGTGTGCTTTAAAATATTCTCTGATGTAGTTTTCATTTTATCTAAATATTTTGTACGTATTTTATTATAATCAGGTACCACGAAACCCTTCTTTGCTGTGCTCATTAAAGAATCTTTGAAGATAGGATTTTGAATGACATTAAAAGGAATTCCACATGCAAAAAATGATGGCGTCCACTTAAGATGGAGTTCAAGCAGCCATTGTTTATCAAATTCCTGATGCAAAGTAGAACCACGTGGTGCAAGTTCTCCTCCAGTCCATGCTTCACTTCGGCTTATGTTAGCAGAGCTTGCGGTAGGGTTAGAGCTACAAGCCCCAACAAAGGATGAATGACACCCTCCTTGATTATAAGCAAGGATCGAGGGAGGGTTTTGATCATTTTCGAGTGTCATCTCCACGTCCCTAGCCATAGATGAAGCCATCATTTTGGGACCACCCTTTTTTTTGCCCTCAAGATGTGCTTTCTTTGCCCTAAGCGCCCACTCATGAAATTTTTCTTTGATACCTCTTGTGAACATAGTTCAACACACAACAAGTAACTCCTAATTTTAACTATCTAACGTAAGTTGCTTCTAAGTGTAAACCATAGTTCGACACAAAGCAAATAACTACAAACTTTAACTATCTTAAATCACTTCCAAGTATGAGTTTCCTCTACACAAAGCAAGTAATTACTAACCACTTTACTTAATTTACATCCCAATGTAAGGTATACTTCACACACAGCAGATAAATTTTAAACTCAAAACTCCATAGCTTAGAAAAAACTACATTTAACTAATTTAACTTTTTATCATACGCTCTAACTTTTTACTAAAAAGAATATATAACTAAATTTAAAATGGATTTTTAAATATCTTTTTTTGATGTTGTAAAGCTCACCTAATAGATGAGATAAGGGGGAAGAGAGATCAATAGAATGAAGAAAACAATCCTTTTTCATGGTATATTAATGACTATATTTCAATCAAAATACGTATTTTTATCAAAAGAGGAATCTCAAACTCCGAGCGAGTTTTCTTGAGCAATCCCTAAACCAAGCAAAACATGGAAAAAAATATACATAAAATATCACAGAGCATTGAGGGTTTTTTCATTACTTTTAAGCATCATAACGAGAGGGTGAAAGTATGCGTTTCAATCTAATTCAAACTTTTTTTGTTAGAGGTTAAGCCTTGCTCGCCAACATAATGAAGTTGATGGATGTTCTCAAAACACGATGGACATTCAAAAAGAAAATGTATACTCCCAACTTGAAGACCCTATCCCTCCAATACCAAAAATCTCTCGTATATAAAATCTTTGTCTTTTTCTAATATATTAGTCTGTAATAAGGGTAAAGTAATATGAGCTTGATATCATGCAAATAAGTTGGATAATTACATGGCCTCGTAGGCTCAATGCCAATATAGCCTTTCCGGAAACATCATAGCCATATGCATGTGTGGCACAGAATTCTAGCATCGTACTATTAAACAACTTCATTTGCAAGCCTTCTCATTTTGAGACAACCATTTAAGCAAAGGCCAGGCAACATATTTGGTACTACCTTTTGTGAACAAGTTTAGAGCAGGGTCACACTGTCAATTACTTTTTCTAATAATTATGCCTTGATGGTCATGTGAGAGAAGGCTTTGAGCATAGTAGAAATGTGCAACGGCTTTTGGAACTATGTATTGCAATTAAAGGGTTTGAGTGGTGCAGCGTTTATAAGATGCCGGATACTGCGAGCTTTTCTAAGATGTCAGATGTCAGCTTTTTAATATTGTGGGCTCACAAGGTGACAAACAAAGAAATCAAGGGCTGCCCTCATCATTTGCAGCAGCCTGATTAGAGATGAGGGTTGGGCCACAGAGAGAGAGAGGGGGGGGGGGGGGGGGGGGGGGGGGGGGGGGGGGACGGCACCAGATGGATGCGTGCATAGATCACCATGCAAATAGCAATGAATGCAAGGGATGATGTGGTAGTATGATCTTGCAAGATTGGGGGTGAGAGGCTTGTCGGGCAAAGGTAGCACCACCACGCTCCCTACTCCCACCTAAAAAATCATAAAAGTGCTAATTTTGGCCAAAAAACAGGATTATGCAATTCTTGTAAATTGGTCATAACTTTCAATTTTAACACTTAGCTCTCCCTACAAGCATCAAAACATGGTGACAACTATGAAGGCCTAACCTCTAGCCATCGAAACCTCACAAACATGAAGTTTAGAGTGGTATAGTTGCCAAAAATTGAAAAAAGCCAAAAACAAGACCCGTTTTTTCACACAGTTTAGGTTCAAAAATATTGTGCAAGAGTAAGGTTAATGGTGAGATCGATACTCAAAAAAAAATGCTAAGTTTTTTTCAGCTCATAAGGCAACTTTGTGGATATATAGCACTTGGAAATTCATTTTCATACTCTTCAAATAATTCAAGCAAAATGGTCACTTAACAGGACACAAAAAAGTCCAAGGACATAAACGTGTCATGTTACCATTCTAGTGTTAAGACATTATCACTTCCCTTTAACTGTCAAGATGGTTAGTAGATGGCATACAGCTAAGGGAAGGAAACTCAATAAGAAACAAATTCAAGGATATTCTCAAGAAGAATCACAGCTTAAGATTCGCAATTGCATAGGAGCAATGTCATTTATGCTAGCAACACCCAAGAAAAAGTCCCTAAAGGAAAAGCTAGCAGAATGTTTGCCCTACCAATTGGAAGAAGAATCACTCGGAGAGGCCAATAAAGCTATACTAGCAAGGAGCAGCTTGAGGCCCAACAAGTCACCATCTACAATGGAATATTCAAGAGTGCTAATGGGCCAAAATTCACATCCACCTATTACCAAAGAAGGAACAGATCTTGCCAAGGCCCCCACCATCAAACCACTACTAGAGAAAGTTGGCCTCAAGAAATTTATAGAGCTGCCACCCTGTAAGGTAGAATTCCAGAGGGTGTATGAGTTGATAGCCACCATCAAAGAAGATGGCACGACAAAAAATTTGATCTAAACAACACGTCGATGGAGGTCAACCTCATAGAGGAAACAATGGCACACACTTTAAATCTACCAAGGGAGTAGCATACAATGCGACATGGACATTTGGCCACCATAAATATCTTCTCAAGCCAGTTAGTATCATTCGTTGATTCAAATCTAAAGGAAGTGGTGGATGCTATGAGATTATACCACCAATATTTCCACTTCATAGGAGTGAGATATACATGCCCTATCCACGATGTCACTTCTATATCCATGCAGATATACATGCCCTATCCATGATGTTGCTTCTAAATTCATGCAAGCCTATAGGAAATTGGGCAGCCTGAAGGTGAACCATGCCCAATACGTTCACGATACTCACCAGATTGATAAGGCCTACAACAATGACATATATAATATATCTTGAGGTGGTCACTCGGTTGGCATATTATTCCATTGGCCAAGCAAAACATCTACCTCTTTCTCCTGCTCAGAATGATTGGTCAATTAACCCATTGGAGGATGACGACCCATCACCACCTCCAAGGTCCACATGAACATCTGAAAGATTGGGAAGAAGATTAGTTCAAGTGAGATAACTTGAAGGAGACATCATAGTGTCCACAACCACCCATCAAGATGAAGAAGCAAATGAAGATTTAGAAGAATACACTAATGCAAAGGAGCAACCATCTGCATGACCTCAAGAAGAAAAGAAACGAAAGGCTAAAGGAAAGTGTTAGAAGCGGCTAACGGCTACACCAATTATGCACCAAGTTGTGGATATGTTATGGATGTACACAATATTTACTTTTCATTGTATAGGGCTTGGGCTCATTTAGGAGTTCCAAATTTGTATGAGTCTAGGCTAGAGAGCTCACTTTATCCCATAGTTGAAGGGTTTGAGGCCCAAAACTATAAAAGAGCCCTATGCTTAATGAGAGGTCATTCTTGAGTGGTCCTTTTGAGAACTCTCTCCCTAGAGGAGGTCTTGATGGCCTAGCCTTTGAGCTTAATGCCCATGCTTAGAAGGCTAGTGCTAATCACATGTAATTAGTGTAATCCTCTCTTAATTAATCTAGTCTTCATTATGTTGTCAATCATGTTTATCTACTTTCTTTCATTGTTTTGAAGTGTTTATCTTCTCTAATCTAACTCTTACTTATGCTAAGCTTCTCCGATTAGTGGAGTCCTTATCTAACTCTCTCGATTAAGCGGAGTGGGTGTACTCATGATTGAGGGATTAGAGTTGCCCTCTAATGGTGTGCTTGTGTGTGTGTAGGTTTAAGAAGCCTTGAGCTTAATTTGATTATGTGTGACTTGATTTGGACACCATGATGGGCATGGTTGGGGTGGCCGACTTGAATGCGATCTTGTGTGCTTAATCGTCAATGCATGTAATTAGAGTTGTGCTTGAGAGATTCCAAGATTAGTGTGTTTCACTTCGTTGCTTGGTGTGTGTAGATGATTGCTTGAAGTTGATGCTTGATGTGCGATTAGCATTAGTTGATTTGGGATTATTTTTATTTGCATTGGAAGATGCACGCTCTTGAATCCTCTCAATCTTTGCATCCGATGACGCTCTCGCACATTCTTTGTGTGATGCCTCCAAGCCCTAGCCGGGTCATGCTCTCTCTCTCCGGATTGATAGATTTGTGGGAGATTGCCTATGCTATGCAAATACCTTCAAAGTAGCATCCTCCGCATAACCCTTCAGCAACACGTTTTTTGTTGCCCCGTATTGTGCTAATAGTGCCCTCAAGGTCCTATCCACCCTCATGCAAGCGATACATCCCCCATCATGCACAAATCCCCCATCATCCCTCTCTCTCTCTCTCTCTCTCTCTCTCTCTCTCTCTCTCTCCCTTCTTGTACCAGAAGAAGTTTTATAAAAATTCTTACAATAATTCCCACATTGTGACTTACCTCAACATCATTAGCTTCTGTGAGGGAGGCATTGCATACCTAGCTAGGTACGATTGGGGTAGGGGACCGCAGGCCCGGTGGGGGGGGACGGTGGTCCTCTGACCCCAATCGCACCTAGCTAGGTATGTGCTGCCTCTCGAGCGGAAGGTCATGATGTTATGTATTGTATAAAAAACACTAAAAAAGAGTCCGTTTAACTAATTGAGGAAATGTTTAAATCTTCTTGTGTTAAGGGGAGCTACACTTTTCTACCTTGAGTCACAAAAGAGTCTTGAAAACCGGTTTGGCATTGTCATCCTGATACTTGAAAAAGATATCATATTATAATTCAAAGATAGAGATTCTTAAAGACGAGCAAAAATATTGAATAGTCATTTAAAGGCAATGCCAGAATTATGATGACCCACTTCCACACACATAAACTTCTTGTGAATTAATGACAAAATTCTTTTTACCTCAGAGGCATGCTACACATTTTCAGTTCTTGTAAAACTTTCATGTGTATAAATGTGATGTTGTTGCCATAGACGGTAGGTTTTGCCATCATTCTAGGCAATGGCATTGAAATTTGATAGGCTCAAGTACTCCCTTGCAAAACGACCTTTGGGTCCCGTAGGCTGCCTACAATGATGACTAATTTATGGCTTTGACAGGGGGACAAGTACTCTCACTCAAGCACACATCCTCTCCAACTTTGTCTTCTTGCCTTGAATTAGTGAAGGCCTTGATTTCGACCTACCTCAGTGGACGGTGATGATTGGTCCACATGGCTCACTCCCTAGACAGTTCATGGCGGCAAGCTCGATTTTGCTGCAAATATTTTGGCCGCCTAGCAGTCCTCCAACAGCGCCCACGCCCCCATTTGCTACCACACCATTTTCTACAACCGTGCATGCTCTCCTCTAGCTGCACCTTGAAGGTTGAAGGCCTCTTCCTAACCTTGGGATTGATTAAGTTTCTGCCTCAGCCGTTTTGTTACATGCAGGGCACTCAAGTCTGCATGCACATCAATGCTTCTACAATACACCACATGAATATGCGCTTTGCAATCCTTAGCGCAATCATCAATAGGGTTGCATCATCAATCTCAGCCGCATTGGGCCGCCAGCTTCTTACGGCACCCCTCTCTCTCTCTCTCTCTCTCTCTCTCTCTCTCTCTCTCTCTCTCTCTCTCTCTCTCTCTCTCTCTCTCTCTCTCTCTCTCTCTCTCTCTCTAGCAGCGCGCGCCGGTGCGCGGTGCTAGAGAGACATTACATCAAGCCAGTGTTTGGGAAAAATTGGTCTCTTAGCTTAATATTCTGGCGTTTTCAATTTTAAAAATGCCGGTTGAAGGCAAAGGGAAGAGGAGAAATTCCCTCCCAAAATAGAGAAAATTAGTGAAAAAATCCAAAAAAGTAAACCTAATTTTCTAAAATTTCCTCTCAAAAAATTCAAGAAAGGGAATTTTTTATGTTTGGTAAAATGAACTTTCCCGAACACTGCATCAAGCATATATAGGTGCCAACAATTCATGGACAAAAATCCATGAAATGAGTGATGTGATTATGAGAGATGTGTTCATTTACGGTACACGTCATTAAGAAGTTCTTCTTTTAATTTATCTTAAATGGAATTTTGTTTGTTTGTGAAATTGATTTTTCCCAAACACTATTGCGTAGGGATAACCAACGAGTAAAACCATTTGTATAAAAGGTCAATGGCAACGCATCAAAGAATTACCTTCTCCGTGTAGCGATGCATGCTGGCGTACGGGTCCTAGAGGCAAGTAATGTGTAGGGAGGGCCAGGGTGGAGAAACTCAATGTCCATGAAGAGATCCTTATCCCAAAGTAAACAATGGCACAAGAGCTTTTCTTTCTTTCTCTTTCGGCGATGGACAACTCCTTCATTGTCGCTAGTGTCTGGGAAAAATCATTTTCCCAAACATACAAAATTCCTTACCATAAATTTTTCCAAGAGGAGATTTCAAAAAATTGGGTTATTTTTTTCAAAATAAATACACTATTATTCTCTATTTAGGGGCATAATATTAAGTTGAGACACAGTTTTTTTGAACACTAATTGTCGTTGTGACATCAATATTAAGTTGAGACACATTTTTTTTTAACACTAATTGTCGTTGTGACATCAATATTAAGTTTAGACACATATTTTTTGAACACTAATTGTCGTTGTGACATCAATATTAAGTTTAGACATATTTTTTGAACACTAATTGTCGTTGTGACATCAATACGCCCCGTCTCTCTCTCTCTCTCTCTCTCTCTCTCTCTCTCTCTAACAACCCCCATGCCCATGCAACCAAAGGCACAAAACACGTAGAGAGAGAGACTAGTCACTGGTAAGAGCTGAATTCTTTCTTGCTCAAACTCACATGCATGTGTTTTGGGTATCTGGTTGCATGGGCATGGGGGTTGTTAGACACACACACACACACACACAGAGAGAGAGAGAGAGAGAGAGAGAGAGAGAGAGAGATTGGCTTTGAACTCCCTATCGAGTTATTCTATTTTGTGCTACCCATGTTGTTGCAGCTCCTAGATTTTATATCTGCATATGATGGACCTGCTTGCATATGGGTTATGAATGCCCAAATCATCATTCATACCTTCTCACACATCAAATTAATGAAGCTCGTACGGATCTCTTCATGGAGATCCAAAGAGGAGCGCATGTTGGCATACGATCATACGTGGCATACGATCATAGGTGGCACATGCACACACACACACACACACACACTTATACACAAACACACACACACACACACACACACACACACACACACACACACACACACAAGGGGAGAGAGAGAGAGAGAGAGAGAGAGAGAGAGAGAGAGAGAAGATAGAACACTCACATTTGGGTCCAAGAGAAGGATCCAGAAAGAGGGGGCAAGGTAGCAGGAGGGAAGAGATAGATTCAGAGTAGATGGGGAGGGTGGTTGTCGCTCACTATTACTCCATCTTTCACACACACACACACGGATGCCCATGTGAGTTCATGTGCAAAGAGAGATGTAGAAATAAAGAGAGAGAGAGAGAGAGAGAGAGAGAGAGAGAGAGAGAGAGAGGAGTTTGCTTGGAGGTGAAAGAGTGAGGAAAAATAGTTGGCAACCTTGCTTCTGTGTGTACCTGTTGTGGCCATGTAGCAAGCTCTTCCTCCATCTTGTCTTTGCATAGTGTCGCCCTATGCTTGTCCTCTTCATCAACATCCTTTTTCTTGAAGTCTTGCCCCTCCCTCTCCTTCACCCCCTCCAATGGTTTTTACCTTATTTGCATGGTCACCAAGAAGGTCTCTGCCTGATCCTTTAGAAAGATGTCCTGGATTTTTGGGATTAAGGGAGGTGGCAACCTTGTTGATCTTGAATGGCTTGATGGATTGATTTTCAATGACTGTGGCTTTAATCCCCTCCAGCTTGGAAAGGATACAACTACCAACGAAGGTGGAAATCTTTGTGGGGCAAGTATGGAGAGTAGTCCCCTAGTTCCGAGTTGGAGCTCAAGCTAGAGCAACTGCTCCATTCTCTTTTGGAAAGTTGTTAGGTACTCAACTATTGTTGATGGGATGGTTTAAGAGCACGAGATGGGTAGACTTCTTTGACACCGGTACCCAATCTTTGCTCGGGTTTTAGTCTGCTCGAAAAATCTTGCTCGGGCTATGGTAAGACTCGATCAAAATAATATTTCGATCAGATTTCTAAGAAATTATACCATACGGTGTTTTTGCTAATGTGACACCATATAATATGATCAAATAAAAATATGTGTCATATAATACGTCCATTTAAAGCGTATTATACGTACATCCTATAATGTACAATGCAACTTAGCAACTGACTAATTGCACTGTTGTCTGCACAAATTGAAGAGATGAAAGCTCTAAAATTTGGCAGAGTCTGCGATTACAATGTTCACATAAAACACCTCATTGAACTCAATCTCAAGGCTCTAAACACCTTGCGGATGATAGGATCTGTGAGAATTAAGCAAGAAGCAATAGAGACTTGTGTGGGAGAGACAAAGAGAAGATGATAAGCCTTGAGGAGAGCATGGAGAGCTTCTTTTGCCTGAGTATTGCATAGAGCTTCATGAGACAGGAAGAAATAAGTTTCCCTCTTCTCTCCACTGCAACCTTGCAGAAAAACGCAAAAAACTCCCTCTTGCGGTCTCAAATGAAAAAAACTCTGAGCTACAAAGTTGTTTATCTCACCATTTTTAATAAGTTGCATGGGCCCCTTTTATGGAAACGCTTTCTTTTTTAATTTATTCAAAAAATATTCACCTGAAGTTTCGAAGAAGCAATTTTCTATTTTTAAGAGATACTCCTCTCACCTTATCTTTTGCATGGGAGGCTTGTAGACCAATCCCTTATCTCCACATAGCTTTAGATTGAAAAGTTTGGATAATAACACTTTGGCTCTCATTCCCACCTTTTGGTGATGCTTTTTACTTTTGGAGGCTTTTGTGATCCGTTTTGGACTCTTTTGGACTTGTTAATATTCTGTCTTCGCCCCTTAGGAACCCGATTGAATCCTTATCGAATTCAGTTGGCACTTGTGAAGAATGCATTCAAATTTTGGAACTCTTTAGTTCACAAACACATTCCTTTGCCTATTGTATAAAATGGCCCTTCTACTATTTTTATTTTCTCTCACTAGAATGGCCAATTGTAGTAAGAGAAAATTCATTTAAGTAGATCAAAAATGAAATTTGGTGACACTAGCCCACCCTTGAAATCATAGTCGTCCTTGACTATGCTTCTATGCAAGAGATGTATCCTTGGTCCATTGGCTTTTTGCTCAAGATCCACTTTTAGCACATTTGACATCGTTCCAAAGTAGATGCCCAATGTACGTGGTACTTGGGATAAAATATGCCGCAAGTATCTCTACCCTATTAGCACTATCACCTTTTTGTAGTAGTTTGCAAGTCTACTCGGTACTTGGGAGAGATTCTGCTGGGAGTGTGCAACATTTGTTATGCATACCCATTACATTTAAACATTAATGAAGAACTTAAGACAATAGGGTTCAAAAGTGAGAGTCATGTTTTTCTTCATTGCATTTTCATTGAATACATCGATGTAAAAACATTAGGGCTTTGCATGCAATTCATTGTAGGTAGCTACAAGTGACATATTATCCTTCAATTGTGGCTCTTGCATCCCTTTAGCATCTTCAAAAGGGTAGTTTTTAAATTTAATGAGATACTTAGCACCTTGTCATCGTGCAGATTATATGCTCGGGTTGCAACATCCCTTCATGCCCTTCAAATTCTAGAGGATATTTTGGTATTGGCTATTGTGGTGGATCACCTCTTGTAGCCCTGTAGTAGAATCACATGGAATGCATTCTGGATTGGCCAATGAGACGGTACATCAAGTTGAAAATCCGTTTCATTGATTGGCCGTAGAATTTGGAATGGTCCATAATACTTGCGTGCTAATTTTGCATCCTCCCTAGTGTTATGAGAGACATAACATCTTGAAAATCTATTCTAGTAGCATACTCATCTACCATAGAGGTTAGATCATTGTGAGAGGCTATTGACAGAACATTGCATCGAGGTATACATGAGAGTGCATCCGCTACTTGATTGTGCTTACCAAAAATGTGAGCAATGTGAAAATGAAATTGCAAAAGGAGATTTTCCCACCTCATTTGTTTGTCGAAAAGCTTGGTTTGTGTCATGAAGTACTTGAGACTCTGGTGATCTATTTGAATGATAAAGGGCATCCCAAGTAAGTAATGCTTCCACGTATCCAAGGCATGTAAGACAGCTAGAATCTTCTTTTTATAGATGCCAAGAATCATCTTATCGGAGTGCAATCTGCGACTCTCCTCTGCTATGGCCCATGCCCTTCTTGAAGTAGTACCGCTCCAAGACAATTACCACTTGCATCACAATGGACCTCAAATGGCTTTGAGAGGTCTACTAGCACTAAGATGGGTTGAGTCGTGAGTCTCTCATCAAGCTTAGTGAAGGATTTTCTCTCCTTTTCAGTCCATACATACTTGACGCTATTCTTGTGTAATGGTCCTACTATGACCACAAATTGGGACTACGGTGCAATGAAAATTTTAGATTAACTAGAGTAATCAATCAATTGTGTAACATTGAACATATTCAAGCATGACAATTGTAGAGGATGCATTAACTCACGCATCACACACATGTACCAAAGCTGTAAGAAAGAGAGATAGAGGGAGAAGAATTTGTCACTGGTTGAGGGCCAGAATTTTTAGAGCCGACCCCCGCTCCGAAATGACCTTGTATTAATAAATTCTTTTTCTTCAGGAGAGCTTCTGATCAATACAACTGAACATTGAGCATATTCAAGCATGACAATTGCAGAGCATGCATTAACTTAGATTCAACCATGCATCACACGTGTACTAAAACTGTAAGAAAGAGAGAGAGAAGAATTCGACACCAGTTGAGGACCGGACTAATTGGAGCGGACCCACCTTCCGAAAGGACTTTGTATTAGTGGTCGAGCAACAAGCTCCCATCAGGCCCGCTGCCATGAATTGGAGGTTTTTGTGTTGTTTTTTGATAAAAATATTTTTATTGGTTTTCAAGGGCTCCTTTTAGTGACACTTAGCCATCTTGAGAAGTGGGCTAGTGAAAGCATTATAGGGGACATAAATGAGTTTATAACTTTCATCTGGCTTGGAAATGAGAGAAGAGCAAACTTTCACCTTTTCATTTTTTATCTGAATTTTTCAAGGACCCAACGAGATCTTTGTTTGTGAGTCACATCCACCCCCAAGGGGCCCCCCAGGATGCTTGAAGATATTCCCTTTTGAGACAATCTCACATGTCCAAACGGTAGGGTTGAAGTAGTCATTTTTTGATAGGGAGATCAACCTTGACTTATCAATATTACACTTGGAACTCTAGGCCACGAAGAACGATTGCACAATCTCTTGGGCTTTCTTGACAACCTGGGGGTGCGCCTTCAAAAAGAGGAGCAAATATTCTGTGAATAGTTTTGCCAAGGGATGGTCATTTCCTGGTAAATTCAGGTCTTGTCACTCCCCTCACTAGGCATTGGCTTCAAGAATCATGATGAGAGGATGCAACCTGATGGAAAAAAGTAGGGGGGACCAGGGGGACATCCTTGTTTAATCAATATTTTGACCTGGAAGGAGCCCACAATTCTATCATTAAACAAAATCTCTGACTTGTTTCCCCCCCCCCCCCCCCCCCCCCCGGTGCAAATGAGGTGACATATACGAGGCCCAAAGGCTAGGACTTCCATGAAATCTTCTATATATGACCATGTTATTTTGTCGTAAGTCTTATCAAGGTCAAGCTATACCAGAATCCAATCTTGCTTGGTGGAGACCATGTATTCGATGCCCACCATTGCTGCCAAGATTTTGTCATAGATGGACCTTCCTTTAATATACCCTTGCTAATGGGGAGAAACAATCCTATCCATTAGGGGAGCTAGTTTGAGGGCTATTGCCTTGGTAGTAATTTTGTAAGCTACTGACATCATTGTAATAGGGTGCAAATGCTTAAGTTGAGAACAATAGAGTTGTTTGGGGATGGGTTTGATAAGACCTCTCTTCACACTTGTATCCAGCAACCCTTCGGTAATGGCTTGGTTAAACAACCGTGTGAATAGGACCTTGAGATCATACCAAAATTCTTTAAAGAACTTAGCCGTCAACCCATCCTAGCCGGGGGACTTTTCCTTGCCAATAGGTTGTAGTGCTAGTGAACAGTTGTCTTTGGAGAATGCCCTTTCTAGGCGGTTGGCTATTGATTGGGGAACCTTCTTCACAATACTCTCAAGCAAAGTTGCTCAAGCTTCATCCAGTTCCTAGGATTGGATCTTTGGCTGGCCAATAATCTGGCTTAGATAGCTCAACATTAGACTAGCCATCTCATCTTGGTTCTGAAATGTAATCCCATTTCTCATCAAAGAGCGAGTGGACGCGGCCCCAACTCTTCTCGACTTTCAAAGCCCTAAAAAATTTTGCTTGGTTAGAGGCTTACGGTTGTAGGAAGGTCTCCCTAGAGAGAAATTTTGCCTTCTTAATTTCCTCAAGATGCTCATTGGCTAGGTTAGATTTAACTTCAAGCCACCGCTTGTGCTCATTCTCAGTAGCTAGCCTAGCAACCTTTCTTGAGTTCAACAGAGCCATCTCCAATATGATATGCTAGAGGTGTGCCTCACTAGCTTTTTTAATCCAAGGGCTTGAGCTTTTGATCGCTTTTTGAATGCTTCAAGCAATAGATCCCAATCTTTTGGTTTATTGAGATCCACATCTTTCTTGAGCTTACCAATGCTTTCTTGGTGAGGGGATGATCCTCCCACCTAATTCTAACTCCAAGGATTCTGTCGGAGGGGTGGTTAATAACCACCTGAGGTTCCAATTATCTGTCTACAATAAGTAGGACGCCCATGAATCCTTCACTTCCTTCCCTATAGAAAAAAAGATTTTTCCCTATAGCTTGCTTTCTCCTGCTATGAGAATCTAGGTGGTGTTCTTGGATGGCCCAACAATTGATTTCTTTCTCCTTCTTAACTTCATCCCAGAAGAGGGAACTTTTCTTTCAGCTCTTTAAACTTGCTATGAGAATCTAGGTGGTGTTCTTGGATGGCCCAACAATTGATTGCTTTCTCCTTCTTAACTCTTCTTTAAACCCTTCACGTTCCAAGAATGGATAGCAAGACTATCCATGATTGGGAGAGAGGGACGAATTCTTCAACATTCAATCACCACATCCCTAGTCCTAGGAGAATCCAAGGGTTCCAAGTCAGAGGATTTCTTTTCTTGAAGCATTGTGAAGGGGTTGTGAAGAGGAATGACCCACGTCCCCCCTCCCTTTTAGTTGCACGGCGGGATGGATAGGACCTTTCCCTTTCACAAGTGACATGGAATCTCTTACCACTTCCTTTACCCTTCTCGCCCTCCTCAGACCTAGGATTTGCACCACCGACTTAGTTGTCACTATCATAAACTTAGGTATCAAAGCAGGAGAAGCACATACCTTTTCATTATGTGGGCCTTCGGGGATTTGCAGTATGATGTTTCACTTTTCCAAATCTTTCTCCTGCAGCTTGGTGTCCACCTTGTCACAAATCATAGCCTCCTTTACCTACCCTAATCCTGCCCCTTCATTACTCTTTACCTAATTCACATTCCCTTCCACCGGGGCTTCCTCACTATGGCAATGGTTGTCGTTCCCTTCATTGGAGTCTTGTGCTTCAAGATGGGTATTCACTTTAGCCTTCATGGGGAAATCCTTCGCAAAGTGTCCAAATATGTTACACTCAAAACAAGCCCCAAAGTAAGTCCCAAAATTGAGCGGGATGCTTATCAACCTAGCTCTGACATTAATCACCATGCTCTTGGTGTCTTAGAGACATTCCATCCATTATAGACCTTGTTAGAGGACCTGCCTAAACCTATCTTGTTAGGAAAAAACAAGCGGGTGCCCAACTGATTGGCAAGCATCCTGATATTATCCCACAGCCGTCTAGGAAATTCCACAAACTCGACCCAGACCGGATGAAACCCTTGAAGGGATTCTGCTGAGTCAAATACGGGCTCCCATGGCACCACGCATACAATACTCCTATTAAAAAAGGGGGGACATTTTCTAGGATCATTAAGATGTCGAATACTTCTTTGAACCTTACCGAGTAGAAACCCTTGTCTAGGTATGAGATACTCTCAATTTCTCCTCGGTGCCCAAGAATTTGCAGTCCCTGTAGTCACTGAGTCATCTTGTACCTATTCAAGACTCTTCCACTAAATCCAAACACCAGTGTAATCTTAGCTTGCATGGCTAGCTTCTTCTTAATCAGAGATGGTAGAATTGCCATTGTAATAGCCTCTGCGACCCCCAGATAAATTTCTTTAAAGCACTAAAGGCCCTATCCGCTAGCTCGTCTTTGAGAAACCACTGCTTTCAACCTGTAAACAAGTTCTTTTGTTGCCGTTTGGGATGGTCTCAATATGTCTATTAACTTCTTTGAGTTCATGTTTTAGTCGATCCTTCACATTCTTTAGTTTTTTTAAGGTCTCCCTCACTTGATGACTCAACTGATGTGGCTTTATCATCATCCTTAGAGTTGGGACCCTTACGAGTGTTGGCGAATGAGACACCTGGTTTGAGAGATGCACAGCCAGTTGCCATCTTGTTCCCATTTAAACAAATTGGACCTTGGGGCTCAGCGGCCTTAAGGGTCTTTACCTCGAAGTTGGTTCCTTGTGGAGTCCAATCGAGTGTTGTTTCTTTATCAACAGTAGAGGGGGCTTTTCAATCAACACCATTTTGTTAATCACTCATGGATGGATTACAAGGCGAATCAGCACCCGCCATCACGACATCGGTCAATGGATGCAAGTCTGACCCATCCCCCTCATCAATCGGCCCACCTGCTTCATTTTGAGAAAGTTTCCTTTCCGCCGGTATCTCCGAGAATTTAACAATATCCTCCTCCATGGGAAGTGACTCAATCTCCATAACTACTAATGCCGCAAAAATTCAACCCTTTGGGATGCGGGGGAGAGATGGCAAGAGAGCGACAGAGCGAGGCCACTCAAAGGGGTAATGAATTAATACAAAGGGTGGCTTGAAATAATATGTTGAAAGAACAACAAGATTAATTGTTGTTGAAGCAACACGATAAAGGGGCTATCACTGAAAGACAAAAATAATAGCGTTATCATTGACGGGTAGATGAAGGCCAAAAGAATGATTAATAGTGATATTAATAAAAAATGGGTAAGCTATTAATTTCCATCAAGAAGGTGGGGGGTGGGGAGGTGGGCGCAGGCGAGCAAAAGAGAAACTTATTGCAATGACCAATTTCTTGCATGAAGATAAGGAACATGAAGGCTTTGATGTGTGCTTATTGCACTCGATCACCTTGGTCTCGCACTAATGCCACTTTTGCTTTCACTATTACTAGATCCACTATAGTTGTTATCTACGTCTTTTACTTTACTTATTAGTAAATATTGTTAATGGAAGCAAGCTACATGCTCTACTTGGAGGGCAAAGGTAGTCAGGCTTCCTTTCCATCGATATCATCAACTCTGACTTTTAAAACAAACCTAGCTAATATAATGCTAACATGGAAAACTTTGAACCCTAATATAAAAAAAGAACCAATACTCGAATGTTCATAACGTGCCACGCCACCCCTATTTATGATCGATATAGCCACGCGTTCATGCTAATTCTAGTATCTTCTCGGGATGCTCAACCACAATAAGATTTTTTAATTTACACATGCATAAAGAGGGACACAAATAGATCAAGCATTAAAATTGTTTTCATGGTGCTGGGGAATCCATGTATCAATAGTATAATGGATGTTAGTTTAGTGTTCACAGACTTAAGTTTATCGCTTAAATGCATGCCTCTTTTATCAATGTAAACAAGAGTTAATTCATTGTGTGTTTAACATATTAATCTCTATCTTTGTCTATTTATCATCCTATCTACATGGGAGTTGAATTAATGGAATATTAGCATCTTTTTTTATTACAATGGTATTAGCAAGGAGGACACATGCAAAGTACATCTAAAGGGGCCTTGATGCACCAATTTACAGAGCATGAAGTGGATTGCATTTTTAGTTTCACTTGGGTGGACACCCCTTGATGGCCTTGCAAATAACTACCAATCCCTCTGTAAACGACTTCATTGGGGCACAATCTTGTCTTACTAATGTTTTAGCCATTTTATGAATTTAATCAATCTTTAATGGAGGAATAATTTCCTTGTAACCTTCTTGCTAACTTGATGAATTTGATTTGCAATATAGTCTTGTCACTTTTTCTTTGCTTGATGTTTTCAAAAGAAAAGATTGAAAGTGGTGGTTTAAATTAATGGGATTTTTTTCTTGGTGGGATAATGAAAGAGGATAAACTAGAGCCTTGTCATGAGGGTTATGTGAAGGTTTAGTGGCTAGCCTTATGTATGTTATTTGATAGCCTAATCACAAGAAGATTTAAACATTTTCTCATGTAGGAAATCAGAGTCTTTTTCAGTGTTTTCATACATTACATAACATCATGAGCTTTTGCTCTTGAGGCACCGCATACCTAGCTAGGTATGATTGGGGTCAGGGGACCACCGCCCCCCCCACCGGGTTGGCGGTCCCCTGCCCCCAATCGTACCTAGCTAGGTATGCAATGCCTCCCTCACAGAAGCTAATAATGTTGAGGTAAGTCACAATGTGGGAATTATGTGAGAATTTGTCTAAAACTTCTTGTGCATGAGTCTATTAGGAACAATGCAAAGGAGGACTATGCATCCTTTTCATTCATATCAATTGGATTTGTTTGTATCTGGTGTAGTAGTAACTCACTGTAAAACCTTGAATTAAACTTTTTAGGGATCTCTCCCAAGCACGCATTATTTTGAGATTGTGCGAACTAGCCCATTTTTTAATATAACACACAAGTAATTGTGCATTAAATAATTGTGTTGTTGTTTATTGGCATTGCATATTCCTATTGAAAATTTGTCTTTCATGTGTTCAAACTTTTGCACCACCACTCTGTCTATATATATTTCTATGGGAAAATTACCGAAATACCCCTCTAATTTGTGGAAAATCCCAAAATACCCCTCAAATTTCAAAAATTCCCAAAATACCCTTGTATCTATTTTGGTTGAATTATTCAAGCTTATCATTCCTTTATTCTTTTCTGCCAATCAAGATCCATTTTTGAATGCTTAGCATGTAGTCTGTCACAAATTACCTCGCAAAAAAGGGCAATTACATCTAAAAATAATGAAGCAATTCATCTCCAAAGCCTACATAACCTACTCAAATTCTAGTTTTAGTATCTTGTATTGATAGACAATCAGTCTTCTTATGAAAGGTACAAATTTTTTAATGTTTGGAAAAATTTAATCTCACAACCAGGGGTATTTTGGAAAATTTGAGGGGTATTTTGAGAAATTATGACAAAATATTGGGGGTATTTTGGGAATTTCCACAAATTGGAGGGGTATTTTGGTAATTTTCCCTATTTCTATCCATCCATACCCCAAATTCAACTATCTCACCCTTGCATCATCATGTGATTGGCTAACATACCAAGTCCATTCTTTGTACAAGATGCTTGCAAGGACTGTCATGAGCAAGTGTTTGGATAGATCCTCGGATGCAATGTTTGGGGAAAAGATCGTTTTGCAGCCATACAAAATTCCTCCTCGGGGGTTTTGAAAGATATCTACTCATCCTCTCAACTGGAATTTTTGATTTTCAAAGGGGCACTTTCAGTGTGAGATATAATAAGTTGTGACACACTTTTTTTGAATGTTTCTCTCTCTCTCTCTCTCTCTCTCTCTCTCTCTCATTCAACACTGTCAAGTTTGTGCTCCTCCCTGATCATCTTCTTCTCTCTCTAGAAGTCTCCGGGTTGCTACATCTAGGTTTCTCCGTGTGTGTGTGTGTGTGTGTGTGTGTGTGTGTGTGTGTGTGTGTGTGTGTGTGTGTGTGTGTGTGTGTGTGTGTGTGTGTGTGTGTGTGTGTGTGTGTGTGTGTGTGTGGTTTTATCACCTCTCATGTCCCAAAAGTGCATAAGAGCCCCATGCCACCTAGCCTCTCATTGCTCCTCAAGTTGGCTTCTACCAGATTCTCCAAGACGTAGCTGTCGAGGTTGCATTTGATGACCTGATACTCTACTAGGCCAATTTCCATGACCATCACTAAGTGTAATAAGGGTTCAATGTATTTTGGGGGGTTCTTGCACTTTAAGGCATTGCAAGATTAAGCAGAGTGGCAGCTCTATCTACGAGTTAATGAGATCTTTGTAGGTCAATTTATGCTCTTGTTGCTTTATGAAAGCCTCATCGTTGTCAATGGCCTTGGTCTTTAAGAGCAAATTTTGGCTGCTTGACACATAATGTGACTTGTGATATTGACCTACACGATGTATCCATATTTGTATGTTAATGATGCTTTGCCATTGTATTGAATGTTTCTCATAAGCTCAAGAGCTTTTTGGAAATTTTCCCCATGGAGGTAGTTGAAAGAAACTATCCAACTGTACGCATTGGGCACTATCCATCACCTCCGGATTTTGATGGAGTGTCCAAAGCTCTTTGGGAAAGATTGTAGTCTTGACATTGGTTTTTTGGCTACCTAAATCTTCTCAATTAAGATGTTGACAAGGATTCACTCTAATTCCTCATCTGTGACATGGGATCTTTTGTTGGATGAGATGTCGACAATCTTGTATGGAGCTGCTTCCCACTCCTTTTGTGCATGTCGATGAGGCATCATGCTAACAAAATTAATCCTTTTAGTGCCAAAACGTTGGTAAAAGAAATTTCAAAAAAGTTGCTTAAGCACAAACTTGAGAATAAATTGAAAAATGAGCATAACTTAAGCAAAAGAGATCCAAATTTGACCAAACTTCATGAGTGTGTCTAAGACTATAGGCACTAGGTCAGTTGTCAAAAAAGTCATTGTAGCACAAACTTGACCATAAATTGAAAAATGGACATAACTTAAGCAAAAGAGATCCAAATTTAACCAAACTTCTCCAATGTGTCCAAGACGACTATATGCACTAGGTCAAATTGGTTTAGGTCATTTTTGGGCTACAAGTACATGGATCGTGATCCATGTTGGAACACATTTTTGAGTGAGCTTGGTACCATTTGATTCAACATGATGAAGGGCTGCTATGGGCGCAAAGTTTTGTGATTTGGATTTGTGTTTGCACTCTAAGTCAAATTTTGCATTTTTTTGAAGACTTAGAATTTTGGGATTCTCACAAGGATTTTGGTTTTCAAATGACTTGAAAATTTAGGGTTTGACTTTATATGGCATGTGGGTCATGAGAGTAGCGATCCATGTTGGGTCACAGTTTAGGCTAAGATTTTGTGGATATGTTCCTATAGCTAATCCTAGCACACTGGTGGAATCTTTTCAAATTCAAATCCATATTTACCAAGTTAACCCAATATCCCAATTTATGGCCCTATTTCCCCCGAATTTGACCATATCTGTCTCTTGGAGTCCACTTTGAAGCATTCCCTTGGTGAATTTGTGTTAGCTTTTGTTAATATAATGCTTTGATGTTGAACAACTCCTCCATATCAACTTATCCTTCAATTCTCACTTCATTCTGACTCTAAATGACCCTTCTAGCCTTGTTGTCAAGTTTTGTGCTTTTTCCAAGCATTTCTTGGCTATTCTTTGATTCTTTGAGCATATAACAAGTCCAACTCTACTTTAAGGTCTTTCTTCCCCAGAACCCTAACTCCTGGCACTTTAGACTTTGAAGTTGCAAATCCTTGGACACATCCCATCTTCTAGAATTTTATCACACATTATATGTGTTCACATTAATACTCCTGTGATCCCAAAATCTGGTAGTCTTGACATGTGAGGTCATGGATCACGATCCATGTTTGGAACCCGTTGCTCATAAAACTTGTGGGGAAGCATGTAGGCATGTTTCTAAAGCATTTGGTGACCAACTTTTGAGGTTTTTGTAACATCTTCCTTTGCTTGGGTCAAAATGACCATTTGCAAATTGATTTCCTAAGAACTTAGGGTTTTGTGGTCAAACAATGTCCATTTTCTCCCAAATTTCAGGGTTGACTTTCCCAAGCCTTGATCAAACCGTGGACAACACCTGGTCCCATTTTGAGATCCATGTTTGGAACCCGTTGCTCATAAAACTTGTGGGGAAGCATGTATGCATGTTTCTAAAGCATTTGGTGACCAACTTTTGAGGTTTTTGTAACGTATTCCTTTGCCTGGGTCAAAATGACCATTTGCAGACTGATTTTCTAAGAACTTGGGGCTTTGTGGTCAAACAATGTCCATTTTCTCCCAAATTTGAGGGTTGACTTTCCCAAGCCTTGATCTAACTGTGGACAACTCCTGGTCCCATGTTGAGATGTTGGGGGACATGGATCATGATCCATGTTGGTGCATCTTTTCTCACTGTTCTTGCAGAAGTTGTTAGGCAAGGTCTAGGGCATGCTACAAGCGAATTTTTATGGATTAGGAGGTTGGGAAACATGGATGGCGATTCACGTTCCACCACCAAACTTGATTGTGATGACATGGTTTGGAAGGTCCTGGCTTGATGAGTATCCTAACCAGATCTTTTTGCATTTGTATTACTTTTACCTCGAGGCTCTGCTAGCCTCTAACAATTTGCAAGAATCTTGGATTGAATTTGATTTGTGTGGATTGTCTGGTGCTTTTTATGTTGTGGTGCTTACATACACTTTTCGAGGGAGGTAAGTAAAGCATACATGTCGAATCTGGTACAAATTTGTAGCCCCGAGTGCCCGTAGCAAGCAAGATTTTGCCCTTGATCTAGGTCTCAAAGAACTAAAGCTCTTTCTCTCTCTCTAGGTCATAAAGAACTAAAGCTCTCTCTCTCTCTCTCTCTCTCTCTCTCTCTCTCTCTCTCTCTCTCTCTCTCTCTCTCTCTCTCTCTCTCTCTCTCTCTCTCTCTCTCTCTCTCTCTCTCTCTCTCTCTCTCTCTCTCTCTAGCAAATGCAAATGAGGTCTGTTTTGCCCTATTCTACCTATATGTATCTGACTTACCCGGAATCTCAATTTCACTCTTACCTCCTTGGCCACCTTGATTGCTCATGGTATATCACATGCGGCACAAACAACTCATCATTTGGACATCTGGTTGTTGTTTGCTCTCGATTCTGTGATTTTGATGCGTCGTAAATCGGCCAAAAAGTTGATTTGTACCAAATCTTTTGAAACTTGACATGCTTGAAGCTCTTGCTTTGCTGATCCAATGTTTGGTTTCACAACTTTATTTCAGCTCTCTTGGATAATTTTATTAAATTTTTATCCTTATTAGCTAAAAATTTACAAAAAATTAAAGAAATTTATTATTAGTTGGCCAAAGTTTAGCCAAAATTATTCCTCACACTCATATATACATAGTCTCATTCTATGCATCATGATTGTGAAAATTTTGTATGTATGGCTCATTAATATGCCATATAAAAGGTAAAAACAAAAAAAAGTAAAAATTACATTAAAAACACGCTTTATATACTATACAGATGACATCTTATCATCTCGCGGCTCATTATCTTGCAATAAGATTGTTATTCTCCTCTTCCCATTCTCAGTCATCTAAGAAAAAAGGTTGTGCAATGTACATGGGCAATAATTGCGTGTCTATGCAAGGCCGTATGATATGGCCCTAGTATGCCAATGGAAGATATACATGGGGTAATACTATGCTTTGCAAGATGTGAGTAGTGAACGGATTATTTAATGGATTTTGTTATCAAGGCTCCATCCATACTACGTGGTCCGAACAAAAGTGTTTGAAGATAACGTGCTCTATCTTTGATTGTTGGTTGTGATAGTACCTTTAGCATGATTTCCATAGTTTGTGGTTTGTTTGGTACCCACATGTACTTGGTGGTCGTGGTTGGTGAAGATTGATGAGTTGGTTGTTGAGTCAGATCCTTTGATCTCCATTGCCAAGTTGTCTTAGTCGGTTGGGGTTGGGTGGATTGTGTTCATTTTGGAATCCATTGATACTTGAATGGGGTTACTTGAGGTTTCTGTTGTTGTTTTGGTTGCCACTTCCAAGTATAACTATGTCAAGGTTGTCAAGATTTTATTGGAAAATGCTATCTCTTGGCTTTGGTTGGCACTTGTGGAATTGTTGGCTTGGGTATCCATATCTACTTAGGTTTGTTGGCCATTATTAACTTCTTCACCCATATATACCTTTGGTTTGATTGATCAAGTGTCTAATAGATTGGCTTGATTCAAGATGACCATCCTTCTATGGTTGACAACTTTGAGCTTGATTTGATTTGTCATTAATGGTACATCTGTCATCTTCATGTATGTAGAGTACTTGATGGCCTTAGCTCAAGCTCCAGTGTCCATGAGTGGTCTCTCTTTAGATTCATTTGGAAGCTATATTTGAATGTGTACATCCATACCTCCAAGAAGTTGAGTTGCAGGAAAGGAAGCTTATAGCTTTTTAGATGGGTACTCTGGATACAATCAAATCACAATTGCACTAGAGGACCAAGCTAAAACGGCTTTTATAACCGAATTCGGAGTGTTCGCATTTTGTTATGGCTTTTGGCTTAACCAATGCTCCTACTACCTTCCAAAGATTAATAAACACTGCTTTTAGAGAATATTTGAGGGAGTTTTGCGAAGCTTTCTTAGATGACCTTTGTGTTTATTCTTGGAAAGAACATCTATCATGTTTACAAAAAGTGTTTGAGAAGTGCAGATTGTATCACATCTCCTTAAACCCTTTTAAATGCCAACTTTGGGTTAAACATGGAGTCATTTTAGGGCATATAGTGTCCAAAAATGGGATTTCCATAGACGAGATCAAAATTAAAGCCATTCTTGATTTGCCACCACCTACAAACTATAAAGGAGTTCAAAGGTTCATGGGCCATTTTGGTTATTACCGGCGGTTTATTTTAAACTTTGCCAAGAGAGCTTATCCTTTGTACAAGCTTCTTATTGAGTTCCACTGGACCGTGGAGTGTGAACATGCTTATGAGTCATTTGAAAAATACCTTGAAAAGCGCTCCCATTCTACGAGTGCCCGATTGGAATGTAATTTTTCATGTGCATATTGATGCATTGAACTTTGCTATTGGGTGTGTTCTAGCTCAACCAAGAGAACATAAATTGGACTACCCCATTAGCTTTGCAAGTCGTCAATTGAATGATGCTGAGAGGAACTATGCCACTATAGAGCGAGAAGGTTTAGCTATGATTTATGCAGTAAAGAAATTTTTCTACTACCTTCTTGCCAAACAAGTTTGTTTTCTATGTCGATCGTCAAGCCTTGTTGTATTTAGTAAATAAACCTTGTTCAACGGGAAGAATTACATGATGGTTGTTAATTCTTCTTGAGTTTGATTTCATCGTTGTGGTGAGACCTGGTAAAAAACCTGTCATGGTAGATCATTTGTCTCGCATACCCAATGGTGAAGCCCCTACTCGAGTCGATGATGAATTGCCCAATACTTCCCGATTCCTAGTCAAGACCATGCCTGAATGGAGTGAGAAGATTGTGAACTTTCTAGTTAATGGTTTTCCACCCAAGGAGCTCTGTAAGGATATAGTTAGGAATCCAACACAATGTTTCTTTACATTTCTTGGGGCGAGTGGGACGTCTCTTACCAGGCTCCTGTCTTTTAGCACTAGCTATGGTCGCTAAAGAAGCTTTGGGGACCCACTTGTATGTTTTCTTTGTTATATTAGGATGGGTCTTGTGTTCTCAAGATTTCTTTCAACTACAACAATTGAAGCTCTAGAGAGTTGGTGGGCTATGGGGACATATGGTTCAACCTCTTGGACATGCAATGTTTTGGGTTTTATTTCCTTAAGAGGCAATATCTCAGGGACTATGACTTGAGTGGTAGGGCTAAGAATTGGTTTCTGCATTGTGACACCCCAATCCCCCAATCAATAGTGTCCACATGCGTCCTAGGTTTACAATTCTCTCCATAGTTCCAGCAGGCATGACCAAAAGGTCTTGAGCTACAACCCCATTGTCATAACTGACAGAAGTGTGCCAGATTCCAAAAACTGTAGTTTTTTTCTTTTTGACACCCTTGACTTGGATAATACTCTCAGATAACAAATTAGGTTGAGCTCCTGTATCCAATAATGAGTTATATAGTACTCTCCCATAGAGGCTATTTAGTTCATTGGGTATCGTAGAGGTGTGTCAAAGTCAAACCAATCATCCTCTGTTTCAACGTGGAATGCATGTGTAACTCCAAGGTTGGCCTGTCATTGGCGTCTTATGCGTTGTTGTCACTCTTTAGCCTCAGCTTGAGCTTGTATCTTCTTCAATTCTATTTGTGTCTTGGCCGCCTGTTTTTGATGGATGGCACGTAGCCCCTCTTGGCTTAAAGGATCATAATATCTTTTAAATTTGCTACCATTGAGGAATCCGATGGTTTCAACTCCATCAGGAGTCTCCACACAAATGTTTCCTTGTGGGTGATTTCAAATACTCTATATGGTCCTTTTCCCACATATTTCAACTTTTTATTTTCGTTACGCACTCCATACATAAGGAATTTATCTTCAAAATTGATGTCCTTGTTCTTTAGATGACGGTCAAACCATTTCTTCCTCCTATCTTTCTCCACAAGTGTGTTTTGCACAACCAATTTCCTTTCTTCATCTAACCTCTCAAGGATATATAAGCGCTCAACTAAAGGGTTACCATCAAACCTTCTTGTGAAGCTACGCGCAGACTAGGAATTACAAACTCCCATGGCATAACTCCTTCTTGGCCATATACCATTTTGAATGTTGTACAGTTAATAACCACTTTGTAAGAAGTACGATAATCCCATAGAGCTGATGCAAGCTTTAAATCCCAATCTGTACGATGAGCTTCCACCATTTCGGTCAAGATAAAGACTAAGGTCTTGTTCGTACTCTCAGCTTGGCCATTTGCTTATGTATAATAAGGTGTGGACTTATGGTGAGGTATCATGAAGTTGGTAGTGAGTTCTTTTATCACTCCATTTATAAAATGAGTGCCATTGTCACTAATATTCTCAAATGGACAACCAAATCTTGTAATAATGTTCTCAAAGAGAAACTTGGTAGTTGACCTTGCATCAGCCTTATGTGTCGCCCTGGCTTCTGCGCACTTTGTTACATCGTCAGTGGCAACGATAATATATCGAGATTGAGTGCTATGAGCTGTCGGACTAATTGGGCCTACAAAGTACAAACCCCATTTTTCAAATGGTTGAGTCACTTTAACAGGATGTAAGGGCATCTTATCCTTTCGTTGTGTGATCTTGTAATGTTGGCATTCATCACATCCTTTTGCAAAAAGTGATGCATCCTTGAATAAGGTAGGCCATCAATAGCTTGATTGCAACACCTTTCTAGATGTTAGTTCCCCCGAGAAATGTCCTCTGGCTATACCCATGTGGGCTTCTTGCAGTATGTATAAATACTCATCTTCACGGGCACAACGTCTAAGAATATCATCCTTCCCTAGCCTATAGAGAGTTCCTGCGATGAGAGAATAAGGTTCACATTATTTTAATAGATTTTGAGCTATGTCCTTACGAAGCTCTTTGGGTGGAAAACCATTAACTAGAAAGTTCACAATCTTCTCACTCCATTCAGTCATGGTCGCGACTAGAAATAAGGAAGTATCGAGCAATTCATCATTGAATCCAGTAGGGTCTCAACATTAGTATGCGAGACAAATGATCCTCCATGACATGTCTTTTACCAGGTCTCACCAAAATGGTAAAATAAAACTCAAGGAGAATTAACAATCATCATGTAATTCTTCTCGTGGAACAATGTTTATTTACTAGATACAACAAGGCTTGATGATCCACATAGAAAACAAACTTGTTGGCAAGAAGGTAGTAGCAGAATTTCTTTACTGCATAAATCATAGCTAAACCTTATTGCTTTGTAGTGGTGTAGTTTCTCTCGGCATCATTCATTGACGACTTGCAAAGCTAATGGGGTAGTCCAATTTATGTTCTCCCAATTGAGCTAGAACACACCCAATAGCAAAGTTTGATGCATCAATATGCACATGAAAAATTATATTCCAATCGGGCACTTGTAGAATGGGAGCGCTTGTCAAGGTCTTTTTCAAATGACTCATAAGCATGGTCATACTCCGCGGTCTAGTGGAACTCAATAAGAAGCTTGTACAAAGGACGAGCTATCTTGGCAAAGTTTAAAATAAACCGTCGGTAATAACCAACATGACCCATGAACCTTTGAACTCCTTTATAGTTCGTAGGCAAAGGCAATTCAACAATGGCTTTAATTTTGCTCTCATCTGTGGAAATCCCGGTTTTGGACACTATATGCCCTAAAATGACGCCATGTTTAACCCAAAATTGGCATTCAAAAGGGTTTAAGGAGATGCAATACAATCTGCACTTCTCAAACACTTTTTGTAAGCATGATAGATGTTCTTTCCAAGAGGAATAAACACAAAGGTCATCTAAGAAAGCTTCGCAAAACTCCCTCAAATATTCTCTAAAAGCAGTGTTTATTAATCTTTGAAAGGTAACAGGGGCATTGGTTAAGCCAAAATCCATAACACGAAATGCGAACACTCCAAATTCGGTTATAAAGGTTGTTTTAGCTTGGTCCTCTAGCGCAATTGCGATTTGATTGTAGCCAGAGTACCCATCTAAAAATTTATAAGCTTCCTTCCCTACAACTCTTTCAAGCCCATGTTCGGAATATGGCAAGGGGTAATGGTCCCTCCTAGTGGCGGCATTGACCTTCTTGATATCCACACACACTTTGAGTTTCCTATTCTTTTTTGGCACAATCACTATTGGAGACACCCATTTTGAGTGCTCAATAGCGTATATAAATCTGCATTTCACAAGCTTTTCAATCTCTTCTTGAATGATGTTTGCATATTTACGATTCATTGGGTAGGGTCATTGTTGAACTGATTTAGCCATGCTATTCATGGGGATTGTGTGTTGCACCATGAAAGGTGGAACACCTTTCATATCATGATATGTCCTATCATTAAATATCTAACATCTAACCAATCCAAATGATTTTCTCATATTAAACTGATCATTTAATATGGGATAATAAACAGGAACAAGGGTTAGAATATAGACATGTGCTTACGGATCTATCTCAACACGGGGCCAATGGTAAAGGATCCCAAATGAGAGATGGTCTGTTAAAGAGAAAGGTTAACTAATGGAGCTTAAAAGACCTTAGGGTTAGCTTCATTAAAGACATCCGATGGTTAGTGTTAAAATTCATTTGACCTTAAGCAAGCTAGGGCTGAGCTTGAGGTGGGAACCCGGCCTAAACTTGTCTTTGACCTTAAGCAAGCTAGGGCTGTGCTTGAGGTGGGAACCTGACCTAAACTTTCCTTTGACCTTAGGCAAGCTAGGGCTAAGTTTGAAATGGCAACTCCACCTAAGGTGCTTGTTATGCTTGATGACTAAGATACTTGAGGTACTTGTCATACTTAATAAGGAAGTTGCTAGAGAAGCTTCCTATGCATGGGGGTAAGGTGCTTGAGTCAAAAAGAGACCCTACACACTTAATGAGGAAGTTTCTTGAGAAGCTTCCTATGCATGGGGGGTAAGATGCTTGAGCCAAAAAGAGACCCTACACATTTAATGAGGAAGTTGCTTGAGAAGCTTCCTATGCATAGGGGGGTAAGATGCTTGAGTCAAAAAGAGACCCTACACACTTAATGAGGAAGTTGCTTGAGAAGCTTTCTATCATAAAAGTCCCAAAGTTAGGGTAATCTTTGACCTAACCTTCCACTCACCCAAGGGGCACCCCTTTTCTAAAAGGGCACATGGGACACATGTCAGACTCTCAGTAAGCTTAACCACATGGGGTGCTTGAATGCTATTGGTTGGGCTAAAGAGGGGTCCAATGAGCTTCTACTTCCATCCAACAAATATCTAGATATTTTCAAGCTCTCTCTCTCTCTCTAAGGGGTAAGGAGAACACTTGTCAAAAGACTACCCATGTACTTGACTGCAAGCTGCATGTGATTTGCTAGGGGGAGAGGAGTCCAATGAGATTGAAGCATGTGAAAAAGCTACCACTCGCCCAAAGCAAGGAGGGGGGGTGCTAGGGGGATATACTCCACACAAACACACTCATTTGGAGGGGGAATCTCACTTGGTGAAATTTGAGGAACACCACCTCCTTTTCCAAGCTCGTGAGAAGTGAGAGCCTACATCAACACTCTTGGATATGGAATGAAAATCCAACCAAGAGCCATGCTTCAATGCTTAAGCTTGCCATCTTCTCCATCTCCATTACTATGCTATTATGTATGCTAGCAAGAAGAGTAATGATAAGTGAGGAACTATTTCTTTCTCCTATGGAATGTTTCTTCTTCCTCTTCCCTATCCTCATTCCCCGCTAGCTCTCTCCACCTTCAAAGGTGTTTGAGGCCTTGGGACTGAGGCTTGGGATAGTTAATGCTTTCTAAAAGTTTATGTTATGCGTGTGATGCATGAAGCTTTCCATCTTCATTGCATCACGTAGGTCACAAGGAACACAAAGATTGTATTGTACCAAGTCTCTCTTGATGGGAGAAACTATAATACAAATGGCTATTGGGGGGGGGACCAGCTCCATATGAATCCGGTACTCAACTATTGTCATGTTCTCTAAACTCTCTCTCTTGCAAAAGTATTGTTCATGCCAAGTTAACTAAGTACCATGTTTATGTTGCTACCATCAATTAAGTTCACCCGCTATGCTCACAAAGTAATCTCTCAAAAATGCTTCACCTTATTTCCTAATTCCGCTACTCTCAAAGTTCATAGGCCATTTACATTACATTGGTATCAGAGCATTTAGTTTCTTCTTTCTTTCTTAAGAAGAGAGGTCCTTAAGTAGCCTATTAATGGTTGTTTTTGTTAATTATATTAGGGTAAGTGGGTCTGGTAAGTGCACACCTCGGGAGCTTTGGTCTTAATAATGGAGTCTTTTTAGACTTTCCTATGGCTTTACCATTATTGAGCCATAAGAAGTCTGAAAGGAGCTATCCCTCGGCAACTTTGCTATGTTGGACTCACTCCACTACTCTCTATAATTAACCAATTCGAGCCGTGGGTGTAGATACTTAAGTGCCTATTTTCAAAGGCTAAGAGGAGTAGCAACTAAGGTTTTGAATTGCCAAAGCATACACTAAGTAAACATATAAGTTTAATTAACATGGCTGACAATAACCAAGAGAGTAGAATGAACATTGATAACTTTGATTTTGCACATGAAGGTGCCAATGATGATGCCCCCATGTTTGTTAATTATCTTGTCACTAGGTTGCAACAAGCTATGGGAAACCCCACTTTGGAAGCCGAAGTTACTGAACAACTTTGTGCTTATGGGGTTCCTTTCCTCTCCAAGAGGAGAGAGAGCTTACGAGGCCTCTTGAAGAGACCCCCAAAAGAAGACTCCCTCCCATACGAAAGGAGGAATCCAAAGATCAAGAAAGCAATGAATCCCTAAATTCCTCTGAAGATGTGGCTCCATGAAGAAGGGGGACTAAAAGATCGCCAACTCCTCCCAAGAGGAAATGGTTAACCCATAGTCCTTCTCCTTGTCACTCCAAAAGGGAAGAGAGGAAACCAAGGAAGAAAAGGGCAAGAAAGAGGTCACCCTCTTCTCCTTCTTCTTCACCTTCCTCCTATACCGATGAAAGCTATGGCTATTCTCCTAGAGAATATAAGAGGGGAGGACATCGCAAATCTTACCCTGCATAGCGAAGGTCACAAAAGCTCAAGAAGTTCAAAGCGGGAGGAAAGAGTATCTCTTTTCTCACCTATGATGGCACCTTTGGTGCTATCGACAAAGTATTGGCCTTCATCCAACAGTTTGATGCGGCCTTTGGAGACGAGAGCTTCACAGAGTCCTCCAAGCTACGCCATGTAGTATGCACTTCCAAAAGTCGGCTCGTCAATGGTGGGCTAGCCTTCATGGCAATGGTGAAGCCCCAAAGACATGGAAAACTCTACCAATTTCCATCATGAAGCAATTCCTTGCAAATGATGTAAAGGACAAAGTGCTCACCGAATGGCGGAGTTTAAGGCTTCTCTCTCATGAGTCTATCCACAATATGTGGACAAGTTTTGGGATTTACATCTCAAGGCTACTATCTTTCAAAAGATAGACTTTGCTGAGCAAAAACAACAATTATATGCGAGATTACCTGAAGAGATGGCCGAGCATGTCAACTCTCAACAACCTGACTCTATCAGCGAAGTAATCCACTATACCATGGTTGCTTCACGCATCAATTTCCAACAAGGGGTTAGACGAAATGTCAAACCCATGGAAAATAAAGACAAAAGTGATGCAAAGGGAAAAATTAATGCCCAAAATTTTTCCCACATCCATTCCAATAACAACAACAACAATCGGTCCAAGGAGAAAGGAATTTAGAAAGGTAAATATAAACTCTCTCCTGAAGAGCTTGAAACGTTTCGCAAGGATCACAAATGTTTAAGTGTGCGGAGCATTGACATGGCTATCGTTCTTGCCCCAAAAGAAATGCTCGCAATGAGATTCCTAGAGCTTCCACTATGAAAGCTCCAAAAGAGGATACTCATTGCAAAGGATCACCTCTCTCCTATGCTTGGGGAAAGGTAAGGGAGCATGATGCTTTCATCTTGTTTGACCCTAGTTCTAATCTCAACTTCATATCAATGGAGTTGGCCACCGAGTTGGGCATTCAAGCTTTTGAGATGGGAGATGTTGTAACTGTCGATGCCGCTTTCAAGGGACAGCAAGCCTCCGTTACTCCCTTGATTAGGAAGTTGAGGCTTCATGTCCAAAGCTATGTCGACAAAAAAGAATTCTTTATCTCTCCTCTCCAACATGAGGATGCTATCCTAGGGATACCATGGTTCAACCGTATGGCTGCCAATATGAAGTTCTGTGAAAGGAGAATCTACTTCACCTATAGGGGAAAGAATATGTATATAGATGCTAATGAGTCTAGTCGTACTATACCACTTGTAAATCCTCTCGCCCTTGATAAATCAATGAAAAGCTCAGTTTCTGTATACAAGATTTTTGTGAAAGAATCCCTAAAGGGTCCTAATGTTTCATCAAAGGTGAATGGTAGGAATCAAGAAGAGTTAAACTTGTCTAACTTTCTAAAAGGATTCCAAGATGTGTTCATTGATGATATCCCTATGGACTTACCTCCAAAACGAGGGGATGATGACCATGACCGCCTAACAAACCTCCCTATCGAGTTTCACAAGCTCAACAAGAGGAGATCACGAGGCAAGTACAAGAATTGGTATACAAAGGAATGGTGAGGCCTAGCTCCTCTCCCTTTTACTCTCCAGTCCTTTTAGTGCAAAAGAAAGATGGTACATACCGCATGTGTGTGGACTATCACGCACTAAACCATATCACTATCAAAAATAGATTTCCTGTACCTCGGGTAGAAGATCTGTTTGATAAGCTACAAGGCTCTACCTACTTCAGTAGGATTGAACTTAAAAGTGGCTACCATCAAATAAGGATAGTGAATGAAGGTATCCTAAAGACCAGTTTTGTACAACGTTTGGCCTTTATGAATATCTAGTCATGCCTTTTGTCTTGACTAATGCACCAGCTACATTCAATCAATTAATGGAGAAAATTTTTACACCCTACCGCAAATTCACTGGAGTGTTCTTTGATGATATCATCATCTACTCCAATTCCTTGGAGGAACACAAGCAACATCTCCAAGTGATTTTTCAAGCATTAAGGGAGAATAAGCTTTTTCTCAATCAAAAGAAAAGTGAATTTTTCCTTCAAGAGATTCAATACTTAGGTCATATTATCTCTCGAGATGGTATCCGTATGGATCCATCAAAGTTGGAGGTAATAACAGCATGGCCTAATCCAAGGAATCTACATGAGCTAAGAAGCTTTATTGGTATGTGTGCATACTATAGACGCTTCATAGCAAAATTCTCTCAAATAGCAGGACCATTACATGACTTAACAAAGAAGAATGTTAAGTATTCATGGACTGCTAAGGAGCAAAGTGCTTTTGACAAGCTCAAAGAGAAGCTTATCTCCCAACCAGTCCTCATGCTTCCAGATCTCTCAAAGCCATTTGAGGTCCAATGTGATGCTTGTGGTGATTTCCTTGGAGCAGTCTTGCTTCCAAAAGGGCATGCCATAGCATATAAGATCTGAAGGCTCAACACGGATGAACGGGTCTTAGGCATTTATGAGAAAGAGCTGTTAGCTGTTCTACATGCCCTAGACGCATGGAAGCACTATCTATTGGGGACTACATTCATCTTACGAACAGACCATCAAAGTCTCAAGTACTTCATGACGCAAATAAAGCTTTCCGACAAACAAATGAGGTGGGAAAATTTTCTTTCACAATTTAATTTCCACATTGTTCACATTGTTGGTAAGCACAATCAAGTGGCGGATGCACTTTCACGAACGACCAAAAGTTAATGTTGTGTCAATAGCAACTCACAATGATCTATCTTCTATGATAGATGAGTATGCTACTAACCTTGACTTTAAAGACATAATGTCAGCCCTTGGTTTGGGGAAGAAAGAGGAACCATTCACCTTGAAGGATGGTTATCTTCTCCATGGCAATAGGCTATGTGTTACCCACTCCCTTCGTGAGAAAGTCATGTATGAATCTCATGCTCCTCCCTATGCGGGGCATAGAGGCATTCAACCTACTCTTCGAGGAGTAGAGACATACTTTTATTGGCCTACCATGAAAGTGGACATACAAGAGTATGTTTCAAATTGTGTAGTATGCCAAAATACCAAGTATGATAGAGGGAAGCAACCTGGATTACTCCATCCATTGCCAATTCCTAATTCACCATGGGAGAGTATATCCATGGATTTTATCTTTGGATTATTTAAATCTATCCATGGGAATACAGGAATATGGACAATAGTCGTCAGGTTTAGCAAGCAATCACACTTTATCTCTGTCAAGAAGACTATTAAGGCACACCAAATGGCAACTCTCTTCATATCACAGATTTTCAAACACCATGGATTGCCAACATCCATCGTGTCAGATAGAGATCCTAGAATGACCAGTAATTTTTGGAAAGGTCTCTTTGAAAATCTAGGTACAAGATTGAATTTCTCTTTGGCCTATCACCCACAAACGAATGGCCAAAGTGAGATAGCCAATCTTACGATTCTTGATCTACTAAAGACCTATATTACAGAAGTAGATCAACGCTCACAATGGGAAAAGTACTTACCTCTTGTAGAGTATGCATATAATAATACTATCCATACTTCTACAGGAAAAGCACCTTTTGAAATCATAGAGGGAAGACCTAAAAGTCCCTTGGGAAGATCTTCGCTGCCGATGAGTATAGCCATGACCTGCAAGCATCTTTTCAAAAGATTAAGGAGGCTTTATCCATCTCCCAACTAAGGCAAAAAGCTACTGCTGACAAGCACAGAAGGGCCTTAACGTTCAAAGAAAATGATTGGGTCTTAGTTAAGTTTTCTAAGGCTCAATTGAGGCAAACAACGGGCAAAAATCCTACGGGCCATCAAAAGTATTATGCTAAACTAGCAAAAAGATACTATGGTCCATTTTGAATTTTGAAGCCAATCAATGAGGTGGATTATAAACTCAAGTTGACTAACCATTGGCTCATACACAATGTTTTTCATGTGAGCCTACTCAAGCCCTACAAAGGAGAGCCTCCAAATGAACCAATTATTGAAGACCCTCCCAAAATTGAAGATCAAGAAGAGGTACTACAACCCGAAGCTATCCTTCCGCATGAAGACAAGGTACTACAACATGGTAAGATTATCCAACGGTATCTTATTAAGTTCAAAAATTATCCTTTTGAAGATGCTAGATGGATGCAAGGAATCCAGGTTACAATGCTACATCAGAGTAAGAAAATGTACATGTTTCTTTTAATGATCAATGTTTTGTCTTATAAGACCGATTCTCTCTTTATTGTGCACAAATTTAAGTAATATGCATACTAAGAATCATGTTTGGGATGACGACGTCTCTCAAACACCATCTAGAATTTGTCACTCTACTTGAGAAGATGAAATGGACTAAAGAGCAGACATGCTTGCAGTAGCTATATCTCCCAAGCACAAAATGGATTATTCATCCATCTTGGAATGATGTCGTAGGGTAAAAATGGATCCTCTACCCGCTAAGACAAATTGACTAATGACTATGACATTATCTCTTTTACCTCATAGTGGTATTGTCATTAAATATCTAATATCTAACCAACCCAAATGATTTTCTCATATTAAAATGATAATTTAATATGGGATAATAAACGGGAACAAGGGTTAGAATATAGACATGTGCTTACGGATCTATCTCAACACGGGGCCAATGGTAAAGGGGCCCAAATGAGAGATGGTTTGTCAAAGAGCAAGGTTAACTAATAGAGCTTAAAAGACCTTAGGGTTAGCTTCATTAAAGACATCCAATGGTTAATGTTAAAAGTCCTTTGACCTTAAGCAAGCTAGGGCCGAGCTTGAGGTGGGAACCCGACCTAAACTTGTCTTTGACCTTAAGCAAGCTAGGGCTGTGCTTGAGGTGGAAACCCGACCTAAACTTGCTATTGACCTTAGGAAAACTAGGGCTGAGTTTGAAGTGGGGACTCCACCTAAGGTGCTTGTCATGCTTGATGACAATGGTAATTGAGGTACTTGTGATACTTAATGAGGAAGTTGCTTGAGAAGCTTCCTATGCATGGGGGGGTAAGATGCTTGAGTCAAAAAGAGACCCTACACACTTAATGAGGAAGTTGCTTAAGAGAATTCCTATGCATGGGGGGTAAGATGCTTGAGCCAAAATCGGACCCTATACACTTAATGAGGAAGTTGCTTGAAAAGCTTTCTATGCATTGGGGGGGGGGGGGGGGTAAGATGCTTGAGTCAAAAAGAGATCCTACACACTTAATGAGCAAGTTGCTTGAGAAGCTTCCTACGCATAAAAGTCCCAAAGTTAGGGGAATCTTTGACCTAACCTTCCACTCACCCAAGGGGCACCCCTTTTCTAAAGGGCACATGGAACACATGTGAGACTCTCACTAAGCTTAACCACATGGGGTGCTTTAATGCTATTAGTTGGGCTAACGAGGGGTCCAATGAGCTTCTACTTCCATCCAAAAAATATCTAGATATTTTCAAGCTCTCTCTCTCTCTCTCTCTCTCTCTCTCTCTCTCTCTCTCTCTCTCTCTCTCTGTGTGTGTGTGTGTGTGTGTGTGTGTGTGTGTGTGTGTCTAAGGGGTAAGGAGGACACTTGTCAAAAGACTACCCATGTACTTGACTACAAGTTGCATGTGATTGGCTAGGGGAAGAGGGGTCCAATGAGATTGAAGCATGTGGAAAAATCTACCACTCGCCCAAAGCAAGGAGGGGGGGTGCTAGGGGGATATATTCCACACACATACACTCATTTGGAGAGGGATTCTCACATGGTGAAAGTTGAGGAACACCACCTCCTTTTCCAAGCTTGTGATAAGTGAGAGCCTACATCAACACTCTTGGATATGGAATGAAAATCCAACCAAGATCCATGCTTCTATGCTTAAGCTTGCCATCTTTTCCATCTCCATTACTATGCTATTATGTATGCTAGCAAGAAGATTAATGATAAGTAAGGAACTATTTCTTTCTCCTATGGAATGTTTCTTCTTCCTCTTCTCTACCCTCATTCCCCGCTAGCTCTCTCCACCTTCGAAGGTGTTTGAGGTCTTGGGACTAAGGCTTGGGATAGTTAATGCTTTCTACAAGTTTATGTTATGCTTGTGATGCATGAAGCTTTCCATCTTCATTGCATCACGTAGGTCACAAGGAACACAAAGATTGTATTGTACCAAGTCTCTCTTGATGGGAGAAACTATAATACAAATGCCTATTGGAGGAGGGACGGCTCCATATGAATCCGGTCCTCAACTATTGTCATGTTCTCTAAACTCTCTCTCTTGCAAAAGTATTGTTCATGCCAAGTTAACTAAGTACCATGTTTATGTTGCTACCATCAATTAAGTCCACCCGCTATGCTCACAAAGTAATCTCTAAAAAATGCTTCACCTAATTTCCTACTTCCGCTACTCCCAAAGTGCATAGGCCATTTACATTACATGTCCAGGCAAATATATCCCTGAATTCCTTCAAAAGTTCTTTAAGTACACACTCATCAGTCTTTGTCAGATCTTGGGTAATGAAAACAGGTTTGGACTCTTCTCTTGGGTCTGCTAACTCTATTTTCTTATGTAATGGAAATGGCCTATGAACTTTGAGAGTAGCGGAATTAGGAAATTAAGGGAAGCACTTTTGAGAGATTACTCTGTGAGCATAGCGGGTGAACTTAATTGATGGTAGAAACATAAACATGGTACTTAGTTAACTTGGCATGAACAATACTTTTGCAAGAGAGAGAGTTTAGAGAACATGACAATAGTTGAGGACCGGTTTCATATGGAGCCGGTCCCCCCTCAATTAGGCATTTGTATTATAGTTTCTCCCATCAAAAGAGACTTGAGACAATACAATCTTTGTGTTCCTTGTGACCTACGTGCTGCAATGAAGATGGAAAGCTTCATGCATCACAAGCATAACATAAACTTGTAGAAAGCATTAACTATCCCAAGCCTCAGTCCCAAGGCTTCAAACACCTTCAAAGGTGGAGAGAGCTAGCGGGGAATGAGGGTAGGGAAGAGGAAGAAGAAACATTCCATAGGAGAAAGAAATAGTTCCTCACTTATCATTACTCTTCTTGCTAGCATACATAATAGCATAGTAATGGAGATGGAGAAGATGGAAAGCTTAAGCATTGAAGCATGGATCTTGGTTGGATTTGCATTCCATAGCCAAGAGTGTTGATGTAGGCTCTCACTTCTCACAAGATTGAAGAAGGAGGTGGTGTTCCTCAACTTTCACCAAGTAAGAATGCCCTCTGAAATGAGTGTGTGTGTGTGTGGAGTATATCCCCCTAGCACCCCCCTTCCTTGCTTTGGGCGAAATTTCTACATACTACAAGCTCATTGGACCCCTCTCCCCTTAGCCAATCACATGCAACATGCAGTCAAGCACATGGGTAGTCTTTTGACAAGTGTCCTTATTACCCCTTAGAGAGAGAGAGCTTGAAAATATCTAGATATTTGTTAGATGGAAGTAGAAGCTCATTGGACCCCTCTTTAACCCAACCAATAGCATTCAAGCACACCATGTGGTTAAGCTTAGTGAGAGTCTTACATGTGTCCCATGTGCTCTTTTAGAATTTCCCTAACTTTGAGATTTTTATGCATAGGAAGTTTCTCAAGCAACTTCCTCATTAAGTGATTAGGTTCTCTTTTTGACTCAAGCATCTTATCCCCCATGCATAGGAAGCTTCTCAAGAAACTTCCACATTAAATGGGACAAGTACCTTAGTCATCAAGCATGACAATCACCTTAGGTGGAGTTCCCAACTCAAGCGCAGCCCTAGCTTGTTTAGGTTTAGGTCGGCTTCCCACCTCAAGCACAGCCCTAGCTTGTTTAAGTTTAGGTCGGGTTTCCACCTCAAGCACAGCCCTAGCTTGCTTAAGTTCAGGTTGGGTTCCCACCTCAAGCACATCCCTAGCTTGCTTAAGGTTCCCACCTCAAGCACAGCCCTAGCTTGCTTAAGTTTAAGTCAGGTTCCCACCTCAAGCTCATCCCTAGCTTGCTTAAGGTCAAAGGACTTTTAACACTAACCATTGGAGGTCTTTAATGAAGCTAACCCTAAGGTCTTTTAAGCTCCATTAGATGCACATTGCTCTTTGATAGACTACCTCCTTTTAAACCCTTATTGAGATGTAACCATCTCTCCTCTTGGTCCCTTGCTGAGGTAAGTCTAGAAGCACTTATTGCACATTGCTCTTTGATAGACCATCTCCTTTTGGACCCCTATTGAGTTGCAACCATCTCTCCTTTTGGTCCCGTGTTGAGATAGGTCTAGAAGCACATGTCTCTATTCTAACTCTTGTTCCCGTTTATTCTCCCACATTAAATGATCAGTTTAATATGAGAAAATCATTTGGTAAAGGTAGATATTATATTTTATGACATTATCTCTCTCTTGAAATCATAGTCGTCCTCGACTATGAGGTTGAGAAGATAAATCCTAGTCATTCGTCCATGTTACTAAGCGGGTAGAGGATCCCTTTTTACCCTTCGACATCATTCCAAGATGGATGACTAATCCATTTGGTGCTTGGGAGACGTAGCTGCCGCAAGCATGTCTACTCTTTAGTCTATATCATACTTCCAAAGTAGAGTGACAAATTCTACTTGGTGTTTGGGAGACGTCGTCACCACAAACATGATTCTAAGCATGCATACTATTTTAATTTGTGCACAATAAAAAGAGAACTAGTGTTATAAGACAAAAACATTGTTCGTTTAAAATGCATTTTCATATGCTTACTCTAGTGCAACATTGTAAGCATTGACAAGGTTCATATTATCCTTAAGCTAGGTTCTTTGCATCCATCTAGCATCTTTGAAAGAATAATTCTTAAACTTAATAAGATATCGTCAGATAATCTTACCATTTCTTAATACCTTGTCTTCATGTCATAGGATGGACTAAGGTTGAAGTACTTCTTCTTGATCTTCGATTTTTGGAGGGTCTTCAACAACTATTGCTTCTTTTGATGGCGCTCCTTTGTAAGGCTTATGTAGGTTCTCATGGAAAACATGGTGCATGAACCAATGGGTGGGCAACTTCAATTGACAACTTCAATTGATAAGCCATATCATTGACGTGCTTAAGAATTTTAAGGACCATAGTATCTTTTTGCTAGTTTAGCATCATACTCTTGGTGGTCCGTAGGACTCTTGCCCGTAGTATGCCTCAGATGAGCCTTGAGAAACTTTAGCAAGACCCAATCATTTTCCTTAAAGTCTAAGGCTCTTTTGTGCTTATTAGCAGTATCCCTTTTTGCCTTTCCTCTGAGATGGATATAACCCCTTTAATCTTTGGAAAAGATTCTTGTATGTCTCAGCTATATTCATCAGCAACAAGTGAAGATCTTCCCCTGTAATTGAAGTAGTAAGGGACTTTTGGATCTTCCCTCTTTAACATGAAGTTATTGAGGCTTTGTGATCCATTCGTAGGATGAATGGAGTCCCCAAGAGAGAGTGTTTCCATGTGTTCGGGGCATATAGAATAGCTAGTAGCTCTTTTTGGTATTTGTCCAATACTCACTTATCAAAGTTGAGTCTTCAACTCTCATATGCTATGGCATGCCCTTCTTGAAGCAAAATAGCTCCAAGGCAATTACCACTAGCATCACATTGGACCTCAAATGGCTTTGAGAGATGTAGTAGTGTGAGCACACGTTGAGAAATAAGATTCTTCTTAACCTTCTTTAAAAGCTTCTTGCACTTTGGCAGTCCATGAATACTTAATGTTCTTTTTATGTTAAGTCATGTAATAGACCTGCTATTAGTGAGATTTTTTATTATTATAATGAAGCATCTATAGTATGCACGCATACCTATAAAGCTTTGTACCTCCTATAGATACCTTGGATTAGGCCATCCTCTTATTATCTCTAACTTTGTTGGATCCATATGGATGCCATCATTAGAGATAATGTGACCTAACTATTGAATATCTTTTGATTCTCTCTCACAACTTGAAAGATTACTTGGAGGTGTTGATTGTACTCCTCAAGAGAATTTGAGTGGCCTAAAGATTTTTGTCCATCATGAGTTTGACTGCGTCTTGAGCATTTGTCAGGCCAAAACTTTGTAAATTATCAAATAGACCTTCTATGCGTGGCACAGAAAATCTATTTTTCATAGTAATCTTATTTAGTGCTCTATAGTCGACACACATGTGTATGTGTTGTCTTTCTTTTGCACTAAAAGCAATGGTGAACAAAATGGAGAGGAGCTAGACATCACCATCCCTTTTTCCACCAATTCATGCACTTGCCTCATGATCTCCTCTTGTTGAGCTTGTGAAACTCGATAAGGAGGCTTGTTAGGCAGTGAGCTTCCTCGTAGGAGCTCAATTGGATGGTCATCATCCCTCATTTTAGAGGTATATCACTAGGGATGTCATCAATGAAAACATCTTGGGATCCATTTAGAAAATTAGACAACTCTAATTCCTCTTGATTCCCTTTATTGCAAGGATCTGGTGTTCCCCGACTCATTAGCATCTATGTACATGCTCTTTTCCTTATAGGTGAAGTAGATTCTCCTTTCAAGAAACTTCAGGTTGGAAGCCATGTGATTAAACTATGGTGCCCCAATGATAACATTCTCATGTTTGAGAGGGAAGATGAAGAAATCCTTTTTGTCCACATAGCTTTGGACATGAAGCCTTAATTTTCCAATTAAGGAAGTAACTGAGACGTCTTGTCCCTTGATCTAGCTCCATTGGCTTTCAATGAATCTCCCATCTCGTGAGCTTGTATGCCTATCTTAGTGGTCAACTCCATGGATATGAAGTTGTGAGTTGAACCAGGGTCAAACAAAATAAAGGAATTATACTCTTCCATCTTTCCCCAAGCATAGGAAAGGAGAAATCCTTGGCAATGAGCATCCTCTTTTGGAGCTTCAAACATAGAGACTCTAGGCATTGCGGGCAATTCTCTTGGGGCAAGGACGATAACCATGGCTTTTCTCCCCACACTTAAAACATTTGTGGTCCTTACAAAAAAAAACAAAAAAAAAACTTCTAGCTCTTTAGGAGAGAGTTTATATTTCCTTTTGTAAACTCCTTTCTCCTTGGACCAATTATTGTTGTTGTTGGAATAGCCTTGGTAAGAATTTTGGGCATTGGTTTTCCTCTTGGCATCACTTTTGTCTTAATTTTCCATGGGCTTGACATTCCGTCTAGCCTCTTGTTGGAAATTGATGCACAAAGCAACTATGGTGTGGTGGATTACCTTGGTGATAGAACCAGGCCGTTGAGAGTTGACATACTCGGCCATCTCTTTGGGTAATCCCACACAAAATTGTTTCTTTTTGCACGGCAAAGTCTATTTTTTGAAAGACGATAGCCTTGAGATATAAATCCCAAAACTTGTCCACATATTTGTGGATAGACTCATGAGAGAGAAGCTTTAAACTTCACCATTTGGTAAGCACTTTGTCCTTTGCATCACTTGCAAGGAATTTCTTCATGATGGAAACTCATAGAGTTTTCCATGTCTTTGGGGCTTTGCCATTGCCACGAAGGCTAGCCCACCATTGACGAGCCGATTTTTGGAAGTGCATAGCTACATGGTGTAGCTTGGAGGACTCCATGAAGCCCTCGTCTCCAAAGGCCACATCAAATTGTTGCATGAGGCCAATACTATATTGGTAGCACCAAAGGTGCCATCATAGGTGAGAAAAGAGATACTCTTTCCTCCCTCTTTGAAATTCTTTAGCTTTTGTGACCTTTGCCATGCAGGGTAAGATTTGTGATGTCCTCCCCTCTTATATTCTCTAGGTGAATAGCCATAGATTTCATCGGTAGAGGAGGAAGGTGAAGAAGAAGGAGAAGAGGGTGACCTATTTCTTGCCCTTTTCTTCCTTGGTTTCCTCTCTTCCCTTTTGGAGTGACGAGGAGAAGGACTATGGGTTAACCGTTTCCTCTTGGAGGAGTTGGCGATCGTTTAGTCCTCCTTATTCGTGGAGCCACATCTTCGAAGGAATTTTGGGATTCATTGCTTTCTTGATCTTTGGATTCCTCCTCTCATATGGGAGAGAGTCTTCTTTTGGGGGTCTCTTCAAGAGGCCTCGTAAGCTCTCTCTCCTCTTGGAGAGAAAAGGAAATCCCATAAGCACGAAGTTGTTGAGTAACTTCGGCTTGCAAAGTGGGGTTGCCCATAGCTTGTTGCAACCTAGTGACAAGATAATTAACAAACATGGGAGCATCATCATTGGCACCTTCATGTGCAAAATCAAAGTTATCAATGTTCATTCCTCTCTTGATTATTGTCAGCCATGCTAATTAAACTTATGTGTTTACTTAGTGTATGCTTTGGCAATTCAAAACCTTAGTTGCTACTCCTCTTAGCCTTTGAAAATAGGCACTTAAGTATCTACACCCACAGCTCAAATTGGTTAATTATAGAGAGTAGTGGAGTGAGTCTAACATAGCGAAGTTGTCAAGGGATAACTCCTTTTGGACTTCTTATGGCTCAATAATGGTAAAGCCGTAGGCAAGTCTAAAAAGACTCCATTATTAAGTCCAAAGCTCCCGAGGTATGCACCATATCCCACATAGTTGGCTCAACAAAACAAATAATAGATCCCAGTCCCACTTACCCTAATATAATTAACAAAATCAACCATTAATAGGCTACTTAAGGACCTCTCTTCTTAAGCAAGAAAACAGAAACCAAATGCTTTGATAATGACGGACGCAAAGAGGACCCCGAACCCCGACGGCCTCTAAAACGCCGGGGGCCAAATGGCTCGCCTCGAGCCTGCCACGGTAAACCGAACAGGGGGCACCACCTAGCTTTGAGCGGCTAGGATGCAAAGCCCATGGTGATATGAACACCGCAAGCCTACACACGAGGAGAGAGAAAAGGGGAGAGAGAGAGAGAGAGAGAGAGAGAGAGAGAGAGAGAGAGAGAGAGAGAGAGAGAGATACTTGTGAGGAAAGCTTTTCGATGCATGGGAACCCCCCCATATATTTTTGCCCTTTTATCAAAATATTTCCCATTATACAAGTTACTTTTGATTTTTTTCTTCCTTTTTCACAAACGTTTTAGCCTTTATTAAATAAATAATACTTATGCTAATCAATCATGATGTAGCATAATAAGTAAGCTTTCTTTGTTGATCTCTCTTTTGACCTTAAAAATATTATATATATATATTTTAGTATTTTCTAATTTTTTTTTTTCATGTATGTATATTATTCCACTCTACCAAATATTTTATTCAGTAGTTTTCATTTTCAAACCTCAACCCCACTTTCAAATTTCAATAATACCTCCATCTAGATGATTGCCAATTTTTTCAACACTCTAGGTCATGTTTTCATACACATGAAGGAGCTTACACTTGAAGGCAAAAGAGAAGTCCACTCAAAGGGGACCACCAAAAGACTTTTGCAGCCACAAATAATACATTATTTGGCCGAATTTTTTAAGTAAAGAAGAACCCCGAATCTGAAGGAGCGTTCAACATGAAAGATGTAGCTCGTGATCTCAACTTTTAGCTCAATTTTTTTCAGAATTTTTGGATTTATGAACACGGAGATATGATTTTTGTAGTGGACCCCAGTTTTCTCGAGTAATGGTGACACAGGCCATCCTTACTTTTCTTCCTTCTAGAATGGCTATGGTTCTACAAGTCTTCAAGCATGATTACAAGAGACAAGGCTCTTTTAATGAGGTCTTGGCTAGTCTAGAGTAATTCTATCACCATTTTTGGAGGATCCATCCTCATCAACAAATATCCACCTTCGACAACCTCTCTTATAATTTTCTTACCTCTCTCTTCTCTCCATAATAAGCTTATGTCTATCCAAATCTAAACTATTATAAATATTTCCTATCCTCTACATCCTACCAACATTCTCTCTTTTTCTCTCTCTATTGACTTTGGTATTTTAAATAATGAGGAGACAAGATGGGAGCCACAGTCACATGCACCCCATTTTCCTAGTCACCAAAGTGGGACACTCACCTCAAATAGAAATATTGCTAAATCCTTCCCTCCTTCCCTATATAAGGAGGCCATGAGAGCTCACTTGAGGGAAGAACACACACACACACACACACACCCCTATCCATACACACTCTTGTGCTACATGCTTGTAGCATGAACCCTAATCACATAATCACAACACCATCATCATCACCATCACCATGCACAAAAGATGAGCACCACACCTCCACACCACTTGTAATTAAGGGTTGAAGGCACAATTGCAAGAAGAAGGGCGGACACACTCATGATATTCCTCGCCATCAACTCCCATCTCTCCATTATGCCTCCTACGATCTTGTCCCCTTCTCATTTTCCTGCCATACACTACCTATTGTATTCATCTTTTGCAAGCAATCAACACACTCCATCTTGGTGCCATACTTTGTGTCGCTTTGGATACATCTCATTGTGAGTATGGTGTATGCTTGTTCCTTGCCTTTTTTTCTGCTTATGTAAAGGTGTGCGGATTCGCCACCATACACACACACTCTCTCTCTCTCCCTCTCATATTCCTATCATCTTGCTACTTCCATCTTGAGGTGTGCGGATTCGCCACCTCTTGTATGATAAGTGAGCATACTTGCATGTATCCCTGACCTCGTTATCTTCCTTACTACATGCACGCGTAGCGAGCCCATTCTCACTCACTCACCACTCCTCTCACCTTATTCTCCGACCACCCCATTCCACATTTGGGCGTGGATCTTGAAATTGTTTTCCATGCATGCTTCATTGTGTATATGTATGCGTCCTAGCCGCATATCTTGCTAGGTGGTGCCCCTATTGTGTATTCCCCATGATGAGGCCATTGTGCATAGTCTTGGTGTAGAGGCCACCGGGTCTATTTTTTCACTTCCGCATCTCATTTGGTGCCCCCACTGAGGAGGGCTCTTGAAACCCTTCAGTTTACAAGACTGAAAACCCTAAACTATTGTGAATGGATGAATGAGTATCAAGGATTTTCTAACTGGACGACAGAAGAAGAAGAGCTCCAAGCACAACTAGACGAACTCCGCATCTCCATCGAAGCTCGAGTGCCAGGCGTAACGGTAATCGATTTGAAGTGGGAGAGTCAACCAACGCGCCAAACCCAGTGGATATACATAGGCCAAGTGCCAAGAAGAAGAAGGAGGAGGTGGAAACCATGTCCGCAACCTACAACCAACCAACAACAACAAAATGGAAGGAGCTCTGCACAATAGAGAATCAACACTATTCTACTTTGAGAATCGGGTAACTCAAGTCACCGAGGTAATTATCATAGTCAGTTTTCAAGTCGCACCTGATGCTGCAGCACAGATAACAGAAGCATTGGCTCACACTCTCACTAGAGAAACTAGGGATCTACTGAGTTTGTTTCAGGAAAGAACACCACCCTCTCCTACAAGCTTGGACAGTGACTAAGCACCTCTAAGCTTCACATGAATCAGGACAACCTACCTCAAAAAAGATCACACATACCAACACGTGTACGCTCAATCAAGGTAATATTGGACTTGAAGATTCACTACCAGCACGTCATTGACACCATGCCGGGTGGGGAGCGGTTTTTTGAGGTTCTGGCATCAGATCAGCCATTTGTTTTACCTTTGGTACAAGGCAATGTATCGTTTGAAGTTTTAATCTATGTCCTAGTATAATAGGGTATACATGCCTCCTTGTAAAGAAGAAAAAAAATTTGCAAGTTAAGAAGTGTGTCTTTCTAGCTCTCTCTCAGTAATCATGGCAAGTGTAGCATTTCCAACCTTTACTGGTAAGGTGGGCGAGGATGCTGCAGACTTTCTAGACAACTTGGAAATAGCATGTGTCATCTCTGCGAGAGATGATGATGCTTCGCGCTTGCGCATCTTCCCACTTCTAATAAGGGTGGAGGCAAGATCATGGTACAATGCCTTGGCACAAGAAACCAAGGAACGGTGGGACTTATTAAGGACAGCCTTTGTCAAGCGTTTTGGAGAGGGCACAACATCAGAGAAACTATGGCAATTGTTGACAGAGTTGAAGCAGGGCAGTATGCTGGAATACGCATCATATGAGTCAAAGTTTGTAGATTTATGGGGGCGATGGGTTGCATCGCTAAGAGAGGATGAGGGGGCACCTAATTTCCTAAAGAAGGATCGGTTTGTGGCTGGATTATGGCCAACTCTTAAAGAGAAGGTGAAGGGAAGGTTTCCTGCTACGTATGAGCTAGCAGTTGAAGTGGCCCGCCTTAAAGACAAGAAGTTGCGCCTACAAGCCAAGAATATTGATGGAGAGGAAGCCGTTAGGACCCCACCACCTCTAGCACCACCTACAACAGTCGCCCAGAGGATTCAACCACAAGAACCAATTGAAGATCAGCAAGACCTGCTCAACCGAATCACCAATCAACTTGAGAATCTCTCAGTCCATTTGATACAACAAGGGCATGCACACAATCGCAACCAAGAGCAAGGGAGAGGACAACGAAGGCAAAACCAAGAATACCACTGCTACAATTGTGGGGAGGATGGTCATGGCATGTACTACTGTCCACAACCAAGGAGGCAGAATTTCAACAGAGGAGCCAGACAAAACCAGGTTTCACCACCAAGAGCAAGACCACCACCACCGAGGGCACCACGACAAGCACCACCCGTGCAAATCTTACAACCACCGATTCAACCACAACCACCACCACCACAACTTCTCATTCCACCCTTACCCCCACCACCAGTTGGCAATCAAACAGTAAGCGTCATCAGTCTTGAAGGTAAGGGAAAGGAGAAAGTGGAGGAGGATAAGACCAAGGTTAAAGGAGTAGATGCTATTGGGGTAAAACACGCTAGGCATGGTGAATCTTCTCAAAAGGAAGAAAAGATGAAGAATAAAGGGGAATCTAGCAAAAAGCCGTCCAAGTCACGACGTAAAATTGACATCGTAGATTTCTCTTTGGGTGAATGTTCTAAACCATATGATTTGGTTCAAGATGTTTCTGTGCAGGGCCCAAAAATCACCTGGCCCCAGTTACTCCACCTAGCACCTAGGGTGAGGAGACAATGGACAAAGATGGTTAACACGAGGCGACCAAAGCCAAAGATAGCTGGGGCTATCTCCGGGAGGAATCTAGACGACATACTACCAGTGATGGATGCTTACATCAAAGGGCAACACATCTCCAATATCTACATCGATGGTGGCGCACAAATATGCGTCATGAGTGAAAAAATGATGCACCGTTTGGGTTTAGAGGTGAGTCGGCCGGCACCATGCCGAGCCAAAATGGCAAATAATTTAAAAGTTCAATGTGTTGGTGTCATAAATGCAGTTAGAATAAAGGCATTCAACACCGAGGTAGATGTGGACATCTTTGTCATGCCACACAAAGGGGAGGGCTATCCTATCATTCTAGGGAGGCCTTGGCTTATGGCTATGAGAGCTAAGCAGGACTGGGACACCGGCATAATCCAGATGAAGGATGCAAAAGGAAGGCCAATACTTTACGACATGAAGATAGGTCAACAACGTGACATGGATCTAGAAACCTCCGAGGATGAGTTTTCTAGTGGTGACTCTTCAACCACTTCAGAGGAGGAGTCAACAGTGAGTGAAGAAAGTGACAGTAGCATTGAGGTGATGGGGATCATTCTCAAGGACCCTAAGAAGATGGAGCAACCTGATGCCTCATCATCAAGCCAAGGGGAGACACCAGGTATACAGCCTCTGGTAGAAGCAAGTAAGCTACATCAAATGCTCTCTAGTGAGTTGTGTGGGAAGGAGCGTGAAGATTATATTTTGATGCTAAGTAATTTTACCACATTGTTCATTGATGAATATGATAAAATCACTGGCATCACAGTAGTTCAACATCACATTAAGCTCAAGGAGGGAAGTAAACCTGTAGTGCAGAAGCTCAGGCGGCTAGGAGTAATTCAACAAGACGCCCTACTCAAAGAGGTGAGGAAATTGCTAGAAGCCGGTTTTATCTATCCTGTTGAAGACTCAGAGTGGGTTTCTCCAGTGGTAGTCACACCAAAGAAGAATGGTAAGTGGAGGGTTTGTGTTGATTACAAGCCTCTTAATGCAGCCACAAAGAGGGACCATTTTCCTCTTCCTTTTCAAGACGAAATACTCAATGAGGTAGCAGGACATGAGCGCTACACGGTATGTGATGGCTACTCAGGCTACTTCCAAATTAGCATCGCTGAAGAAGATCAAAAGAAGACAACCTTCATCACACCATGGGGATGTTTTGCTTACAGAGTTATGCCTTTTGGTCTCACTAATGCTCCAGCCACTTTTCAGCGATATGTGACATTTGTTTTTCAGCCATTCTTTGGAAAATCAATCCGTGTTTTTATTGATGACTTTTGCATCTATAGCTCTCGCTCTCTTCATTTGGAGAAAGTTTATGAAGGTCTAGCTAGGCTACAAGCTTTGGGTGGCCAACTCAATGTGGAGAAATGACACATTGGTGAAAGCAAGGTTACTCTTCTTGGCCATGTGATCTCGGCCAACGGCATTGAAGCTGACCCAAGCAAGGTTCAAGCCTTGGTGGCTTTGACCTCTCCCACCACAACAAAGAAATTGGTCTCTTTTCTTCAAAAGGTGAGGTATTTGAGTAGGTTCATTCACTTGCTCTCCCAAGTGATTCTCCTTTTACAACAAGTTACCCATCAAGAGATCTTCACTTGGAGTGAAGAAAATGAACAACAATTCAATGAGGTAAAACAAATTCTAGCTTCACTTCCCACCATAGCACCTCCAAAGTGGGACGAGCCTTTTTTTGTAAACCCTAGTGTTGGCAATGACACACTTGGGGCTGTATTGATGCAAAAGGATCCTCAAACTTCTTTCATGCGTCCTATCTACTTCTCTAGTCGAATGATGACCCCATCAGAAAAGGGATACATGGCAGTGGAGCACATGGTGCTTGCATTAATGTTTGCTACCACCAAATTTCGCTCTTATTTATTGTCTAGACCATTCATAATCTTAACAATGGAAGAAGTATTTCCTTATGTAATGCAGCACATGGATGTTTCTTCTAGGATTTCCAAATGGCTCACAAGGCTACAAGAGTTTGACTACACAATGCAAGTGGAGAACTCCACAAGGGCCAGTCTAGGAGGTATTCTCACTCATCGCCACTATGAAAAGAAGCTAAAGATAAAGCCAAATGATCAAGATATTACACCCGTGCTGGAAGTCCCTAAGGTAGAGGAGGCTCACTCTCTTTTCTTTGATGGAGCCTACAAGAGGAAAGTGGACAAAGCTGCAGCAGGCATTGTCATCTTCAACGAGCAAGGGGACAAGGTTTTCTCCATTGGGAATCTCTTGGATTCTCACTCTAACAATGAGGCAGAATATGCAGCTTTAACTCTTGGGTTAGAGTGGTGTGTGACACGGGGCATTCAACGGTTAAATGTATTTGGTGATGCCATGCTTTTAATAAAACAAATACAAGGAACTTGGGCTTGTAAAAATCATATCTTGCTAGGCCATTTGCGCAAAGTCAAGGAACTTTTAGGGAAATTTCAAGTTGTAAAATTACATCATGTCCCTCGAGCAGAAAATCAAGAAGCAGATGCTCTAGCTAGAGAGAAGTTGCAAGATGTTTCAGTGGTAGGTGCTATCAAGTTGAAGCTGCCTCTCTTCCAAGGTAGCGATGCTATGCCTGACATCATGAGTTTCTTGGACACAGGAGAGTGTCCTAAGGATCTTACTAAGGGCCAAAAGCAGTGGCTTGTGCGCAAGGCAACAAAATACCGCTTTATCAATGACGACCTCTACTGCAAGGGTAAGGATCAAATTCTTAGGCGTGTACCTCTCTCTAGAGAGATCACTGAAATCATTTCAAGTTTCCATGATGGTGTTTGCGGAGGACACTTTGCACTTGACATCACTAGTAGAAAGATTCTACAAGCCGGGTTTGTATGGCCTAGTCTACATAGGGATGTGCATCATTGGTGTAAAACATGCAAGGAATGTCAAAAGGCAGGGGATAGGAGGCTCACATATGAGCCACAGACTCCTATAATCTCATATGGACCATTTGAGAAATGGGGAATTGATGCTATTGGGCCTTTGCCAAGGAGCCAATCAGGTAAATTTTATATCATCATGGGTGTGGACTACATGACCAGGTGGGCTGAAGCAGTTGCCACCACCCGGATTACAACTAAGGAAGTGGCTAAGTTCGTATTTGAAAACATTTGTTGCCATTTTGGCACTCCTCTTGAAATAATTTCTAACAGGGGACCAGGTTTTAGAGGAGACCTTGTAGGAGAGCTAATGGAGAAGTTAGGTATCTCACGACGACACTCAACTCCCTACTACCCACAATGCAATGGTTTGGTGGAAAAGGTAAATGGTATGATCTGCAAGATCATCACTAAGCATGTAAACAATCACAAAAGTGATTGGGACAAGCATCTTATGGCTGCACTTTGGGCTTATTGCACTTCATTTCGCACATCCCTTGGGTTCACACCATATCACTTGGTGTTTGGTAAGGAAGCCATTTTACCCATTGAAGTACAATTGGCTAGTCTCAGGGTGCTAGCTGGGCAGGTGGAACGTCCTAATGCTCATCTCCACAACCACATTCTTGATCTAGAGAGGCTTCAACTAGACAGAGAAGATGCTATCAACTATTATGCAGCACAGGCAGAGCAACGTCGACTTACCTTCAACAAAGGACTTAGGGCAAAAGGTCTCAAGAAAGGTATGTTGGTCCTACGGTATGATAACAGGTTTGACGCTAGGAAGGATCAAAAGTTTTCACCCAGATGGGAAGGGCCATTTGTCATTAGAAAGCGCTACGCCAATGGCAGTTACCGATTGATGGATGCAGATGGTAGGCTCCACAAAACACGTGTCAATGGATGGAGGTTGAAGCAGTACTTTTTGAGATTTGATCAAACACCTATGATAGAAATCCCCGAGAAGGGAGACTCCTCCACCTCAATTGAAGAAGAATCAGGTACAACGCTAGAGGCATGAATACCTCTAGCCTTAGGGGGAGAGCTAATGAGGAAAGCTTTTCCATGCATGGGAACCCCCCCATATATTTTTGCCCTTTTATCAAAATATTTCCCATTATATAAGTTACTTTTGATTTTTTTCTTCCTTTTTCACAAACGTTTTAGCCTTTATTAAATAAATAATACTTATGCTAATCAATCACGATGTAGCATAATAAGTAAGCTTTCTTTGTTGATCTCTCTTTTGACCTTAAAAATATTATATATATATATTCTAGTATTTTCTAATTTTTTTTTTTTCATGTATGTATATTATTCCACTCTACCAAATATTTTATTCACTAGTTTTTATTTTCAAACCTCAACCCCACTTTCAAATTTCAATAATACCTCCATCTAGATGATTGCCAATTTTTTCAACACTCTAGGTCATGTTTTCATACACATGAAGGAGCTTACACTTGAAGGCAAAAGAGAAGTCCACTCAAAGGGGACCACCAAAAGACTTTTGCAGCCACAAATAATACATTATTTGGCTGAATTTTTTAAGTAAAGAAGAACCCCGAATCTGAAGGAGCGTTCAACATATAAGATGTAGCTCGTGATCTCAACTTTTAGCTCAATTTTTTTCAGAATTTTTGGAGTTATGAACACGGAGATATGATTTTTGTAGTGGACCCCAGTTTTCTCGTGTAATGGTGACACAGGCCATCCCCACTTTTCTTCCTTCTAGAATGGCTATGGTTCTACAAGTCTTCAAGCATGATTACAAGAGACAATGCTCTTTTAATGAGGTCTTGGCTAGTCTAGAGTAATTCTATCACCATTTTTGGAGGATCCATCCTCATCAACAAATATCCACCTTCGACAACCTCTCTTATAATTTTCTTACCTCTCTCTTCTCTCCATAATAAGCTTATGTCTATCCAAATCTAAACTATTATAAATATTTCCTATCCTCTACATCCTACCAACATTCTCTCTTTTTCTCTCTCTATTGACTTTGGTATTTTAAATAATGAGGAGACAAGATGGGAGCCACAGTCACATGCACCCCATTTTCCTAGTCACCAAAGTGGGACACTCACCTCAAATAGAAATATTGCTAAATCCTTCCCTCCTTCCCTATATAAGGAGGCCATGAGAGCTCACTTGAGGGAAGAACACACACACACACACACACACCTATCCATACACACTCTTGTGCTACATGCTTGTAGCATGAACCCTAATCACATAATCACAACACCATCATCATCACCATCACCATGCACAAAAGATGAGCACCACACCTCCACACCACTTGTAATTAAGGGTTGAAGGCACAATTGCAAGAAGAAGGGCGGACACACTCATGATATTCCTCGCCATCAACTCCCATCTCTCCATTATGCCTCCTACGATCTTGTCCCCTTCTCATTTTCCTGCCATACGCTACCTATTGTATTCATCTTTTGCAAGCAATCAACACACTCCATCTTGGTGCCATACTTTGTGTCGCTTTGGATACATCTCATTGTGAGTATGGTGTATGCTTGTTCCTTGCCTTTTTTTCTGCTTATGTAAAGGTGTGCGGATTCGCCACCATACACACACACTCTCTCTCTCCCTCTCATATTCCTATCATCTTGCTACTTCCATCTTGAGGTGTGCGGATTCGCCACCTCTTGTATGATAAGTGAGCATACTTGCATGTATCCCTGACCTCGTTATCTTCCTTACTACATGCACGCGTAGCGAGCCCATTCTCACTCACTCACCACTCCTCTCACCTTATTCTCCGACCACCCCATTCCACATTTGGGCGTGGATCTTGAAATTGTTTTCCATGCATGCTTCATTGTGTATATGTATGCGTCCTAGCCGCATATCTTGCTAGGTGGTGCCCCTATTGTGTATTCCCCATGATGAGGCCATTGTGCATAGTCTTGGTGTAGAGGCCACCGGGTCTATTTTTTCACTTCCGCCTCTCACTTGCAATTGATGAAAACAACCTCGGGGGTGTGAGGGTGAGTTATTTCTGCAATATTTACAAGGTGGCATGCCGTGATGGTAGAGAGGTAGGGAGATGAGATGGTGCTACCTACTTGGTGCGTTCTCTAGGGCGACTCAATGACGGTGAATACTCATTGCCAAGAGCGTGCATACGTGTGTGCATCGACCATTGGAGTCGAGAGGTGGATGTGGTTCCCTTTGCATGGTGCAATTTCCAAGGCAAACCCAACACACAAGACCCCCTCCCCGTGATGGTGATGGTGTCAATCCCTCCTACTACACTCTACCCAATGCTTGGTTCCACATAAGTTGCCCCCCCCCCCCCCCGATAGTGACCTCTCAGTGCCAATTTATAGGTGTTGGCTGCTTGGATTATGGTAATCTCAGTGTGGTTAGGGTAATCTTAATCGAGGAGACAAAGCAAGTGGTGGGCCCGGTGTGGTTGACCCTTGCTTTGTTTTGGGGAAGGTTATTAAAAGATGGGAATCTCTAGGTGGGCCTTTGTCACCATCACCTAGAGAGAGGATATTTACAAAATGGAAATTTACAATGGCTAGAGTGAAAAACTGAAGATAATGGTAAAATAACCTAAAAATTACTGGGATGGCGTCGTGGTTGCGTGTTGCCGGTGAATGGCGTGCTGCCGGTGCGTCGGTGTCGAGCGTACCTCTTTTTGGAGTCGGCCGGGGCATGCCTTCGGCGCATTTCTGTTTTTGTTGTTGGCGGTGAGTGCTTTGGATCCTTCTTCTTTTTGTTTGTTGATGTCGTAGCCTTTTCCTTCGTATTGCGGTGCGGTGCGTATATACGTGTGTGTATGTATTTGTGCATGAGGCGGGTGTGTGTGTGTTTTGTATAGGTATGTGTGTGCGAAAGCGTGCGTGGGAAGGGGGGCTATATATATATATATATATATAATGTATATATATAAATTTTTATTTTTATTTTCCTTCTTTCTAGTACAGTCTGTGGATTTGTGCTTTCTACAACTCTGTATTCTCGTCCATACTTGTCAACAACTATAGATCTCCATTGACAGTCGACTCCGTATGTGTAGACATATAAGAGCTTGTAATCCGTTATCTCTTCTAGGTATGGATCTGAGCACCTATAAAGATTGACCTCATTGTCGTCAATGTATCTATATAGTCCTTCACTCTCATGACCAATCATCCAAACTCTCTCAACAAGATGGATCTTTATCAATTGCAAGTTTGGAAGATCCATTGTGGGAGGATATTCCTCTATCGTCGGGATCTCCAAGCTTGTGTAAGCTGTGTTTGAATCTAGGGTAGACATGATTTTTGCGCTTAAGAGCTTTTGCTTGGTTCAAGTAGACTTAGTCCACTGTGTTCAAGTGCTTTGGTTAGGGAAAAGTCGAAACTATGTCCAAAACCGCAACCGTTTGGTCACAATTCTCGCAAATTGTCGCTTTTAGACACCCCTGACTTGCGGATGAATTTTGAGGCCTCAAACGACGTTTTTTTTCAAAATTGAACTAAAGGATTGCCATCGGCATGCATTTAGTTCAAGTTTTGCTCTAAGATCTGTAGAGCCGCTCCCAGGCTACGTTTTGATATAAAAACTTTTTCAATCCGATACCGTTTGTGAAAGTTATGGCCAAAACAGTGAAATGCAATTTCCAATTTCAATTTTAAAAGAAGATTTGGGATCTCTGTGACACTGTGAACACTTCTGTGTGGTCAAAAGTACAGCTGGACCCTAAAAATGGCCTAGAGACATCCTACGCGTAGGATGTCTTTTTGCTCAGAATTTAACAAAATCTGGTCCAGAGACTCCCCTTAAGTCCAGCAACACAATGGTATGCTCAGAATTTCATTTGGTCCTAAAAATGGCCTTGAGACATCCTACACCTAGGATGTCTTTTTGCTCAGAATGACTTGAAATTTTCACCCTAGCTTCTCCTTGATGTGCTGATCACAGTGGTGTGCTCATAGGTTGGTTTGGAGTCCTAAATCAAGCTTGAGACATCCTACACGTAGGATGTCTTTTTGCTCTGTTTTAGCTCAAACTTGCACGGTAGCTTCCCCTTGATGTGCTAAACTCACAACTATTTTTACTTTTTGATTCTGACACCTATAGGCTGGTCAAATGATCAAGAATCTGTTCCAAAAGCCTGATGTCTGTTCTGATGAATTCCCAAGTCAAATCAACTCCAAATTAGACCAAATTTGACTAGGAGGCTTATCTAAGGCTATATGACAGCATGCTATGTCCACAGGAGAATTTTGGTCTCAGAATCATGCAGTAGACATCCTACGCGTAGGATGTCTTTTTGCTCAGAATGAACCCAAACTTGGACCACAGACTCTCCTTAAGGTGTTGATCACAATGGTATGCTCAAAATTAAGTTTGGAGTGCAAAATCACACATATGACATCCTACGCGTAGGATGTCTTTTTGGCCTGTTTGATCCCAGACTTGACCCAAAGCTTCCCCTTGATGTCAGTAACCCAGTGGTATGCTTAAATTTTGGTTTGGATTTCAAAAGTCCCAAATTTTAGTTGTTCTTGCCTTTTTCCAGTCAAAAATGCTAAAGTCTGTTCAATCTTCCTTTCACTAACCCAAATGAGATGAAATTTGTCACATGCACTCAATACAACATTTAGAACATGCCTTTGGGGTCATCCTATGGTTTTGGTCTTGGAATAATGCCTTGGCACAATTTGGGTAGGATGTCTGGCAATTCTCGTCTTTTGGCTTTCATCTGTCAAAATTTGGTCAAATTTTCACTTTCCACGTGAAAAGAGGGTAAAACCTACCTTCTAAACACACTGGTAACCTCAGATTTTCAAAATTTCCACCAGATCACCCTGTAGACATCCTACGCATAGGATGTCTACTGCTGATTTTTTGAGACTGAAGTGTCCCTGATGCTTCCTTATGCTCTCAGCAAGTGCAAGTATGCTTCACAATTGCAAAAACATGCAAAAATCACTCAATTTAAGCGTTTTCTGAAATTTTACGTTTTCTGACTCCGCCTTTTGGCTTTTGGTCAACAAAAGTAGGGAAAAACACTCAAGTCAATATGTTACTAGGATAAAACCTACCCTCTGAACACACTGGTCAACTCAGAATCTCAAAATTTGGTCTCCAGACATCCTACGCGTAGGATGTCTATGTTTACAGAATTGCAGGTTTTCTTCACAGAACCCTTGCAAATGCTCTTTTATATGCACAGCATCAGTCAGTCATACAAAAATATCCACAAAAGCTTGTTTAAAGCATTTTTACCCTCAAAAGCACACTTTTCCGTGATTTCAAATGCAATCAAGCACTTTAGCAAATAATTCAGTGTTGAATAGCTCTAGATCTGAATCGGATCACTTACCTAAAGCTACTCCTACAAATCATATGGGGTTTTGCATCTATGAGTAGAAAAACGCTTCACTGCCACACACGGACTAGTAAATGCTTTTATCACCTCACAAATCACTCGACCATCAACAACTACTCTAATCCACAGATCCTAACTAAACCAAGGCGGAAAGGGAGGGGGGGGTAGGATAGGGGGTGTGAGTGTGTGTGGGTGGGTGAGTGTGTGTGTGTTGTGTTGGCGTATTTGTTGCTGCCCGCATGGCGTGTGTGTGTGTGTGTGTGTATCGAATGCAGCGCGCGGCGCACAGCGCATGGGGAGAGAGAGGAGGGGGGGGGGGGGGGGGGGGGGGGGGGGTGTTGTGGGGTGTGTGTGTGAGTGAGAGGGAGTGTGTGTGTGAGTGTGGGACTGCAGCGCTGGCCGCGAGAGAGAGAGAGAGAGAGAGAGAGAGAGAGAGAGAGAGAGAGAGAGAGAGAGAGAGAGAGAGAGAGAGAGAGAGCTTTGGCGTGGCCTGCGGCATCCGGATGAGAGAGAGAGAGAGAGAGAGAGAGAGAGAGAGAAGAGAGAGAGAGAGAGGGGAGAGAGAGAGAGAGAGAGAGAAGAGAGAGAGAGAGAGAGAGAGGGAGAGGGATCTTGGCGTGGCCGTGAGAGGGAGAATGAGGGAGAGGGGGAGGGGATAGGGGTGAGGGGATAAGAGATAGAGAGAGTGTGTGAGGGAGAGTGAGGGGAGGGGGAATGGCGGGGTATGGGAGATGTGTGGGTGAGAGGGAGAGGGGGGGGGGGGGTGTTGTCTTGCATGGGGCTTGAGGACGAAGGGGAAATAACTCAATGGGGGGGGGGTGTAAGGGAATATATCTGCGGGCCAAAGAGGGGGGGAATGAGGCCAGGGGGGGCGGGGGGGGGGGTTCTCACGCGGCTCACACCGAGGGAGCACGAGAGAGGGGTTGGGGGTTCCTTCTCTAAGTTTCTGGCTGGCCGGGGAGGGTAAATCGGGAGAGAGAGATATTAGGGAAGGGGGTATGTAGGGAAAATGGAGGGGAGAGAGTGCGAGGGTTTTATCCGATGCCCGTAGGGCGGGAGGGGGAAAAAATAAGTTACGGTGGGGGGGTACTGAGAGTGGAGGGGGGGTGTAATGATTTTTTTTTCTTTTTTTTTCTACTTGATTTTCGAAAGTCGGCTATCATTAGCCCTCTCTCTTTTGGCTAGAGGCATTCATGCTTCTAGCCCTTCTTCAGTTTCTTCAGCTGTAGAGTTAGAGGGCTCTCCCTCTTCTGGAATGTCTAGCACGAATTCTGGGTCAAACCTAAGGAAATACCTCTTCAGTCTCCATCCATTGACTCTAGTCTTGTGAATTTTCCCATCTGCTTCCATCAGCTTATAGCTGCCGTTGTCGTAGCGCTTCTTGATGATGAATGGCCCTTCCCATCTGGGTTGAAATTTCTTATCCTTTCTGGTATCAAATCTGTTGTTGTATCGCAGCACTAGCATGCCTTTTTCCAGTCCTTTCTCTTTAAGCCCTTGATTGAAAGTGAGTCGGCGTCGTTCTGCCTGTGCTACATAGTGATTGATTGCTTCTTCCCTATCCAGTTGGAGTCTCTCTAGATCCAAGATGTGGTTTCGAAGGTTTACAATTGGACGGTGGGTCTGGCTAGCCAAGACTCGTAAGCTGGCTATTTGTACCTCAATGGGTAGAATTGCCTCCTTCCCATAAACTAGATGGAAAGGGGTGAAACCTAGTGATGTTCGGAACGTTGTTCTGTAGGCCCAAAGAGCTGCCATGAGATGTTTATCCCAATCTCCTATATGGTTGTTCACCTGTTTTGTGATGATCTTGCAAATCATTCCATTTACCTTCTCTAGCAGACCATTGCATTGTGGATAGTATGGTGTGGAATGCCGACATGTGATGCTTAACTTCTTCATCAATTCTCCTACCACATCACCTTTGAATCCTGGTCCTCTATCTGATATTATCTCAAGAGGAGTGCCAAAACGGAAAAAGATATGCTCAAAAATGAACTTTGCCACCTCTTGGGCTGTAATGCAGGTGGTGGCCGTTGCTTCTGCCCATCGCGTCATGTAGTCTACACCCACTATGATGTACAGTTTACCTGATTGGGCCCTTGGTAAGGGACCAACTGCATCTATTCCCCATTTCTCAAACGGACCATATGAAATGATAGGGGTTTGTGGCTCGTAGGTTAGCGTACGATCACTGGCCACTTGACAAGCCCTACATGTTTTACACCAATGGTGTACATCTCTCTTCAAACTAGGCCAAAAGTATCTTGCTTGTAGAATCTTCCTACTAGTGATATCTAGAGCAAAATGACCACCGCAGACGCCGTCATGGCAGCTTGAAATTACCTCTGTGATTTCACTAGAGGTTGGCACCCGCCTGAGAATTTGATCCTTGCCCTTACAATACAAGTGGTCGTCTATAAGGCGGTACCTAGTAGCCTTCCTTACCAACCATTGTTTTTGGCCTTTAGTGTGTCCTGTTGGACATTCCCCTGTATTCAGAAAGCTGATGATATCAAGCATAGCATCACTGCCTTGGAAGAGGGGTAGTTTTAATTTGATTGCTCCTATGGTAACATCTTGTATTCTTTCTTTAGCTAGTGCATCTGCCTCCTGATTTTCTGCTCTGGGAATATGGAAGAGTTTTACTGCTTCAAAATTCTTCAGAAGGTCCTTAACTTGGCGAAGTTGACCAAGTAAAACCTGATTTTTGCACTCCCAGGTGCCATTTATCTGCCTAATCAAAAGCAAAGCGTCGGCGAACACATTCAAGCGCTGAATTTTTTGTGAAATACATTGTTCCAGCCCAAGGATTAGGGCTGCATACTCTGCCTCATTGTTAGAGTGGGAGTGTAATAACTGCCCCATGGAGAATACTCTTTCCTGCTGTTCATTGAAAATGACCATGCCTGCTGCAGACTGATCCATTGTTCTCTTGTATGCTCCGTCAAAGAAAAGAGAGTGAGCTCTCCCTAGCTTAGGGCTCTCTTTATCTGGTATTCCTTCCTTTGCTTCCGTGTTGACCTTCGGCTTCTTCTCGTAGTGGCGATGAGTGAGAATTCCTGCTAGACTAGCCCTGGTGGAGTTTTCTACTTGTATGGTGTGATCAAACTCTTGTAGTCTAATTAACCACTTTGAGATCCTAGATGAGACATCCATGTGTCGCATTACATATGGGAAAACCTCTTCCATTGTCAGGATTACAAATGGTCTAGGCAAGAGATAGGAGCGGAATTTCGTGGTAGCAAACATTAGTGCCAGAACCATGTGTTCTACTTCGGTGAATCCCTTTTCTGATGGGGTCATGACTCGACTAGAGAACTAAATAGGGCACATGAAAGAAGTTTTGGGATCCTTTTGCATTAGCACTGCTCCCAGAGTATCATTTCCCACACTAGGGTTCACATAGAATGGCTCGTCCCACTTAGGAGGTGAAATAGTGGGAAGCTTAGATAGGACTTGCTTTACCTCAGTAAACTGCTGCTCATTCTCTTCACTCCATGAGAAAACATCCCTTTGGGTGAGTTGTTGTAGGGGAAGGACCACTTGAGATAGCATGTGAATGAACCTGCTTAAATATCTTACCTTCTGAAGGAAAGAAACCAACTGCTTGGCGGTGGTGGGAGATGATAAAGATACCAGAGACTGAATTTTGTTGGGGTCAGCCTCGATTCCTTTTGTTGAAATTACATGACCAAGGAGAGTGACCTTGCTCTCACCAATGTGACACTTGTCCACGTTGAGTTGGCCACCCAGGGTTTGTAGCATGGTTAAGCCGTCATAGACTTTTCTTAGATGAAGGGCTCGTGAGCTATAGATGCAAAAATCATCTATGAAAACCCGTATTGATGTTCCAAAGTAGGGTTGGAAAACAAATGTCACATAGTGTTGAAATGTGGCTGGGGCGTTGGTGAGGCCAAATGGCATCACTCTATAAGCAAAACATCCCCAAGGTGTGATGAAGGTTGTCTTCTTTTGATCCTCCTCCGCAATGCTAATCTGGAAGTATCCTGAGTAGCCATCGCATACTGTGTAGCATTCGTGACCTGCCACTTGATTGAGTATTTCATCCTGGAATGGGAGGGGAAAATGGTCCCTCTTCGTGGCTGCATTGAGAGGTTTATAATCCACACAGACTCTCCATTTACCTTTTTTTTTTGGTGTGACTACTACTGGGGAGACCCATTCTGAGTCTTCGACAGGGTAGATGAAACCTGCTTGTAGAAAACTCCTTACTTCTTTAAGCAATGCCTCTTGTTGGATTACTCCAAGTCTTTTGAGCTTCTGTACTTCGGGTTTACTGCCTTCCTTGAGCTTTATGTGGTGTTGCACTACTGTAATTCTTGTGATCTTATCATAGCCATCAATGAACAAAGTAGTGAAGTTGCCTAACATGGAGACATACTCCTTCCTTTCTTCATTGGTTAACTCATTTGAGAGCATTTTTTGTAGCTTACCTGCATCCTCCAATGACTGCTTACCTGATGGTTCCTCTTGGTTTGCTGAGGTTGCTTCAGATTTTGTTAATCTGTTTGGGTCTTTAAGAATGACTCCCATTACTTCGATGCTACTGTCACTCCCGTCGGTGGTGGTTGTGTCTTCTCCTGAGGTAGACGAGGAGTCGTTGGTGGACTCGTCTTCTGAAGCCTCCAAGATCATATTGCGTTGCTTTCCAGTCCTCATGTCGTAGAATATGGACTTCCCTTTAGCATCCTTCATCTGGATCATCCTTCCGTAATCGGCGTGTTGCATGAGTTCTACTCCATTCAGCTGCAGCTCATCTCCAGCCCACTAGGTCTCTCCCGTGGTAGAGAGCTTCTTCAGGATAAGTTGTACAGGGAGGGGAGGAAGGTCCTCCACTCGCTTCCCAAAACAGCGAGAGCAGTAACCGAACCACTCTTCTCTAGGACATGGGAATCTTCTCACCACTTCTTCTTCTGGATCGTCGAAGTGGATTGGTAGCACTCGCATGCATCGTGCAAATCGGTAGGCGACCTTCCGCCGCTTAGCTTCGGATGACTTCTTCTTTGACAAAGTGGGTACAACCCGGCTCTCTGAGCTTGAAGCACTTGCTTGGCCATATGCTTCTCCCTTTGGGGTCATGTGTTTCCAGGCTAGCCTATCTTCTCCTTGCCCTTGGCTCGAGCAGCCCCTTTAGGCCACTTTGGGGTTTTATCTTTGACTGCAGTTTCTTTAGGGAAAAGAGGCCTCACTGTCTGCTTTCCTTCCTTGACGTGAATGACCTCCTTGCGATGAATGTCAATGTAGAAGACTTCAGCCCTTCCGCTACCTTCGTTATTGTCACTCATCCACCGTGTGCCTTGGTTGACAACAGTGATGGCACCTCACCAATCTCCCACCTGATGCTTTCGATTTATAGTTAGAACGAGCGACACGAGATGGAGAATTTACCTCTTGAATGTTGATGACACTGCAGCCTGGTAGTAGCACCTCAATGAAGGCGGCTAGGGCCTCCTTCGTCTCTTCTTCTTCCGTCCTCCAGTTAGAAAATTACTTTAGCCACTCGTCCATGATTGATAGTGGGCATCACTTTCACCATTGTAAACTGAAGGGTCTTAGAAAAGCCCTCCTCAGTGGGGGAACCAAATGACGGACACAAAGCGGACCTCGAACCCCGACGGCCTCTAAAACGTCGGGGGCCGAATGGCTCGCCTCGAGCCTGCCACGGTAAAGCGAACAGGGGGCACCACCTAGCTTTGAGCGGCTAGGATGCAAAGCCCACGGTGATATGAACATCGCAAGCCTACACACCGAGAGAGAGAAAAGAGAGAGAGAGAGAGAGAGAGAGAGAGAGAGAGAGAGAGAGAGAGAGAGAGAATACTTGCAATTGATGAAAACAACCTCGGGGGTGTGAGGGTGAGTTATTTCTGCAATATTTACAAGGTGGCATGGCGTGATGGTAGAGAGGTAGGGAGAGGAGATGGTGCAACCTACTTGGTTCTTTCTCTAGGGCGACTCAATGACGGTGAATACTCATTGCCAAGAGCGTGCATACGTGTGTGCATCGACCATTGGAGTCGAGAGGTGGATGTGGTTCCCTTCGCATGGTGCAATTTCCAAGGCAAACCCAACACACAAGACCCCCTCCCCGTGATGGTGATGGTGTCAATCCCTCCTACTACACTCTACCCAATGCTTGGTTCCACATAAGTTGCCCCCCCCCCCCCGATAGTGACCTCTCAGTGCCAATTTATAGGTGTTGGCTGCTTGGATTATGGTAATCCCAGTGTTGTTAGGGTAATCTTAATCGGGGAGACAAAGGAAGTGGTGGGCCCGGTGTCATTGACCCTTGCTTTGTTTTGGGGAAGGTTATTAAAAGATGGGAATCTCTAAGTGGGCCTTTGTCACCATCACTTAGAGAGAGGATATTTACAAAATGGAAATTTACAATGGCTCGGGTGAAAAACTGAAGATAATGGTAAAATAACCTAAAAATTACTGGGATGGCGTCGTGGTTGCGTGTTGCCGGCAAATGGCGTGCTGCCGGTGCGTCGGTGTCGAGCGTACCTCTTTTCGGAGTCGGCCGGGGCATGCCTTCGGCGCATTTCTGTTTTTGTTGTTGGCGGCGCGTGCTTTGGATCCTTCTTCTTTTTGTTTGTTGATGTCGTAGCCTTTTCCTTCGTATTGCGGTGCGGTGTGTATATACGTGTGTGTATGTATTTGTGCATGAGGCGGGTGTGTGTGTGTTTTGTATAGGTATGTGTGTGCGAAAGCGTGCGTGGGAAGGGGGGCTATATATATATATATATATATATATATATATATATATATATATATATAATGTATATATATAAATTTTTTTATTTTTTTTTCCTTCTGCGGATGGCCGACGGTTACTCTTCTGCGCAAGGCGGAAAGGGAGGGGGGGGTAGGATAAGGGGTGTGAGTGTGGGTGGGTGGGTGAGTGTGTGTGTGTGTGTATCGAATGCAGCGCGCGGCGCACAGCGCATGGGAAGAGACAGGAGAAGGGGGGGGGGGGGGGGTTGTTGTGGGTGTGTGTGTGTGAGTGAGAGGGAGTGTGTGTGTGAGTGTGGGACTGCAGCGCTGCCCGAGAGAGAGAGAGAGAGAGAGAGAGAGAGAGAGAGAGAGAGAGAGAGAGAGAGAGAGAGAGAGAGAGAGAGCTTGGGCGTGGCCTGCGGCATCCGGATGAGAGAGAGAGAGAGAGAGAGAGAGAGAGAGAGAGAGAGAGAGAGAGAGAGAGAGAGAGAGACAGGGAGCTTTGTGTGGCCATGAGAGGGAGAACGAGGGAGAGGGGGAGGGGATAGGGGTGAGGGGATAAGAGATAGAGAGAGTGTGTGAGGGAGAGTGAGGGAAGAGGGGGAATGGCGGGGTATGGGAGATGTGTGGGTGAGAGGGAGAGGGGAGGGGGTGGTGTTTTCTTGCATGGGGCTTGAGGACGAAGGGGAAATAATTCAATGGGGGGGGGGGGGTGTAAGGGAATATATATGCGGGCCAAAGAGAAGGGGGAATGAGGCCGAGGGGGGGGGGGGGGTTCTCACGCGGCTCACACTGAGGGAGCACGAGAGATTGGTTGGGGGTTCCTTCACTAAGTTTATGCCTGGCCGGGGAGGATAAATCGGGACAGAGAGATATTAGCGAAGGGGGTATGTAGGGAAAATGGGGGGGAGAGAGTGCGAGGGTTTTATTCGATGCCCGTAGGGCGGGAGGGGGACAAAATAAGTTACGGTGGGGGGGTACTGAGAGTGGGGGGGTGGTAATGAGTTTTTTTTCTACTTGATTTCCGAAAGTCGGCTATCAATACCAATGTAATGGAAATGGCCTGTGAACTTTGAGAGTAGCCAAATTAGGAAAGTAGGTGAAGCACTTTTGAGAGATTACTTTGTGAGCATAGGGGTGAACTTAATTGATGGTAGAAACATAAACATGGTACTTAGTTAACTTGGCATAAACAATACTTTTGCAAGAGAGAGAGTTTAAAGAACATGACAATAGTTGAGGACCGGATTCATATGGAGCCGGTCCCCCCTCCAATAGGCATTTGTATTATAGTTTCTCCTATCAAGAGAGACTTGGTACAATACAATCTTTGTGTTCAGACCTACGTGATGCAATGAAGATGTAAAACTTCATGCATCACAAGCATAACATAAACTTGTAGAAAGCATTAACTATCCCAAGCCTCAGTCCCAAGGCCTCAAACACCTTCAAAGGTGGAGAGAGCTAGCGGGGAATGAGGGTAGGGAAGAGGAAGAAGAAACATTCCACAGGAGAAAGAAATAGTTCCTCTCTTATCATTACTCTTCTTGCTAGCATACATAATAGCATAGTAATGGAGATGGAGAAGATGGAAAGCTTAAGCATTGAAGCATGGCTCTTGGTTGGATTTGCATTCCATAGCCAAGAGTGTTGATGTAGGCTCTCACTTCTCAAAAGATTGGAGAAGGAGGTGGTGTTCCTCAACTTTCACCAAGTGTGAATGGCCAATGAAATGAGTGTGTGTGTGTGGAGTATATCCCCCTAGCACCCCCCTTCGTTGCTTTGGGCAAAATTTCTACATACTACAAGCTCATTGGACCCCTCTCCCCTTATCCAATCACATGCAGCATGCAGTCAAGCACATGGGTAGTCTTTTGACAAGTGTCCTCATTACCCCTTAGAGAGAGAGAGCTTGAAAATATATAGATATTTGTTAGATTGAAGTAGAAGCTCATTGGACCCCTCTTTAACCCAACCAATAGCATTCAAGCACACCATGTGGTTAAGCTTAGTGAGAGTCTGACATGTGTCTCATGTGCTCTTTTAGAATTTCCCTAACTTTGAGATTTTTATGCATAGGAAGTTTCTCAAGCAACTTCCTCATTAAGTGTGTAGGTTCTCTTTTTGACTCAAGCATCTTATCCCCCATGCATAGGAAGCTTCTCAAGCAACTTCTTCATTAAATGTGACAAGTACCTCAATTACCTTAGTCATCAAGCATGACAAGCACCTTAGGGGGAGTTCCCACCTCAAGCACAACCCTAGCTTATTTAAGTTTAGGTCGGCTTCCCACCTTAAGCACAGCCCTAGCTTGTTTAAGTTTAAGTCGGGTTCCAACCTCAAGCACAGCCCTAGCTTGCTTAAGTTCAGGTTGGGTTCCCATATCAAGCAGAGCCCTAGCTTTCTTAAGGTTCCCACCTCAAGCACAGCCCTAGCTTGCTTAAGTTTAGGTCGGGTTCCCACCTCAAGCTCAGCCCTAGATTGCTTAAGGTCAAAGGACTTTTAACACTAACCATTGGAGGTCTTTAATGAAGCTAACCCTAAGGTCTTTTAAGCTCCATTAGATGCACATTGCTCTTTGATAGACTAACTCCTTTTAGACCCTTATTGAGATGTAACCATCTCTCCTCTTGGTCCCTTGCTGAGGTAAGACTAGAAGCACTTATTTCACATTGCTCTTTGATAGACCATCTCCTTTTGGACCCCTATTGAGATGCAACCATCTCTCCTTTTGGTCCCGTGTTGAGATAGGTCTAGAAGCACATGTCTCTATTCTAACTCTTGTTCCCGTTTATTCTCCCACATTAAATGATCAATTTAATATGAGAAAATCATTTGGTAAAGTTAGATATTATATTTTATGACATCTTAACTATCGCTGGACTGTCATAAACTACATTGCTTCCATCAAGAGGTTTTCTTTGAGCCTTTGTATACACAACCTTATGTTCCTCTGTGGTGTAGGATTTGAAATGTGCTGGTGTAAGGTGTAAGTCTGTGGGGTCCTATTGTTCTGTGGACTGTGATTTCAATTCCGATTCCTTTTATTATTGAGCTAACTCTCGATTTTCCGTCTCCTTACGGTACGGCTCAACTTTGGATTCTCTATAGCCTCTAGTTGTGTGATGTAAATGGGTTGTGGACTACACCACATAACGCTTTGAAGGTATTCACCCCAGTTATCTAGCAACTTCCGATGAGCATTACATGCCCCTATATAATTATTCCATTCTGCGGTAGATTTCTTTTCATTTATTCTAGCATGCACATTTTCACGATATCGGCGTCTCTTATATCTCTTACTCTTCTTGTCTAATTTTTTATTACGGCCGATCTCTAGTGAAGAGTCACTAGATGAATCACTACTTGTGTCTTTTGCTCCCTTCAATATATTGTCATCTAGGGTACCACTGGGCCCTGAATGGTTTGTCCCCACATTTGCAATAAGATTTAACTTAGATTATTTGTCCTCATAGTCAATTTCAATTGATGATTCTAGCCCCAAATCGTGTGGGCTATAGTCTTGTGAGATGCTACTGGTTCCAATGCCAGTCAAACCTTCATCTTGTAGGTCATCAAAAGCTATATGCATTGCTTCCAGGATATTTAAAGGTACGAGTGGTACAATACTTCAATGGGGCCGAGTGAACTATGGTGTTAGATCTATGATCAATTATAAACCTGTTTCCTAAAGGATGTGCTCGATCGGTCGCAAGATCCACTCGAATGATAGAATCTTGGAACTGCAAGTAGACATGTTTTTTAGACCAGTCATGCACCATTTTTGCTTCCCTCATGAAAGGACGTCCTAAGATCATCTCAAATGCCATAGTGTGCTTGAAGAAATCCATAACAATGAAGGTATTTCTTATTTTATGTCCAAAGACCTTGATCTTGAGATCTTCTAGCATCCCAATAGGTTTAACAATAGACCCATTGGCCATCTTTACTACTATGGTTGTGGTCCCAAGGTGACGTCTTCCATAGTTTTCTAGCAATTTTTAGTCACAATGCTAACCCCAACTCCACCATCAAGGATTCCCTTCACAATTAATCCCTTGGTAGTGATTGGTATGGTTGCATTGGATTCATCACCCTCAAAGTATTGTCCCAACTTGTTAACATGTATTTCTACAACAGGGTTCTCATCTAGGTTGGGTTGTGGATCTAAATGTTCCTCCTCTATTGGCATCTCCCTAGCTCCATCCATCTGTGCAAATTGTGTTAGCCCGACCTTCCGTTTTCCATTGAGGAAAGCTCGAAGAGCTAAGAATAGCTCAACTCCATATAGTTTGGACATGATGGTGGTTCTAACTTTTGAAGCCATGAAATCCATCAATTTGGCACCTTTTGGCCTTCAGTCCCTTGACGTGGGGAAGATGGGATCTCCATTTCTTCAATAGGGTCAGGTAGTCCCTTTGTAAACATTCTTTCCAACAAGAAGTGAGTACGCCGACTTTCCCATGACTTTAAGTCACTTTCTTCCTGGATGACACTAGGTATGGCTAGGGGTCTATGGACTTTGTGAGGTTGTTGTTGCATAGGGAACACTGTATTTATAATCTAGATCTGCCTAGGTGTTGGTTCTAGATCTCTTTGGGTATCTTTTACCAAACTCCTTAATTTCTTGACTCGCTCGATCTCCTCTGTAGGGTTTGGATAAGTTCCTATCTTCTTCTTGGATCCTGGAAATTGTGGCTCATGACGATATTCCTTGTTGGTTCTTTCTTAGTGTTCATTTTGGTCTCAATGGTTTCACCTGAATCAGAATCATCTTTAGCATCGTTCATATATATGGGGTCGTCACCAGTCCCTATATTGGTGTTTGAACCGGGATCTGACTTCACTGCTTTTTGCTATCTCTTCCTTCGTGTTTTCTTCTTCTTCTGAGATTGGGCAATTGATGCCGTTCTCTTTCCTCAAGAATATAATTTTGTTTTTGGAGCATCGATCGTGTGAGTACGTTTACTAGTACCACATGTGTACTTTGCGATGGCTCCTCGTCGGTAACCTTAATCAAGTTTAATGGCATGATCTTTGGCGCACTTGGATTATTCGGACATTGGGCAATCAAATGATCTATGCCACATCGATTACACATGAGTATCGGCATTGTAGATGTGCTCGCTTGATTGGTTTGCATTAGTGTGGTGTTATTTTCTAGCCTAATAGGACGCTCGGCCACACGATGTGGACCTCCACACTCATAGCATTTGAAGAGGAGGTCCGTTGGCAGTGTAATTGATATTTTGGCCTCTTGCAGCAAGAGCAGCTACTTGATAGGTTTGACTTGTCCGCAATAGTCCTCCATGTAGTATTGTGGACTTTCTTCAAGCACATCAATCCCATAGGCAATATTAGTGTCTACATCTTACTCACAGCCTTCTACTCAAGCAATAGATGACTCACAACCCACTTGATTCACATAAGTGACTCTCGGATGTGGTGGTTGCGATCCTAGCACTGGAGGTGGTAAGGGTGTTGTTTGAACAACATTTTAACCCATAGGGACCATGTGTTGTGATGTTTGTTCAAGAGGTGGGGCCGACATCAATGCAGGCACTCGAGGCGTGTCTATCCATGCTAAGGTTGGTCTATTGTCCATTGTGCGCTTAAATACTATGCAATGCTTAGCTTGATGACCATACCTCCCACAGGCATTGCAATTCCCATTGAATTTTACTCTAAAAGTAAGGCATTCACTGGTACTATGCGGACCATAGCATACTGAGCACCATTGTTTCTCCCTTCTTGGATACATATGACTGTTTTGCACAACACGATTGTCTCTAAGACTCTCTTGAATGGCCTTGGTGAGATCTGCTAAATTCATCTCATACATCTTTGGCTCCTTAGCAATAGGCTTTAGGGTCATTGACTGACACACCGATGCTTGCGAGCTAATAGATTTAGGCTCAACAGACACTCTTTCTCCTTGAATCATTAAATTATCCTCCAATTGGATCGCATTGGTGGTGACTGCTTCCCAAGTGGTGACACCTGTAATGACTAGGCCATTGTAGATATCCTCATGTCGTAATCCCCTAATGAATCTATCGAGCAGTTGATTATTATTGAAGCGCTCAGTTGGATTACAGCAAGAGTTCAAATTGAAATGCTTCAAGCGACTAATAAAGTCTCTCATCGACTCTCCTTCCTCTCATTGGGATTTTTGGATATGAGAGGCTACACCCCAAAGCACTCCCTCTCGTATGTATTCTTTCAAGAACATTCTCCTAATAGTAGGGTAGATATTTTTTCTTCCATCCTTAGGGTTCTATACCAATCCCCAAGCTTCCCACTTAAGATTAGGCTTTAAGAATTACTCTTATGGAGGTCATTGTGTTCTTCTAGAGAATCGCATATTTATTCAAACACTTTGATATGCTTTCTCACATCCCCGTCTCCACTAAATTTTTGTGTGAGCTTGGCTATTTGCACTGCCTTACTTCTAGGCTCTCTATCACGCATGTTACACATATTCTCAGCAATAGATCAATTGATAGCTTGACCAAATGTTGCCAAGTCCCTAAGTGAGTAGGCACCGTGGGTGAAGCACTCCAAAGACTTCATGTGGAGTAAGTATTGGCATTGGGCTTGGCGTATATGAAGCCCTTGGGTTCCAAGTTTTTTACAATGTTGTGCCATGTGGTGGCCCAAAGTTCATATGTGTGGCCCTAGGCATAGCAGACATTGGATGTGACATGCTAATGCTAGCCGGTATGGTCCTCTTGAAATAAGAGCCTAGGTGTTATGGTTGTGGAGCATAGGTTGTTGAAAAAATGGGAGGGGTAGGGGCTACATGAGTACGAGGACCCATAGGTGTATACCATTGGTACACACTTGTAGGTACATTTGCAGGCATTGAGCTACCATGTAGTAGTGCTTTACTACAAATGAGGTCCATGGCATGTTTCTTGGCATGCCCATCATTGGGGTAGGCATGGTAGCCATGGTGTCATCAAGGGAAAGATGAGCTAGACTTGGAAAGATAAAGCTATCACTTGTGGGCTTAGATTGCACTGAGACCCCTTGCAAAACAGCATATGGAGGATCCATCGGACTTACCGAGGGAGTCTCCATTTGTGATAGGTTGTTTAGCCTTCCTTGTATCCAAGAACCTCATGAGACCCATTGAAGGCATGTGGATCCCCTTGTTTTGTCTCTCTAGCTCAATAACCCTATGGATGAGGCTCACAAGCTCTTTGTTGTTGATCATCTACACTAGTAGCACCCGTTGTGGATTGTAGGAAATCTAACCAACCCACGTGATAGGTGTGACTTGTATATAGGTCTGTTAGAGTTTTCGTTTGTAGTTCGTACTCCCAGTTCTCATTTAGGAATGCTCCATCTATGATTGAGGTGCTAGGGGTGTATTTTGGACTAGATGCAATGTGGCTCTCTATGGGTTGACCCTTAGTGGTCGCTAATTCAAGAGCACTTGATTGCTCTCCTAGCAAAGATATTGACATAGGGGCTTTTGCTTTTAACTCTCTTCGTTGCTCCGCCTTGTGTAAGCTCTTGATTTCCTTTTCCCTAGGTGCAATGATATATCGCTCAACCTCCTGCACTTCGGCAAGGCTTCTACAATCAGGTAATATAACCTCGGAGGAGAATAGCTTTGAAGAGTCAGGGGGTGCAGTGAATGGAGTATTCACGTGCACACTCTCCAAGAGCATGGGGTCTACGCTGGTCATGAATGGTGAATTTACTTCCCCACCCTGCTCATTTACATCGTTAGCTCCATGTTCGGAGCGAGTGGCTCTACTAAAGGTTTCCTCCAAGTGGCTAAGCACGCTCGGCCCGGATCGTGGGCCCCTGGCCTGCATGTCGTAGCTTGAGCTATCAGGAATAGGCATCGGGTAACCCTCCATGACATCGTAGTCAGAGGAAGAGTCACTGGATGCAATAAGAGAGTCTTGAGTTGTACTATTTTGGGTCTCGTCGAGGGTCCGAAACCTAAGGTAGGTGGGTATTGAGAACCTGCATAAGTCAAAGTGCTCGCTAGTTGCTCAGCCTCTAGCACACAACCATAGCGCAGATGCATGTGCCTTTGGCACCCTACAAGTGTCGGCGAATACACTCGAAGGTTAACAGCTTGATTTTTTGGGCGTTTTGCACCCCGTTTTCACTCGTTTTTTGATGTTTTTTACGATCATTTTTGGATTAGAGCGTGTGATAGCTCAAAACATGCATATTGCTCAAGGGGTCATCGTGTGCTTTACAACACAGTGTTCGGTTACGCGAAGCTCCGTTGGTCCTCAAAAGGGTCAATTTTTACTTAGGCGTGAGGCTAAAATAAGTAATTCTAAAGGGTGACTGAGGCCTGAGCTTGAGCGTGGGCCTGGGCTTGGGCTTGGGCCTGGGGAATACTCCCAATCTCGGTCCTATCTTTAAAATTTTATTTTCTTTTTAAATTTTTTGTTTTTTGTTTTGGATAAGGTCGTCACAGTCACGCCGTGCGCGTGAGTACACACACACCTAACCTATCTACCTGCAATTTAACAGAGCTACTGTTACATACTAACACAGTACTACAACAACTAATTAACTAAAAAATCTACTTACAGATCTAATATTATAGATCTAATACCTTAAAGCTAACACCTTATCAATAGAAACACAGTACACTGCAACACCTTATTAACAAAAACAGTACACTGCAGCAAAAACAAAGGTCACAAATCCTTATTAGCAAGCCACACACCTTCTTTCTCTACCTTTCCTACATCTCATAATGCACCACAAAGCAGCATAGAGTGCTATTCGAGCTTAGTGCAGGGCATTTCCCCGACAATGGTGCCAAAAATGTGCGCATCTGTAGCACGTGTCAAAGCAAGGGACTTGCCGTACACTGTGTGCGAGCCACAAATGGATGCAAGCACACAACCATACTGATCTAGCAAGCTCAAGGGAGCAAGGGTGTGTCACTCACCGCCCTACGCTCCCCTTCGTGGAGGATTCCTCGCCGCGAAGAAGAGGGAGCTACCGCCATGCCGCGCTCAACCGCCTCGCCGCCGCCGTGCGGTCACAATGCTCTCTCTCTCTCTCTCTCTCTCTCTCTCTCTCTCTCTCTCTCTCTCTCTCTCTCTCTCTCTCTCTCTCTCTCTCTCTCTCGCATACACACACACACAAGGAGATGAAGAAGAAGATGGAGATGGAGCAAGAGCACTCTTCAATTGCACAAATGAGAGAATGAGTGATTTTTAGGTTTAGGTGACTTTTATATGAGCTCGGCCATTCACACTTGGACGCCCATGCTTAGCCAACTAACCCTTGAATGTTCCAGTTAGAGTGCGCCTCTCATCGGTGATCACTCTTACCTTTTTCTATTGGACCGACAAGCCCGGCCCATGACTACTAGAAGTGGACGTCAGTGGTTAACACTCAAAAACTATTAAAAGAATGTGAACCTTATTCTCTCATTGCAGGAACTCTCTATAAGATAGGGAAGGACTATATTCTTAGACGTTGTGCTCGTGAGGATGAGTATTTATACATACTGCAAGAAGCCCACATGGGTATAGCCGAAGGACATTTCTAAGGGGAACTAACTGCTAGAAAGGTGTCGCAATTAGGCTATTGGTGGCCTACCTTATTCAAGGGTGCATCACTTTTTGCAAAAGGATGTGATGAATGCCAACGTTACAAGATCACACAATGAAAGGATAAGATGCCCTTACATCCTGTTAAAATGACTCAACCATTTGAAAAATGGGGTTTAGAGTTTGTAGGCCCAATTAGTCCGGTAGCTCATAATACTCAATCTCGATATATTATCGTTGCCACTGACTATGTGACAAAGTGGGCGGAATTGTCACTCACATCTCAAAGGGACACGCAAGATTGATGCAAGGTCAACTTCCAAGTTTCTCTTTGAGAACATTATTACAAGATTTGGTTGTCCCTTTGAGATTGTGAGTGACAATGGTACTCATTTTATAAATGGAGTGATAAAAGAACTCACCAAAAACTTCATGATAGCCCACCATAAGTTCACACATTATTATCCACAAGTAAATGGCTGAGCTGAGAGCCCTAACAAGACCTTAATTTCTATCTTGACCAAAATAGTCGAAGCTCATTCGACAGATTGGGATTTGAAGCTGACATTAGCTCTATGGGCTTATCGTACTTCTTACAAAGTGGCTATTACTTGTACACCATTCAAAATGGTATATGGCCAAGAGACAGTTATGCCATGGGAATTTGTAATTCCTAGTTTGCACGTAGCATCACAAGAAGGTTGGGCTGGTAACCCTTCAGTTTATATGCTTGAAAGGTTAGACGAAGAAAGACAATTGGCTGTGAAAAATGCACTTGTGGAGAAAGATAAGAGGAAGAAATGGGTCGACCGTCATCTAAAGAACAAAGATATCAATGTTGGTAAAAAATTCCTTATGTATGGAGTGCGTAACAAAAAGCAAAAGTTAAAAATATGTGGAAAAAGGACCATATAGAGTATGCAAAATCACCCGACATAAACTCTTGATGGAGTTGAAACCATTGGATTCCTCAAATCATACACCTAGGATGCACGTGGATGATAGCGACCAAATGCACTATTGATTGGGGGACACGGAGTATCACAACATAGAAACAAACTCTTAGCCCTGTCACTCAAGCCATAGTCCCTGAAATATTACCTCCTGAGGAAATAAAACCCAAAATAGTGCATGTCTAGGAGGTTGAACCATATGTCCCTATAGCCCAACTCTCTAGAGCTTCAACTTTTGTAGTTGAAACAAAGCTTGAGACACACAAGGTGCATCCTAATATAACGAAGGAAACATACAAGTGGGTCCCTAAAGCTTCTTTAGCGACCATGACTGATGCTAAAAAACAGTAGCTCCCAAGAAAACGTTGCGTTGAATTACTAAACGACTATTGGAAGCCCAAGGCTACTATCAAGGAAATGATCAAACCTGGGTGCCAAAACGTAAATTGTGTTCTTACCTAGCTCACCGGATCCATGTGAGTCAAATCCTGTGACAATAAAGCCAATTGAAGATCATGGGAAAGGAAAGATCACAGAACACTATACACCTAATTCGGAGCTAGTTTGGGTACCCAAGCAAGAAAGGCTTGTTTTGCTCAGCTCAACCATAGAAAAAACGAATGAAGCTTCTTGCTTTTCATGTAGTTCATATACAAAAATAGAAGCTTCTACACAACCTCCACCTACCATTGTACATATCCATACAATGTACATATCCATACAAACAAGAAAGAGTTTGTACCTCCCGTTGTAAGTTCACCACCTACAACAACGTTGCAAATAAAATCATGGGAGAGTACCTTACCACCCTTGTAACTAGATAAAATTCCTAGGGCGGTCGAAAACTATTGGTCAAAGTCTTCACCCAAGAAAACTTGGAACAATTGGTTTCAATAGGTGACGACATCATTCCAAAAGGTATGATCTACCCAAGGAAGGGGGGAGTGTTTGCTGACATCCATCATTCACTTGCTCCCCTCTTAACCTTCCCCCCTGACCTCTCAATCTCCAATCTTAGCAAATGTATATATAAAGCCTTCTACTCACAAAAACCAAAATAAAAAAATAAAAGAGCAATAGCCATCAAACAAAAATTTGGAAACCTACAAGTTCTATATATGCCACAAAATCATAAAAACACATTATACCCAAGGACACGAGATTTTGACATGACTCTTATAATATTTGCACACTAACCATCATGTGTACAGATATGGCTAGTACGATAGAGTCATCCACTCCTACCTTGGATCAGAGGTACCCTCTTTACTTTTCACAAGTGTCTCACATAATCTACCCGGTACTTGCATGTGAACGGGATTTGGTAGGTATGCTAGCATGTGAGAGAAATTTCAAGGAGTTAGAATGGCTTATACGTCTCTTGACCACAACTAATCTATACTTAGTAGAGAGCATATCTCCCATTGCACAAGCCTACCCTTTTGACCAAGATGACGATAGACGTCTAGTGACCTTCTTAGTAAATGTTTGTGCCTCTAATGATGAAGAAGATTTACATGATTACACAGATGACATGTATGGTCTCACGGATGATGACTTAGTTTTTCTCGACGATGACGAGGATAGGGGTTTAGCCTTAGGGTTACCTCCCAATATCTACAATATCCTATTCCCTTGACTCTCTAGGGAGGTGCAAATAATTAGGTTAGGGTTCCTTATGTTGTTTGATTGTGTTCAACAAAGGTTGATGCCTCTTCCCACTAATGTGCCTCCTAGAGGTATTCTTTGTGTTTTCTAATGTGTACAAGAACGTGTTACTATTGTTAGGATTTGAAACTTCATGGAATCTTTCTCTTGTTCACTCTTCGAAAGCACGATCATCAACATGAATAGGTGTTTCTTGTCCATTAGCATTGCCCCTTGTCTTTGTTATTTGCATCCATGTTCGTGTGCTTTAAATGTGATTGGTAGCACAATATTCAACACATTTGCTTAGATAAATTTTTGTCATAATCTCTTTTCTAGGTTAAATAATCAAGCAGTCTGACTAAGCTAGTTTGACCAAGTTAGGCGTTAGAGATCTTCTCTTAATACCATAGGGAATGTCTTCCTAATAATCAATGGTTACTTTAGGCTCTTAATCCGATTTAGACAACATTGTGTGCAATGTACTAGGGCTTTCTAGTGGACTTAGTCCCTATTGACCTTTAGCTTAAGTATTATAAAGGGAGTTTACGTTTACTAGTGTGATGAGCCTAGGGAGGGTAGCAGTGTTATATGACCCCCCAAAGTTACAAAATTAAAATGTTGAAAACGAACAAACAAAAAAATCAATAGTGTCACAATGTAAAATCTTAAGCTGGAAGAGAAATCCCAGCTTGACTTGGTACTCCACTCACATGTATCGCCTATGGTACTAGATCCCTAGAGATTCTTAGTGTGGGAGCTTTTCCTTGAAAAGCAAAAAACCCAAGGCGTACAAAATAAGCACATACATCAAAATTGAATCAATGTGAAAAGACTTTGGGGGGTCAAAGAAAATGGAATAAGTCAGACAATGATTTCATGAGCAATTTCTTTTAGCGTAGCTTAGCTACAAGGTCTTTTAGGTGTTGCCTCTCGTCAACCCTCGGACATGAAATACTTGGCTCTTGCGATTAAACAGCTTAATTGACCAGAGAAAATTAAGAAGCTTGCCTACAAGAAGATTTAGAAAATTTCTCATGTAGGAAAGCGGTCAGTGTTTTTTATACAATGCATAACATCATGAGCTTCTGCTCGAGAGGCACCGCATACCTAGCTAGGTACGATTGGGGGCAGGGGATCACCGTCCCCCCCACCTTGCAAAGAAAACAGGAAACCTCGACGGCGAATGCCAATAAGCATCTTGCTTATTCCCTTCTCTTGCACAGCATTAGTTTTTCCATGCATTGACCGAGTATGCGTCGATTAGGGCCACATTAATCAGCCAAGCATTAGCAGAACTTTTCAACCTATGCACGGCACATACTCCGAGGAGATACCTTGTCATCCGGGAGGACTCCGGCTAGGAGGGGGGGAGGCATTCTCAAATGTGGAACCAATAGCAGAAAGAGCAAGAAAAGGGCATGATTTTTGACTATTTTAAGGGTTGTTATTTGATTGCAAAATTTTTTGGACTAACCCAAGTACATATGCCCTTATAGAGCATGTATCTATAGGTATATGGGGCCAAACGCCAAATCAAGCCCCTAGGTGTGTGTATATAAGTAGAAATAGCCATTTTTCGGGCAAAATATTGGTAAAACGGAGAAATCCGGCCATAAAAATTGCATGCGAGTGTATATAATGTTTTGCGAAGATTTTTGTGATTTATTATGATTTTTGGGGATTTTCTGGGTTTGATTTGCTATTTTCCTTTTAATTTTGCTAATTTCAGCTGAAAACTTCAAAAATACAAAAGCCAGGTGCGGTTGTAATGAAAAACAAAAAATATGGGGATGATCAGTGACTACAGGACAACCTATGGTATAGTGGGGAGGCAATTATGAGATTGGAGCGAAAAGCGTGTTTTGGCCAGGCTTTGACCGAAATACCAAATTTATGGTAAACAGGTCAAATGGAGTCCAAATCAAGAAATTTTTGAGCCTAAACCACATCTCGCAAGAAGATAGGAGCACATGTCAAATTTCATGAAAAGTGGTTCGGGGACCTCCATTATAAGAAATTTTCACCTCATTTTTAGCTCATTTTCACTATTGACCTTGTGGAGAGAGCTTCTGCCACCTAGAGCGGACGGACCTTCCAGCAGCTTCTACGACGCGCAGGACTACCCGACGAGCTTCAGACATGAGAGGTAGGCTCACCACATTGAGCTTTTTGCGCATGTTTGTCATTATGTCGCGAAAACTAGCGTAGGGATCACACACAAAGCGGGCGGTAGAGACCTACAGGTAGAGACGGCGACCTAATGGCTAACCCAAAAGCAACAAGACTTCATCAGCAGCTTACCCTAGCATAGGAGACCAGTCCTGGATGTCCAAAGGTAGTAGAAAATCATCGAGAAAAACCCTAATTCCTAGAAACCCGCAAGAGGCCACCAAATGGGAAATCGGTGAAAAGGCGACCAAATGCTACCAAAATTCATGGGTAGGAGCATCTCGACATGATCGACAAGTCTATGTGACCCACATGACCAAAAAGTGACCCGAAGCGGCACTAAAATTCAGAAACGGCATAAGACACACAAAGCGTCAAATTGCTCTCGCGGCCAAACCGCATGCCCGTTTGCCACCAAACTTCACGAGCGGCTTTCCTAGACCATCAACAACCAAGTCCTATGGTGGTAGACCACCACAAATCATCGAAGACATGTAAACGCAACCGTGGGTGCTTCTAGAGCGACAAATTGCCAAATGAAGCTCCGGGGAAGCCAAAGTCGACAAAAACCATACGACAACGATCCCCAAGGGATCGGGAAGCTATGGAGACCAACATCAAGAAATTTCATCGCCAAAAAGCACTCCAAAAGTCAAAAAATGGCTCGGAGGCTCTGGAGTTCACACAGGGAGTTAATTTCTATCCATTTGACTTTTTTGTTAAAATTAGGCTTAAAAGGGACTCAGGGAGACCAAGGGCAGGCACTAGGGACACAATCCATGAAAAAATCATCAGGAGACATCCTACGCGTAGGATGTCTCAAGGGCATTTCTGGGCACAGATCCCAACATTTTTCATCATACACATTTTTTGAATGACCTTTACATGCTATCCACCAAGTCTCATCACATTTGGACCAAAATTGACCTCATATGCATGAAAAAATGCAAAGTTAGGGCATAGAGGCAATAATGGGCCATAGACCTACCAAATCTTGTCCAAATCACATGAAACTTGCACAACACATTCACCAACACATCACCAACCAATCTGTGTGGTCAGAAGCAAAAATTTGTGAAATAGACATCCTGCTCGTAGGATGTCTATTTGACATTTTTGGCCTACAAAGGATGTTTGTCCATTCCAGATCCAATCACCTCATCATCAAGAGCTCATATATCAATTTTGAAGCCATTCTAATCATTTTTGACCCCCAACACCTTCAAGATACACTTTTTGAGCCCAAAAACACTACACAGGCTCTTACAAGCATCAATCCTTGTCCAAATCCAAATCCAAGAGCATGGCCATGTTCCATAGGCTAAGGACTACCCACAGAACAAATCTCATGTCATTTTGATGAACTAGACATCCTGCGTGTAGGATGTCTCCAGCATAATTTGGACCTTCTGTGCAAAGAGTGACATCATGGGAGCCAATACCATGGTGCAATGAGCCCATAAACCAATTTTCAACCCATTTGGACATCAATTGCTACCTGTTATGGACTTTCTACCCAATTTGTGACCTAAAGCCTAAATCAACCAAAAAATCCACTTTTTGATGCCCAAATCCAGATCCAAGCACATAGCCATGTTCCATGAGCCCTGCACTACCAGCATGTCAAGTATCAACCACTTCTGATGAAAAAGACATCCTACGCGTAGGATGTCTAAATGGAAAATTTTGGCGAGATTTTCACTGTGAGCACATGCACAGTATCAACGGTTCCTTTTAAGCTTTATTTTCAATTTTCAAGTCATTTGGATAGTTAAAACTCTGGTGATTTGGTTAGCGTACGTTGTCCGATTTTGCATTGCAGCATATCCACGCATTCACATTGAGTAGAACTACACATTAGGCACTTTAGATTTCGGAAACGAAGACTTGCAAATTTCAGCCAGACATCCTTCGTGATTTTGCACCGGGTGTTTTGGGTTGGGGTTTTGGTTCATAGACCTTAGGGAGAGCGACCTATTGGTATTAGTAGGGTCTCCTTCAAGTTCTATGGTGTTTCGAGATTGTTTGATGGGTGTTCGGCTCTAGAAAGCGTTGTAGGAAGTTTCCTCTTATGCACTCTTGAAGGCTGTGACTTATACAATTGGTAGAGACCTCTGTAGGAATTAGTCATTAGTCGGTCAAGTAGAGGTTGACACCCTTTGCTTGCTTCCGCGCGCCTGTGGGTCGAGCTCCGTCCTCAGTTGACACTTATATGTTAGGTGAGTTCTCGCTATGCTGACGTCCGTCACGGCATATCCGTCCAACATTGGCGCCGCTGCCGGGGATGAAAACCTTAGGTAGGTGACCGAGGCTAATCCTTGAGGATAGGGATTTTTGGCTTGCCAAGAGTCTCATTTTACATTTAGATAGGATCAGAGAGTGGAGGACTCTCTAGGTCTTAGAGGGAGTCTAGGAAGCGTGTGTTTGGCTTAGATCCTTCGACTTAGGTAGAATTAGGTAGACTAAGATAGTTTTAGGTAGTAGTCGAGTTCCTGAGTAGGAGTTGGAGTGGTAGAAGCGGTGAGAGGAGAGCTTGAGAGTCCGGAGAGGCCAGAAAGCAACCAAAACACCATTATCACCATTTCACATGATAAGTAGGAGTAGAGTAAGTAGGACATCATGATTCAGGATCTAGAGCACTTCATGCATGTATACTTGCTTGGTAAATTCATCACAAGTTTGTAAAAGACGCAAAAAGACGCAAAAGTGTGTTTGAAAGCCTAAGTGAAGTCCAAAAGTTACTGTGAGTGTTTCTGATAGAGCTGCAGAGCATAAGGAGCATTTCTGTCACAGAAAAAAAAAATTCAAGCCAGGAGACATCCTACGTGTAGGATGTCTACAGGCTAATCTGGTGGGAATTTTGGGATTTTGAGTTGACCAGTGTGTTCAGAAGGTGGGGTTTACCCTATTTTCAACTGGAAAGTGGAAATTTGACCATATCTTGACAGGATAAGGCCAGATAGACTGAAATTGCCATACATCCTACCCAAATTGTGCCAAAACATTATTTTAAGACCAAAACCATAAAATGGCTGCATGAGCATGACTTGCATGATATATTGAGTGACTGAGAGGGGTTTCACCTCATTTGGGTGAGAAAATTGGGTTCAAAGCAAACTTTAGCACTTTTGACTGAAAAAGGCAAGAGCAGCTAAAATTGGGGACTTTTGAAATCCAAACCAAAATCTAAGCATACCACTGGGTTGCTGACATCAAGGGGAAGCTGTGGGTTAAGTCTGGGGTCAAACAGGCCAAAAAGACATCCTACGCGTAGGATGTCTATTGTGTGATTTTGCACTCCAAACCAAATTTTGAGCATACCAAAGTGATCAGCAACTCAAGGAGAGCGTGTGTTTTGAATTTGAAGCCATTCTGATGAAAAAGACATCCTACATGTAGGATGTCTAAAGCAAGAAATTGAAGCCAGATACTGACTGTGAGCCAGACAATTATATGTTAGGTGAGTTCTCACTATGCTGACGTCCGTCGCGGCGTATCCGCCTAACAATGGGTAAGGATTGTAACGGTCTAGATGACCTGTGGAAGCAAATCCGTGATGCCAACAAAGCTAACAGGGTGAGTTACCACATGAATAGCACGAGAAAAGAGAAAAATGAGATGTTACCTCGTATTGAAGAATTTGAGGCAAGATCACAAATGAACTTTGATATATATTCGCAAGGGGGAGACCAGGGATCAATTAGTTCAGAGCACAACCAACCAGAATCACTAAAAACTCTACCCTCTTACCTAGGAGAGTATGAAGCCAAGTCTGAGGTGAGAGCAATCCCATCTCAAAGACTTTCTTCTAACAGAGTGATGGATTCACAAGGGTTGATTGAGTTGTTGTCCACCCCTGTGGTATGTACAATCACATTAGCCGAACTCCTGAGGTTATGAGAAAACATGTGGACCACCGTAGGCAAATGCTTAGAAAAACTTGGAGTGAAAGACCCTACCTCGAAGCTTCAAGAAGGGATCAGAGAATTGGACAAGCCTCAACTAAACACTAGGCCATTACCCTTAAACAAGGTTGTAGAATATTGTGAGGGAGAAGATGGAAACACCACGCTACCAGAATGATAGGGTTTGGGGAATTGAGGATTTCTCCTAGAACCGCCGCACCGAATAGGTATACGATCTTCTGTTGGTAGAAGACTTTCCTATCTACATAGATATTCACAAGCATATGCTGCAAGAATCTGAACGAGAATGCCGTCGGCCCGTTTTCCATCATGCACAGAGGGTGGAATACTTACTTATACTCTTACCGTGCCAGTGTTGATGAGTCGGCACATCCACAGGAGGTCGTCGCCTTTCATAGGCTCTACCTTTCCTTCGTCGCTCAGCACGTACAAGGTAATGGCGACATGTCTGACCACTCCCAGTCTCTTGGCTAGTAGCAATTGCAGGTAATTTCCGTAGTCAGCGTGTTGCATGAATTCTACTCCATTCAGTTGCAACTCGTCCCCAACCCACCAGGTTTCACCTGTGGTAGAGAGCTTCTTCAGGATAAGTTGTACAGGGAGAGGAGGAAGATCCTCTACCAATCTTCCAAAACAGCAAGATTGGTAGCCGAACCACTCTTCCCTAGGACATGGGAATCTTCTTACCACTTCTTCTTCAGGATTGTCGAAGTGGATTGGTAGCACTCGCATGCATCGTGCAAATCGGTAGGCGACCTTCCACCGCTTAGCTTCGGATGACTTTCTCTTTGGCAAGCTGGGTACAACCCGGCTTTCTAAGCTTCAAGCACTTGCTTGGCCAGATTTTTCTCCCTTCGGGGCCATGTGCTTCCAGACTGGCTTAACTTCTCCTTACCTTTGGCTCGAGCAGCCCCTTTAGGCCACTTTGGAGTAAAGGTTATAACTTTGACTGCAGTTTCTTTAGGGAAAAGAGGCCTCACCGTTTTCTTTCCTTCTTTGATGTGAATGACTTCTTCGCGATGAATGTCGATGTAGACAATTTCAGCCCTTTCGCTGCCTTCGTTGCTGTCACTCATTGACAGTGTGTCTTGGTTGACAACAGTGATGGCACTTCACCAACCTCCCACCGAATGCTCTCAATTTGTGGTTAGAACAAGCAACACGAGATGGAGAATTTACCTCTTGAATAGTGACAACACGGTAGCCTGGCAGTAGTACTTCAATGAAGGTGGCTAGTGCCTCCTTAGTCTCCTCTTCTTCCGTCCTCCAGTTAGAAAATTCCTTTAGCCATTCGTCCATGATTGATGGCGTGTGTCACTTCCAGCATTGTAAACTGAAGGGTCTTAGAAGCCCTCCTTAGTGGGGGCACCACATGATGGGAGCAAAGCGAACCCCGAACCCCGACGGCCTCTAAAACACCGGGGGTCGAATGACGCGCCTCGAGCCTGTCTCACGGTAAAGCGAACAGGGGGCACCACCTAGCTTTGAGCGGCTAGGATGCAAACCACGATGATATGAACACCGCAAACTTACACACAGTGAGTGTGTGTGTGTGTGTGTGTGTGTGTGTGTGTGAGAGAGAGAGAGAGAGAGAGAGTGAGAGAGAGAGAGAGAGGGAGAGAGAGAGAGAGAGAGATTGACAAATGATGAAAACCCTCGGGGGTGTGAGAGAGAATTATTTCTGCAGTATTTACAATGACCTTCCTTCCAGCGAGGCGGCACACCGTGGTGATAGAGAGGTAGGGAGAAAAGATGGTGCAACTACTTGGTGCGTTCTCTAAAACGACTCAATGATTGTGAAGCTTGCTATTAAGAGCGTGTATACGTGTGTGCATCGACCATTGGAGTCGAGAGGTGGACGTGGCTCCCTTCGCATGGTGAAATTCCCAAGGCAAACCAACACACAAGCCCCCTCCCCGTGATGCCAATAGTGTCAATTCTCCCCATTACACTCTACCAAGTGCTGACCTCTCATGAGCTGCCCCCCCCCCCCCCCCCCCCCCCCCCGATACTGACCTCTCAGTGCCAATTTATAGGTGTTGGCTGCTTGGATTATGGTAATCCCGGTGTGATTAGGGTAAGCTAATCGGGGAGACAAAGCAAGCGGTGGGCCCGGTGTGGTTGACCCTTGCTTTGTCTTGAGAGTTATTTAAAAATGAGAATCTCTAGGTGGGCCCTTGTGACCATCACCTAGAGAGAGGGAATTTACAAAGTGGGAATTTTACAATGGCTTGGGTGAAAACTAAAGAAATGATGAACATAACCTACAAATTACTGAAAATGGCATCGTGGTTGCGTGATGCCGGCGAATGGTGTATTGCTGATGTGTCGGTGTAGTGCGTACTTCTTTTCGGGGTCGACCGGGGGCATGCCTTTGACGCATTTCTCCTTTTTGTTGTTGGCAGCGCGTGATTTGGATTCCTCCTTCTTTTTGTTGATGACGGTGGCGTAGGATCCTCCTTTTATTGTATTTTTTTTAAGTGCGTGCGTATATATGGGTGTGTGTGAGGGTATTTGTACATGTGCGTGCGAGCGTGAGTGTGTGTGTATATGTAAGCGTATGTGTGTGCGCATGCGTGCATGGGAACGGGGGAATGTATGTAATATATATATATATTCTATTTTTTTGGTTTTTTTGGCAGTGCAGACAACGCAGAGACGGCGGTTGAGGATGGTGAAGGGGGGGTGTCTATGTGTGTGGGTGTGCGCAGCGGGTGTGTGGGTGTGTGTGTTGTGTGTGGGGATAGCGCGCATGTGCGGCAGTGTACAGAGAGCACGAGCTTGCGGTGGTGTGGAGCCGGGCAGTAAGTGGGTGAGAGAGAGCGCGAGAGAGAGTGAGAGTGGGGGGGGAGATGGTGAGGGAGGGGAGAGGGGATAGTGTTGGGGGGGTGTGAATGGAAGGAAGGCGCGGACGGGCTGTGGATGCACGTGAGGCCCGGGAGGGGGGGGGTGGCGATTGCGGGCGCGACAAGAGACGGGGGGGTAGCTTGGTCAACGAGGGAGAGAGAGAGAGAGAGAGAGAGAGAGAGAGATTAATGCCAAGGGGTGGTTCCCACCAAGGGAAGAGAGGGAGAGAGGGGGGGAGGGGGAGGGTAGAGATAGGGGTTGTGAGGGGGGGGGGAGGAATAGAGGATAGAGGAAGAGAGGGTGTGAGAGATAGAGGAAGGGATAGGTGGTGCTTTTCTTAAGGCCCGCCATGGCTACTTCCGAGAGAGAGAGAGAGAGAGAGAGAGAGAGAGAGAGAGAGAGAGAGAGAGAGAGAGAGAGAGAGAGAGAGAGAGAGAGAGAGAGAGAGAGAGAGAGAGCTAAGTCTAGGTGTAGATAAGGGGGGGGGGGGGGGGGGGGTTGCTTAAGCCAGTGAGAGTGTGGACGAGAGGGGGTGGGGATACGGCCTGCCGGGGCTAGAGTGTGGACAGGTAGAGAGAGAGAGAGAGAGAGAGAGAGAGAGAGAGAGAAAATATTTGGAAGAGAGAGAGAGATACTATCTATGGTGGCCCCCTGTGGGCTGGAGTATGACAGAGGTACCCATGGCACCTACCGGGCCGGATGATGCAGCGACAGAGTAGGAGAGAGAATATTAGTGGGGTCGGGCAGTAAGAGAGAGAGAGAGAGATCGTCTTGTGGTGATAATGGAGGGGTGTGGCGGCGCCCTACCGGTGGCTAACCTTGGGGGGGGGGGGGGGTATGGTGAATGGTAAAGGTCCTTTTTGTTTTCTTTTTGTTTTGGTAACAAACCCCTTCTTCCTTAGGGTGTGGTCCTCACGGGCATGGTTTGGAAAGCCAGTTATCAATAGTATAAACCTTGTCAATGCTTACAATGCTAGATTAGAGTAAGCAAATGTACGAATTTCTTCTAAATGACCCATGTTTTTGTCTTATAAGACTAGTTCTGTTTTTAATTGTGCACAAATTTAAATAGTATGCATGCTCATGTTTGTGATGACAACGTCTCTCAAACACCAAGTAGAATTTGTCACTCTACTTTGGGAAAATGGAATGGACTAAAGAGCAGACATGCTTGCGGTAGCCATGTCTCCCAAGCACCAAACGGATTGGTCATCCATCTTGGAAAGATGTCGTAGGGTAAAAAGAGATCCTGTACCCGCTAAGTAAGATTGACTAATGATTAAGGCTTTATTTCTTCTACCTCATAGTCGAGGACTACTATGATTTCAAGAGAGAGGTAATGTTATAAAATTAAATATCTAACCAACCCAAATGATTTTCTCATATTAAACTGATTACTTAATGTGGGAGAATAAACGAGACCAATGGTTAAGATATAGACATGTGCTTATAGATCTATCTCAACACAGGGCCAATGGTAAAATCTAATATCTAACCAACCCAAGTGATTTTCTGATATTAAACTGATCACTTAATGTGGGAAAATAAACGGGACCAAGGGTTAAGATATAGACATGTGCTTATAGATCTATCTCAACACGGCACCAATGGTAAAGGGGCTCAAATGAGAGATGGTCTATCAAAGAGCAACACTATCCAATGGAGCATAAGACCTTAGGGTTAGCTTCATTGAAGACCTCCAATAATTAGTGTAAAAGTCCTTTGACCTTAGGTAACCTAGAGCTGAGCTTGAGGTGGGAACCCCGCCCAAGCTCAAGATGCTTGAGGTGCTTGTCATGCTTGATGACTAAGGTGCTTGAGGTGCCTGATGACTAAGATGCTTCAGGTACTTGATGATCGAGATGCTTGTCATGCTTGAGATGCTAAGGTTGTACTTGAGGTGAGAACCCAACCCAAGCTTGATGGGCTTAAGGGCCAAGCTTGTGGTGAGCATTAGGCCCAAGGTTGAGCTGCTTGAGATGTGCAAAAGTCAATTTCCAATCCCTACAAGGAGGGTGCAAGCCCTACATGAGGGGGGATGAAAGAGAACACACACACACACACACACACACACACACAAGGCATGCCTAGTATAAAGAAAGCAAACTGGACACTTGTCAAGTTCCTCCTCATGTTGCCCTCATGGTGTGCCTAAAGCCTATTGGTTGGCCATCCAAGGGGTCCAATTATAAATTAGAAGATTTAATTAATTGTTTGTACATTTATCAAGTCCTCTCTCTCAAAGGGGAAAGGGGGACACTTGTCCCAAGGCTACCCTTGTTACTTGATTTAACTCGTGCTTGTGATTGGCTAGGCTTGAAGGGGTCCAATGAGCTTCAAGCATGAGCTACAAGGGGGGGTCGACCAAGGAAGCTAGGGGCTTGCTTAGGGGGTATACTCTCCCACACACACTCACACACACACTCATTGTGCATTGTGCCAAGTGCAAGACCTCCCTCTCCTTCTCCAAGCAAGTAGAGGTTGAGAGCCTACATCAACGCTCTTGGCTATGGAGTGGAAATCCAACCAAGAGCCATGCTTCAATGCTGAAGCTTTCCATCTTCTCCATCTTTATTACTATGCTATTATTTATGCTAGCAAGAAGAGTGATGGTAAGTGAGGAACTAATTCTTTTTCCTTTGAAAAGTTTCTTCTTCCTTTTCCCTACCCTCATTCCCTGCTAGCTCTCTCCACCTTCGAAGGTGTTTGAGGTCTTGGGACTGAGGCTTGGGATAGTTAATGCTTTCCTCAAATTTTATGTTATGCCCATGATGCATAAAGCTTTCCATTTTCATTGCATCACCTAGGTCACAAGGAACACAAAGATTGTATTGTCACAACTGTCTCTTGATGGGAGAAATCATAATACAAATGCCTATGGGAGGGGGACCGGCGCCACATAAATCAGGTCCTCAACAATAGTCATGTTCTCTAAATTCTCTCTCTTGCAAAAGTATTGTTCATGCCAACTTAACTAAATGCTATGTTTATGTTGCTACCATCAATTATGTTCACCCGCTATGCTCACAAAGAAATTTCACAAAAGTACTCTCTTTATTTTCCGCTACTCTCAAGTTAATAGGCCAATTCCATTACATTGGTATCAGAGCATTTGGTTTCTCTTTTGTTGCTTAAGAAGAGAGATCCTTAAGTAGCCTATAAATGGTTGATTTTGTTAAATATATTAGGGTAAGTAAAACGGGGATCTATTATCAGTTTTGTTGAGGCTACTATGTGGGATATGGTGCACACCTCGGGAGATTTGGACTTAAAAATGGTGTCTTTTTAGACTTGCCTACGGCCTTACCATTATTGAGCAATAAGAAGTCCAAAAGGAGCTGGTCGTCTCGGCAGCTCTGCTATGTTAGACTTACTCCACTACTCTCTATAATTAACCACTTCGAGCCGTGGGTTTCGATACTTAAGAGCCAATTTTCAAAGGCTAAGAGGAGTGGCACCTAAGGTTTTGAATTGCCAAAGCATACACTAAGTACGTACATAAATTTTGTTAACATGGCTGACAATAACCAAGAGAGTAGAACGAACATTGATAGCTTTGATTTTGCACATGAAGATGATAATGAAGATGCTCCCATGTTTGTTAATTATGTTTACTAGGTTGCAACAAGCCATGGGCAACCCCACTTTGCAAGCCAAAGTTACTCAACTGCTTTGCACTTATGGAATTTCTATTCCTCTCCAAGAGGAGAGAGAGCTTAGGAGGCCTCTTGAAGAGACCCCCAAAAGAAGACTCTCTCCCAGACGAGAGGAGGAATCCAAAGAGCAAGAAATCAATGAAACTTTAAGTTCCTCTGAATATGTGGCTCCATGAAGACGGCGGTCTAGACGATCGCCCACTCCTCCCAAGAGGAAAAGATCAACACACAGTCATTCTCCTCATCACTCTGAAAGGGAAGAGAGGAAACAAAGGAAGAAAAGGGCAAGAAAGAGTTCTTCACCTTCCTCCTCTTTCGATGGAAGCTATGGCTATTCTCCTAGAGAATACAGGAGGGGAGGACATCACAAATCATGCCTTGCATGGCAAAGGTCAAAAAGACTAAAGAAGTTCAAGGAGGGAGGAAAGAGTATGTCTTTTCTCACCTTCGATGGCACCTTTGGTGCTACTGACAAAGTGTTGGCCTTCATCCAGCAATTTGATACGGCCTTTCGAGACGAGGGCTTTGCACAGTCCTCCAAGCTACACCATGTAGCTATGCACTTCCAAAAATCAGCTCATCAATGGTGGGCTAGCCTTCGTGGCAGCGGCAAAGCCCCAAAGACATGGAAAACTCTACGAATTTCCATCATGAAGCAATTCCTTGCAAGCGATGCAAAGGACAAAGTGCTCACCAAATGGCATAGCTTGAAGCTTCTCTCTCATGAGTTTATCCACAAATATGTAGACACGTTTTGGGATTTACATCTCAAGGCTACTATCTTTCAAAAGATAGATGTTGCTGAGCAAAAGCAATAGTTTTGTGCGGGATTACCTGATGAAGAGATGGCCGAGTATATCAACTTTCAATGTCCTGGTTCAATCACCAAAGTAATCCATCATTGCTTCACAAATCAATTTCCATCAAGGAGCTAGACCAAATATCAAGCCCATGGAAAACAAAGACAAAAATGATTCAAAGGAAAAAACCAATGCTCAAAATTCTTCCCAAGGCACTTCCAACAACAAAAACAACAATTGGTCCAAGGAGAAGGGAGTTTACAAAGGCAAAAACAAACTCTCTCTGAAGGCTTGAAGCTTTTTGCAAGGACCATAAGTGTTTCAGTGTGGGGAGCAAGGACATGGCTATTGTTCTTGCTCAAGAAGAACGCTCACAATGAGACTCTTGGGGCTTCCACCATTGAAGCTCCAAAAGAGGATGCTCATTGCAAAGGATCATCACTTTCTTATGCTTGCGGAAAGGTAAGAGAGCATGATGCCTTCATCTTGTTTGACCGTGGCTCTACTCACAACTTCATATCAATGGAGTTGGCCACCAAGTTGGGCATTCAAGCTTTTGAGATGGGAGATATTGTAACAATTGACACAGCTTTCAAGGGACAATAAGCCTTTGTTACTCCCTTGATTGGGAAGTTGAGGCTTCATGTCCAAAGCTATGTCGACAAAGAAGAATTTTTCATTTGTCCTCTCCAACATGAGGATGCTATCCTAGAGGCGCCATGGTTTGATCACATGGCTGCCAATATGAAGTTTCCTGAAAGGAGAATCTACTTCACCTACATGGGAAAGAACATGTATATAGATGCTAGTGAGCATGGTCGTACTATTCCACTTATAAATCCTCTTTCTTTTGATAAATCAATGAAGAGCTCAGTTTCTGCGTAAATGATTTTTATCAAAGAGTCTCTAAAAGATCCTAATGTTTTATCAAATGTAAATGATAGGAATCAAGAAGAGTTAGACTTGTATAATTTTCTAAAAGGAGTCCAAGATGTGTTCATCGATGATATCCTTATGGACTTACCTCCAAAACGAGGAGATAATGACCATCACATTGAGCTCCTTCCAGGAAGCTCATCGCCTAACAAGCCTCCTTATCGAGTCTCTCAAGCTCAACAAGAGAAGATCATGAGGCGAGTATAGGAAATGGTAGACAAAGGGATGGTGAGGCCTAGTTCCTCTCCCTTTTTTCCTCCAACCCTTTTAGTGCAAAAGAAATATGGTACATACTGTATGTGTGTGGACTATCGAGCACTAAACCATATCACTATCAAAAAAAGATTTCCCATGCCTTGGGTAGAAGGTCTGTTTGATAAGCTACAAGGCTCTATCTACTTCAATAGGATTGACCTTAAAAGTGGCTATCATCAAATAAGGATAGTGGATGAAAATATCTTAAAGACCATGTTTCGCACAACACTTGGTCTTTATGAATATCTAGTCATGCCTTTTGGATTGACCAATGCACCATCTAAGTTCAATCGTCTAATGGAGTAAATTTTTATACCTTACCGCAAATTCATCAGAGTATTCTTTGATGATATCATCATCTACTTCAAGTCTCTGGAGGAACAGAAGCAACATCTCCAAGTTATTTTTTAAGCATTGAGGGAGAATAAGTTTTTTCTCAACCAAAAGAAAAGTAAAATTTTCCTTCAAGAGACTCAATACCTAGGTCATATTATCTCTCAAGATGGTATGCGTATGGATCCATCAAAGTTAGAGGTAATAAAAGCATGGCCTAATCCAAGGAATCTACATGAGCTAAGAAGATTTATTGGTATGTGCACATACTATAGACGCTTCATAGCAAAATTCTCTCAAATAGCAGGACCACTACATGGCTTCACTAAGAAGAACGTTAAGTATGTATGGACTGCTAAGGAGAAAAATGCTTTTGACAAGCTCAAGGAGAAGCTTACCTCTCAACCAGTCCTCATGCTTCCCGATCTCTCAAAGCGATTTGAGGTCCAATGTGATGCTTGTGGTTATTGACTTGGAGCAGTTTTGCTTCAAGAAGGGCATGCCATAGCATATGAGAGCTGAAGGCTCAATATCAATGAACGAGTCTTGGGAATTTATGAGAAAGAGATTTTGACTGTTCTACATGTCCTAGATACATGGAAGAACTATTTATTGGGGACTCCATTTATTCTACAAAGCGACCACCAATGTCTCAAGTACTTCATGCCGCACACCAAGCATTCCTAAAAGCAAATGAGGTTGGCGAATTTTCTTTCGCAATTTAATTTTCATATTGCTCACATTGCTGGTAAGCACAATCAAGTGGCTGATGCACTTTCACAATGACCAAAAGTTAATGCGGTGTCTATAGCTACTCACAACGATCTATCTTCTATGATAGATGAGTATGCTACTGACTCTGACTTTAGAGACATAATGCCAGCCCTTGCTTTGGGAAAGAAAGAGGAACCATTCACCTTGCAGGATGGTTATCTTCTCCACGGCAATAGGCTATGTGTTACCCATTTCCTTATTTATGTATGAATCCCATGCTCCTTCTTATGTGGGGCATTGAGGCATTCAACCTACTCTCCGAGGAGTAGAGACGTATTTCTATTGGCCTACCATGAAAGTGGACATATAAGAGTATGTTTCAAAATGTATAGTATGCCAAAAGACCAAGTATGATAGAGGGAAGCAACTTAGATTACTCCAGCCATTGCCTGTCCCAAATTCACCATGGGAGAGTATATCCATGGATTTCATCTTTGGATTGCCTAGGTCTATCCATGGGAATATGGGAATATGGACAATAGTCAATAGGTTTAGCAAGCAAGCACTCTTTATTCCTATCAAAAACTATTAAGTCACACCAAATGGCAACTCTCTTCATATCTCAGATTTTCAAACACCATGGATTACCAACATCCATCGTGTCAGATAGAGATCCTAGAATGAACAGTAATTTTTGGAAAGGTCTCTTTGAAAATCTAGGAAAAAGATTGAATTTCTCTTCGGTCTATCACCAACAAACGGATGGCCAAAGTGAGATAGCCAATCTTATGATACTCGATCTACTCAAGACTTACGTTTTTGAAGTAGATCAACGCTCACAATGGGAAAAGTACTTACCTCCTGTAGAGTATGCATACAATAATATTGTACCTACTTCCTTGGGAAAAGCACCTTTTGAGATCATTGAGGGAAGACCTAAAAGTCCCTTGCTACTCAAAGTACATGGGAAGATTTTCGTTACTGATGAGTATAGCCGTGACCTACAAGAATCTTTTCAAAAGATTAAGGAGGCTATATCCATCTCTCAACAAAGGCAAAAAGCTACTGCTGACAAGCATAGAAGGCCCTTAAAGTTCAAAGAAAATGATTGGGTCTTGCTTAAGTTTCCTAAGGCTTGATTGATGCAAACCACGGGCAAAAAACCTATGGGCCATCAAAAGTATTATTTTAAGCTAGCAAAAAGATACTATGGTCCTTTCCAAATTTTGAAACCTATCAATGAGACAGCTTACCAACTCAAGTTGCCCAACCATTGGCTCATACACAATGCTTTTCATGTGAGCCTACTCAAGCCCTACAAAGGAGAGCCACCAAATGAACCAATTCTTGAAGACCCTTTCGAAGTTGAAAACCAAGAAGAGGTGCTACAACCCGAAGCTATCCTTCGACATGAAGTCAAGGTACTACAACATGGTAAGATTATCCGACGGTATCTTATTAAGTTCAAAAATTATCCTTTTGAAGATGCTAGATGGATGCAAGGAATACAGCTTAAGGATAGTATAAAACTTGTCAATGCTTACAATGCTACGTTAGAGTAAGAAAATGTACAAATTTCTTTTAAATGACCCATGTTTTGTCTTATAAAACTAGTTCTCTTTTTAATTGTGCACAAATTTAAATAATATGCATGCTTAGAATCATGTTTGTGATGACAACGTCTCTCAAACACCAAGTAGAATTTGTCACTCTACTTTGGGAGAATGAAATGGACTAAAGAGAAAACATGCTTGCGGCAGCTATGTATCCCAAGCATCACGTGGATTGGTCATCCATCTTGGAAAGATGTTGTAGGGTAAAAAGAGATCATGTACTTACCCGCCAAGTAAGATTGACTAATGACTAAGGCTTTATCTCTTCTACCTCATAGTCGAGGACGACTATTGTTAGAAGCTAGACACACCCTACGGAAAATGACTGCTCGGCAGATTATTATTTTTTGTAATTATTCATCTATTGAGAAAACCCGACATTTCACCTTGTAAATATTGGGGCTTACAGAAGTTTCCAAATTCTATCCCAGTTTTGATATTTAGATTGAGTAGATGGGTAAATTGGAACATTGGGGTTTGAGAATTGTAAGGTATTTATACCACTTTTTAATCTGAATGAAGGACCTTTTTGTCATTTTAAAAACTTTTGAAGTCTGTGAGTGAGCGTACTGTGTACGAGAGAGAGTGAGAGCTTCATCTTGACACTACGCGCGCACCGATGCTCGGAATCGAGTGCAGAGAAGTGCAGCGAGTTGCCCCCGATGAGAGCTATGCGCCAATACCTACATTGCGTACGTACGGTCCGGTTTTGCGAGCTCCATCTACGAGCTTCATCTGGTGATTCGGTGAGCATACGTTGTCCGATTTTGCATTGCAGCATATCCACGCGTTCGCATTGAGTAGAGCTACACATTAGGCACTTTAGATTTAGGAAACGACGACCTTAAAATTTTGGCCATACATCCTACGTGATTCTGCACCAGGTGTTTTGGGTTAGGGTTATGGTTCATAGAACTTAGGGAGAGTGACCTATTGGTGTTAGTAGGGTCTCCTTCAAGTTCTGTGGCGTTTCGAGATTGTTTGATGGGTGTTTGGCTCTAGAAAGCGTTGTAGGAAGTTTCCTCTTATGCACTCTTGAAGGCTTTGGCTTAGACATTGGGTAGAGACCTTTGTAGGAATTAGTTAGGAGTCGAGTGTAGGTTGACACCCTATGCTTGCTTCCACGCGCCTGCGGGTCGAGCTTCGTCCTTAGCTGACAAATCTTGTTAGGTGAGTTCTCCCTGTGCTGACGTCTGTCGTGACGTATCCGTCCAACATTGGCACCGTTGTCGGGGACGAAAACCTTAGGTAGGTGACCGAGACTAGTCCTTGAGGATAGGGATTCTTTGGCTTGCCAAGAGTCTCGTTTTACATTTAGATAGGATCAGAGGGTGGAGGACTCTCTAGGTCTTAGAGGGAGTCTAGGGAGCGTGTGTCTGGCCTAGATCCTTCGACTTAGGTAGATTTAGGTAGTTTTTAGTTGAGTTGTGTTGTAAAGAGTAGGAGTTTGAGTGGTAGAAGTGGTGAAAGGAGAGCTTGAGGGTGCGGAGAGGCCAGGAAGCAACCAAAACACCATTATCACCATTTCACATGAGGAGTAGGAGTAGAGTAAGTAGGACATCATGATCCAGGATCTAGAGCACTTCATGCATGTATACTTGCTTGTTAGATTCATCACAATTTTGTAAAAGACACAAAAGTGTGTTTGAAAGTTGAAGTGAAGTCTAAAAGTTGCTGTGAGTGTTTTTGATAGAGCTGTAGAGCATCAGGAGCATTTTTGGTAGAAAAAATAATAATTTTAAGCCAGGAGACATCCTACGCGTAGGACGTCTACAGGCTAATCTGGTGGGAATTTTGGAATTTTGAGTTGACCAGTGTGTTCAGAAGGTAGGTTTTATCCTATTTTCTCCTGGAAAGTGGAAATTTGACCATATCTTAACAGGATAAGGCCAGATAGACTGAAATTGACAAACATCCTACCCAAATTGTGCCAAGGCATTATTTTAAGACCAAAACCATAGGATGGCTGCAGGAGCATTATTTGCATGATATATTGAGTGTCTGAGAGAGGTTTCATCCCATTTGGGTGAGAAAATTGGATTCTAAGCAGACTTTAGCACTTTTGACTGAAAAAGTTTAGAATAGCTAAAATTGGGGACTTTTGAAATCCAAACCAAAATCTAAGCATACCACTGGGTTGCTGACATCAAGGGGAAGCTGTGGGTCAAGTCTGGGGTCAAATAGAACAAAAAGACTTCCTACGTGTAGGATGTCATCTATGTGATTTTGCACTCCACACTCAGTTTTGAGCATACCAAAGTGATCAGCACCTCAAGAGGAGTCTGTGCTTTGCATTTGAAGCCATTATGAGCAAAAAGACATGCTACGCGTAGAATGTCTTTAGCAAGAAATTGAAGCCAGATACTGACTGTAGGCCTAGCAGGGTGTTATATAGCCTGAGGCAAGCCTCCTAGTCAATTTTGGTCCAAATTAGAGTTGATTAGATTGATCAAGACCAGCAGCAAGCTGTCGGAACAGATTTCTGATCTATTGACCAACTTATAGGTGTCCAAATCAAAAAGTAAAAATAGCTGTGGACTCAGAACATCAAGGGGAATCCATAATGCAAAAATCCAGGCAAAACAGAGCAAGAGACATCCTACGCGTAGGATGTCTACTGAGGCTTAGTGAAGAGAAAATTTGACTGAGCTTATACAGTGAGGTTCCAATTAGCTTAAGGGTTCCAGAACTTCTTTCAGAAGTGAATTTGGACCTTGTTTGACCTTTTGACGGAGCAAAGACAGAATTAAGACTTTTCACGTAAATTGACCAACATCTGAGTGAAGTACAGTTCCAGATTAGCATACCTAATCTAGAACATCAACAGTGTATAAAATGCAGTAGTGGTTGAGATTAACTCTCTAGTTATACCAATCATTACTAAAATCACCTCTAGCAGTTAAATGCTTTGATTCGATTGCCGAAATTAAACGCTTGTGTACAGGTATATTCAGCAGCAAAGCAAGAAGTTGTGTGGAGACTGATCCTTTGCCAGGTGAGTGCTTGTATTTGTAATGAATTGCATTGCTAAGTTTGATGAATTTAAGATCAGGAAGATACATTTTTAGAGACCAAAAGGTGGTAGGTGACCAAGGTAGCTTAGTGTCCACCGAGGAGAGTGTAACTCAGGCAAGACTAGATCCACTAGCACCGATTATTGAAGAGGGTAGTGATACTGACACTTCATCAGACAAATCCTTATTCATGATGAGTAGTCAACAGCCAGGAGGTTTCACCTATGACGGACCAATGCCGGGAGGAAGCACCTCCCTAAATCCTTTGAATGATTCCAAGTTCACTGTGATCTTCTTAGAAGGAACAAACTCGAGGGGAGCTCTAGTTTATTCTGACTATCGAGAACGCAAGTGTATTTGTATTGAAGAAAGACCGGCTCAAAGACTGGAGATAATTTGATTCTATGATGATGGAGATAGATTCTGAGATGAAAAGGGGAACCACTATCTGATAGTTAGTAACCTTGAAGATTACAATAGATATGGAGATAATGTGACGAAGGGGAAAATGAGTTCAGAAACTCAAGAACCGCCTCCAAACATTGATCGACCTGGAGCGATTTTTATGTATGATAAAAAAACAACCAGGTTTCAACCTATAATGAGAATGTGGGAATTTACAAGCATGAGAGCGAGGGAATAGTCTCTTACTTTCGTTGCAAAGAACCATACCCAAACGAGTTAAGCAAAGATAAGGTTCTTTACTTATTCTCTTATGAAATTGCTACGGGGAAGGATATCGTTTTTGTTGATAGGTACGGGCGAGAATACCAACGTATTCTCCCAGAGGAGGTAGAAAAGGCAACAGTTCTAGGAGCATCAACATATACCCCCGATGAAGTGCCAAGAGCCACCTACACCCCTAGCAAGTCGACAAATCCCTTTTCAGAGGAGTATGAGGCGACCTCACATTCTACCCGACCCCGCAGACACTCAACAACCAAAACCAACCAGCAAATCAGTCATCATTGCAGGCATGGCTTCGACAGAGTGCAACATTAGAGCAAGACCGAAAACGAGATGGTTATCAAGCCGCACGAGGGCTAAGGGATTTACAAGAACCACCACTCTATTCACGGTATCAAGGAGAGAGTAAGCCAAAAATTGAAGGGTCAATAGAGCCTGGAAGACCACCCATAGAACGAGTTCGAAGGGATGAACCATCTCTGGCAAGAACTGTTAGAAATTATGGCTTAGGAGCACCATTGGGAGAGGCACCAGCCTACTACAGAAGACCATAGGAGGTATATCGATTAGGACGTGGAGATCCAATGATGAGATTTGTAGACCATCGTAGAATTAGACTTTCTCAAGTGCAAAAATGGGTAAACAAGAAATACACGGGAAACAGGGATCCGAGAGATCATGTAGCATCCTTTGTGCGTGTAATTAGAGCTGAAGAGGTGTTAGACTTCCTACCTAATTTACAGGGTTTGGACTAACCCTAGAGGATGACGCTCCTACTTGGTTTGGCTCTGTGAAGCGTAGAGGCTTTGAGTCTATGGAGGAGGTGTTTGACGAGTTTATCGAGGAATTCTCACAAAGGGGGATAGCTCATAATACAGTTTCACAAATCCATAAATTCAAACAAAAAGACGAGGAATCTGTGCGAAAGGCAGCCCTACGACTAAAAAGATATGTTAAGTTTTATCCTGTGGAAGAACTGCCAACTCAGTCCAGACTTATGCTTATATTTATCCAAGGACTAAGGAATGCAGATCTCCAGAAGGACTTACATATGAAGAGGAGCACGACGTTGAATGAGTTAACTAAGGAGACTCTTTACCTTGTGGACAATTGTGCAGTCTACAAAGAGCGTGAGTTCAAGGATCTTGATGATGATTCATCCTCACAACAAAGCGGAAGGAAGTCTTCCAAGACAGCACCGAAAGGAGAAGTAGTTGTAAACCAGGAGCAGCTTGTAGAGGAAGTGCTAAAAAAGATTAACTTGTATGCCAAACCGCAGGCTAAACAACCCAAGTGGTGTGCTATTGAACAAAAATGGACAAACCATGGGACGGAGGAATGTTATTATAACAAGGGATATGTGAGAGAGAGACCTTATGCTCCCCAAGCTCAGGTAGCTTCTCCTCAAATTCCATCGATGCCTAGGTATCAAGCAGGCAACCTACCAGGACCTATAGGTGTAGAAAGACCACAACCAGTGTTGGGGCAACAACCACCCCTACCAGGATTATGACCAGTCAGCATAAGATACACGCCAACAGTAACTAAATCAGAAGAGAAGGATTTGGTGCCTATGCATGCATATTATGAAGATCCCAATGGATATGATGAAAATCTTGCCTATTATCCACCGGAAGAACCCTCAACACCAGAACCATGGAGCATGATGGGAGGTGCAGGAACACAAACAGCTGCGCAGGCAGCAGGAGAAGGAAGATATAGCTTGGATGAACGAACATTTTTGTTCATAGCCAACGGGTGCATGGGTGGGGAGAGACATGCATACCAACAAAGAGGAGCTCAAGGAGCACCTCAACAGCCTAAAGGACCCTGCTACAAGTGTGGTGGAGACCATTGGCTAAGAGACTGTCCTCATGATGAAATCATTAGAGTCAACGCATATTGCACCGAGTGTAGAGTTACTCATTTGATTCCTGATTTCCCTAAGAACCCGAGCAAAGGAGCAAAAACTACCTTGAACATACTGGAAGCAGTGCCTTCCAGTGGAGGGTCAGAAAACGAGACAATAATACCTATTCAGGAAGTGACGCGAGCCCAAGCTCAAAGAATGACGAACAAACCCATAATTGAAGAACCGAAAACCGATACCCCAAGTTCAAAAACGAAAAATCATAGAAGCCCTTGGAAAGCTAGAAAGGCGCGTCTGAAAGCCAGGAAAGAACGAGAGCAAACGGCTCTATCCGAGGAATTAAAACACACAAAGGATAGATTAGAGCGGTTAGAGGATCTAGCTAGCCTAAGCTCACACACTGCGGCAACCATAACACCCAAGGAACTAGTAGAACTCAAAAGTGCAGGATCAGTACTGGCAGACAAGGTAAATAAGCAGTTAGATGCACTTCTAAAAGCTTATGAAGCCAGACTCAAAAAGAACCAAACCCAAGAGCAAAGATGGATGACTTATCCATATGCTGAAATAGAAAAATAGAGGTTAGAAATGTGTAAAAAGATGATTGAAACAACTCAATCTTTGATAGAAAACCCGCTGGGTAAACCTGCAAATTGGCATGAAGTACCAGCTCCAACCCCTATCAAACCAACTTTAGAGGAACAAGTCGAAACGAAGGAAAGACTCACGAATGCCTCTGAGTCTAGGGGAGAACCTATCATAGTGCCAAACACAACAGATGAGGCAAGTGAGGGTTTCCACCCTAAAACATTGGTAGAAATGGGTAACGATTGTAACGGTTTAGATGACCTGTGGAAGCAAATCCGTGAGGCCAATGAAGCTAATAGGGTGAGTTACCATAGGAACAGCACGAGAAAAGAGAAAAATGAGATCTTACCTCCTATTAAAGAATTTGAGGCAAGATTGCAAATGAACTTTGATATGCATTCACAAGGGGGAGGCCACGGGTCAATTAGTTCGGGGCACAGCCAACCAGACTCGCTGAAAACTCTACCCTCTTACCTAGGAGAGTATGAAGCCAAGTCTGAGGTGAGAGCAATCCCATCTCAAAGTCTTTCTTCTAACAAAGTGATGGATTCACAAGGGTTCATTGAGTTATTTTCCACTTCGGTGGCATGCACAATCACATTAGCCGAACTCCTAAGGTTACGAGCAAACATGTGGACCACAGTAGGCAAATGCCTAGAAAATTTTGGAGTGAAAGACCCCACCTCGAAGCTTCAAGAAGGGATCAGAGAATTGGATAGGCCTCAACTAAACACTAGGCCAGTACCTTTAAACAAGGTTGGAGAATATTGTGAGGGAGAAGATGGAAACACCACACTACCAGTAGAATTCCAAGGAGTAGTTTCCAAGGCTATTCTTGATAGTGGAGTTGGAGTTGCTATCGCCACCAAGGAAATCTAGAAAAAATGGGGAAAACCAACTTTAAGAGCTACTAGAATGAAATTACAATTGCTAGATGGGTTCATGGAGAAGCCTCTAGGACTCTTAGAAAAAGTGATTGTCACCTCATGCGGAATCGAGTATAAGCATACATTTGTAATAGTCTATTTCGACAAAAAGAACAATTACGAGATCATCTTGGGAAGACCATTCATGAGACAATTAAAGATGGTCCAGGATTGGGGCTACGATCACATATACCTCAGACATGGTGAGACAACAACCAAAATTCACTTGAAAGACCATAGCTACAAGGATGTGAACCAGACACCGGTGGAAGAATTTGATTCAGCTACATTGGAAGGGTCGGAACTCCCAACATGGTTAGGGCAACAAAAAGAGCTATGGATGTGCGGAGCTTTACATTGTGGGAGCTTAAAAAGAGAGGAATGTGTCTTAGAAAGAGCGATTGAGGACAAGGATTATATTTCGGAACCTTTTCTTGAAGATGCCTTGGAACCTCTAGAATGGGAACACATGCTAGCAACATTGGATGTCTGTACCATTACAGATAGTCCAACAACAAAATTTTGCAATAAAGATGGCTATGATGTGCTACCCTATTACATGGTAAGCATTATATGAGAAGGAGATGCGATGGTAGAACCACCAGAACAAGAAGAGTTTTATAACTCCTCTGAGCATCTGGAGGTAAATAACGATGCAGATAACGAGTGTTCACATAACTCAAGCGAGTGTGGGGAGAAAACAAGGAATATCAAATTTTATGATTTTACCAATCAGCACCCTAGATGCCAAGAACACTATAGGAGAAAACAAGCAGAAAACAAAATGAGAGAAAACCTGATGCCCAGGATAAAAGATAAAACTCACTATCTAATGCTTGTAAAAGCAGAGGATTGTGTAAAAGATCAAATATCAGGAAGATTCTCAAAATTTCAAAGGGAAGGAACGTGAGAAGAAATAAGACAAGTACGGAAAGCTAAAACAGAAACAAAATCACAAAAAACTCAAAAATCAAAAAAAGAAACAACAAAAGACCCAGAGTGGACCAAACTGGAGCGTAAACAGAAATATTAAGAACTAAAACGGTCTTTACCAGAGTTATGGACTACTGAGGGAGATAGTGATGGTAAGGGGGAGTCAGAAAAAGGAAACATGAATGTACCATCACACTATCGAAAATTCACCATCCAGGACAGAAAAATCATAATGACACCACCAGTCAGGGAAAGAACAAACCAAGAATCTTACGATGGGCCGGAAAATGCAAAAAGGATAGACCTCGCTGAACCAGGTGAGAAGCCTCAACCGGTCTATATCCAACCGATTTAGAGCCTGAAGAAGAAGAACGGCTAACACAACTTCTCAAGAAGTATAAAGGTGTGTTTGCATGGTCCTACAAAGACCTCAAAGGAGTTGATCCATCGATATGCCAACATACAATTCCTTTGAAATCAGATGCCAAACCTAGCAAACAGTGTCCTTATACATATAATGACACATTTGCTAAATGAATCAAAGAGGAGATCGACAAGCTGATGGATACTGAATTCATCTATGAAATCAAACATACAGATTGGGTGTCACCCATTGTGGTAGTCCCCAAAAAGAACAGAAAACTGCGAGTGTGTGTAAACCTCAAAAAGGTAAATGCAGCCACCATAAGGGATAATTATCCCTTGCCGATCACAGAACATGTACTTAAGAGGGTGGCTGGGAAACGGGCTTATTCCTTTTTAGATGGGTTTTCAGGATACAACCAACTGGCAATTGCAATGGAGGATCAACACAAAACAGCGTTTGCCACAGAATGGGAAATATATGTGTATCGAGTTATGCCTTTTGGCTTAACTAATGCCCCAGCTACCTTTCAAAGGTTAATGACGCATGTGTTCAAAGAATACCTAAGAATATTATTAGAAATATACATGGATGATCTTTGTGTACACTCTCTTCTACGAGAGGAACATATTGACCATTTGCAAAAGGTATTTGACTCGGGGGTTCACTATGTGTAAAACTACCATATCACGTGCGTTCAAGACATGTTTGTAAAACCCCTTATCTGTGAATTTTTTTGGGAATATAATGTACCCTTTTCTTTTAAAATCTGTAAGTTTTTTTCAAATTAAAAAAAATAATGTCCTTTTGTATATATATTTCTGTAAGTTTCAAGAACTTTAAATACCCTTCTGTTGAACTCACGTGATAGGTTACATTTTTACTAGGTGACCTCCCTGGGGTATTTGAAAAATGCAGAACATATCGAATCTGTCTTAACCTGGAAAAGTGTATTTTTATGGTTAGGCAAGGCCGCATCTTAGGACACATTGTCTCAAGAAATGGCATAACCACAGACCTAAACAAAATCAAAGTCATAGTAGACCTGCCCAGGCCTACTAGTGCGAAACAAGTGCAATCCTTCATGGGACACTGTGGATATTATCTAAGATTCATATATATATGTATGCAGTCATCGCACAACCTCTGTATCGTTTGTTAGTCAATTTTGACTGGACCGAGGAGTGTGAAACTTCATTCCAAAAGCTGAAAGAAAACCTTGTATCAGCACCGATACTTAAAGCACCAGATTGGGAAAAGATATTCCATGTTCACATTGATGCATGTGCATATGCAATCGGGAGTATTCTGGCTCAACCTGGAGACGGAACAATGGATTATGCAAGCCGGAAGTTAAATAGTGTGGAAAAGAACTACACAACCACCGAAAGAGAGGGGTTAGGAATGATTTATGATGTAAAGAAAATTTGGCATTATTTGCTCACAAACAAATTTGTGTTTGAGGTAGGTTTGATAACATAGAAGACAGATCCAAACAACAAACAATTCGACAAACAAAAAACTTCCAGTTGATTGCAGGACGGCTGTATCATCTAGGCTTGGACCAAATTCTACGACTATGTATAAATCCGGAGGAATTCAAGTGTTATCTTGAAGAAGCGCATGTCCAAGATTGTGCATTTCATTGTTCAACATTGAAAACACACAAGAGACTGAAACAGTTAGGGGTTTATTGGCCAACTATGTAAGCGGACACATATGCTTATGTTAACAATTGTGCTATATGTAGTGCTAAAAGACCAGTGGATCACGCGACATTGTTTCAGGTAAACATTGCACCTGCATGGAGTCAATATATCCTTGATTTCTTAACCACAAGGACATTTCCTGAAAACATACTAAGAGCACGGAAAAGGGCTATAGAGCTGGAGGCTCGTGACTTTCAGTTAATTGGGAACCAACTCTATAAGCGAGGAAAGGACAATCAACTTAGAATCTATGCAAGTGAAAGTGAATACCTGCTCATTCTAGAACACGCACATGGAGGCATAAGTGGAGGCCATTTTTCAGGTGATAAGACGGCAAAAATTGTCTTAACCACAGGAATATGGTGGCCTACATTGCATATGGATGCTGACGAGTTTGTAAAGCATTGTGACGCATGTCAGCACACCAAGGTGCCGATAAAGAGAGATGAAATGCCACTACGGCCAATGATGGGAGCAAGGGCATTTGCAAAATGGGGCATTGATTTTGTGGGACCTATTTCACCCCCTGCATATCGCACCCATACCCAATATATCATTGTGGCTACGGATTATCTCACGAAATGGGCGGAAGCTAAGGCAACCCAAAAAGCAGATGCACAAACCACTGCACAATTTCTGTATAAGAATGTTTTTGTACGATACAGTTTACCAATAGAAATTGTCATTGATCGAGGAACACATTTTCTTAATGAAGTCATTGAATGTCTGCTAGAGGAATTCATGGTCATACATAGAAAATCTGCCCCATATCATCCATAGGCAAATGGTCAAGTTGAGGCCACAAATAAAACACTATGCATGGTTTTGACTAAAATTGTATCAGAATCAAGAACAGACTGGGATCAGCAGCTACACTCAACACTATGGGCATATAGGGTAGCTTACAAAACATCGATAGAAACGACACCGTACAACATGGTGTTTGGCCTAAATGCTATATTACCCATAGAGTTTTTAATCCCAACTCTACGAGTAGCGAAACGCTTAGAATGGATAGGGCATGAGCTCTCTTCAAGAATAGATGATCTTGAAAAGCTAGATGAACTTCGCTTGAAAGCTGTAGCTTCGATCTATGCTAAAAAGAGAAGACAAAAGGAGTTTTTTGACAAGCATGTGCGCATGAAAGAGTTCAAAACAGGTGATTATGTACTTGTTTTTACCTTGAAGCAACATGCCAAGAAACTTAAAAAGCGAGGGATGGGACCCTTTGTGATTAGTGATCTATCACAAAGCGGAGCTATCAAGCTTGCTACATTAGCAGGTGAAGAAATACCAAATTGGATTAGTGGGTGTCGATTAAAGAAATATCATTTACCACTAACACAGGATATGCTTCAACAAATCCATCAAGAAAAACAACAGATGAAGGAGAAACAGAGGGTACGAGAAGAAGATCTAGCACAAGCAAAAGAACGCATTGCAAAAAGAAGGCTTCTACGACAACAACAACAATGTGGATCACCGTTGCGAATCAATGCCATTCGACTAACGAATTTTGATGAAGACACAATGGAGCCAATAATTGCAGTCAAAGTGGGTAGCAATCAAGTTGAATCGACGACATTTCTTGATTCTGGAGCTCAAGCAAATTTGATCTCTTACAGATTATACAAACAGCTCAAGCCCACAGGTCAACTTCATCCTACTCCACAAGTGCTGGAAAGTAGTACATCACATTCACTGAAAACATTGGGCTGGTCTATATTGCATATACAAGTACATCAATATATTTACCCACACAAGTTTTATGTGGTCGAGGATGAAAGCACACAACACCCCATGTTGTTGGGACAACCTTGGCAAAAAGAGTACAATGTGCAGATAGATTGGAATGCAAATGCAGTCAAAATTCAGCATGCACAAGAGCAACAGGTGGTAGGCTTTGCTCAGCAACCCCGGAATAATCAGCTGCCATCAATGCAATCACTGGATAAAGAGCAAAGGGAAGGGTGCCACCAAAAAGCAAACAGGGAACTACCAACCATGCTCACTACATGCATACAGAGTCACCTACCGTAGTGAAAAGATCAGAGTTAGCAACACGAGAAAAACAAGTATGGGTGCGGAAGGATAGAAGTGACATGGCAGACAAACCACAATACAACGAAAGAATTCAACAGAAACAGATAGTTCAACAAAAACCCAAGGTAATTAAAAAGATATGGATCCCAAAGAAAATGCTCAGCAACAACTCAAATATGACTCGCATCTGGATCCCGAAAACGAAGCAAAAGGAACTCCCTTCAGTACAAGCAACATCAAAAGGCAGACAACTGCATATGAAACCGGTAAACCAATTTATGTGGGTGCCAACCAGCAACAAAACAATGGCAACCAAGGCAGTAGCAATAAACCTACAAAGACCGGCCACACAAAGCTACAAATGGAAAGCAAAAGAGATAAGGTCTACGGCCATTCCGGCGAAGCCAATTCTCTCCGAGGAGACAACCATGGCCATATCAACAGTAGCGGCATAGCAAGCGACTTTTGCAAGAAAGAGAATCAAACAAAGAGCAGTAAAGCTATAGCTTTTACTTGCAAAGAAAACAGGAAACCTCGACGGCGAATGCCAATAAGCATCTTGCTTATACCCATCTCTTGCACAACATTAATTTTTCCATGCATTTACCGAGTATGCATAAAATAGGGCCACATTACACGGCCAACCATTAGCACAATTTTTTCAACCCATGCATGGCACATACTCCGAGGCAATACCTTGTCATCTAGGAGGACTCCGGCTAGGAGGGGGGGGAGGCATTCTCAAATGCGGACCCAATGGCAGAAAGAGCAAAAAAGGGGCATGTTTTTCGACTATTTTTAAGGATTGTTGTTTGATTGCGGAATTTTCTAGACTAACCCAAGTACATATGCCCTTATACAGCATGAATCTACAAGTATATGGGGCCAAACGCCAAATCAAGCCCCTAGGTGTGTGTATATAAGTAAAAATAGCTATTTTTAGGACAAAATATTGGTAAAACGGAGAAATCCGGCCATAAAAATTGCATGTGAGTGTATATAATGTTTTGCGGTGTTGTTTTTTATTTATTATGATTTTTGGGGATTTTTTGGGTTTGATTTGCTATTTTCATTTTAATTTTGCTAATTTTCGGCAGAAAAACTTCAAAAATACAAAAAGCAGGTGAAAAACGGTCGTAATGAAAAACAAAAAATATGGGGATGATCAGTGACTATAGGACAACCTATGGTACAATGGGTATGCAATTATGAGACTGGAGCGGAAAGCGTGTTTTGGCCAGATTTTGACCGAAACGTCAAAATTCTCGGAAACTGGGCAAATGGAGTCCAAATCAAGAAATTTTTGAGCCTATACCACATCTCGCAAGAAGTTGGGAGCACATGTCAAATTTCATGAAAAGTGGTTCGGGGACACCCATTATAAGAAATTTTCACTTCATTTTAAGCTCATTTCCATTATTGACCTTTTGAGAGAGAGCTTCTGCCACCTAGAGCGAACGGAACTTCCAGCAGCTTCTACGACGCGCACGACTACTCAACGGGCTTCAGACATGAGAGGTAGGCTCACCACCTTGACCTTTTCGCACATGTTTGTCGTTTTGTCGCGAAAACTAGCGTAGGGTTCACACAGAAAGCGGGCAGTAGAGACCTACAAGTAGAAGTGGCCACCTACCGGCTAACCAAAAGCAACGAGACTTCATCGGCAGCTTACCCTAGCATAGGAGACCAGTCCTGGATGTCCAAAGGTAGTAGAAACTCATCGGGAAAAACCCTAATTCCTAGAGCCCCGCAAGAGGCCACCAAATGGGAAATCGACGGAGAGGCGCCCAAATGCTACCAAAATTCATGAGTAGGAGCATCTCGACAAGTCTATATAGCCCACATGACCAAAAGGTGACCCGAAGCGGCACTAAACTTCAGAAACGGCATCAGACACACAAAGCGTCAAATATCTCTCGCGGCCAAACCGCATGTCCGTTTGCCACCAAACTTCACGAGCGGCTTTCCTAGACCATCAACAACCAAGACCTATGGTGGTAGACCACCACAAGTCATCAAAGACATGTAAACGCAACCACGGATGCTTCTAGCGCGACAAATTGCCAAATGGAGCTCCGGTGATGCCAAAGTCGACAAAAACCATACGGCAAGGATCCTAAAGGGATCGGGAAGCTATAGAGACCAACATCAAGAAATTTCATCGCCGAAAAGCACTCCAAAAGTCAAAAAACGGCTCAGAGGATCTGAAATCCACACAGGGAGTTACTTTCTATCTAATTGACTTTTTTGTTGAAATTAGGCTTAAAAGGGACTCGGGGGGACTAAGGGCAGGCATCAGTAGCAGTCTCCACAAAAATTTCATCAAGAGACATCCTACGCGTAGGATGTCTCAAGGCCATTTCTGGGCACAAAATCTAACAACTCTCATCACACACATTTTCTGAATGGCCTTTACATGCTAGCCACCAAGTTTCATCACATTTGGACCAAACTTGACCTCATATGCATGAAAAAAACGCAAAGTTAGGGCATAGAGGAAATAATGGGCCATAGACCTACCAAAACTTGTCCAAATCACATGAAACTTGCACAATACATTCATAGGCACATTGCCAACCAATCTGTGTGGTCACCTGCAAAAAATGATGAAGTAGACATCCTACACGTAGGATGTCTATTTGACATTTTTGGCCTACAGAGAGTGTTTTTCAATTCTAGATCTTCTTACATCACCTTCAAGAGCTCATATATCAAGTTTGAAGCCATTCTAATCATTTTTGACCCCCAACACCTCCAAGATACACTTTTTGAGCCCAAAAACACTACACATGGTCTTACCAACATCAAATTTTGTCCAAACCAAAATCCAAGAGCATGGCCATGTTCCACAGGCCAAGAGCTACCCACAGAACAAATCTCAAGCTATTTCGATGAAAAAGAGATCGTACGCGTAGGATGTCTCCAGCATGATTTTGAACTTCTATGCAAAAATTGACCTTATGGGAGCCATTACCATGGTGCAAGGAGCTCATATGTCAAGTTTCAACCCATTTCGATATCATTTGCTACCTGTTGTGGACATCCTACCCAATTTGTGAGCCTAAAGCCTGAATTTGCCCAAAAATGCACATTTTGATGCCCAAACCCAATTCCAATCATATAGCCATGTTGTACATGCCAAGGACCACCAGCCTGCCAAGTATCACCAAAATCTGATGAAAAAGACATCCTACGCGTAGGATGTCTAAATGATAAATTTTGTCCAGAATCATACTGTGAGCACATGTAGGGTTTCCCAAGTTCCTTTTAAATTTTAGTTTCAATTTTCAAGTCATTTGGATAGTTAAAACTCAATTTCTCAGCTGATATGGAAAAAACGCTAACTTTGGACTACTGAGTGCAAGAGGATCTATGACAGCCGCAAAATCACCGGCAAAGAAGAAGAGGATGACCATAAAAGATTACTTGGAAGAAGTAGAGCCGTTCGTCATACCGAAAGGAACTCTAAAGCCAACCAGCACGTGGATCCAAGAGGACTTGCTAGAGTCAAATGATCTGAAGGTCTACCAAGGCGTGTTCAAAGACACCGAAGGAAATGTAGTAGAGCTACCCATGCTACCGCGGGAGCTCAATGAGTTTGTCAGAAGCAAGATGGCAGAGTACCTGGAGAAGATAGATCTCCACAATTATTTTGAAGCTGTGCCGGCAGGAATTGACATAAAAAGAGTATGGGAGTTTGTGACTACAATCAAAGAAGATGGAGTGGCCAGAGTTACGGATCTGCAGGGCAAGCCAGACACAGAGATTGTAATTACAGAGAAAGTAGTGGTATCCACACTAGACCTCTCCAACAAAGGGGATAGTGTGACAAAGCGCCGAGATGAAGTCAAGGTGTACACTGAAAAGAAAAGCAACTACACCTTTGAAGACATTGCCAACCCTAAAATGGCAATCATGAGCCAACTTTATAATCAGTATTTTCATATGTGTACAAAGCGGCCACAAAAGTACAGAATGCCGCCTGGAGCAATTGCCACAACCTTCACCTTGGCAATGCAGAAGAGCAATCCGAAGGTAATCAACTATGCAACCTATATCCATGATAATCTGATAAAGATGGGCAACAAGAACCCCACCTACATTGTACCGGGTGAGTTGATCACGAAAGTGGTTTATGTGGCATTGCACGCCAGGGGAAGATGGCCCAACCCTCCATCACAAAATGACTGGCTAAGGCTCAAGGAAGATAAGGAAGAGGAACAACCCAAAGCACCAAGAGTTGCCACAAGGTTGAAACACCGGTTAGAGACCGTGCAAGAAAAGCAGCGAGAGTTGAAGAAAGGAAGAAAGAGAGTGTCCAAGTGCCGGTCAAAGAGACAAAACCATAGAAAGCGGCACGGCTAGAGTGGCTAATGGAAAGTTTCATAGCCGAAAGAGCCCTCAAGGGAGATTTGAGCGAGCTATGGAAGCCGTCACTAGAAGCAATGTCGGGATCATCCCGAAGGGTGCACAGAGATAGATTTGAAGATTATATTAAGAATTTTGAGATTCTGGATGCCACGGTAGAAAATATCCCACATGTACCATTTACAGAAGCAGAAGTGGAGGATGTTCGACGGAAACTGCTAGAAGAGCAGGAAGGCCAAGAGAGAGAGAGAAAGAAAAAGGCAGACAGGGACTTCAAGAAAAAGCCGGCAACTCCACCGTCCAGCCCGGAGTCCAGCCCACCACCATCACCACCTCCTCGTAGCCCTCCACAAACTCAACAAAAGGAGGAGCTAGACAAATCTGAAGATCAAGAAGATTCAAGGCAAGATAGAGCTAAGAGCAAGAGCAAAAAGAAGAAGCTAAACTCAAAGGTGAGCAGCCAGAGCAAATGAAGCAAGGTATAACACGTTTCTAGATCTACTAGCTGCTGGATATTCAAAAGAAGAGGCAACCGCAGTCGCATTTGACTTGGCAAGCACAGGGCCCAAAGAACAAATGCAGAGCCTGCAGTTAGTGGAGCTAAAAGAGATGGCCACTGATACACTGGACCTGCAGCCACCCACCAATGATTGGGATGTGGTGATGACCAAGCTAACCGGGCTCAGGGCACAATCAATGGCCATGAAAAGTGAAATGGCTACTCTCAAAGCCACTGAAGTGTAGATCAAGTCTGAAGCCGACACTTTATAAAAACAAAGCCAAAGGCATATAGAGAGAGAAGCAGAGCTGCAAGCCAGTCTGGCAAGGCATTGCAAAGATGCCAGGAGATGGAAAGAGAGAATCAAGCAGCAGCTCAAAGACTGCAAAGAGCCGAAGAAGAATACAGAAAACTCAGCAAGACATTGACAGATGCAGAAAGGAAAGGGACAACCTAACCCTACAACTTGCTGAAGAGTCCAAGGAAGTGGAAGCCATGAGGAAGGCCAAAGAGAAGGCGGAGATAGAGAAGGAGGCTAGCCAGGATGAGGTCATTGAGCTCAAGGACCAGATTAAAGTTAAAGATCAAACCATCCAACGACGGCTACGGGCATCTCCTGCCAGAGTCAGAGCTACTAGCTCGACTCACACCACTTCAAAGAGTTAGATTTATGAAGAACAAATGAAAGAGCTCCAGAAGGAGTTGACCTTAGAGAAGAAGCAAAGGCTGATGATGGCCAAGGGGTCAGTGGTCATGCAAACCCGCATGGAAGAAGAGCACAAGGCAATGCAGGATGAGCTGGAAAACATCAAGAGAAAGCTCGAGGAGGCGGAGAAGATCAATGCCGATTTGAATGACCTCCTTGTGAATATGGGAGAGCGAGCTGAAGCAGAAAAGTAGACATTCCAAAAGCAAATAGAAGAGCTGAGAGGCCAGCAGACAGAAGAGCAGTTCAGCACCGGGCCAGCATCCATGGAAGGAATAGATTTAGAGAATGTGGCAGATCTTGTGGACACACCCATGCAAGAGGAAATCCTGGTAGGACCCTCTCAAGAGCCACAAGATCTGACACAACAAGAAGAAGAGAAGTTGTGCAAGGCCATAGAAGCGAAAATCAGAGACACGGCCAAAGAAGCCTTGGAATGGGAGCAGAGGGTCTTTAATCAATGACGATTCAGAATATAGACGCCAGCAACCTTCGGCGTGAATGGCTACTGTCCTCTCTCCCATATCCTCTGCTAAAGTACAAAGCTACCACTATCAACAAAAGAATCAGAGAAGAGCCAACAGTGCCACTGTACACAGCAGACATCTCCAAGCCTAAAGGGGTAAAGTTGATAGTCGACTCTCAGCCCAGGTGGAGAAAGGCACGGCTGACAAAGTATCCACAGTATCTAATCCACGTGGTAGAGGCACCGAAAGTCATCAGAGATAACCTAAGTTTCTGCCCTCTACCAAGGATACGGACGTGGAAGGCCCATGAGCTACTGCAAAGAAGCCAACCCACTTGGCTAAACTATCCGAAGCTGCCAGGCTTGAAGGCAGGCAAGAGAATGAGTGTTCAATACATGATGAAAACCCTAATGGGCGCCATCAAATTGTTCACTGGCTCGCTCGACCTATCGTGTATTATGATGAGAAAGATTTGCAAAACCCTTTTGGAAGTCTTCGAGACGTTCAAACCAGACCAGGCGACAAAAAATATCTTCTTCTTTCAAGATACTTACAGATGTGCATACGATCTGTCTGGTCAGCCTTCCAAGGAGGTGATACATGCATTGTATCAAAGGATCATGTTTTTGCCATACTATCACCTCCAGGCCTTTGAAGAAGCTTTCTACACCGACTTCTTCACAATCAACACTGACATATTCGGCCCGACACTACTGGCTCAACATGCAAGATATGGGTCATTACTCAAGATGAGAGAAAGCCTAAGATGAAGAAGCAGCTCAACAGCCATGTCGGGGACGACATGAGCAAGGAGGGGGGGAGTGTTAGAAGCTGGACACACCCTACGAAAAATGACTGCTCAGCAGATTATTATTTTTTGTAATTATTCATTTATTGAGAAAACTCGACATTTCACCTTGTAAAATATTGGGGCTTACAGAAGTTTCCAGATTGTATCCTAGTTTTGACATTTAGATTGAGTAGATGGTTAAATTGGAACATTAGGGTTTGAGAATTGTAAGGTATTTATACCACTTTTTGACCTTAATGAGGACCTTTTTGTCATTTTAAAAAAGTTTGAAGTCTGTGAGTGAGCGTACTGTGTACAAGAGAGAGTGAGAGCTTCACCTTGACGCTATGCACGCACCGGTGGTCGGAATCGAGTGTAGAGAAGTGCAGCGTGTTGCCCCCGATGAGAGCTACGCGCAATACCTACATTGTGCACTATGGTCCGGTTTTGCGAGCTCCATCTACGAGCTTCATCTGGTGATTCGGTGAGCATACGTTGTCCGATTTTGCATTGCAACATATCCACGCGTTCGCATTGAATAGAGCTACACATTAGGCACTTTAGATTTAGGAAACGACGACCTGCAAATTTCGGCCAGATTTCCTACGTGATTCTGCACCAGGTGTTTTGGGTTGGGTTTATGGTTCATAGACCTTAGGGAGAGTGACCTATTGGTGTTAGTAGAGTCTCCTTCAAGTTCTGTGGCATTTCGAGATTGTTTGATGGGTGTTCGGCTCTAGAAAGCGTTGTAGGAAGTTTCCTCTTATGCACTCTTGAAGGCTGTGGCTTAGAGATTGGGTAGAGACCTCTGTAGGAATTAGTTAGGCATCGGTCGAGTGTAGGTTGACACCCTATGCTTGCTTCCACGCGCCTGAGGGTCGAGCTTCGTCCTTAGCTGACAAATCTTGTTATGTGAGTTCTCGCTATGCTGACGTCCGTCGCGGCGTATCTGTCCAACAACTATGATTTCAAGAGAGAGGTAATGTCATAAAATCAAGTATCTAACCAGTCTAAATGATTTTCTCATATTAAACTGATTACTTAATGTGGGAGAATAAACAGGACCAAGGGTTAAGATATAGACATGTGCTTATAGATCTATCTCAACACAGGGCCAATGGTAAAATCTAATATCTAACCAATCCAAATGATTTTTGATACTAAACTGATCACTTAATGTGGGAGAATAAACGAGACCAAGGATTAAGATATAGACATGTGCTTATAGATCTATCTCAACACGGGCCCAATGGTAAAGGGACCCAAATGAGAGATGGTCTATCAAAGAGCAAGGCTATCCAATGGAGCATAAGACCTTAGGGTTAGCTTCATTGGATGTAAAAGTCCTTTGACCTTAGGTAAGCTAGGGTTGAGCTTGAGGTTGGAACACGACCCAAGCTTAAGGTGCTTGAGGTGCTTGTCGTGCTTGATGACTAAGGTGCTTGCGGTGCCTGATGATTGATATGATTCATGTGTTTGATGATTGAGATGCTTGTCATGCTTGAGATGCTAGGGTTGTACTTGAGGTGAGAAACCAACCCAAGCTTGAGGGGCTTAAGGGCCAAGCTTGTGGTGAGAGCTAGGCCCAAGGTTGAGTGGCTTGGGGTGTGCAAAAGTCAATACAAATCCCTACAAGGAGGGGGCGAGGCCTACATGAGGGGGGATGAGAGAGAACACATACTCACACAAGGCATGCCTAGTACAAAGAAAGCAAAAGGGACACTTGTCAAGTTCCTCCTCATGTTGCCCTCATGGTGTACCCAAGGGGACCAATGATAAATTAGGAGATTTAATTAATTGTTTTTACATTTATCAAGTCCTCTCTGTCAAAGGGGAAAGGGGGACACTTGTCCCAAGGCTACCCTTGTTACTTAATTTACCTCCTGCTTGTGATTGGCTATGCTTGAAGGGGTCCAATGAGCTTCAAGCATGAGCTACAAGGGGGGTCGACCAAGGAATCTAGGGGCTTGGTTAGGGGGTATACTCTCCCACACACATTCACACACACTCTCATTGTGCATTGTGCAAAGTGCAAGAGCTCCCTCTCCTTCTCCAAGCAAGTAGAGGTTGAGAGCCTACATCAACACTCTTGGCTATGGAGTGGAAATCCAACCAAGAGCCATGCTTCATTGCTTAAGCTTGCCATCTTCTCCATCTTTATTACTATGCTATTATTTATGCTAGCAAGAAGTAAGTGAGAAACTAATTCTTTCTCCTATGAAATGTTTCTTCTTCCTCGTCTCTACCCTCATTCCCTACTAGCTCTCTCCACCTTCGAAGGTGTTTGAGGTCTTGGGACTGAGGCTTGGGATAGTTAATGCTTTCCTCAAAGTTTATGTTATTCTCGTGATGCATGAAGCTTTCCATCTTCATTGCATCACCTAGGTCACAAGGAACACAAAGATTGTATTGTAACAACTCTCTCTTGATGGGAGAAATCATAATCCACATAAATCAGGTCCTAAATTGTTGTCATGTTATCTAAATTCTCTCTCTTGCAAAACTATTGTTCATGCCAAGTTAACTAGATGCTATGTTTATGTTGCTACCATCAATTATGTTCACCCATTATGCTCACAAAGAATTTCACGAAAGTACTCTCTTTAATTTTTTCTACTCTCAAGTTAATAGGCCAATTCCATTACATAGATAGCGTTTATTTGAGGTTAGAGACGAATCATATATTAATTGAGAAGCATACAAACTACCAGTACATCTGAGGACAAGAGAGGTTGCCACATAGAGGGGCTCAGAAGATAGTTACAGGCCTTGCGAGAGAGCAAGGGTCTATAATAGACAAAGTTGTTAGTAAGCCATGGATTACTTATGGAAGTATGTAACACAACATTTGGCCCGTCTAGCCAAGAAAGGTCTATTTCTAATGGCTAGGGCTTTTTTGGAGAATGGTCCTTCAAATTAGGTAAAACCTTATTGGTTCTAAAATTCTTGTATGCTTCTCTGGGCTGCAGTTTACTCTCATGTGAGCTGTCATTTTGAAATGTTTGTGATCCTGAAAGAAAATATATATATATTTAGTCTTGTAGGTTGGGCCTACTATCCTTAAATCGGCAAAGTCAGAGACTATAACAGCCGTGAGTAGGTATCCTGAACATTAGCCTATGAAGAACCACCTAACACCAGCCAATCAATCAAGGAATTATAGACTGTGGATCCAACTTAGAACTAAGATTCAATCTAGATTCTATAGCGAGCATCCTAGTTTATCCAAAAAGTATGGAAAAACCTTATGTATAGGACATGTGTGTAGCTGTTTTTACTTAAATAATAAGACATAATTGAAATTTAACATTCAAAAGACAGTTGGCTTTAGAGAAAAGGCAATGATTAGTACAAAAACAACCCAGTCTTAAAATTATCTTTGTACATGGCTTATGAATATGAAGCCTCCTTCTAGTATAAATTGATAATAGAAGTACTTCCCAAGTAGTAGGAGCAATGTAATCATGGACAGACATTTGCTTTAAGCCAAAAAAATCCCAAGAAAGGATAGAGTCCTCACCTGCATCCATCCAAATAAGACAACAAATACGTTAGCTTTGGATGTGTTTTACAGGTGTCAATGGACTATATCAGTTGTTATCCATGTCCAACTTACAACTTTTTTCACTTAAAAAAACCCTATCCATAGTGTTCATGCAGCCCAGTTCTTTGGGGTTTTTTTACAAAAAAGGTTTATTTTCCCAAAGATTTAGAAAAGTACTTAGAAGTATGGTTTCTATCTATCCCCCCTTTATTAAAAAAAAAACCTTAAATAGATAATAGCATACATATCATTCTGATCAGAAGGCCACCACCCCTTCTGATCCAAGTGTACTAATTTCCCAAGTTTTAGTCTTTTTGTAACTTACCAACAATCCTTTAGATCCGAGTAAAATCTTTCGATGCAGTAGCCAAAGTAAGAGAAATTTTTATTAAGACCAGGTGCATGCGGTTATATATTAAAAAAAGACCCTTCCATCCGTTTGAAATTTCGCCCAAGAAAGGCATAAGTACCAGTCACATACATGAAAATCAAATCAAACAATTAATATGGTTGATCAGAGGATGAGGTTTCAAACAACCCCCCCCCCCCCCCCCCCCCCCACTTTTCTTTTACCTGCAAAAATATCAATCTTAGTAGCCTAAAAAACCACTATTGTATAAATGCCAAATATCTTTGGTAAGACGTAAATATTAAGTTCACGGTTTGCTCAGCTAGAAAAACCAGGTCTAAAACACCTTGATATGCACAAAATGGGGACACCATGCATTTTTTGTATCAACTCGTTCAGTTTTTTAGAAAATTTATACAAGTGATGTGAGATCATACACTAAGTGCAAAACCCGATTGACCACAAAATCAAATACCATAGTGCACAATATTTTCAAAAAGCAACGTAAGAAGATAACCCCCATACACCCAATTCTTCCTCGTAATCAGGACCTTTCTTGGCAAGGAACTACCCCTTGTGCTGTTGTAACTGCCATTATTTCCTAATAGTAAATCCCTCCAAGTGTCATCATACATATACAGAGCCCAAAGAAATCCATAAAAGACGGTGCTATTTACCTTTACATTATCATCAATACTATCAAAAACTACTATCAGTAGCCTTATTATGGTGATGTTATAAACATTCCCAAGCTAATCTAACTAATATATGGGCCTTATCAAGCCCACTTTACCAAACCGCTAGGCAGTTATCACAAATCAACCTTCTATGTGTCTTACCAAAGTTCAAAAAAAGCAAAGGTGCTTACATTACCATAGAACAACCCTTTTGATAGAGGACCATAGAGAGATCAAAGTATTACAGTACAAAAATGAATTAAAGACATGTACAAACATGCATGGGTTGCACTGTGAGATCCATATATTACCAAAGCAAATAGTAATGCGCACAACCCTCTCTTTCAGAACCAAACACTAACAGACACACTCAAGGCTAAGTGAGAGGCAAAAAGCACCCTCACGTGTTTAAATAGAAGCACGTTGAGTTTGAACAATCATGGTGTATCGCAAGCAATAACTCCCATCATGCTATGCCCGATTTGGCAGGGTGCCATTCTCATCCAGGTTGCAAATGCAGCCCGCCTCTGAGGGGGCTAGGCACTTGTATCTTAAAGTCATGGTTCACAGAGCTGCCTACGAGCCAGTAATACGGTAGGGGAGAGAGACAGAGGCCAATAGTCATGGCAGCGGCCTCATTAAGCGAGAGAAGTTATTTCCCCTCTTTTTTTACAATTACTAGGTTATCTCCATAATTCATCTCTCTATGAGGATAACCTCACACGGTGGGAGTATCTAAGGGTAGCCAAGAGAGAAACAAGAAAGAAACCCCGCCATTTGAGTGGCTAGTTGTCCACATGTAAGATGTATGAATGTCACTTTCTTCGGGCTTAGTATAATGGGTGGGTGCCCATAGGGGGGAAGAAAAGAAGGATATTTTCTAGTTCTTTTATTAATGCCGAGCCATATGAGGGTGAGCCTAGGGTTTTGATCATAGTTTATAGGTATCCCAGAGAAAAATGCTAGTCATATAAGTACTTATGTGTGTAGCTGTTTTTACTTAAATAATAAGACATAATTGAGCTTTAACATTCAAAAGACACCTGGCTTTAGAGAAAAGGCAATGATAAGTACAAAACCAACTCAGTCTTAGAATTATCTTTGTACATGGCTTATGATATTGCCCGTTGTTTGCCTTAATCCAGCCTTAGGAAACCTGAGTAAGACCCAATCATTTTCTTTGAACGTTAATGCCCTTTTGTGCTTATCAAAAGCATCCTTTTGTCTTTGTTGAGAGATAGATATAGCCTCCTTAATATTTTGGAAAGATTCTAGTAGGTCATGGCTATACTCATCAGCACAGCGAAGATCTTCCCATGTACTTTAAGTAGCAAGGGACTTTTAGGTCTTCCCTCTAGGATCTCAAAAGGTGCCTTTCCTATAGTAGTATGGACACTATTATTGTACGCATACTCTACAAGGGGTAAGTACTTCTCCCATTGTGAGCGTTGATCTACTTTTGTAACATAAGTCTTTAGTAGATCGATAATCGTAACATTAGCTATCTCACTTTGGCCATCCGTTTGTGGGTGATAGGCCAAAGAGATATTCAAACTTCTACCTAGATTTTCAAAGAGACCTTTCGAAAAATTAATGGTCATTCTAGGATCTCTATCCGACACGATGGATGTTGGCAATCCATTGTGTTTGAAAATCTGGGATATGAAGAGGGATGCCATTTGGTGTTCCTTAATAGTCTTTTTGACAGGAATAAAGTGTGCTTGCTTGCTAAACATGTCGACTATTGCCCATATTCCCGTATTTCCATGGATAGACTTAGGTAATCCAAAGATAAATACCATGGATATACTCTCCCATGGTGAATTAGGGATTGACAAGGGTTGAAGTAACCTAGGTTGCTTCCCTGTATCATACTTGGTCTTTTGGCATACCACACATTTTTGAAATGTACTCTTGTATGTCTACTTTCATGGTTGGCCAATAGAAGTACGTTTCTACTCCTCGAAGAGTATATTGAATGCCTCTATGCCTCGCATAGGGAGGAGCATGGGATTCATACATGACTTTCTCACAAAGAGAGTGGGTAACACATAGCCTATTGACATGGAGAAGATAACCATCCTGAAGGGTGAATGGTTTGTCTTTCTTCCCCAATGCAAGGGTTGACATTATATCTTTAAAGTCAAGGTCAGTAACATACTCATCTATCATAAAAGATAGATCATTGTGAGTTGATATAGACAACACATTGACTCTTGGTCATCGTGAAAGTGCATCAGCCACTTGATTGTGCTTGCCAACAATGTGAGCAATATGAAAATAAAATTGCAAAAGAAAAATTTTCCACCTCATTTGTTTGTTGGAAATCTTGGTTTGTGTCATGAAGTACTTGAGATTTTCGTGGTCCATTCGCAAAATAAATGGAGTCCCCAATAGATAGTGCTTCCATGTGTCTAGGACATGTAGAACAGCTAAAAACTCTTTTTTGTATATGCCCAAGACCCATTCATCTGTATTGAGCCTTCGGCCCTCATATGCTATGTCATGCCCTTCTTGAAGCAAGACTGCTCCAAGGAAATCACCACAAGCATCAAAATGGCTTTGAGAGATCCAGAAGCTTAAGCACTGGTTGTTGGGAGGTAAGCACTGGTTGTTGGGAGGTAAGATTCACTTTGAGCTTGTTAAAAGCATTTTTCCCTTTAGCACTCCATGAGTACTTAACGTTCTTCTTTGTTAAGTCGTGTAATGGTCCTGCTATTTGAGAGAATTTTGCTATGAAAAGTCTATAGTATGCGCACATACCAATAAAGCTTCGCAGCTCATGTAGATTCCTTGGATTAGGCCATGCCTTTTTTACCTCTAACTTAGATGGATCCATAAGGATACCATCATAAGAGATAATATGACCTAAGGATTGAATCTATTGAAGGAAAAATTCATTCCTTTTTTTATTGATAAAAAGCTTGTCTTCCCTCGAAGCTTGAAAAATCACCTAGAGATGTTGCTTGTGCTCCTCCAAGGACTTGGAGTAGATGATGATATCACAAAAGAATACTCCAGTGAATTTGCGGTAGGGTCTAAAAGATTTTCTCCAATAAGCAATTGAATATGGTTGGAGCATTTGTCAAACCAAAAGGCTGAGAGATATTCATAAAGACCAAACATTGTACGGAATGCAATCTTTACAATATCTTCATTCACTATCCTTATATGATGATAGCCACTTTTAAGGTCAATCCTACTAAAGTAGGTTGAACCTTGCAGCTTATCAAACTTGGTGGCCTATGCTTAGGGAAAGGTAAGGGAGCATGTGGTTGTAGCCGATGGAACCTTCAAGTAAAGTCGCAGTTACTCCCTTGATTGGGAAATTGAGGCTTCATGTCCAAGGTATGTTGACAAATAATATTTCTTCATCTCTCCTCTCAAACACGAAGATGTCATCCTAGGGGCACCATGGTTTGACAGTGTGGATGTTAATGTAAAGTTCCCTGAAAGAAGGTTGTATTTCAAGTACAAGGAAAAGAACATGTACATAGATGCTAATGAGCCTAGTCATACCACACCCCTTGTAAATTCTCCTGCTTTTGACAAATCAATGAAAAGCTTAGTTTTTGCGTACATGCTTTTTGTCAAACAATCTATAAAAGGTCCTAATGTTTTATCAAAGAAGATGGTAGGAATCACCTCTACAAAGGTGATCCTTTGCAATGAGAATCCTCTTTTTGAGCTTCGATCGTGGAAGCTCTAAGAGTCTCATTGTGGGCATTTCTTTTGGGGCAAGAACGATAGTCATGTCCTTGCTCCCCACACTTCAAACATTTGTGGTCCTTACGAAAAGATTCTTGCTCTTTAGGAGAGAGTTTATTTTACCTTTGTAAACTCTCTTCTCCTTGGACCGATTATTGTCGTTGGAATTGCCTTGGGAAGAGTTTTGGGCATTGTTTTTCTCCTTTGCATCATTTTGATCTTTGTTTTCCATGGGCTTGGAATTCCTTTTAGCCCCTTCTTGGAAATTGATGTGCAAAGCAACCTTAGTGTGGTGGATTACTTCGGTAATAGAGCCAGGCTGTTGTTGGGAGTTGACATACTCGGTCCTTTCTTCAAGTAATCCCACACAGAATTATTGATTTTGCTTGACGAAGTCTATCTTTTGAAAGACAGTAGCCTTGAGATGTAAATCCCGAAACCTGTCCACATATTTGTGGATAGACTCGTCGGAGATCAACTTCAAATTCCGCCATTTGATAAGCACTTTGTCCTTTGCATCGCTTGCAAGGAATTGCTTCATGATGGAGACTCATAAAGTTGTTGAGGATGTTGCAGGTTTTGGTGGTAGGGTTGTTACTGCTAGAGCTATTTTGCCTACAATTGAGTAGGCTCGTTGAGATGTTAGAGATGGGCAAGTTCATGCATTGATTGCATTATCTGTGAAGCGCACTATTAATAATTACATTTGCTCGACTAAATCAGCTAAACAGGCTTGGGATATTGTGCGCTCCTTGCCGCACTGTCGAAGCAAGGGACTTGCCAATACACCGTGTGCGAGCCACAAATGGCTCCAAGCACACAACAAGCCTAAACTAGCAAGCTCAAGAGAGCAAAGGGTGTGTCACTCACCGCTCTACGCTCGCCTTCGTGGTGGATTCCTCGCCGCGAAGAAGAAGAAGCTGCAGTCGTGCCACGCTCAACCGCTTCGCCGCCGTCGTGCCTTCGTAATGCTCGATCGCACACACACTCTCCCTCCCTCTCTCTCTCTCTCTCTCACACACACACACACACACGAGGAGGTGAAGAAGAAGAAGATGGAGATGGAGATGGAGCAAGAGCACTCTTCTATTGCACAAATGAGAGAATGAGTGAATTTTAGGTTTAGTTGGCTTTTATATGAGCTCACCCCATTCACACTTGGGCGTCCATGCTTAGCCAACTAATCCCTTGAATGTCCCAGTTAGAGTGCGCCTCTCATCGGCGATCACTCTTACCCTTTTCCTATTGGTCCGACAAGCCCGGTACCTGACTCTAAATAATACAACGTTTATAGATCATAGGGTGTCTGTGTGCCGTGAGGGTTAACATGCCCCCCTTCCTGATGTAGATTCCGTCCTCGGAAGCTATTGAGTTGAAGCTCGTTCGTCGAGATAGGAGAGCAGTCAACATGGATGTGCGTAGCCTTCTTCAATCACTGCAAAATCAAACAACATTGGCACAGTAATTGCATTCTCTTAAAAAGCATATGCAGTTTTAGGTAGACAAATTGATTGGTAAAAGAATTTTAAACAGTTTGTCAGCAATGAACATTAAATTGCAATGTAATCAAATGCATAAATAGATGTAAAGGTAAAAAATTAAACAAGTCTGGGGTCGCTAATTTGACGGTCGAAAGGCACTAGAGATCGAATATTAATACCATGGGTAAGCTTCTTAATTTTCAGTGGTCAATTAAGTTGTTTAATCGCGAGAGCCAAGTATTCATGTTCGAGGGCTGACTAGAGGCTATATCTAGAAGACCTTGTAGTTAAGCTATTATAAAAGGAATTTCTCATGAAATCATCGCCTGACTGATTACTTTTTCTTTGACCCCCCAAAGTCTTTTCACATTGATTCAATTATGATGTGTGTGCTTATTTTGTATGCCTTGGGTTTTTTGCTTTTCAAGGAAAAGCGCCCACACTGGGAACCTCTAGGGCTCTAGTACCATAGGCGATACATGTGAGTGAAGTACCAATTTAAGCAGGGATTTCTCTTCCAGCTTAAAATTTTACATTGTGGCACTTTGATTTTTTGTTTGTTCATTTTCAGCATTTTAATTTTGTAACTTTGGGGGGTCATATAACACTGTTACCCTCCCCAGGCTCATCACATTAGTAAACTCCCTTTATAATACTTAAGCTAAAGGTCGATAGGGTTAAGCCCACTAGAAAGCCCTAGTACATTTCATACAATGCTGCCTAAATCGGATTAAGAACCTAAGTAACCATTGCTTATTAGGAAGGCATTCCCCATGGTATTAAGAGAAGATTTCTAATACCTAGCGTGGTCAAACTAGCTTAGTCGGACTGCTTGATTTTTACACCTAGACAAGTGATTATGACAAAACATTACATTGAATTAAATGTTTGATAGTAAGCAAATGCGGTGAATATTAGGCTACCAATCACAATCAAAGCAGACAAACATGGATGCAAAAAGATAAGGGCAATGCTAATGGACATAAAACACCTGTTTGTGTTGATGGTCACGCTTGATTTGAAGTGTGAACGAGAGAAAGGTTCCATGAAGGTCCAAATCCTACCAATAGCAACACGCTCCTGTACACACTAGGAAACAAAAGGAATACCTCCATGAGGCACATTAGTGGGAAAAGAGAACTTCGCTAATCTCTCAACTCTAAAACAGAAACACTCCTATCGTACTAATCTTACCTACCCTCCATCACTCAAGTGATGAGGATCAGAGGTGTTTTATGGCATAGGTTTCTGTTTCACTGTACCATATGTGACATGTGTAGGTTTGGGTCAATGTTTTGACTTTTAATGTGCATACTCGTTTGCTAATTGCTCTTGCTCTTTTTCTTTTTTTTTGTGAGTATAAAGCTTTATATGTACATTCCCTAAGATTGGGAGATATAGAGGTCAGGGAGAAAGGTTGAGAGGGAAGCAAGTGAATGATGGATGTCCACAAACACTCCCCCCTTCCTTGGGTAGATCATACCATTTGAAATGAGCTTGTCACCCTTTGAAACCAATTGTTCCAGTTGGTAATAGGTGAGGATTTTTGCCAGTAGTTTTCTATTACCCTAGGTGCCTCGTCAAGTTGCAAGGGTGGTAAGGTACTCTCCCACGATCGAACATGAAGTGGTTCATCAGGTGATTCTTGAACACTGGGAGGTGTGGATTCTTTTGTAGCTTCATGGAGGTCCACTACTATAGATGGAGGCTGTGTAGAAGCTTTTACCTCTATGGATGTATTACATGAGGAGCTAGAAGCTTCATGGGACTCCCCCCTTCCTGAGCTCGGTGGAACAAATCGTTCTTTCTTTGGTACCCAAACTAGCTCGGGAGCGGGTGTGTAGCAGTCTGTGATTTTTTTCTTTCCACGATCATTGATTCGTTTTGGAGCTACGGGATTGGGCTCACTTGGGTCAGGTGATAGGTAAGAGCACAATCTACGTTTTGGCACCCAGATTTGATCATTTCCTTGATAGTAGCCTTGGGCTTCCAATAGTCGTTTAGGGATCCATCGCAACATTTTCTTACTTTTCTTGGAGCGAGTGGTACGTTTCTTACAAGGCTTCTATTTTTTAGCACTAGCTATGGTCACTAAGGAAGCTTTAGGGACCCACTTGTATGTTTTCTTCGTTACATTAGTATGAGTCTTGTCGGAAGCGATATGCATTGCTTGTAGCATATTTAAGGGTACAAGCATTTCATCCCCCTCAGGTGTTACCCAGGTCGTCCCCCTATTTCCCCAAGTGTCTATGGTTGCTGCTAGGTGGACCCAATCCACATTTTCCGACTCAGTCATCCCAGGTAGGATATCCATATAAGGAGAATCTTGGCCAATGTCTGTATCCTTCTTACAAGTGTAACAATATTGTAGTGGGACCGAGTGAACTGTGGTGTCAGAGCGATGATCAATAATGGTTTTACTTCCTAGGGGGTGTACCTTACCAGTCACCAAATCCACTCTAAGGACAGAGTCTTGGAATTGCAAATAGACATGATTTTTAGACCAATCATGAACCATTTGTGCTTCCCTCATGAATGGTCGTCCTAAAATCATTTCATATGACATAAGGTGTTTAGAGAAATCCATTACAATGAACGTATGTCGTACCTTGTGTCCTAGAACTTTGATCTTAAGATCCTTGAGCATCCCCATAGGTTTGGCTATGGTACCATTTGCCATCTTTACCACAATGTTAGTAACACTGAGGCGGGGTTTTCCCATTGATTCCCAACAATCTTTTGTAACGATGCTAACTCCCGCACCACCATCAAGAATTCCCTTTATAGTTAATCCCTTGGTAGTGATGGGTAGGGTCGCATTAGACTCGTCGCCTTCAAAATATTGCCCTAATTCGTTAATGGGTACCTCGATCACAGACTTGTGTCCATCTAAGTCAAGTGATTGCACATGATTTTCCTCATCAATCATAATCGAGTCAGGCCTATTTGGTTGCACAAACTGCAGTAATCCCGTTCGTAGCTCTCCGTTAAGGAATGCTCGAAGTGCAAGGAATAACTCAGGATCTCCATACAGCTTTGCTATGATCGTGGTTCGGACCTCAGAAGACATGAAGTCCACTAGTTTGGCAACATTCATTGGCATTTTGCAGGGTGTAGGTCCTTGACTAGGAACTGGTGAGGATGGAATCTCATATTCCTCAATGGGATCAGGTATTCCTTCGTTAAACATCCTTTCCAACAAGAAGGGTGTATGCTCACTTTCTGATGTCCCGTCCTCACTCCCTTCTTGGATGATACTAGATATGGCTAACGGTCTATGGTTCATGTGGGGTGGATGAACTTGCGTGGGAAACACTGTGTCATGAATTTTGACATGCATGGGTTCTGGTTCTAGTTTCCTTTGAGTCTCCTCCACTAAACCTCTTAGATGTTTCACTTGCTCAATCTCGTCTACTGGGTTTGGGTACGTCCCAATCTTCTTTTTACGATTTTTCCCTTTTTGCCCCTGCGGTTTATCTTGGGGGTCTCGGATTGGATTTGGAAACACTTGTGGTGTTTCCAGAGGCTCTTTATGGTTTTCCCTTATTCGGTTTTCATTTGGTTCCATGTTACGGTTTTCTTTGTCGGTCTTTCCCTTTGTGGTATTGGTTCTAGTCTCCATTGTCTCGATTGAATCTGAATCATCCTCTAGGTCATTCATATACACGGGGTCATCTCCTATTCCTATGTTTGTTTTGGAACTTGGCTTTGAATTTCCCGTATTCTGCGACCTCTTCCTTCGTGTCTTCTTTTTCTTTGCTTGGATAACTGACGCGGTATCTCTCTCTTCGAGGATATGGCTTGGCCCTTGAAGCATGGACCGTGTAATCGCATAAGCGGGTGCGACGGGTGGTATTGGCGATGTCACACTAGCAATTTTGACCAAATTTAGGGGTGTGATTTTAGGCGCATTTGGGTTATAGGGGCATTGGGCAATCAAGTGATCTATGCCACAACGATTACATGTGAGTATTGGCATTGCAGAAGTGCTCCCTTGATTCATTTGCATCTGTGCAGCATTCTTTTGCAGCCTAATAGGGCACTCCGCTGCCCGATGTGGTCCACCACACTCGTAGCATTGAAGAGGTGGCCTCCTAGCCTGGGTGTTGATATTTTGACCTCTGGATGCGAGAGCAACAGCTTGATAAACCGGCTTGACGTGCCCCCAACAATCTTCCATGTAGTATATAGGACACTCTTCCAATGTATCAAGTCCGTAGGCAATACTAGTGTCTATTTCCTCCTCACAGCCATCTGCATAAGCATTAGATGGCTCGCAACCCACTTGGTTCATAGGGGCGACTCTTGGATGCGAGGGCTGCGGTCCTAGCACAGGAGGTGGTAGCGGTGTAGCTTGTACAACATTTTGAGATCTAGGGACCATGTGTTGCGGTAGTTGCTCAATAGGTGGAGCAGCCATCAATACAGAAGCTCGAGGCGCATCCGTCCAGGCTACAGGTGGTCTACTTGCCATCATACGTTTGATCATTAAACAATCCTTAGCTTGGTGACCATACCTACCACATGCGTTGCAAGTTCCATTAAATTTTACTCTAAACGTAGGGCACTCACTAGTGCTATGTGGACCTAAGCAAATGGAACACCATTGTTGCTCCCTTCTTGGATACATTTGACTATTTTGAGGGGGTCGATTATCCTTAAGAGACTCTTGGATTGCCTTGGTGAGGTCTGTCAAGAATGTTTCAAATACCTTTGGCTCATTGGCAATGGGCTTTGCAGTCATGGGTTCATACTCAATGGCTTGTGAGCTAGTGGATCTCGTGTCAGTAGACACCCTCATGCCTGCTATCATCAAGTTGTCCTCTAATTGGATTGCATTGGCAGTGACATCTTCCCAGGTTGTGATACCTCTAATCACTAGTCCATTATAGATTCCTTCATTCCTCAACCCTCGAATGAATCGATCAAGCAGTTGGTTATTGTTGAAGCGCTCATTTACAGGGCAGCGAGAGTTTAAGTGCTTTAGACGACTAATGAAGTCCCTTACTGACTCTCCTTCCTTACGTTCGGCCTTCTGTAGCTGAGATGCTACACCCCAAAGCACACCTTCTCGTATGTACTCCTTTAGAAACAACCTTCGAAGGGTAGGGTAGATTGTTTTCTCGTCCACCCTTAGGGTTCTATACCAATCTCCAGCCTTCCCACTTAATGTCAAGCTTAAGGCATTGCACTTATGTAGTTCGTTGCGTTCCCCTAAGGAATCACATACTTGTTCAAACACTTCAATGTGTTTTCTAGCATCTTCGTCCCCATTGAATTTTTGCGTGAGTTTGGCAATTTGTACTGCCTTACTTCTAGGCTCTCTATCAGATGCATGACGCATATTTTCCGCGATAGATCGACCTATGGTTTGAGCAAACGCTGCCAAGTCACCTATGTGAGGAGGCAGGGCCGGTGGAGGTACTCTTGGAATCATATGTGGGAGAGGGACGGGTACCGGTCTTGGCATATGTGTGGATGATGCAGGATATGGAACATAACCGGGCATAGGTCCACTCGGATAAGGGCTAGGGAGCGGCACTCGAGGAGCATAAACAAGTGGTACAATTGGAGGTGTGGGGGCCATGTGTGCATAAGGGGCTAGAGGCACATACGGTCGAGGCCCCATATCAGGTACTACGACACTAGGTAGTGGCACTGCGCTAACCGTAGATGTCATCGGTACATTCTCTGTCAGGCTTATCCCTGGAGTGAGCACTGTGTTTTCCTTAATAGAGGGTTGAGCCAAGTTAGGGAAGCTAAAGTTGTCGCTCGGAGGCTCAGATTGCATAGAGACCCCAGGTGAAATGACGTAAGATGGGTCCACGGGGCTCATTAGAGGAGTCTCCATTTGTGATAGAGTAGGCTGTTGAGCCTTGCTCCTATCCAGAAATCTCATGGGGCCAGTTGAGAGTATATTTACCCCTCGGTTTTGCCTTTCTGATTGAATAATGCCATGGATAACATTACAGATCATTTTCTGTTGATCTTCGATGCTCGTGGCACTAGAGGTGGATTGTACAATCTCTATCCATCCTACATGGTAGGCGTGGCCAGAGTGTAGATCCGTCAACACCTCAGTGTGGAGGTCGTATGTCCAATGATCATTAATGAACAATCCTTCTAGAGTCGACGTGTTAACGGTTTCTTGTGAGGTAGAAGCAATGTTGCTCCCCGTGGTTTTACTTGTCACCAACGGTACTCTAGAGGGAACTTCTGAAGGAGGCAGCTCAACAGGGCCTTCTTGGTAAGAAGTTGGCAGGATATCCACATGGACACTCTTTGGGGGTGTGGGGTCCACGTGCGATGTGAAAGGAGAGTCCACTTCCCCACCCCCTTCGTGTGCTTCATTTGCATCAGGTTCCAAGCGAGTAGCTCTACCTAATGTTTCCATGAAACGGCTAAACATACTAGTACTAGGCTGTGGAGCTTCGGGAGGTGCATGGCCTTCTCTCTCAGTGTTTTGGGTAGGGTATGCTTCCATGATTTCTGAGTCGGAGGAGGAATCACTAGCGGCTATTTTAGGGTCTTGGGTGGTGCTACCTTGTGTCCCAGCTGAGGGTCTAGAGCCTATCGTGGATGGGTAATGGGTGTCCGTATGAACAGAGGCACCCTCAATATGCTCGTGTTCTGGCACCCGCCCAGAGCGTAAGTGCATGTGCTTTTGATACCCTAAGGTGTCAAAAAGCTGCTCTAGGAGGCCTTGTGACTAGTTTTTAGCGTGTTTTTTGTTTGTTTTTTTGCTAGATTTTTTAGAGTGTGTCGTGGAATGGGCCGTGTGATAGCTCGAAACGAGCGTATCGCTAGGAGGGACGCGCTGTGCTTTACAGCCCACCGTTTGGTTCTATTTTGCTCCAGAAAAGCCCGAAACAGTCTTTTCCTAGTTGGGGAACTAGGCTCCAAATAGCAAGTCTAAGGGTGCAAGTGGGAAGAGAAGGGAGGAGAGTGGAGGACTTGTCCCACATGCTCTCATTCCCTCTTGAGGGAGTAGGGTATATATATAAGAGTGAGTCTCGTATATATCATAGGACTGAGGCCTGGGCCTGGGCCTGGGCCTGGGCTTGGGCTTGGGCTTGGGCTTGGGCTTGGGGAAATGATCCCGATCCCGATCTATATTTTATACAAACCAACCCGTCCGTTTTTATAACTCACGTTTTTTATTTTCGAAAATTTAACCTCCCCCTCACTCGCGTTTTTATTTTTTGGATTTTTATTTTTTTATTTTTTTTTGGTGCGCGTTTTGGTGCGCGTTGACCTCACCTACTTACTTTCTGTCTCGCCTAATTACTAGCCTGCTTAATTAACTAACTGTGCGTCTAACTGTGCACAAACCAAAAAACACAGAAAATGCAGAAATTGAAACTTGACAGAACTGTGCAGTGCAAACCAAAAAATGCAGAAAATGCAAAAACGCCAGAAATGCTAACTGTGCAGTGCAAACCAAAAAACGCAGAAAACGCAAAAAACAGAAATCTCCACACAACTACACACACTCATTCCCTGCCTTTCCTATGATAGAAATTGCACCACAAGAAAGCGTAAAGTGCTTAACCGAGCTTAGTGTAGGGCATTTTCCCGGCAGCGGCGCCAAAAATGTGCGCTCCTTGCCGCACTGTCGAAGCAAGGGACTTGCCAATACACCGTGTGCGAGCCACAAATGGCTCCAAGCACACAACAAGCCTAAACTAGCAAGCTCAAGAGAGCAAAGGGTGTGTCACTCACCGCTCTACGCTCGCCTTCGTGGTGGATTCCTCGCTGCGAAGAAGAAGAAGCTGCAGTCGTGCCGCGCTCAACCGCTTCGCCGCCGTCGTGCCTTCATAATGCTCTATCGCACACACACTCTCCCTCTCTCTCTCTCTCTCACACACACACACACACACACGAGGAGGTGAAGAAGAAGAAGATGGAGATGGAGATGGAGCAAGAGCACTCTTCTATTGCACAAATGAGAGAATGAGTGAATTTTAGGTTTAGTTGGCTTTTATATGAGCTCACCCCATTCACACTTGGGCGTCCATGCTTAGCCAACTAATCCCTTGAATGTCCCAGTTAGCGTGCGCCTCCCATCGGCGATCACTCTTACCCTTTTCCTATTGGTCCGACAAGCCCGGTACCTGACTCTAAATAATACAACGTTTATAGATCATAGGGTGTCCGTGTGCCGTGAGGGTTAACAAATATTTTGGTTGGTCTTTATGCAAGCCACAATGAGGCTAAAATTGCATTGCTGCGTAAAGAGCTGGAGTCAAAAATTATGCATGAGGAAGATGAAATGGATATTTTCCTTGCTGGTATCAAGGATATTAATGAGCAACTTATTTCTATAGGCAAAGTCATTTCTCGCAATTCCCTTATGCAGATTGTTCTTGATGCTTTGCTAGATTCCTACCAAACTTTTGCTCTAGTACTTGGAGACTTATGACCCAAGGAAATCCCAAAGTTATCAAGTTTGATGCATTATGCACATTGATGTTGCAAGAATCACTTTCAAGGAAAAACAGGGTTAAACAGCACGTAGTTGAATAGGCCTTTATTGCTACTCAAAGAAAAAGTGGTAATAGCAATGTAGCCACTTCTCATGGTTCTTCTGCAAGTGGTAAATCACTTGTTTCCAATGCTTTTGCTGGCAGGACTTTGTCTAGGAATTTTGGTGAAAAGGGAAAAAATAAGATGCGTTGCCATTATTGTAACACTAATGATCACTTGATCAAGCAGTGTCCTAAGTTGAAGGCAAAAGAGGCTAAGAAAAAAGAGGCTAGTTCCACTACAAGTGCACCTTTGTAGAGTCCTCTGTGAAAGGAGAATGTGATGCTGATGTAGATACAAAATGGGCTTTTAGTTCAGAGTGCACTTATGATCCTTGTGTCCATGATGCATGTATGTCAGTTGCAATAGATGCTCATGTGTGGTACTTTGACAATGGTGCTACAAAGAACATTACCTCTCTTTGTGACTTGTTTACCTCTCTCGAGGATGTCCCTCATGGGAATACAATCACTTGTGCCAACAATGCCTCTTATCTGGTCAAGGGAGTTGGAAAGATTATGAGATGAGTGTTATGAATGGCAGTTCTTTCACACTTGTTGTTGCACTTTATGTACTTGGGAAGAAGAATTGTTTGTCTATATCTGCACTTGCTAGACTTAGTCTTGTTGTGAAATTTGTGGATGACAGATGCACAGTTCATGATCTCAGTTTTGATGATGAAATTGTTGCATCTAGTATTTTGTGTCATGGGCAAATGTGGGCAAAATTTTGCAAATGTAGTTGTGGATTCAAAGTCTGTTTCAGATGCAAAAATTTGGCATGCACGTTCTAGGCATCTAAATTTTGCCAGTTTGTTGCATTTGTAGAAATCTGATATGGTTGCTTCTTTGCCGCCTCTTGAAGCACTTGTGAAGCATGTTTGTGAAGTTTGTATTTTGGGTAAGATGCAGTGTTCAAAGTTTAAAAGGGATGGTTCAGTTAGGGCTACATGCAGGTTGCAGCTAGTGCATAGTTATGTTTGTGGGCCCATGCAAACTTCGTCCTTGGGTAGTTACCTTTACTTCATGACTTTCATTGATGATTACTCTAGGCATGCATGGGTGTATCTGGTTAAAGCAAAGTCCGAAGTGTTTATGTGGTTCAAGCAATTTTTGGCTATGGCTAAAAATGTCTCTAAATGTACTATGGGCACCCTTCGTTCAGATCGAGGGGGGCAGTATATGTCTCATGAATTTAATGCATTTTTGGCTAATCATGGGATAGAACACCAATGTACAGGGCCATACACACCTCTGCAAAATGGTGTTTTTCTTTCAGCAAAATGGTGTTGCTGAAAGGAAAAACGGGTCGCTTATAGAAATGGCACGATGTATGATCAAAAGTCAAGCTTTCCCACATTTGTTTTTGCTCGAGGCTATCATGTGTGCCACGTATGTACTCAACAGGTGTCCTACAAAAGCTTTGTAATCTATGAATCCATAGGAAGCATGGCATGATAGAAAGCCATCTATTGATCACATGCATATTTTTGGTTGTTTGGATTATGCTTTGGTTCCACAAACGTAGCACAGAAAATTGGATGATAAGGCTATCACTGAAGAATGTATGTGCACGAATGCATGCGTTTGTGGTGTGGTGCGGTGTGGTGTGTGCATGCAAGAAGGGGAGAGAAGAGAGTAGACCATGTGTGGGTGGAGCAAGACTCAAATGAGCAACTCCTTATTCTTGATATATGTACAACCAATAAGGTGAGTAGTGGGTGGTTGCTCATAACCTGGGTGGTCGGGCAAGGCACAAGCACCTTTACCCCAACAATTGCAGAGTGCATGTGCGGGTGGAGCAAGACTCTAATGAGCTACTCCTTGTTGTTGTATATATGTACAACCAATAAGGTGAGTAATGCTTGCAAGATTTTCTAAATAGAGGACATACAATCTTGAACAGACCATTTAACCCATCATTAACAAACCTCACAAAACCAGTGAGGTTAGTAAATAGTGGAGGATCACCAAATATTGAGTCGGGTGGATAGAGATTCCCCTTTGTTGATAGATCAATGGCTTTGGCTCTAGCCATTTGAAGTTGCTCGTGTGGAATGGTAATACGCTTGGTGCGTAAAGTAGCATACTCCAAATCCAAATCTACATGCAAATGAAACTTGGATGGCTTGTTGGTGACATTTTTGCAATGGCATTTTTAAGAATGGAAAGAGAAAAACTCTATGGATGGAAGGGGATGCATGTGGAGAAGGAGACTAAGGAGAATGAGAATATGCTTGGCTTCTTGAGCTTAGAACATGGAGATGGATATGGAGATAGGGAAACGCAAAGTGGTGGAGATGGAGGTAAAGAATTGTGGTGGAGATAGATTGGTTGGTGGGGATGGAGATAGAGATGAGGATGGTGTAGATCTCATAGATATGGCTTGTAGAGATAATGGTGGTGGATATAGATTAGAGGGTGGGAATGGAGATGGAGATGAAGATGGTGTAGATCTCATAGCTATGGCTTGTAAATAGAGAGGGTGGGAATGGAGATGAAGATGAAGATGGTGCAGATCTACTAGCTATGACTTGTAGACATAGAATGGTGGTGAATAGATATTGGAGGGTGGGAATGGAAATGGAGATGAATATGGTTTAGATCTTGTAGCTATGGCCTATAAATTTAGCCTTGGTCAAATTTAGATTAAGATTTAAGAATTTTACTAAATGTCCAAATAAAAGGCCCCATTAAGACTCCATTGAAGCCCAAGCCTAATAAAAAGTCCCCCTTTACACATTTTGTGGATTGGAATAAAAATAATCCTCGTTCTTCATAAATCCATAGAGCTATAATTATAGTAGGTGTGAAGACCACTTTTTGCTATTTTAGGTAATAAACTCATAGGTTATCTTTTCTTACAGATAGAGAAAACTTTAAATATCACTTAAGTAATCTTTCTCATGGATTAGATTGAACAAGCAAAATAGTCTACAATACAAATCCAACTTAAAGTTTTTTGGATTTTTTTCCAATCTAGTTCCAATGTATATATTGTTTATTTTATAGCACAATGATTTGTAATTCAGAGAGATGAATATACGTTAATGTTAAAAATGCTAGTGACCTTGGCATGCCTTTTGATGAAAAACTTGTATATTGGAGATTGATCACCTAGAATGTGAATAATCAAGAAAAGAAATTTTAGAAATTTTAGTATAACATACTCACCTTTAAGTTTTATTTGATCCCAATTGTAAGGTCCTTACCTTTCCTAGCCTATATCTATCATTAAGAAAATTTGTTAGCATGTACCTTTGTTCATTACAAATTCCTGCCATGCTCGGAACGAGCCATGACAGCTTCAAAGTGTCATCGATACATCAATTGACAGGGGAGCCACCCCATGACAAAGGATGAGCCCACACCTTTACCTATGCAAGTCAATCATTGCGCCGCACATGGCCCTGTTCCACTCATCCGAGCTGGATTATCTCCCAATGGTGATGATCGCCCCCCTACTTTCTTGGATTATCTCTATGAACTTAGATGTTTCCATAGTGTTCTTGAAGATCTGCAGTTCCTTGCCTTCCAAACATGTTTGAAGTAACAAAATCTCACGATTTGCATTGCAATGAGTAGCGCGTGGCTCTTGAACAAGTTCCCTACCAAGAAGAGATCATTCTTGAAGAATTCTATTTTCCATGTCTTTTGAACCCATTTGCAGATCTTCCCTGCTAGGCCATAAATTGTTGGGCACTCCTTGAATAGGTGTAGGAGGTCTTCATAGCATTGTGAGCATCTATCTGGACCAATTCACTTGGATGAAGCATACAATCTTAAGTGTATCCTAAATGCCTAGATAATAAGAATTAACTTTTTCGAACAATAGAAATCTAGCAATGTGGGTGACGTTGATAACAAGTAGAAATTCTATTGAGGCCTACAAAATGCATAAAGGACCAAAACATTTTTTGTCTTTTGTTGTATGGATGATTTAGAGCTAAGATGCTAAAAGGATTCTATGAATCTACAAAGCAACTAGAATCACTATCAAGGCATTAAGGTTGAAAGAAAAATCCATAGCTTCATTAAATGGTAGAAGGTGAATTTGCAACCACACAATGATTCTTAGATGGTTAAGTTTTCTACATGAGATCTCTCTCATCTAGAAATGTCCCTTGTTGAGATCTCTATAAAGGAGAGACATGTCCATGTAGTTGTGTTTGGCTATGTACTCAAGAAAGTAATTAAGTACCTCCAAGGGCAATCTACCTATGTGCTGTGTTTGTCCATGTTTGGCTATGTACTCAAAAAATTGATTAAGTACCTCCAAGGGAAATCTACCTATGTGCTGTGTTTCATTTAAATACCTAATTTTCAAGTAGCATTGTTTTAGTACAAGTTATGGCTATTCTGAATGAAAGATACTAGTCTATCACTAATTTTTATCTTTGTGGTCTAATGAGTACTCTTAATTACTCAATTGCAACAAAATCATTAAAAGGAAGATACAAGTGATATTATGCCATGAGTTCCATGTAGTACACCAAAAGGCCAGATGATGCCCTAGCCCAAGCCTATTCTCATTTAAATAAACTTTGTTCTTGATTTGTTAGGCCATATAGTGTGATTAAAAAACATCTTTCAAAGACGTTTGCTAAACCAAAGGACAACCCTCCTTGTGGAGCTATGAGAGTCCTACTAGTAAGATGGTCTTATACATTCATAAACCCTTCTCCACATATCCCTTGCAAAACAAAGATTAGTATCCAAGCATCCTCGGATCAAAGTTGCATGTAATAGAAAAAAGTAAGGCACTAACACGGTAAGTCTTCCAAGGCCTACTTAAACCACCCATCCATAGTGTATGCATCAAATTGCAAGGTACTTTAGTAACCTTATTAGAAGGTAGATTCAGATATTATTAGAAAAAAAGAAAAAATAAAGTCTTCTTTTGTCTGCTTGAAAAGGCAAAGCCTTGCAAAATCTAGTTAGCAGGCCTTGCCTCGTGCTTTTGAAGGATGGAAGAAAAGTAAACATAGAGAGGGAATCTGTGAAGATTCCTAATAAGGGTCAATAGGAGGTTTGTTTGGAAAATATGACAATAAAATAAAAGTCTCATTTGTGCACCTCAAAAGGCAATACCGTGCAAAACCAATTTAGTAAAACACTATTTGCCTTCGCTGAAGGTGGTAAAAACAACCAGAAACCCCCAACATTTTTGCTCAATGATTACCAAGGGCAACACCCATTAAAAAATATCAAACATAGAAAAATTTTCCACATGCACATACCCGAGAGGGAAACATGTATGCGGTGTCAAATAGCGATTCAAAAAAAACATACAAGAAGGGATGAGTTCCGACCTAGCTAAATGAAAGCATTAACTTGTCCCCGACCTCAGTCCCAAGACCTCAAAGACCTTCAAAGGTGGAGAAAGCTAGCAAGGAATGAGGGAGTGGAGAAAGCTAGCAAGGAATGAGGGTAGGGAAGAGGAAGAAGTAGTATTACTACGGGAAAGAAATAGTGTCCTCTCATACCATTAATCATAAAGATTATCATAGCATAGTATCATATTAATGGAGATGAAGAAGATGGCTAGCATAGCATTAAAGCATGGCTCTTGGTGGGATTTTCATTCCATAGCCAAGAGTGTTGGTGTAGGCTCTCAACTTCTCAATCTTGGAGAAGGAGATCGGGTTCTTGCACTTTCACCAAGTGAGAATGAAAGCATGTGAGTGTGTGTGAGAGAGAGTATACCCCCAAGCACACCCCCGGCTTGCTTTGGTCGACCCCTCCTTGTAGCTCATCCCTGAATTTGATTGGACCTCTGCAAGCCTAGCCAATCACATGCATAGTGCATATCAAGCAACCATGGTAGCATTTGGACAAGTGTCCTCCTTTCCCCTTTGAGAGAGAGGGGTTGAAGAATTCTTTAAACAATTAATTAAATAAACTACATTCTCATTGGACACCTTTAGAGGTCAACCAATAGGCTTTAGGCACTACATGAGGCTAGCATGTGTAGGTGCTTGACTTTAGGGCTCGCCCCCTCCTTTGTAGGGATCATGTTGACTTTGGGACACCACAAGCCTTAGTCATGAAGCACCTTAAGCACCTCAAGACCTCAAGCACCTCAAGCAGCTTAGTCATCAAGCACGACAAGCACCTCAAGCTTGGTCACGTTCCCACCTCTAGCTCATCCCTAGCTTGCCTAAGGTCCTAGGTCTAACACTAAACTTTGGAGGTATTTAATGAAGCTAACCCTAAGGTCTTTCAAGCCCCATTAGCTAGCATTGCTCTTTACCATCTCTTATTTGGACCCATTGACTTTGTCTATATTCTAACTCTTGTTACTAATGATTCTCCCACATTAAATGATCAGTTTAATATGAGAAAATCATTTGGGTTAATTAGATATAAGATTTTATGACATTACCTCTTTCTTGAAATCATGGTCATCCTCGACTATGAGGTAGAGGAGATAAAGGCTTAGTCATTATTCTATGTTTCTTAGCGGGTAGAGGATCCCTTTTTACCCTAGGACATCATTCCAAGATGAATGACTAATCCATTTGGGATTTGGGAGACTTAGCTGCCAGAGGCATGTCTGCTCTTGAGTCCATTTCTCCCAAAGTAGAGTGACAAATTCTACTTGGTGTTTGAGAGACATCGTCATGACAAACATGACTCTAAGCATGCATACTACTTAAATTTGTGCAGAATAAAAAGAGAACTAGTCTTATAAGATAAATACATTGATCATTTAAAAGAAACATTTAGCTTACTCTAATGTTGCATTGTACGCATTGAAAGGTTCATACTATCCTTAAGCGTTGTTCCTTGCATCCATCTAGCATCTTCAAAAGAATAATTTTTAAACTTAATAAGATACCGTCGGATAATCTTACCATGTCTTAGTACCTTGTCTTCATGTCGAAGATCGATTCAAGCTGAAGCACCTCTTCTTGATCTTCAATCTCGGGCTCTCCTTTGTCAGGCTTAAGTAGGCTCACATGGAAAGCATTGTGAATGAGCCAATGGTTGGGCAACTTGAGTTGATAGGCCATCTCATTGATTGGTTTTAGAATTTGAAAAGGACCATAGTATCTTTTTGCTAATTTAGCATAATAATTTTGGTGGCCCGTAGGATTTTTGCTCGTAGTCGTCTCAATCGAGCCTTGGGAAATTTGAGTAGGACCCAATCATTTTCTTTGAAAGCTAAGGCCCTTTTGTGCTTGTTAGCAGCAACCTTTTTCCTTTGTTGCAAGATGGATATACCCTCCTTAATCTTTTGGAAAGATTCTTGTAGGTTTCGGCTATACTCATCGACATCGAAGATCTTTCCATGTACTTTAAGTAGCAAGAGACTTTTAGGTCTTCCTCGAATGATTTTGAAAGGTGCCTTCCTCGTAGTAGTATGGACAGTGTTATTGTATGCATACTCTACAAGTGGCAGATACTTATCCCATTGTGAGCTTTGATCTACTTTTGTAACATAAGTCTTTAATAGTAGATCAAGAATCGTAAGGTTAGCTATCTCACTTTGGACATCCGTTTGTGGGTCGAAGAGAAATTCAATCTTGTACACCTAGATTTTCAAAGAGACCTTTCCAAAAATTGCTGGTCATTCTAGGATCTCTTATCTGACACAATGGATGTTGGAAATCCATGGTATTTGAAAATCTGAGATATGAAGAGGGTTGCCATTTGATGTGCCTTAATAGTCTTTGTGACAGCAATAAAGTGTGCTTGCTTGCTAAACCTGTCGGCTATTGTCCATATTCCCGTATTCCCATGGATAGACTTGGGTAATCCAAAGATAAAATCCCCCACGACGAACTAGGGATTGGTAATGGTTGGAGTGATCCAGGTTGTTTCCCTCTATCATACTTGGTCTTTTGTCATACCACACATTTGGAAACATACTCTTGTATGTCCACTTTCATGGTGGGCCAATAAAAATACGTCTCCTCAAAGAGTAGGTTGAATCCCTCTATGCCCCACATAGGGAGGAGCATGGGATTCATACATCACTTTCTCACAAAGGGAGTGAGTAACACGTAGCCTATTGCCATGGAGAAGATAACCATCCTACAAGGTGAATGGTTTCTCTTTCTTCCCTAAGGCAAGGGTTGACATTATGTATTTAAAATCAGGGTCAATAGCATACTCATCTATCATGCAAGATAGATCATTGTGAGATGCTATAGACACCACATTTGACCTCGATCATTGTGATAGTGCATCGGCCACTTGATTATAGCTACTAGCAATATGAAAATTAAATTGCAAAAGAAAATTTTCCCACCTCATTTGTTTGTTGGAGAGCTTGGTTTGCGTCATGAAGTACTTAAGATTTTGGTGGTCTGTTTGTAAGATGAATGGAGTCCCCAATAGATAGTGCTTCCAAGTGTCGAGGGCATGTAGGACAGCTAATAGCTCCTTCTCGTAGATGTCCAATACTCTCTCGTCAAAATTGAGTCTTTGACTCTCATATGCTATGGCATGCCCTTCTTGAAGCAAAATTGCTCCAAGGCAATCTCCACAAGCATCACATTGGACTTCAAATGGTTTTGAGAGATCCAATAGTGTAAGTACAGGTTGAGAAGTAAGATTTTTTTTAAAGCTTTTCAAAAGCACTTTGCTCTTTACCAGTCCATGTGTACTTAACATTTTTCTTGGTCAAGTCATGTAGTGTTCTTGCTATTTGGGAGAATTTAGCTATGAAGCATCTATAGTATGCACACATACCAATAAAGATTTGTAGCTCATGTAGATTTCTTGGGTTAGACCATCCTTTTATTACCTCAAGCTTGGTTGGATCCATATGGATACCATCTTGAGAGATAATATGACCTAAGTATTGAATCTCTTGGAGAAAAAAATCACTCTTCTTTTGGTTAATAAAAAGTTTATTCTCCCTCAGAGCTTGAAAAACTACATGGAGGTGTTGATTATGCTCCTCCAAATATTTGGAGTAGATGATAATATCATCAAAGAACTCTCCAGTGAACTTGTGGTAGGGTCTAAGATTTTCTCCATTAGGCGGTTGAACGTGGCTGGAGCATTTGTCAAACAAAAAGGCATGACAAGATATTCATAAAGAACAAATGTTGTATAGAACGCAGTCTTTATGATATTTTCATTCACTATCCTCATTTGATGATAACCACTTTATCAAACAGACCTTCTACACGCGGTACGAAAAATCTGTTTTAATAGTGATACGATTTAGTGCTCGATGGTCCACACACATGCGAATTGTGCCATCTTTCTTTTGCACTAAAAGGACTAGTGAACAAAAGGGAGAGGAGATAGGCATCACCATCCCCTTGTCTACCAGCTCATGCACTGGACTCATAATCTCCTCTTGTTTAGCTTGAGAAACTCTATAAGGAGGTTTATTAGGTGATGAGCTCCTGGGTAGAAGCTCTATCATATGGTCATCATCCCCTTGTTTTGGAGGTAACTCCATGGGGATGTCATCGATAAATACTTCTTGGAATCTATTTAGAAAATTAGAAAAGTCTTATTCTTCTTGGTTCCTATCACTTTGTTTTGTTAAAACATTAGCATCATTTAGAGACTCTTTGACAAAAATCGTGTACGAGGAAACTGATCAGATGAATTTACAAGTGGTATAGTACGACCGGACTCATTAGCATCTATATACATGCTCGTTTCCCTGTAGGTGAATCAGATTCTCCTTTCAGGGAACTTCATGTTGGCAGCCATGCGGTTGAACCATGGTGCCCCTAGGATAACATCCTCATGTTGGAGAGGAGAGATGGAAAAGTCTTCTTTGTCGATGTAGCTTTGGACATGAAGCCTCAACTTCTCAATCAAGGGAGTAACGGAGGCTTGATGTCCCATGAAAGCCCCAGCGGCAGCTATAGTATCTCCCATCTTGAAAGCTTGTATGCCCTAGCTTTGTGTCCAACTTCATTGATAGAAGTTATGAGTAGAACCAAGATCAAATAGGATGAAGACATCATGCTCCCTCACCTTCCCCCAAGCATATGAAAGGGATGATCCTTTGCAATGAGCATCCTCTTTTAGAGCTTCGACCATGGAAGCTCTAGGAGCCTCATTGCGGGCATTTCTTTTGGGCAAGAACAATAACCATGTCCTTGCTCCCCACACTTAAAGCATTTGTTATCTTTACAAAAAGCCTCTAGCAATTCAGGATAGATTTTGTTTTTACCTTTGTAAACTCCTTTTTCCTTGGTCTTGTTGTTGTTGTGAATTGCCTTGGGAAGAACTTTGAGCATTGTTCTTCCCCTTTGCATCATTTTGAACTTTGTTTTCCATGGGCTTGGCATTCCTTTTAGCCCCTTGTTGGAAATTGATACGAGATGCAACCATAGTGTGGTGGATGTCTTTGGTGATAGAACTGGGCCATTGGGAGTTGGCATACTCGGACATTTCTTCGGGTAATCCCGCAGAAAATTGTTGTTTTTGCTCAGCAAATTTGATCTTTTGAAGGACTGTAGCTTTGAGATGTAAATCCCAAAATTTGTCTACATATTTGTGGATAGACTCGTGAGAGAGTAGCTTCAAGCTTGTCCATTCAATAAGCACTTTGTCCTTGGCATCGCTTGCAAGGAATTGCTTCATTATGGAAACTCGTAGAGTTTTCCATGTCCTTGGGGCTTCGCCATTCCTGTGGAGACTGGCCCACCATTGACGGGCAGATTTTTGAAAGTGCATAGCTACATGGCCCTCGTCTCCAAAGGCCACATTGAATTGCTGGATGAAGGCCAATACTTTGTCAGTAGCACCAAATGTGCCATCATAGGTGAGAAAAGAGATACTCTTTCCTCCCTCTTTGAACTTCTTAAGCTTTTGGGACCTTTTTCAAGCAGGGTAGGATTTGTGATGTCCTCTCCTCTTGTATTTTCTAAGAGAATAACCGTTGCTTTTGTCGAAAGAGGAGGAAGGTGAAGAAGAAGGAAAAGAGGGTGACCACCTTCTTGCCTTTTTCTTCCTTTATTTCTTCTCTTCCCTTTCGGAATGACGAGGAGAAGGACTTTAGGATGATCTTTTCCTCTTGGGAGGAGTTAAGGATCATTGATACTACCGTCTCCGTGGAGCCACATCTTCAGAGGAATTCAAAGATTCACTTATTTCTCGTTCATTGGGTTACTCCTCTTCTCTTATTGGAGAGAGTCTTCTTTTGGAAGTCTCAACAAGAGGCTTCCTAAGCTCTCTCTTCTTGAGGTAGGGACATCCCATAAGCACAAAGTTGTTGTGGGTAACTTCGGCTTGCAAGGCATAGTTCACAAACATTGGGGCATTATCAGTAGCACCTTCATGTGCAAAATCAAAGTTGTCAATATTCATTCTACTCTCTTGATTATTGTGAGCCATGCTAATTAAACTTATGTGTATGCTACTTTGTGCTTTGGTATTCTCAGAAACCTTAGTTGCTACCCTTCTTTACCTTTGAAAAGTAGCTCTCAAGCAACCACACCCATGGTTTAGAGACTGTTGATTGCAAAGAATAGTGGAGAGGGTCTAACATTGCCCGGTTGATTATGGTTCCTGTTGAGCTTGCTAGTAGCTCAATAATGGTTAAGCCAAAGGCAAGCCCCGAGAGACTCCATTATTAACTCTATAGTTTCCAATGGTGTACTTCGAACTGAGTCCTTTTCAACCAAGATAATAGATCCCTGTCCCACTTACCCTCTTGCAATGAATAGGTCCAACCTTTAAAGGACAACTTAATGACCTCTCTTCTTAAGCAAGAAAAGAGAAACCAATAGCTATGATACCAATGTAATGGAAATGGACTATGAACATTGAGAATAGCGGAATTATGAAAACTATAGTGAGCATTTTTATGAGGATACTTTGAGAAAATAGAGGGTGAACTTGATTACAGGTAACAACATAGACATTATGCTTAATTAACTTGGCATGAACAATACTTTGCAAGAGAGATAATTAGAGAACTTCACAACAGTTGATGACCGGATTTATGTGGAGTTGGTCCCCCCTTCAAAAGGCTTTTGTAATATAACTTCTCTCCTAAAACTTGGTACAATACAAGCTTTGTATTCCTTGAGACCTTGATGGTGCAATGAAGATAGAGAGCTTCATGCACCACAATTATGCCCGTAACTTAGCTAAATGAAAGCATTGACTTGTCCCTGGCCTCAGCCCCAAAACCTCAGACACCTTCAAAGGTGGAGAGAGCTAGCAGGGAATGAGGGTAGGGAAGAGGAAGAAGAAGTATTCTTACAAGAAAGAAATAGTATCCTCTCATACCATTACTCATAGAGCTTAGCATAGCATAGTAATAGAGATGAAGAAGATGGCTAGCATAGCATTGAAGCATGGCTCTTGGTTGGATTTGCATTCCATAGCCAATAGTGTTGGTGTAGGTTCTCAACTTCTCAAGCTTGGAGAAGGAGATGGAGTTCTTGCACTTTCACCAAGTGAGAATGAGAGCATGTGAGTGTGTGTGTGTGAGAGAGTATACCCCCAAGCACACCCCCTGCTTGCTTTGGTTGACCCCTCCTTGTAGCTCATTCCTGAATTTGATTGGACCTATGCAAGCCTAGCCAATCACATGCATAGTGCATATCAAGCAACCATGGTAGCATTTGGACAAGTGTCCTCCTTTCCCCTTTGAGAGAGAGGGCTTGAAAAATGCTTTAAACAATTAATTAAATAAACTAAACTCTCATTGGACCCCTTTAGAGAGGTTAATCAATAGGCTTTAGGCACTACATGAGGGTAGCATGTGTAGGTGCTTGACATGTGTCCTTATTACCTCTTGAGTCTTGGGCTTGTCTTGAGTGTGTGTGTGTATGTGTTCTCTGTCATGCCCCTAGCTTGAGGGCTTGCCCCCTCCTTTGTAGGGATCATGTTGACTTTGGAACACCACAAGCCCCTCAAGCACCTTAGTCATGAAGCACCTCAAGCACCTTAGTCATAAAGCATAACAATCACCTCAAGCACTTAGTCATCAAGCACGACAAGCACCTCAAGCTTGGGTCGGGTTCCCACCTCTAGCTCAGCCCTAGCTTGCCTAAGGTCCTAGGTCTAAGGACTTTTAACACTAACCTTTGGAGGTCTTTAATGAAGCTAACCCTAAGGTCTTTCAAGCTCCATTAGCTGGCATTGTTGACATACCATCTCTCATTTGGACCCATTGACTTTGGTCCCGTGTTGAGATAGATCCACAAGCACATGTCTATATTCTAAGTATTGTTCCTGTTTATTCTCCCACATCAAACGATCAATTTAATACAAGAAAATAATTTGGATTAGTTTGATATTAGATTTCATGACATCTGCTTTATATGTTTCATTTATGCATTGCCTATAACTCATGATGAATAGTTTAATGGTATGGCGTTAGTGAGCTTGAGGTGGTGAGTTAGAACACTAGTGTCCCACACAAGTGGCATTTTTGTCTTACCAAGGCCAAGAAGATTCCTTAGAATCTTAAATTATTCCCATTGCCCATGGGACACGGCCCTGGAGGCAGCTTACATGCACATTGTTGATCTCGTAGGGAAAAGGGTGTCAATTAGTCTTGTTGCCGGGGGGGGGGGGGGGGGGGGGGGGGGGGGACACTATCTAACATGAAGTCATAATGACCCCAAGGCGATGGGATTGACGACTACAATTTTTTTTGCGAACCTCGAGGAGGACGGGCGGTTGAAAAAAAGTCATCATGTTGACCCGCTTTGCCTTGGTCGAAGACTCAAACATGTCACCTCATGCTTGACAGGCCAACGCTCTAACCACGTGCCCGTGTGGGATTTCTTGTTTCCAAAGCCATTCCACTTCATGATAAAGTGCACTCGGACAAGGGGAAAAGTAAACACGCACAAAAGAAGTAAAACATGGACAGATTGGACGAGTCCGAGCTTTGCGGGAAACGCGCTTCACTTTAACGCCGTCCTAGTGCCTGCACTTCATTTAAGATCCCGTGTCAAATAGTGCTGGACACGCTCAAAGTGAAGGTATCAACGGTGGAGGTTTAATTCACAGTTGATCGAGTTAGGTTAAGCAAAAAGTTAAGGGTCCCATTGCCTCGCGGATGTGCATTGAACCCCCGATCCCCCCTTACACAGATCTACACCTTATCCATCCCACCTAGCGCATGTCGCTGAATAGGAAAGGGATGCCATGCGTATAAAACTCGTCCCCCGCTGCGGAGATCTGACGTCTCAGATCCCTCCCGTCTTGGAGATTGGCTGCCAGCCGTTGATCCCCTTACTCCTCCTCCGTTCAATGCAAAATTTCTGTTTTCGTTGATGTCGATTAGAGAGGATGCCTAACTGGTTGCCACGTGGTTGAATGCCAAGCGCAAGTTTTGGAATGACAAACAGCAGTTTCTGCACTCTGACGATGTAAAGTTAAATGGCGCCCTCTGCTCTTGGCCTTCCCTCCGCTACTCGTTTTGCTGAAGGAGTACATGCATCGTCCTCTTCGGCATTCTGGCCAGAACCTAGGAAAGGCTTCCTCAGGGTCACTTCCTGCCCCGGTAGGTCTGCACTCATCAGCGTGCGCTCTTCCTTCAAATCAAGCACTGGTGTAGCAGAGCCTTCATTGCCTTCTACAGAGGCCTCTCAGGGCCCATCATCTTCAACATACTCAGCATCATCAGCAGAGCCAACAGTCGATGCAGGACCTCCCACCATTGATCTTGAGTTCCTTGGGGTATGTTACCTTTGCACATGCTCATGTACACATTTTCAAGTCAAGTGTAATTTCCTATATAGTAGTGCAGAAATCGTGCACAATGATATGCATATGCACGTGCTTGTATGCACAAGGTCTGCATTATAGCAGTGTGCGCATGTAGCATGTGTATGTGAAACACCACCGTGATGGCTTACTGGTTTTTTTCAAAGCTACCACTCCTTGGTTCACAATCGGCCAAATAGATTGAAACTGCTGATCAGCATACTTGATCATAGGCTGGTGATGAAGTAATCTTAGAATGATGATGTTGATTCTAATGAACAATAAGGATAATTGCCAAGGTAAAGAGTGAAAGCAGGCACGTCAGGATTTTATGCATATTGGGATAGAAGGATGCTTGTATAAGCAGGAATAAGATGGGCACATGTGGCCATGTTGAAAGTTATCATTAGAAGTGCAAGAGGGTTAAGAGAGGGCTGAGTTAATCACTCAAATATCCTCGATAGATCTTGCTGATTTGGAAGGATTCATTGCAAATTGTCAAGTTATTGAATACCTAAACACTATGAAGGCCATGGAAACTAGTGGCTTTGTAGCATCAAGTCTTTCAAGTTGGCTACCTACGATGAAGAACAATCTTTATATAGGCTTTGTTGACAATGGCATATAGTACAAAAGTGCAATGGAAATAGATGGCTTGAAGGAGGGCGGGGGGGGGGGGGGGGGGGGGAGGAGAGAGAGAGAGAGATTCGACATCTTCGAGTTTTACCCCTTTAGTCAGTTCTTGCTCCACGGCAACTACCACACTTGCACCGAGCGTCATGACATTTGCCCATGCACCCTTCACCTGGACATACGACCTGACTACAGAGGGCCTAGTCAGTATCGAGGTGGCCACTAGACATTACTTGGGTCAGCCTAACTCAAGCAGCTTGTGACAGATTGACGCCATGTGAATCCAACCAGCTGGATCTGGTTGGTTGGCATTGATATGAACCTCAACAGATGTTTGACCATCTCTCTGAACTGTGGTTGAGAGTTGGCTTTGCCGGCCAGTTCTTTCTCAGGAATCTTTGAAGCTTCCACTGAAAGTTGGAGTAGCCCATTGGTATACTTAGACACTGGTTGAGGGCATGGTGGGCCTCTCCCTCTCACGCGGCACAACTCAGAAGTGGCTTCAATTTGCACTCGGTGGCTTCGACGACAACATCTTGAAGCTCATCAGGTTGGGCCATGGCATCTTTTAGGTTCAACATTTAGACGACCATTGTGCCAAGTTTCTCTACAGTCGTTCTACAGTACGACTCCTATTGTGGCTGGGACCCGCGGCTGTTAGAGCGTTGGACAATAGATTGACATTGGCTAGTAGAGGATCCCTCATTTTCGGTCACTCTTTCCTGGCCATTGCTTCTTGTACTATGCTGTGGAAGTGATTTATGGTGAATGCTCTGGATGAGTGCTCAATGCATCTTTTAGGTTCAGCTTTTAGATGACCATTGTGCCGAGTTTCTCTATAGTCGTTCTACAATACGACTCCTATTGTGGCTGGGACATGCGGCTGTTGGTTTTAGAGAGTTGGACAATTGACTTTGACGTTGGCTAGTAGAGAATCCCTCATTTTCGGTCACTCTTTCCTCCATTGCTCCTTGTAATATGTTGCGGAAGTGATTTATGGTGAATGCTTTGGATTCAATGCATAATCAAGGTTCCTTTTACTGAATGAGAGAGTTCCTTTTACTTCATGAGAGATGTACAAAGACTAGAGAGAAGAGAGAATTATACCATGAGTGAAGGTTCTGTGAATGAAGGAGAGAGAAGAAGACTTAACACCGGATTGTGTCCCATACCCCCCTGCAAGGGCCCCCCTCTCTAGTGATAGAGAGGTATTTTCTTTAGATTGCACAAATGCTGATACAATGTTCCTACATGCTGCTTATGGTGCTTGGATCTGCGAGGCTAAGGGCTCAAAACTCAAAACACTAGATTGATTGGACTGGATTTGGAAATTGACGATGAGGCTAGGGTGAAATTTGAAAACGTTGGGTTGATTCTGCTATTGAAATTCATGGGAGAGTATTGCTATGGATTTTATCTTTGGCTTACCAAAGTCTATCCATGGAAATACATGGATATGGACAATAGTAGACACGTTTCACTAGCATGCTCATTTTATACCTGTCAAAAAGACTATCAAGGCTCCACATATGGCACGACTATTCATCTCTCAAATATTTAAGTATCATAGTTTGCTAACATGTATCGTTTCTGATAGAGATCCTAGAATGACTAGTAAATTTTGGAAGTGACTCTTTGAGAATCTTGGAACAAAGCTCAATTTTTCATCAGCCTATCATCCTTAAACAAATGGGCAAAGTGAAATTGTGAACTCCATTGTGCTTGATCTACTCAAAGCCTATGTAATGGAAGTAGACCAACGCAACCAATGGGAGGAGTATCTACCTTTAATAGAATATGCATACAACAATACTGTGCATTCTTCTAGAGGTAAAGCACCTTTTGAAATAATTGAAGGAAGGTCAAAAGTTCTCTCCATTTTGAAATTGCATAGGAAGATCATCGCCGCTAATGAGTATAGTCATGGCTTACGTGATGCTTTCGCTAAGATCAAAGAAGCTATCTCTATCGCACAACAAAAGCACAAGGCTAGTGTTGACAAGCATAAAAGAACTCTTCAGTTCAAAGAGAATGATTGGGTTCCCTTAAAGTTTCCCAAAGCTCCCTTAAGGCACACTACAGGCAAAAGTTGGCATGGAGAACTCACAGGTTATCAAAAGTACTATGCAAAATTAGCACACAGGTATTATGGACCATTCCAGATTCTACGGCTAATCAATGAAACGGCTTATCATCTTAAGCTCCCCTCTCATTGGATAATCCATAATGCATTTCATGTAAGTCTACTAAAGGGCTACAAGGGTGATTGACCACAAGAGCCAGTAGCAAAGGATCCTCTAGAATTTGAAGGGGTTGAAGAGATATTGCAACCGGAGCATATAATCCGCCACGAAGACAAGGTGTTACGGAATGGTAAGGTACTACTAAGTATCTCATTAAATTTAAAGACCACTCTTTTGAAGATGCTAAATGGATGCAAGAACCACAATTGAAGAATAGTATGTCACTTGTCGCTACCTACAATGAATTGCATGCAAAGCCCTAATGTTTTTACATCGATGTATTCAATGAAAATGCAATGAAGAAAAACATGATTCTTACTATTGAGGTCTGTTTTCTCAAGTTCTTAATCAATGTTTATATGTAATGTGTATGCATACCAAATGTTGCACACTCGCGGTAGAGTTTCTCCCAAGTACCGAGTAGGCTTGCAATCTACTGCGGGAAGGTGCTTGTGCTAATAGGGTAGACATACTTGCAATAGATTTTCTCCCAAGTACCAAGTAGATTGGTCATCTACTTTGGAACGATGTCGAATGTGCTAAAAGTGGATCGTGAGCTAAAAGCCAATGGACTAAAGATATCTCTTGAATAAAAGCATAGTTGAGGACGACTATGATTTCAAGGGTGGGGGAATGTCTCCAAATTTCATTTTTGGTCTACTTAAATAAATTTCTTTCTCGTTACAATTGGTCATTCTAGTGAGAGAAAATAAAACTAGCCAATTATGTATAATGGACATATGAATGAGTTTGTGAACGAGAGAGTTCCAAAAGTTTGAATGAATTCTTCACAAGTGCCAACGGAATTCAATAAGGACTCAATCGGGATCTTATGGCGGGAAGACGGGATATTAGTGAGTCAAACGAGTCCAAAACTGATCTCGAAAGTCTCCGAAAGTGAGAAGGGTAACCAAAAGGTGGGAATGGGAGCCAAGATGTTATTATCCACACTTGTTGTAACAAACTTGGACACCCCAAGTCAAGATTCTACCGCGACACAGCAGAGATTCACTTCAAAACACTTCACATAATCAAAAGAGAGTCGACACGGCCTGGCGTAGTTCTGTGCCAAGAGATACTGGCCCCAAAGATTGGCGCCCCTTTCGGTATTTCTTTTATATTAGTCTTTGAGCAAAGTACAATAGCCCGCGGGTGCTCGCTTTCAGACTCTGCGTCCAGATGCTCTCTAGAGTGAACCCCTTGGGTTCAATTTTTAAGTTACAAGGATTGCTACAAGAAGAGTCCCAAAAGCATTAAAGTTTAAAAGCAATGGCTCCCAAAATCTAGCGCAGCCAAAAAGCAACAACAGAAATTGCGGAATTTCGTACAGTTTTGCTATGTCAGTAGCCAGCGCGTTTTACCGCAGTCTGGACAGCCATCGCTTTTTTTTTTGGGATACTGTACGCACCGTCACGTCAGCTAGTCATTGTGCAGAGCGGAGTTCCGTACGATCAGCCACTTGGATGTGTGTGTGTCCGGGCATTGCCACGCCATCAATTTGTGACATACCCCCCTCTTGAAAGAATTGTAATCGCCCTCGATTTCGCCTGCAAAATAGACAGAGGCCATAAACTGTCTTAGTAGACACTGAGTGTTAGTACCGACGCGCTAGACACGACACATCTAGCACTTGTACAAAACGACAGTCACATCACAGGACATCACTCGACATCGCAGGACATCACTCGGCATCACATAACAAATCACAGAAAAATTCATTTCAAATCTCAGACCATGACTGTCAGCAACGTATTTAGTAATCGCATCTAGATTTAGTCCGGACCTCGATGATGCCTGATTAATTAATCCTTCTTGCGATCATGTCTATAGAGATTTATGAGACCGAAATGCTGCAGTCATTTCGTCTTTCAGTTCGTGCACTTAAACAAATTAAGTGAGAGAGTACAAATCAATCATATTCATTTTCGGGAGTTCCGTGTCATAAAGTCATACAACAGAATACTAGTCAGCCCATTAGTATCCCTGAAACCCAAAGGGGACATCAGTGACCTTATTCAAAAATCGGGTTAATATGTTGACAAAGGAGCGGAGTAACTCCCCTCTTGTGCAAACCCGCTGCACTAGATTCACCTTGCTGAATTCGGGGTTCTATCAGAGTAGACTATGCTAAACCGAATTATTCAAGGTGAAGTTCCAAAATCTGAGGAGTATCTAGGGGTCCTCATCCTCCATCCACTTTGCATCCAATGCGGGATAGTTCTTGAATTTAACCAAGAACTGCCGAATCACTTTACCTTTCATCTTTCTTTCCTTGTGTGCCAAAATCTGTTCTGGAACGAGTATCTCCTCGCTTTCCTCCACTTCGGGTTGGTCATTAGGCTCCCCATCAGCTGCCATATCACCTTTAAAAAGCTTCAATAGACTCACATGGAATGCATTGTGAATCTTTCAAGTATCGGGCAGCTTGAGTCTAAAGGAGACATCATTAATCTTTCGTTTATCTGGGCCATAATACCTCATGGCTAAGCTTTGGAAAAAGCCGTTTCTTTCCCTTTCGTTTTCTTAGGCGTGCCTTCTCAAAAGGTAAGAGCACCCAATTGTCTTCCTTTAATTTCAAATCTCGTCGATGTCGATCTGCTGCCTTCTTATCTTGTTCTTGAGATTTCGCTAAAGCCTCCCGGACCTTGGCAAAAGCAGTGTCCAAGTCCCTCGTGTATTGGCGGCGTCAAAAATCTTGTCTTTAGTGCTGAGAAAGGGTGGAACCTTTGGAGCACCTTCAATTATCTCAAATGGCGCCTTCCCTTTCGAAGAGTGAACCGTGTTGTTGTAGGCAAATTCCACCAAAGGCAATTTTTTTTTCCATTGAGTCTTCCGATCCAAAGATGTAAGACTTCAATAAATCAAGAACAATTGAATTTGCAATCTCAAATTGCCCATCTGTCTACGAGTGAAATGATGACGAGAACTGCAACCGTGGGCCAATGTTCTTCCAAATAGCCCTTCAAAACAAACTCGTAAATCGAGGATCTCTGTCGGAGACTATTGCTCAGGCATGCCATGTAATTGAAATATCTGTGCAATGAACAGTCTCGCTAAATGGTCCGGCTTGACTGTTTTCTTCACTGGAATGAAGTGAGCTTGCTTGCTAAATCTGTCGATGACAGTCCAAATGCCATCGTGCCCACTCTGTGTCTTCGGGAGATAAAAAAGTGAAATCCATTGCAGTACTTTCCCAGGGGTGGGTGGGAATAGGTAAAGGTTATAGTAATCCTGTGCCTTATGCCTGTCAAACTTGACCTTGTGGCATACTAAACAACTGCGAACAAAGTGGTCCACATCCTTCTTGAGTCTCGGCCTAAAGAAATAACGCTCCACACCTTTCAAGGTGTGTCGATGCCGTGGTGACCTGTAAAAGGTGGACAATGGCACTCAGTCAAAACCTTTTTCCTCAACGGCTGTGTGGTGCACAACATCGTTTTCTTCATCATGTAGCCATCTCGTATGGAATATCCCGCTACTACCTCCCCATCTTGTTGTCACGTGACACATCCAACCCTATGTGTCCGTGGACAAGCTACACCATAACAGCGTTTCTGTCCATCTAGTAAGTCTAGATTAGAAGTGATCTAGCACTTTTTGTGAGTCTATTCGTAGACCGTGCATGGCCAGTCACTTAGCATAGATGCATATCCTTTGGTTGCACACAGCATGATCATCAGTATTTCCATCAGAATCCATTAGAATCAGTTAGGGGATTTTTCCAGTGCATTTAGCCTATTTTCCCTATTTTTAACATTTTTCACTTATTAATTTAAGTGACTTCCCAACAAAAGTAGGTAGGGCAATTTGGGTAAGAAAATATATAAGCAAACCAAAGTTAGCTCTAAATGGCAGATGAGCAAGGAGAACAGTAGGCTTCGGCGAGACAGGTTCCCCCCTCTCTCAGCAAGACTCGTCAGGATCCCCTTGGCGTTTTCCCTCAAAACCTAGCGTTTTGCATCCTCGCCAGCAGCCCACTTTTTACCTTGGCGTTTTCAGCAAATGCTGGACCGCAGCCCCACCCTTACACCTAGCGTTTTCAGCCCAAAACGCAGCAGACCCATCAGCGTTTTTCAGCCCAAAAACGCAGCAGTAAATCAGCGACTTTATTAGGCTACTGCAGCGTTTTCAGCAGCATAAAAACAGCCTCGAAATCAGCGTTTCATCTCGCAGCAGATTTCAGCATTGAATGTTTTTGGACAACAGTCAGAAGGTTGTAGATTTCAGCCCTTATGTCAGTGTAGCCATTCCCGTCGTTGTCACCGACATAGCCTTGAGTTGCATCAGCCCATGCATCATCATTGTACCCATTTGTGCAATCATAAGTAGACCACTCTCACCGACGAGAGTGGGGCCTTGGGAGGAGGGTTTTACGTCTCTGGTGTCGTATCTCTCTTCTCTCTCTATCTCTCAAGTCTCATACACTTGCACGCACAGTGTCCATTCACTTTGTTTGTGATCATAGCATTCTCTCATCAAGAACGGAAGGCTCTACCTTCCATAAGAACAAAAAGGAACCTTGAGCACAGTTCGGAGCACTCATCTTGAGGAAAGCGCAAACATTCATTCCGCTGCACCTAACATTGGTATCAGAGCTTTGGCAGTGCTCTGTATCACTCAAGGAAAGAACCACAAGAATCACAAGATTTTTTTTTGCTTGTTGCGGTCGCACGAACCCAAGTTCGCTTGGGCGTGTTGATTCCTAATCGTGTTTTTGAAGAGTGACAGGAATCCCAGAAAAGAAGGGCTTGTCTAGCCTCCCCTTGTGTCTCTTTTCACTCATTGAGAGCGGATCGTGCACTTAGCGGCCGGCCAATCGACGTGAGGTGGGAAAAAGCAACCTTGGTGTGAGCGCAAGGCCGCCAAGGGGTGCGCCAGCAGAAAGGAGTAGAACTCGGGTGAAGAGAAGATCCTTCTCAAACGCGGTTTGCAAGCGAAAGAAAACCTCAAGAACCTGAAGGCCCTCAAGAACCAAGACCCCCAAGAATCCAAGTTCCGTCTGAACTTAAGAACCCAAGACCCCCAAGAACCCAAGTTCCTCGTGAACTTAAGAACCCAAGACCACAAGAACCCACAAGAACCCACGACTTCAGAATGGTCATCACTCGAAGCGGAATGGATACTTCGCTTGGAGGTGATGAGCATGAGAGAGGCAAAGAAGAATTTTCCCCACTAGGAGGTTTTTCCGACCCTCCCCCTTTCCCATCTACGTCAAGGATTGCGCTAACTCCTATGGAGGAGTTGGACCAAGAAAGAGAAGCAGACAGAAAGGCATACGAAGAAGAAATGGCAGCCATAGATCGTGACTACAAAGAAGAAATGGCAGCCATAGAGCGTCAGTACGACTTGGAAGAAAAAGAAAGTCAAGCAAAATTTGATCGCAAGAACAAAGAAAGACTAGCAGAATTTGATCGCGAGACCAAAGCAAGAATGCAAAAGATGTTGCGACTCTTTTCTCAAATGCAGGCACAGATGCAAGAGATTCGGGAAAAGGAGACTCTTTCAGTCTCTTCTTCTCCAAAGCATGACACAGGATTTGCATGATTGTGAGAAGCATGATGAATTGAATGATTGTGATAAGCATGATGATTTGAATGCCAATGATAAGCATGATGATTTGGATGACAATGACAAGCATGATGATTTGTATGATCAAGATGTGATTTCTCACGAGCATGATGCTTTGCATGATCAAGATGTGATTTCTCAGAAGCATGATGCGTTGCATGAAGAAGATGTGATTGTTCACAAGGATGATGTGTTAGTTGATGCTTTTTCTAGCGAAGCTAACCTCGTTGCAGATTCGCTCAATCACGAAGGGGCGATCTTGGCTCTCGAGCCTAGGTCCAACGAACCCTCACAGGAAGTATATTGATACGCATGCATTGTTCGAATGTTTCATTCGTGATCGTTTCCTGTATTTTAGTCAGCGTCTTTATGTGATCCCTTTTCCTAGGCATGACATATTGTATGTTGAGCACGTTTCTCTCATGGATGAGCACAAATGTATGTGGATTTCTCATGAAAAGCTGAAAAGTGCGTATGAAAGGAAGTCACATTCCATGTCTCTTCCTTGGCATGACACATTTGTAGAACGAGCACATGAAAGTATGAGCACCAACCATGGGCATTTCCATTGTGATTTGCCACAGTTGATTGCTCTAGATCATAAGAGAGAGATTCGATCTCATTGTTTGTGTGTATGTGGTGAACGGTTTGGCATTCCGTCTATTGGTTCATTTACATTGCATGCACAATCTTTAGAGAAGACGAGATTTTTTCCACTCACTTTACATGGAATGGGTATGTTCATGGTTTTGTGTTGGAAATGGTTTCAGGAATTTTCAACCATGGAGATTCTTGAAGAAGAAAGAAGCATGACTAAAGACGAAGTTGAAGCATCGAAGGAGCCACAGAAGACTTTGTGTCGCTTTCGGCACGGCCCAAAGAAGCAAGCGTTGCAGGCCTTTATGAAGTTCAAGTACCGCACGACCCACACATCAGAGTGGGCCAGCGAAGAGTCCCTTCTAGGATTTCGGATGCTGTTGGCGATCTCCCTCGACGCCATACAGTTCGGTATCAGTACCTCACTTTGAAAAGGAGGGGATGTCACGTGACACATCCAACCCTATGTGTCCGTGGACAAGCTACACCATAACAGGGTTTCCGTCAGTCCAGTCAGTCTAGATTAGAAGTGATCTGGCACTTTTTGAGAGTCTATTCGTAGACCGTGCATGCCCAACCACTTAGCATAGATGCATATCCTCTGGTTGCACACAACATGATCATCAGTATTTCCATCAGAATCCATTAGAATCAGTTAGGGGATTTTTCCAGTGCATTTAGCCTATTTTTCCTATTTTTGACATTTTTCACTTATTAATTTAAGTGACTTTCCAACAAAAGTAGGTAGGGCAATTTGGGTAAGAAAATATATAAGCAAACCAAAGTTAGCACTAAATGATAGATGAGCAAGGAGAACAGCTGTAACAGACTTGGACACTCCAAGTCAAGAATCAACCGCGACAGCACCAAATAACCACTTCAAAACAATTCACAGATCACAATAGATTTGCACTGGCCTGGCGGAGTTCCGTGCCTAGAGATATTGGCCCCAAAGATTGGCACCCCTTTCGGTATTTCTTTTTATATTAATCAATCATCAAAGTACAAGAGAGCGGTTAGGGTTTCACTCTGAGACTCTGCGTCCAAATGCTCTGAGAAGTGAGGCCCTCACCACTAATTTAAAGGTTACAAGGGATGCCCAAAAGCAGAGCCCCAAAAGCTTTTAAAATCAAAAGCATCAGTTCTCTCTCTCTCTCTTAGAGAGTCTTTTGCAAAATTCGCGTCGCTCTTCATTTTCCAAAATTTTTTTTCCCCCTTTTAGCCTTCGCGATTTTCGGAAATTAGGGTTTTTGGCAGAAATTAGGGTTTGCAGGAATTTTAGGGTTTCTGGCAGAAATTAGGGTTTCTGATGTCCGCCACGTCATCACTTTGTGACATACCCCCCTCTTGAAAGCATTGTAATCGACCGCGATTACGCCTGCAAAACCGACAAAAGCCATAAACCGTCTTAGCAGACACTGACTGTTAGTACCTACGTACTAGGAACACACATCTAGCACATGTACAAAATCGACAGTCACATCACACGACATCACATGACATCACTAGACATCACATGACATTCAACATTCATTCGGATCTTAGACCATGATTTATTGGCAATGTAGCTAGCAATCACATCTAGGTCCAATCGGGACCTCTTCGATGTCCGATTGACTAACCGCTATTGCAACCATGTCTATTCGAGATCAATCAGACCAAAATGCTGCAGTCATTTCGGCTATCAGTTCCTGCACTCAAAAGAAGTCAAGAACAAATCAGTATCATTATCAGGAATTCCATTTCATAAAGTCATCCAACAGAATATTGTCAGTTCTCAGTATCCCTGAAGCTCAAAGAGACATCAGTGACTTTAGTATCAAAATCGAGGCATCTGTTGACAAGGGAGCGGAGTGACTCCCCTCTTGTGCATCCCACTGCACCAGATCTTCGGCCAAGTTGAATTCTGGGTTCCGTTTGGAGTAGACTATGCTAAACCAAAACATCGAGGTAAAGTTTCACAATCCGAGGAGTATCTGCTAGGTCCTCCTCCTCCATCCACTTCGCATCAAATGCAGGAAAGTTCTTGAACTAAACCAAGAACCGCCTTCGGACTTTATCTTTCTTCGTATCGTTATGTGCCAAAATCTGTCCAGGAACAAGGATCTCCTCGTTTTCTTCCACTTCGGGTTGCTCATCAGGCTCCCCATCATCAAGCACATCACCCTTAACAGGGTTCAAGAGACTCACATGCAATGCATTATTAATCCTCCAAGTATCTGGCAGTTTCAATCGGAAGGAGACATCATTTATCTTGTCAGTGATCTGGAAAGGTCCGTAGTATCGCATACTAAGCTTTGGAAAAAGCCTCTCCTTTCCCTTTTTCTTTCGTAGGCGTGCCTTCTCCAAAAGTAAGAGCACCCAATCATCCTCCTTCAATTTCAAGTCGCGACGATGGCGATCCGCTGCCTTTTTCTGTCGTTCTTGAGACTCCTGCAAAGTCTCGCGAACCTTGGGAAAAGCCGTATCCAAATCTCGCGAATATTCATCTGCTTCAAATATCTAATCTTTCGTGCTCAGGAAGGATGGAACCTTCGCAGCACTTTCAACAATCTCACATGGCGTCTTCCCCGTCGAAGAGTGTATCGTGTTATTGTAGGCAAATTCCACCAAAGGTAAGTTCTTTTCCCATTGAGTCTTCTGATCCGAGATACAAGACTTCAATAAATCTAAAATCACTGAGTTGGCAATCTCAAATTGCCCGTCAGTCTGCAAGTGGAACGATGACGAGAACTGCAACTGCATGCCAATGTTCTCCCAAATTGCCTTCCAAAACAAACTCATAAATCTGGGGTCTCTGTCGGAGGCAATCGTCTCAGACGTGCCATGTAATCGGAAAATCATCGTGATCATTCTGTGTTCTTGGGAGATCAAAAATGAAATCCATTGCAATACTTTCCCAGGGGTGGGTGGGTATGGGTAAAGGCTGTAACAATCCCTGTGCCTTATGCTTGTCAAACTTGACCTTCTGGCATACCAAGCAACTGCGCACAAACTCTTCCACATCCTTTTTGAGTCTTGGGCCAAAGAAGTATCTCTCTACCCCCTTCATGGTGGTAGCAATGCCGCGGTGACCCGTAAAAGGTGGACAGTGGCATTCAGTCATAACCTTATCCCTCAACGGCTGTGTAACGCACAACATAGTCTTTCTCATCAAGTAGCCTTCCCGAAGGGAGTATCCCGCTACTGTCTCCCCATCCCGTATCCATGTGAAAATATCTGCAAAATCTGTATCTGTGGCATACTGATCGACCATATCCTCAAAGCTCCTATGATGTATCGCGGAAATAGACAGAACCAACGGTTTCCGAGACAAATCATCTGCCACCACATTCTTTTGTCCCTGCACATGGACAATCTGGAAGTGGAACTGTGACAAGATGTTCGCCCACCGCATCTGCTTTTCCGAAAGCTCCTTCTGTGACAAGAAGTAGCGCAAACTCTGATGGTCTGTAAAGACAGTAAAATCCGCTTCGAGTAAATAGTGCTGCCACTGAGTAAGAGCATGGATAACCGCCAAAAGCTCTTTCTCATAGATATGTGCTGTCATCTCCGGCCTAGAGAATAAACGGCTCTCGTAAGCTATGACATGGCCTTCTTGCATCAAGACCGCACCCAGACTACGACCACAAGCATCACAATATACTTCAAATGACTTCTGCAAGTCCGACAAAGTCAAAATAGGTCCCGTAGTCAGTTTCTCTTTCAATGTCCGAAAGGCAGTCACCTCTGTGGGTCCCCACGAAAAAGGTACTCCTCTCTGTGTCAAGGTATGCAAAGGGGAAGCAACCTCTGCAAACTTTCTATGAACCACTTGTAGTACGAACACAGTCCGAAGAAGCTTCTAACTTCATGGACATTCCTCAAATCAGGCCAATCACGGATAGTCTCTATCTTGGCCAGGTCCATTTGCACTCCTGCTGTGCTGACACAATGTGTCCCAAAAAGTGTATCTCTGGTAGGAAAAATTCACTTTTCTTTGCATTAATCACTAACGTGTGATCTCGTAATGCCTGAAAGACTTGAAGCAGATTATCTCTGTGTTCTGCCTCATTCTTGGAGAAAACAATGATGTCGTCAAAGAAAGTGCCAACAAATAGCCTGTACTCTCGAAAAATCCTGTCCATCATCCGGTTAAATGTCGCAGGAGCATTGGTTAAGCCAAAAGGCATCACCAAAACCTCAAATAACCCAAAAGTCGTCCGAAAAGCTATCTTGTAGACATCTCCTGGCGCTATCCTGATTTGATGATATCCACTCTTCAAGTCAATCTTGCTAAAGCACGAGGATCCCTGTAACTTGTCGAGTATATCATTGATCCTAGGAATCGGAAATCTGTTCTTGATGGTGATTTCGTTGAGAGTGCTATAATCGATGCACATTCTCCAAGATCCGTCTTTCTTCAAAACCAACAACACTGGAAAGCAATACGGTGAAGTACTAGGCTGGACAAGACCCTTTTCCAAGAGGTCTTTCACTGGGTTTATAATCTTTTCATTCTGTACTCGGCTCACACGATAAGGTGGCCGATTCGGTGGCATGCTTCCAGGTATCAGATCAATGGTCTGACCTTCAGGCCCTCTGGAAAGCAATCGGCATGAGTGTGGAGAAAAATCTTGGCGTTCTTTTGATCAGGTCAAAACATATTCAACCTTTATCCAGCGTTCAGTTCTCTCCCAAAAGAATGAGTAAGAAACTGAAGTTCATCAAGTACAATCTCTAAGCCCTTCATTTATCAAAGTCGCTTTCTCGGCCCGGTAGTCAACCACGGCGTAGTTCTTGTGGTACCAAGGGATCCTGAGTAGAACGTCACTCGCCTGCCTTGAACACCCCTGTCATTGCAAACAAAGTTTGCCAATGCTCGGTGTAATGGCAACATCCCATCCGAGTGCCAGTCGAACTACCTCTGCCTGTGGCGTCAGTCTGTTGGGCGTAATTCCAAATCGAGCCGCCAATTCCAAGTGAAAAGAAGTTGGCCTTGGCTCCTTCAAAAGAGCTTCCTGATCCTTCACTTTTCCCCAAAAGCGGCAAAGTTTGTACTTTCATTCATTAGATTCGGTGCAGGTCCCATGCCATGTGGTACCAGTTTTGCTTTTCTATCTGCCTTTTCTGCCACATTCCTCAGTTGCTCTCGAACTCTCAAGCTTGGCGTCGTCTGTATCATTCTGTTCTTTCTGTGCCTTTTTAGGGCACTTCGCGGAGATATGTCCATGTTCCCCGCATCCAAAGCACTTCCCCTCTCTGATGAAGCGAGCTCTCTCCTCAGGAGTAAGCTTGGGTCGTGCATCCTTTTTCTCTGGGTTGCTCTTTTTCTTTCTACTTTCATTCCCAGAAGTCTGTTCGGCTCGTTGTGTCATGGCCTTATCTGTGGGGTGGGTCAAACTGCCAGAGTGAATGGCAAAGCCCTGCTTCGCATGACTCATCAACTCCTAAATAGAAGCTGACTTCTATTCCAAGCAGTGATCTCGGATCTCTGTAGGTAGACCCAAGGTGAACCGTTCAATCTGTTCTCTGAACAAGATCTTCTTGAATGAAGAGGCGGGTAGAATCTTTCACAATAAGCATTGCTTGTGTCTTTCTTGGTCATCCGAAGATGGTTCCAAGCAGCTCGTATATCTCATTCATATTCTTGCGTCAACCAAGAAGAAATAAAAAGATTTTCAAATTTCAGCCATTTAACTGGCGCACTCTTGTTTAAAAGAAGCGTGGACCACCAAGTACGAGCATTCCCCTTAAGGTAAGAGGTAGCTCTCTGAATCTTGTAGTGCTCTGAATAGCGTCCTCGCGCGAAAGCGATGTCGAACTGCTGTATAAAAGACAAAGCCTTCGAAGCATCTGAGTATCCTGAAAAGTATCAAACTTGATCGAGTGGCTACCTTCCTTAAACTCTCGGACTTTCTTGCTTTCATCTTCGAGAAAGTCATACTGGTTGGCTTTGTAAAAATTCTTCTTGTTCGCATAAAAGTTTCCATGATCACAATCTGAGCTGTCTGTAGACAAGTCCTCAGTAGAACTGTCAGTCTCTGGGTGAGATGTAGCCTTCTTCTTGCCCTTTCCGAAGCTTTGTTTCTTGCTTCGCTTTTTACCTTTTCTGTCTTCTTCGCTCGAATCTGAAGAGCTAGAAGAACTGTCAGAAGAAGAAGAAGAAGAAGAACTGGGTACTCCTTCAAATCGAACACGCTTCTTCTGTTTCTTTGCCTTGTCAAATGTCGACCGACGACCCAAATATCCCGGGAAGTCAGTGCCTTTCTTCTGCTTTTTGCCGTGCTTTTTGCCTTTCTTTTGCACGTCGAAAAGCTGAGCAATCCGTGCATCAACCACGTTCTCTAGTTCCTTCTCCGTATATTTCTTGAAGGCAGAAGGTTTCTTGAGAGCGGGTTTCGGGAGTCGTGTTGTGGTTCTCTGCCACTCCATCTTTACCTCTTCCAAAGAGGTTTGGTTCATATATTTTGCCATCTTCGGGTCCTTGGCAAAATTGAGCATCATCTTTGTTGCATCGCCGATCAATTGACGACGCTCCATCTCTTGCTGCTCCGCCTGAGTAGGCCAAGGCGGGCTATACTCTCTGCCGAAATCTTCGTTGTGATCGCAGCCCGCATCTCCAGATGCAGAGGGAGTCGATTGATCATTGCCTCAAGACATAGGTGCCGCGGAATTTTTTTTTCGGAGATCGGATTTCCTGTAGAAGAGAAATCGGCCGTGCTCTGATACCACTGTAACAGACTTGGACACTCCAAGTCAAGAATCAACCGCGACAGCACCAAATAACCACTTCAAAACAATTCACAGATCACAATAGATTTGCACTGGCCTGGCGGAGTTCCGTGCCTAGAGATATTGGCCCCAAAGATTGGCGCCCCTTTCGGTATTTCTTTTTATATTAATCAATCATCAAAGTACAAGAGAGCGGTTAGGGTTTCACTCTGAGACTCTGCGTCCAAATGCTCTGAGAAGTGAGGCCCTCACCACTAATTTAAAGGTTACAAGGGATGCCCAAAAGCAGAGCCCCAAAAGCTTTTAAAATCAAAAGCATCAGTTCTCTCTCTCTCTTAGAGAGTCTTTTTCTCTTTTTTAATAAAAAAAACAAAATTCGCGTCGCTCTTTATTTTCGATTTTTTTGTTTTCCCTTTTAGCCTTCGCAATTTCCGGAAATTAGGGTATCTGGCGGGAATTAGGATTTGCAGGAATTTTAGGGTTTCTAGAAGAAATTAGGGTTTCTGCTGTCCGCCATGTCATCACTTTGTGACAACAGCAGGCTTCGGCGACGGGTTCCCCCTCGCCAGGATCCCCTTGGCGTTTTCCCTCAAGACCTAGCATTTTGCATCCTCGCCAGCAGCCCACATTTTACCTTGGCGTTTTCAGCAAATGCTGGACCGCAGCCCCACCCTTACACCTAGCGTTTTCAGTCCAAATGCAGCATACCCATCAGCGTTTTTCAGCCCAAAAACGCAGCAGTAAATCAACGACTTTATCAGGCTACTGCAGCGTTTTCAACAGCATGAAAACAGCCTCGAAATCAGCGTTTCATCTCGCAGCAGATTTCAGCATTGAGCGTTTTTGGACAGCAGTCAGAAGGTTGCAGATTTCAGCCCTTATGTCAGTGTAGCCATTCCCGTCGTCACCGACATAGCCTCGAGTTGCATCAGCCCATGCATCATCATTGTACCCATTTGTGCAATCATAAGTAGACCACTCTCGCCGACGAGAGTGGGGCCTTCAGAGGAGGGTTTTACATCTCTGGTGTCGTATCTCTCTTCTCTCTCTATCTCTCAAGTCTCATACACTTGCACGCACAGTGTCCATTGACTTTGTTTGTGATCATAGCATTCTCTCATTAAGAACGGAAGGCTCTACCTTCCATGAGAACAAAAAGGAACCTTGAATACAGTTCGGAGCACTCATCTTGAGGAAAGCGCAAACATTCATTCCGCTGCACCTAACACTTGTATTCGAGTGAATACATCGGAAAAATGCGGATCGGTGGCGTACTGATCAACCATATTCTCGAAGCTTCTATGATGAATCGTGGAAATAGCCAAGACTAGGGGCTTCTGAGACAATGCATCTGCCAGCAAGTTTTTCTGTCCCTACATATGGACAATGTGGAAGTGAAAGTGTGACAAGATGTTAGCCCACCGCATCTGCTTTTCTGAAAGCTGCTTGTGTGACAAGAAGTAGCGTAAACTCTGATGATCAGTAAAGACGGTGAAATCGGCTCTGAGTAGGTAAAGTCACCATGCATGGATCACTGCCAGTAGCTCTTTCTCATAAATCTGTGTTGTCAATTCAGGTCTTGAAAATAATCTGCTTTCATAAGCAATCACATGGCCTTCTTGCATTAAGACCTCCCAGACTACGACCACAAGCATCACAATATACTTCAAATGGCTTTTGCAAGTCTGGCATAGCCAATATTGGTCCAGTAGTCAATTTTTCCTTAAGTGTCTGAAAGGCAGTCACCTCTGTCGGTCACCACGAAAAAGGGACTCCTTTCGGAGTCAAAATGTGCAAAAGAGAAGCTACCTCTGCAAACTGCCAAATGAACGGCTGGTAGTAAGAACACAAGCCCAAGAAGCTTCTAACTTCATGAACATTCTTCAAATCTGGCTAATCGCGGATAGTCTCAATCTTGGCGGAATCCATCTGTACTCTTGTTGCTGAGACGATGTGTCCGAGAAAGTGCATTTTCGGCAAGAAAAATTCACTCTTTTTGGCATTGATAACTAATCTGTGATCACACAATGCTGAAAGACCTGTAGCAGATGTGTCACAAACTGGTGACATGGCTGCCCAGTACACACACACACACCCTCTTGCAGTAACCCCTAGTGAATGATGACGTGGCTGCACTGTATGGATAGGCCCGCATTTTGCGGCGCATGTCACGGAGATCCGTACAGCTGGCGGGCAGTTTTGCGGCAGTTTTGCCTTGCTTTATTTTGGCTACGCAATTTGAGAGAGAGAAAGAGAGCTTTTACTTTATTCTCTCAAGAGAGAGAGCTTGTGAGAGAGACATGCTTTTGATTTTGAAGCTTTTGGGCTCTGCTTTTAGCATCCCTTGTAAATCTATTAATTAGTGGCTTGGGCTCTCTCTTCTTAGAGCATCTGTATGCAGAGTCTGAGAGTGAGTCCCGACCACTCGCTTGTACTTTTGCAGTAGATTAATACAAAAAGAAATACCGAAAGGGGCGCCAGTCTTTGGGGCCAATATCTCTAGGCACGAAACTTTGCTGGGCCAGTGTCGAATCAATTGTGAACTGTGAACTGTTTGAAGTGAATTCTTGTGGTGTCGCGGTAGATTCTCGACTTGGAGTGTCCAAGTCCGTTACAGTGGTATCAGAGCGCGGCCGATTTCTCTTCTACCAGGAAATCCGATCCTTTTTACGCGGCACTTATAACTTCAGACAGAGATCAATCAACTCCCTCTGCATCTGGAGCTGTGGGAGGAGATCACGAAGAAGATTCACGAGGAGTACGGCCCGCCTCAGCCTACTCTGGTGGAGCTTGAAGAGATGTAGCGTCGACGACTGATCGACGACGCAGGAAACATGATGTTAAATTTTGCGAAGGACCCGAAATTTGCAAAATTTATGACTCAGACCTCCTTCGACGAGGTGTATGCAGAGTGGTAGCAAACCACAGAACCACCCCCCAAACCAATACTCAAGAAACCTCCTATCCCAAGGATGTTTACTGAGCAAGAATTAGAAGAGGTGGTTAATGCACGGATTTCTCAACTTTTTGATGCGTAGAACAAAGCAGAAAAGCACGACAAAAAGCAGAAGAAAGGAACTGACTTTCCGGGTTATTTGGATCGTCAGTCTACTTTTTGCCTTGGGCAAGAAAGCAGAAGAATCGTGTGCGGTTTGAAGGATTATCTAGTTCTTCTTCTTCTTCTTCTTCTTCTTCTTCTTCGAGTTCTTCTAGCTCTTTTGATTCGAGCGGAGAAGACAGAGAAGGCAAAAAGCGAAGCAAAAAGCAAAAGAGCAAGAAAAAGGCAAAGAAATCTCGCCCAGTTTTGGACAATTCTACAGAGGACTGGTCTTCGGATAGTTTGGACTCCGATGACCGCAGATTCTATGCGAAGAAGAAGAATTTTTACAAAGCCAACCCGTATGACTTTCTGGAAGATAAAAGCAAGAAAGTCTGAGAGTTCAAAGAAGGTGGACAGTCAGTTAAATTTAACACATTTTCTGGTTTTCAAGATGCTTCAAAGGCAGCAGTTTGACATAGCTTTCTCTGGAAGGCGTTACTCAGAGCACTCCAAGATTCCGAGGGCTACTTCCTACTCTAGGGGAAATGCTCAAACTTGGTGGTCCACACTTCTATTGAACAGGAAAGCGCCAGTTAAATGGCTGAAATTTAAAAGGATTTTTATTTCTTCTTGGCTGACTCGAGAGTACAAACGCGACATACGAACTGCTTGGAACCATCTTCGGATGACCAAGAAGGATACTTTGGACACATATTGCGAGAGATTTTGGAGCTCTTTTCTACCAGCCTCTTCATTTAAGAAAATCTCGTTCAAAGAACAGATTGAGCGGTTTACCTTGGGTCTTCCTACAGAGATCCGAGATCACTGCTTAGAGCAAAGTCAGATTCCATTCAGGAATTGATGAGTCATGCGAAACGGGGTTTTGCCATTCACTCAGGCAGTTTGACCTATCCCACATATGAAATCATGACACAAAGGAATGAACAGACTTCGAACAATGAAAGTAGAAAGAAGAAGAGTAACCTAGAAATGAAAGAAAAGGATGCACGACCTAAGCTTACTCTTTCCCAGAGAGCTCTCTACATCAAAGAGGGGAAGTGCTTCGGATGTGGGGAAACTGGGCATATGTCTGCGAAGTGTCCTATAAAGGCACCGAAAGAACATAACGACAAGGATGAAGACAGGCCAGAGGGTTCGAAAGCAGCTGAGGAACGTGGACGAAAAGGCAAGATGAAAGTAGGACTGGTTCCAGATTGCATGGATACTGACCCAAGCACGATTGACGAGAGTACAGAACTTTGTCGAGCTTGGGGCAAAGTGAAAGACCAAGAAGCCCTGATTTTTCTTTGATGGAGAAGCCAAGGCCAACTTCATTTCACTTGAATTGGTGGCGCGGCTCGAGATCACACCTGATTGTGTGGGATCACTAGTAGAGGTAGTTCTAGCGACACCCGGTAGGGACGTAGCCATTACACCTGTCATTTTTTAAACTTTGGTTGCATTGTCAGGGGTATTTGGGGCATGAGGACTCTACATAATGCCTTTAGAAGGTTGTGATGTCCTCTTGGGAATTCCCTGGTACCACAAGAACAACGCCGTGGTTGACTATCGGGCGAGAAAAGCGACTTTGATCACAGAGAAGGGCAGAACCATTGTACTTGATGTGAAATTTAAGGGCGAGTCTATCCCTATTTTATCGGCTTCGGCCATTTCAAAATTAATGAAATCCAGTGTGTTTGTTACCTGATCTTCTTGAGAGAGATGAATGATGAGAATAGGACAAATATGTCTGAACTTGATAAAGAACGCCAAGATTTTCTCCACACTCATGCCGATTCCTTTTCAGAGGGCCTGCCAGGCGAGTTACCACCCACTCGTCCTAAGGATCATACCATTGATATGATACTTGGAAGCACACCACCGAACCGGCCACCTTACCTTGTGAGCCGAGCCCAGAACGAAGAAATTATGAACACAAGTGAAAAACCTCTTTGAAAGGGTCTTGTCCAGTCTACTACTTCACCGTATTGCTCTCCAGGAGAATGTGCATCGATTATAGAGCTCTCAATAAAATCACCATCAAGAACAAATTTCTGATTCCTAGCATCGAGATATACTTGACCGACTACAGGGATCCTCGTGCTTTAGTAGGATCGATTTAAAGAGCGGATATCATCAGATCCGAATCGCGCCAAGAGACGTCTACAAGACAGCCTTTCGGACGACTTTTGGGTTATTTGAGTTTTTGGTGATGCCTTTTGGCTTAACGAATGCTCCTGCGACATTTAATCGGATGATGGACATGATTTTTCTAGAGTACAGACTATTTGTTGGCACTTTCTTTGACGACATCATTGTTTTCTACAAGGGTGAGGCAGAACATAGAGAACATCTACTTCAGGTCTTTCAAGAATTACGAGATCACAAGTTGGTGATTAGTGTGACGAAAAGTGAATTTTTCGTACCAAAGATACACTTTTTGGGACACATTGTCTCGGCAGCAGGAGTGTAGATGGACCCGGCCAAGATAGAGACTATCTGTGATTGGCCCGATTTGAAGAATGTCCATGAAGTCAGAAGCTTCTTGGGCTTGTGTTCGTACTACAGGCGGTTCAGTAGAAAGTTTGCAGAGGTTGCTTCCCCTTTGCATATCTTGACTCATTAATTTGGAAATGGCCAAAGCCGATACTATAGGGACGGACTCACCCTTCAGTTTTACATCTAGTACAATATCTCTTTCCTTTTAATTTGTCAAAGTTGCTTTCTTGGCCCGAAAATCGACCACGACGTTGTTCTTATGGTACCAAGGGACTCCTAGGAGGACGTCACACCCTTCTAAAGGCATGATGTAAAAGCCCTCGTGCCCTAAATACCCCTAACAATGCAAACGAAGTTTGCTAATGACAAGTGTAATGGCTACATCCCGTCCGGGTGCCGCTAGAATTGCCTCTGCTGGTGGCCCCATCCTGTCGTGCGTAATCTCGAGCTGTGTCGCCAATTCAGGTAAAATGAAGGTGGCCTTGGCTCCTCCATCGAAAAAGATAAGAGCTTCCTGATCTCACTTTGCCCCAAGCTCGGCAAAGTTCTGTACTTTCATCTATCTGGCTTGGGTCAGTTCCCATGCAATCTGGTACCAGTCCTGCTTTCATCTTGCCTTTTCTGCCACGTTCCTGTGCTGCTCTAGAACTCTCTGGCCTCTCTTCAGTCTGTCCTTGCTGTGCCTTTTTGGAGATGTGCCCTTGTTCCCTGCAACCAAAACACTTCACCTCTTTGAGATAGTTAGCCCTTTCTCTAAGAGTGAGTCGTGGTCGTGTATCTTTCTTTTCCTCGGAACTCTTTTTCTTTCTACTTTTATTGTTGGAGGTTTGGTCCTTTGAGTCAAGGTTTCATCAGTGGGGTAAGTCAAATTTCGCGAATGTAAGAAACCCCGTTTTGCATAATCCATTAATTTCTTGAATAGAATCCGACTTTTGTTCAAGGCTGTAATCTTAGATCTTTGTAGGGAGTCCGTAGCAAAACCGCTCAATCTATTCTTTAAAGATGACCTTCTTAAATGAAGAGGTTGGTAGAAAAGAGTCCCAAAACCTCTCGCAATATGCATCCAAAGAATCTCCCTTGGTCATTCAAAGATGGTTCCAAGCTGTTCTAACATCCCGTTCGTACTCCTGGGTCAGCTAAGAAGAAATAAAGAGCCGTTTGAATTTCAACCACTTGACTGGAGCTTCTTTCCTCAGAAGAAGAGCGGACCACCATGTTCGAGCATTTCCTTTGAGAAAAGATGCAGCCCTCTTGATCTTGGAGCGCTCTAAGTAATGCCCTCCTGAGAAGGCTATGTCAAACTGCTGGATAAAGGCCAAAGCCCTCGGAGCATCTCGGAATCCAGAAAAGGATTCAAATTTTATCGACTATCCACCTTCTTTAAATTCTTTTTTCTTCTTGCTCTTGTCTTCGTCGTATTGGTTGGCTCTATAGAAGTGCTTCTTCTTCGCATGAAACATGTGGTCGTCTAGTCCGAACTGTCAGAGGATGACTCCTCTGTAGAGCTTTCAGAATCTGATCGGAATCTGAGTTTCTTTGCCTTTTTCTTGCTCTTCCCGAAGCTTTGCTTTTTGCTTCGCTTTTTACCCTTTCTATCCTCCTCGCTCGAGCCAGAAGAGCTAGAAGGACTGTCAGAAGAAGAGGAAGAAGAACTGGGTAGTCCTTCAAAACGCACACGCTTCTTCTGCTTTCTTGCAGATGCAAAAGAAGATTGACGGCCCAAGTAACTAGGGTAGTCTGTCCCCTTCTTGCGCTTCTTCAATTGCTTTTTCGATTGATTCTTTGTGTCCAAAAGCTGACTGATCTGGGTCTGAACCACCTCTTTAAGTTCAGAAAAATAAGACAATTTACCATAAGAAACCTATGCTTTGGCGAAGGCATCCGAAACCCGAGTTAGTTCTCCCTTCAAGTCAGTTTAAAAGAAGTTGGATTCCTAAAGGTTCTCGTTTAGATCCGCCTTCTATCCTTGAAATCAGTCTAGTTGTCTTGCACAACACTATTTCTAGTAGAGTACAAGGTCTCCCTAGGGCTTCAATCTTTAGAATTGAGAGTGATGACCCTTCTAACCATATAATTTTTTCTTATAGAGATTTCAAACGGAGATTGATTTACCTATCTAGAGCCATGGAATTGGGTTCTTTTTCTTATAAATTATTTGAAAGGTATAATATAAGGATCCTATTTAAGCTCTTGTATACCCTTGAGAACTACTCTTATGAAGATTTGGAGCTAAGAGAGTCTCATAGTACTCAACTTCGAGTACTGTTAGGTAAATTTCTGAAGTCCAAATGTCCTAGTTTGAAAAATCCCTTGGTTGGAAAGAAAGATTTGTTGATAACTATCTTTACCTCCCCTGACTTAGACAAGATTGGATTAAGCTCTATTTTGAGATCTCAAGAAGCTTTGGATGCTCTCCCTCCTTGTGTGAGAAAGGTATTGTCATAATAATCAATATCTAATTCTCCTAAATGATTTTCTCATATTAAACTGATCATTTAATGTGGGGAAGTGCCAGGGGAGAAAAAGCTAGAATATTGGTTAAGCTAGCAGACCGGCCACTGTAGGGATCCAAAAGGGGGGCCATCTGCAAAAGAGCCATGTGCAACAATGGGCTAAAAGGACCCTAAGGTTCAGCCCATTAAGACTTCCAAAATGCTAAGGTTCCAAAATTCAAAGGTTGTGTCCAAAGGTCAACCCTAGAGGAAATTGGATGCTTTGTGTGTGACCAAAAAGTCTTTGCAATCCCTACTTGGGAGGGGGGGAGCCTTTCTTCTAGGAGATGAGAGAGAAAGCCATACACACACACACACAGGCTCCCTTTACCCAAAGGGAATTAGGGACACATGTCAGCTCCCTAGCCCAGATGCCCACAAGGTGTGCCCAATTCCTATTGGATGGCCTTGGAGGTGGACCAATGAGAATTAGGCTAGAGTAAATCTAGTTTAATTAATTTAAAAACACTTAATAAAAGAACCAACGAGAATTAAGTCTCCTAGAAGACTATTGGACAGTCTCCCAAGGGGTCCAATGAGCATTCAGGAGCCCAATGGCTTGCCTGATTCCTATTGGCCAGGAGGTAAAGGGGTCCAATGAGAGTTTAGTTTAATTATTAAATTACCTAAAGCTCTCACAAAAGTGGAAAGGGGGACACATGTCAGAAGGCTATCACTTAATGCTGCTTAATAGCCATTGGCTTGACTTGGGGAGGTCCGAGGAGGCTGCAAGAGTAAATAGCAAGAGGGCTCGCCCAAGAGAGAGAGGGGGCTGATTTTTGCAAGGCATTATCACACACACACACTCACACACAGTCTATGTGTGAAGTAAAGAAGACTATCTCTTCCCAAGCTTTAATGGAGAGCTCATCACCTACTCCAAGCTTGTGAGATAGAAGCCTACATCAACACACTCTTGGCATGTGGATGCAAATCCAACCAAGAGCCAAGCTTCAATGCATGCTCATCTCCTCTACCAAGCTAATTACTAAGCTAAGCTATGCTAATATGAGTGATTATGTGAGGAGATGTACATCTTTCTCGTAAGATACTCCTTCCTCTCAATCTACTCTCATACCCTGCTAGCTCTCACCATCTTCGAAGGTGTGTGAGGTCTTGGGTCTGAGAACGGGGATAATTAAAGTTGTGTTTGCTAAGTGTATTGCTTAGTGTATGAAGCTTTCATCTTCATTGCACTAGCTAGTCTTGAAGGAACACAAAGAATTGTATTGTACAATGTCTCTCTTGATGGGAGAAACCATAATACAAAGCCTTTTGGAGGGGGGACCGGCTCCATGCAAATCCGGTCCTCAACTGTTGTCAATAGCTTAATTTCTCTCTCTTTTGAAAGTATTGTTGATGCTATCTAACAAGGTGTTATGCTTTTTGTTGCTCTCTTCACCCAAGCACTCTTGTAATTCTCATTAGGAATCTATTCTAATGAAATGCCCACTATGTTCATGCTAATTTCCGCTACACATAAGTTTTTAGACCATTAAATGTTATAGGTATGGAACCATCCTGTCGTAGCTTTCAAATATGTGAAAACTTTAGGACAAAAAGATTTCAACTATAGTGACATAGGACGTAATCTTAAAAATCAAGAAAGGCTAGCAATCTCAAGTATTGATTGCCCTTGGAGTAAAACTGCCTTTTCTTCTTACGTAAATGGAGCTTTGGGTCATGTAGTTAGTGCCGATTGTTCTATCCTTCCTTCGGATTCCTTGAAAGATCTTTCTCAAGAGGTACTAAATATAGGCTCCCTTCCTCAAATGACTCTTGCCTGCTCAAAGCCATAGAAAAAGGAATTTCTAGTTTCGTAGTAAAGTTTGAGGAGTCTTTAGGAGTTCAAGGTATTTTTACCCATTGGAAGTCTGTAGTCCTCAAGAAAGCTTCTTTGAAATTAGCATCCTGCTCTTGGAACGCTTCTTCAGGAAGGAATAGCTTATCTTCTTCTGATCGTGATGCTCTTATAAAATTTCATCGTGATTTTGTAATCTCTTATGTAGATAAGTGCTCTAATAACTTTGTTGTTACGTGCAAAAAGTTCTATTTAGAATGCTTGTTAGGTGAAGTAAATTCTCAGACTTACAATGATTGTGATCTTTCAATGCAAGAGGTTATCTTGAAACATCAAGACTTTTGTAAGTCTTTTGGTTTCAAGTGCCAGCCTAAATTACCTTTTTTATATACCGTTTGGAAGTTCCACAAGAACCCTATAAATCCTAGATTTATAGCTGCTTCTTGTAACACCTCTTTGACCGAGGTTTCCAAATGGCTTAGTTATTGTTTCAAAGCCATTTTACCTAGCGTAAATGAATTGTGGAAAAATATACTAAAGGAAGCAGACGTACCTACCGATTCAAGTTGGACTTTAAATGATTCAGTAGGTGTGATTCCTGTTCTTGAACTCTTCAAGAAGCTTAAGGAGAAATCTTCTCCTTTATGTCTCCAAACTTTTGACTTTACTATGCTATACACGAAGCTAAATTTGGAGGACCTTAAATTTAGAGTCAAGTCTCTAATCTCAAAAGTTTTTGCGTACAAGCTTGAGAAGGATAGGTACAAGGCATTGGTAGTAGAAAAGTCGGCCTTGAACTTTGACTTCTTATGGTTTAAAAAATAAGAATGTAGATGTAGACAAAGGAAGAAAGAGATTCACCAGGATTGTAGATGACATTGACATCATATCTTGGTTAGATTTTCTTTTGGACAATTTATATATAACCATCGGCGACTCTCTTTTCAAGTAAACAATTGGTATCCCTATGGGCACCAATTGTGCTGTTTTTCTTGCTAATTTCTATCTTGTTACTTATGAGCTTGATTTTATGGAGCATCTTGTCCTTGCTAACACTTGCCCAATATTTGTGCACAAGTTATGCAATGTAAGACGCTTTGTAGATGATCTTTTTGTCCCTGACGTTCCTTCTTTTCAAGATTTTATGTACTTGAATTCGAGTTCTGTAGGCGGAGGAATTTATCCCAAGGAGTTTTGTGAACTTAACTGTACCACAAATAGTGATTGTTGTGCCTTTTTAGACCTTAAGATTTTTCAGACTCCCTTGGGATTAGAAGTAGATATCTATGATAAGCGCCTTGAACCAGAATATGCCAATCTAAAAATCATCCATATGTCTCACATTTCTCTTTTAGCTAAGTATGGTGTCATTTGCTCTCAACTATTTAGATTTTCTCGTCTTTGTTCTAGTAAATCTACTTTTGTTGTTCAATCTTGCCATCTTGTTTCTTTACTAGTTGAAAAAGGATACTCATTCAAAAGAATCATGAAAAATGTTCGTTCATTTTTGCATCGTAGTAAGTTTATTTTTAATGTTTCTTCCTTTGGAATGTTCAAGATAATCAGTAGTAAATTCAATAGAAGTGGGGAGCTAAAAAGCCCACTTATTGTTTGACTTAATAACACCTTATGTTGTTGTTTTCATCTTTAGCGCTTCTAGTATTTTTACTATAGCTTGACAAATGCTAGCCTTTATCATGGCTGAGTATGCCCATCACCTCCAGAGGGTGATAGAAACTCAACCCGTTGGTTTTGTAGAGTACGTTCAAAGCATGAATAACCTCTGTATAAACCTGCACCTACTCTTGGGCACTGACGACGTGAGTAGGGATGTCATAGCTGTTGTCCAAGCTATGCATGATAAAGGTAATAATCTTATTCTTCCTGTTTGGATAAGCAACGAAGTTGAGATTACATATTGTCAAGTTTGGTTCTTTGCTCTTTGTAGATTTGTAGTAGTATTCATTTTTCGATTTCGTATTTAGCTTACCTGAGGACTTAAGAATGTGTTCCGTTAGAAGTTGTTGTGTGAAGTTTGATTTCTAGGATTAAGTTTTTAAGATGTCTTATCCTTTTTTTGCTTAAAGTTGAGTACTTGTTTTAAGCCAAGTAAGTTGCGCCAACTTATTTTACACATGCCTTTTCTAAAGACATTTTTAAGTTAATAATGTTTTGTTTTATCTGTTTTGTTTCGTAGCAAACAAAGTGATTTTAGCAAACAAAGTGATTTAGTTAGTTCCCTCTTATAATTCGTGAGTTCAGACTATTCTGAACTCACGAAGGTATATCTTTAAGTTCTTGTTCTGTAAACATCCTTGGAGTAGGAGGTTTCTTGATTGCCGGTTTAAATGGTGGTTCAATGGCTTTCTGCCATTGAGTATGTACTTTAGCCATCGACTGCTGAGACAAAATTTTTGCCAAGTGGGGATCTTTAGCAAACTAAAGCATCTGCTTTGTGCAATCGTCAGCCTGTTGTCGACGTTGCATCTCCAAAAGTTCATACCGTGTAGGTAGAGGTGGCCCATACTCATCTTTTGTTAGGTCATTTAAATCTTCTGTGTTGCCTCCTCTCGCCTCAACGGCTGCAGAAGAGGTCGAATATTTCTTTTCGAATCCATAAGTCTCAAAACAGAGATTCACTTCAAAACACTTCACAAAATCAAAAGAGAGTCGACACGGCCCGACGTAGCTCCGTGCGAAGAGATACTGGCCCCAAAGACTGACGCCCCTTTCGGTATTTCTTTTATTTTAATCTTTGAGCAAAGTACAATAGCCAGTGGGTGCTCGCTCTTAGACTCTGCGTCCAGATGCTCTCGAGAGTGAACCCCTTGGGTTCAATTTATAAATTACAAGGGTTGCTAAAAGCAGAGCTCCAAAAGCAATGGCTCCCAAAATCTAGGGCTGCCAAAAAGCAGTAGCGAAAATCGCGGAATTCCGTATAATTTTGCCACGTCAGCATGCAACACGTTTTATGGCAGTCTGGATAGCCAATGCTTTTATTTCGAGATTCTGTACGCACTGCCACGTCAGCCAGTCAGTGTGCATAGCGGAGATTTGTACTGTCAGCCACTTGGGTGTGTGTGTGTCTCGGCACTGCCACGTCATCAATTTGTGACACTTGCCAACCTAAAGCTATGTGGAGATAAGGGATATGGTCCACAAACCTCCCATGCAAAAGAGAAGGTGAGAGTAGTAGCTCTAAAAAAGTAGAAAATTGTTCTTTCAGGGCCTAGGGTGAGTATTTTTGGAATAACTCGAAAAAGAAAGCGTTTCTGTAAAAAGGACCTGCACGGCTTATCGGAAACGGCGAGATGAACAACTTTGTAGTTCAGAGTTTTTTCATTTGAGGACCGCAAGAGGGAGTTTTCTTTGTTTTTCTGCAGGGCTGCGCTGGAGAGATTAGGGAAACTTTTGTCTTCTTGTCTCATGAAGCTCCATGCAATCCTTAGCCAAAAGAAGCTCTCCATGCTCTTCTCAAGGCTCATCATTCTCTCTCTCTCTCTCTCTCTCTCTCTCTCTCTCTCACACACACACACACACACACACACACACACTCACAGACACGCACAAGTCTATATAGCTATGGTTGCTCAAGTTTTCACATAATTAACTATGCAGGTTACTACTTTTTAATGCTTACTTATCTTCTTTCCAACCTGATTCTTGCTTAATCTCACAGATCCTATTACTTGCGAGGTGTTTAGGGCCTTGGGATTGAGTTCAACGAGGTGTTTCAGGTGAAAAGTGTAATCGCAAAATGTGCCAAATTTTAGAGCTTTTGTCTCTTCAATTTGTGCAGTTAAAAGTGCGATTAATTAGTTGTATTGATCAGAAGCTCTTCTGAAAAAGAAGAATTTATCAATACAATGTCTTTTCAGAGGGGTGTCGGCTCCAAAAAGTCTAGCCCTCTACTGGTGTCAAATTCTTCTCTCTCTTTCTTACAGTTTTGACACTTCTGTGATGTGTGATTGAATCTAAGTTAATGCATGCTCTGCAATTGTCATGCTCAAATATGCTCAATGTTACATAATTGATTGATTATTTTAGTTAATCTATAATTTCCGTTGCACCTTACTTTCAATTCTCTGACAACATGTGATGTAAGCGGAGAACAAATGGAATGTGTTTTATGTTAGGAGGGAAGAGTTGTTGCATATGAATCTAGGAAATTGAGAAGGCATGAAGTAAATTAGCCTGTGCATGATTTGGAATTAGAAGCTTTTGTTCGTGCTTTTAAACATTGTATCATTTGTTCCTTGGTGTGAAATTTAAATTAAGGAGTGATCATTAGAGCTTTAATTATATTTTCACTCGGTCATTACTCAATAATAAGCAGAAGTGATTGCTTCAACTATTGTGTGAGCATGATTTTGATGTTAAATATTTTACTGGAAAAGAGAACAAGGTTGCTCATGTTTTGAGTCGAATATCTATTTGTAATTTGATTTCTGTTGTACATAGTGATTTGATTAATCAAGTTCAAAGTGAAGTGAATAACGATCCTTTCTACTCTAACATTATCTCTATTTTGAATTCTCATGTGGGAGAGATGTTTTGAGGAATAATTTTATTTGTATAAGGATAACTTGTATTATCATGATTGCTTGTGTGTGTCTGCAAATTCCTTTTAAAAATATCAAATTTTGTAGGCAAGTCACAACACTGTTTGCAAGACACCCTAGTTTTAATAAAACTTATGCTAAAGTAAAGAGCTCATTTTTTTAACCAAGCATGCGAGCTGATATCTTGTTGTATGTACATGGATGCTTAGAATGTCAACAGGTGGAGATTGAGCAGAGACACTTACCTAGTGAGTTACAGTCTCTAGATGTTCCTGGTAAAAAGTGGGAATCCATACCAATGGACTTCATCATTGCATGACCTCATTTTTTTGGCCAACCATACGAGCTGATATCTTGTTGCATGTGCGTGAATGCTTAGAATGTCAACATGTGAAGGTTTAGCAGAAACACTTACCTGGTGAGTTACAACCTCTAGATGCCCGTGGTAAAAAGTGGGAATCTATACCAATGGACTTCATCACCACATTACCTACAACTAGAGAAAATTTTGACACTGTTTTTGTTGTGATCGATAGATTAACAAAATCTGGCACATTTCTTCCAATGAAGAAGACCGATACTACTTTGCATGTTGCGAAATTGTTTGTTAAGGAGATTTTTTGATTGCATGGTATGCACAAGAGCATAGTGTTTGACTGTGACTCTAATTTCACCTCCTAACTTTTCGAAGGCTACATTCCAGGCCCTTAAGAACAAAACTAGGAATGAAGCACTGCTTTTCATCCTCAAACGGATGGAGAAACAAAACAGGTAAATCAGGTATTGGAAGACATGCTTAGGATATACGTGAGTGGGAGAAAGACTAATTGAATAGACTACTTGCCTTTAGTGAGTTTGTTTATAACAGTTTTTGGCATGCGTCTATTCAAAAGACACCTTTTGAAGCAATGTATGGTTGCAACTATTCTACTCCTCTAAAATCTTCAGCTTCTGAGAAGAGGGTAGAAGTCTCTAAGCAAATGCTTTAGAGAATGGACATAGAACTTTCCAAGATTAGGCGTCACATTAAGGAAGTCTAGAAAACGCTGTATTATGATTAGCATCGTCTTAAGCGTACTAATTTGACTCTTGGTAAGGATAAGGGATTGTCTCCAAGATTCATTGGTCCTTATAAAGTTTTGAAGATAATTGGATGACTTGCCTATAAATTTGAATTGTCTGCGCATGTGAAAGCACGTCCGGTTTTCCATGTAGGTCTACTAAAGAAGTATGTTTGTTTTGCAAGAGAATTATAATCTTTGTGATGATGGGTCATTGAAGATAGAACCAGAAACCATTTTTGATCATAGAGCTAGGCAACTTAGAAGTAGAACTCTTGTTGAAGTTTTGGTTACGTGGGATGTGTATCTTGTAAAAAATGTCTCCTGGGTTGATTTAGATGTTTTGCATGTTGGATACCCCTCCTTCTAAGACAAAGTTAATTTTTGATTAGAGGATAATGTAGTAGGACTTTGTTTTCAAAGTTTTAGGAATAAATTTTGTTTGAAGTAAAATATGGTCGTTTGAAAGTTTGTCACAGTTTTAGGAGTTCATTTTGATTGTTTTGTTCAGTTTCAAATTTTGACGGGGGGCGTACTTTGGGAGCCACTTTTGAGGGCGTTAAGATCGGATTTTGGAAAAGTTTTGTATGTAGGAAGCGTAGTTTAAACACAAGGAAAAATATTGGTTCTTTGAGTATTTTCAGATTCCATCATTTTGGTGCTAGTTTCAACCCGTAGATTAAGAAAAAAGTGAGAAAATGCTATTTTACACCGTGTTTGTAGAAATTGTCAACTTGCAGGTTGATTTTCGGAGAATCCGAGCAAGATGTGACTTTTCCATGTCACATGACTATCGAAAAGCGCGACGAGGCAAACAATTTCGTGTGAGATGGAGCCCAGACAGATCCGGAGCCGTTTGGGAGTTACGGGCCGTTGATAATGACCAATATTTAAGGACTTAGAAAAAAGTTTTTCAATTTTTACAAATTGGCATGTGGGGGATATTTTTAGTGCCTTTTTTGTGGTCGTGTGCAAGACGCCTCTTTTGGACCCTTCTACGAACTTTCCGGCTACCTATTCTGGGAGACCGTCTCCATCATCAGTAGAGGCTGCGTTATTATGATTCTGATTACGAATGTGTGTGAGATTGAGAGTGAGACATGATTGAGAGTGACATTGTGTGTGAGATTGAGAGTGAGACGTGATTGAGAGTGAGATAGTTCGAGGGTGGTAGGGAGGTTGTGAGATAGAGCTATGCTCCTTTTGTAATTATCGTACATCAATAAGATTCTCTTTTTGTTCTGTTTTCTGCCTACTTCGTGAATTTTCTCTTGTCGATCTATTTCGCTATCCTGTGTTGAGCGCGCGCGAGCGCGAGAGAGAGAGAAGAAGGAGAAGAAGAAGATTGTTTTAACGTCGTAGGAAACTATCCAGAGAGAGAGAGAGAGAGAGAGAGAGAGAGAGAGAGAGAGAGAGAGAGAGATCTTTTTACATCTATTAGAGGCCAAAGTCAGCCTGTGAGACGAATCAAATATACTTGTGTGTGTCTCATAGGCTGGACAAAAGTTCAAGGTAACAAAATGTGGTCATGTGGTTTGGGGGTGGGGGGGCACATCTATATGCTGAGGGAAGTACAATCATAAAGTGCATCAAGCTGACTAGCTCTATCCTATGTCAAACTGCGGGAGTTTTTCTTTTCCCCCTTATTTTTTGGGTTTTTGGGGGTGGGTGCGTGGGGGGAAACTGTGCCTGTACGAAAAGGTAGGTAGGCTGCTTGCATACTAACATCATATTTCATCTGTGTTTGTAATATTGTTGGCTCTGGAGCTGAAATAAAACAAAAAATAGTACTTTATTTACACTCAAAAGTGCTTTTGCCTTGTGTATTTCATGTGAAGTTAGAGCAAGGAGAAGATGGCCTTCCTAAAGCAGATACAATTTCAGTGGGGAGTGGAGAGAAGCTACTGCGAACTGTAATGAATGAGCAAAAACTAGAGCTGTACGACCTCTATGTGAGTGATTTACTATTTCATTGTCAGTGTCTTTTTGGTTTGGGCAAGTGGCTCGAATGGTAATTTGGTACTTAATTCAGGGGAAAATAATGAACTGTGGTGGTGGTGGAAGCTGTGGAACTTGTATTGTTGAGGTCTGCTCCTGGCTTCTCAATGGACATGAAAATTTAGACAAGTTTTCCTTTTTTTCACACTCAAGCATGCAGTAAATTGAACTTATATGTTATCGCTGGTCCCAGGTGCTGGAAGGCAGTGAGTTACTCAACGAAAGGACAGATGCTGAAGAGCGTTACTTGAAGAAGGTACTGACAAACTAAAGGGCTGAATGGCTCAAAGCAAGTTTAGATGAAAGATGCTCCTTGCAAGAGTCTTTGGGGAGCGTAAACTTCCTGCTTCAGTTAGGGTTGCCATACCACAGATTCCATGTTCCACAATGTTGACATGAAGCGAGTCTATGATTCCTCACAATATTTGAATGCATGAACTAGCTGCAGTGGGACATTTTTGTGTATTTGTACTGCTAACATTTCAATTTGTGATCAGCACGCAGAGCCGCTGTTTGTGAGATGTGCGCGTGTGCATCCCCTGTATTATCTTCATAAATCTCCTGGTTACAATTTCATTGGCCCTTGATTTTCAGGGTCAGAATCTGGGAATTGAGTTCTAAATTTTGGTCAGTAGCATAGATTTTTGCATTAATCCTGGTTGTCTTGTTAGTTTGCTCTGGAAAGTAGAGGCCAAAAGTTGATTTGTCTCAAGCATTTGCCTCTAAAGGTCATGTTCTCATACTATTGGTAAAGGTGTCGAGCTACCTACCATGCCAGTTCCTATTTTCTCAATTTTGGTTGTGCAGGGTACATGTCAGGGTGCCAATCAATGCCCCAATGGAAGTAGAGATTAGCAAGCTACATCCTGGGTTTAGCTACCTTCTAACTCACCCATAGTGTCAGCCAGTTGGTCTACATAAAGTTTGGAGTGTGAAACGTAGTAACATAAGCTCAGTGTAAACTGTATGTTTTTTAAATTAACTTTGCTAGATTAACTAAACAGTCCGTTTTGTAATTACTTATTTTTCAGAAGCCAGGTACTTGGAGGCTTTCTTGCCAAACCATTGTTGGGGATAAGACAAATTCTGGCAAGGTATAAATTGTTGCTGGCTTTGTTTTAAACTGATTTTGGGAATTTTAATCTCTCTTCTTGTTTTGGCATGGGATATAGGTAGTGGTGCAACGGCTACCGCAGAAGAAGAAATAGGAAATACTATTCACAAACCGTGGTGATGACATTGGCGATAGATCCATTTGGCGGTCATCCTCATGGGTTTGAAGAGATCATGTTTGTCAGCTGTCATAGTATTGATGTAAGTTTCAACCAAGGTCATCTTATATTTGACTTTAATTGTATATCTTCATTCACAGCACTGCTCATTGCTTTGGGTAAAATTTGTTTTGCGATTCATGCAAGGCTTGAATTTGTGACCTTCTGTATCTGTACATATATACAGCATTGCTCATTGCTTTGTGTAAAATTCGCTGAAGTCACTTCACGTTTTCAAGTTGAAACAGTGTTTGGGAAAAATCATTTTCCTAACCATATCCAATCCCCAAACAAAATTTTTGAAAGAGGTATTTTAACACCAGCTTTCACAATTTCGAGGGAGAATTTCTTTTTCCACCTGCTCCTAATGGGAATTATTGAATTTTCAAGCAGCATGATTGTAAGCTGACACACTCTTTTCCTGAACATTGCTTGGAAAGCTTTGACCTTCATTGTTTAATTAATATTAACGTGCTAAAGAAGTATAATCTTTTGTGCCAGGGTTTAATCCCATAATTGGTAACTTACAATCCTTTTATGCTAGGCTATTCTTGAGTTTTATGAGGGAGAAAGTATTGTGCAAGTGGCACCTAAAGCATTGTTGAGAAAGTTGGAGTAGCTTAATGACTTGCCATGAAGACCATCTTCAACCATGAGCACATCGCACGATTGCAAAGGTTTTGAAAATTCTACCTCTCGAACACGAGCGCCTTGTGAAATTGGAATGGAAGATGGTTAAAGGTGATTCTTACCATCAATCCGCATTGCCACGTGCTTATTATATTTCCATCCCTCATGGCTGACATGCAACACTAAGGGCTCTGCTTTGCAGAAGAGGTGGACCTCCCTTTACAAACCATGCTCATGTGATTTGGTGGTGAGGTCATTAGAAAAAATTCCCCTTGTTTCTGGCTTGCTCAATCTAGTAATCTGCCTGCATGTGCATGGAGGTATGTCTCCAGTCAATAGTCCATCAACTGCCTACATGTACATATGTATGTATGGGTGTAGGTATGTCTCTGCAATGCTCTTGGGCATTCGAGTAAAATGATCCTCTTCAAGTTTATGCTCTTGAGATTGCACAAATTCTTTTTGCTTCCTCCCGACAATAAGCGCTTGTATGTCGCCTTTTCTTGTATGTTTTTCAATGTGGATTTTTAAAAACAGGTTAATGGAATGCTACAACGCTCAAAGGTTGCTCTCAACCTACTTATTCTCTTCTCACGAAGAAGAAGAAGAAGAAGAAGAAGAGACATTTTAACATAGCATGAACAAATCCCAAGAGACCTTAAAGATCTATACTTGAACGAGATTTGGTGCAAAGAATAATTAGTGCATGAGGAGGATCATCTACTCGGGCAAAAGCTGATCTTTTGCGAATGATGCACCTATTTTTGCCACTGGTATTTCGAGATCTTATTTTCCCAATCAGTAAACACAGACCTCTTGCATAGTGCCAACATGTATGTACTTCTTCCAACAATTGAAGCTTGCTTCTAGGTGATGACATCCACTATGCCATAATTTGATAATGGTCCTTGCTGAATAGGATAGATCTTCTGACATTTCCAAAGTGCATTAAAATTCTCTCTTTATCACCCAAGTGTGGTAGATTGTTTATCCGAGTTCCCTCTTGAATAACAGTACATGAGCTCAAGACTCATTTAAATAGATATTCACATTGATTTTTACCATGATTATTTAGGATTGCTTTGGAGAACACCCACACCAAGTTTTGCCATGTGGAAATGGTGAAATTAACAAAAAGTTTATTAAAAGCATTTTAAGTGAAACTTTGGATTTTTTAAAATTTTTGTTAAAATGATCAATTGCCACATTATGTGGGTTATTTGTACAAACAAAAAGGAGAAAGATACAATACTACTCATGCAAAGTGACTTTGCTATGGGGACTTAAAGACGACAAGACTACATGAGCCTACCTTTTACAAGGAGGTAACAACCCATTCAAAAATAGCTTTAAGATAACGATAGAAAGCTACTTCTTTTTTTCTTCTTTAAAAAAAAACAACAACACAATAGACGGCCCACAAGGGGAGGTACTTATCCCTTCCAAATATTAGCCATGAAACATGATCAGACAAGGGCCACGTACCATCAGGGAAGAGCCACGCGTAGGCATCACCATGGCCAACTAATTGATGCACCACATTTACTGGGAACAATGGAGAGAACACGTAGTAACAAGCTAGGAACCTCCTCCTCGGGTGACCTACCCCATGAGGAGGATGCACTGAGTGTTCAAGGGCAAGAGCCCTAGCAACATGAACATCAGGTGTCCCTCTAGAGGGGACCCAACATAGGATTTGAACCCACAACCCATAGGTTGAGAGCTACTTCTTTTTTATCAGACTAGTACTGTAAGAAGAGCCAGGGACACCAACAAGGTTGCTAAGGAGATTTATCTTAGGTATGTGGTTGTCTTTGACTAAGCCGTTGTGTGTATGGGTTTCATTGATTGTCAAGGTCTCATGCAAGGTTTTGTCCTCCTTACTCTTATCCTCGTGCTTTTCTGTTGAAGGATGACAACCCTCGTCAACCGTTGCATCCTTACCTCGATCATTTAACTCCTCCTCTAATCATTGCATCCTTATCCCGATCATTTAACTCCTCCTTTGGTATGCTTGTATTCGTAGCCATAGGTGGCTTGGCATCTCTTGATACACACCTCCAAGTGGTTTTGACCACCGGTTTGTTGACAATCACAGCCTCAGGACACTCCTGGCATAGTGGCCAATTCTGTGACATTGGTAACATGCATTAAGGAAAGAGATAAACGCCAGCTCTTGCCGAAAGGTTCCAAAGCATCCTATGTTGAGATCCACATATTTGGGGATGGGTCTACTCATGTTCCATAATATGCATACCTTAACATTTGTACCATAGATGAATAGCACACGGCCCATCATAGAGGTGATGGAGTGAATGTGGCATGAAGTCAGAGAGATGGTTTTTAGTGTTTTTACACGGAGCAAAAATCCATAAACTCTTCATTAGGGAAAAAACTCCGACGTCCACGACATGGCATAGGCAAAAAAAGGAAGCCCCCTATATACCTCCTCTCATGATAAGATGCTAAACTGTTTGCTCAGATGTACAAGCTGCCACATAGAAACCTTTGCCAACCGCTGTGAAATTACCTACCTCATTTCTACTTATGAGCGTCGCATACGTCCAATCCCATAGTCCTTGGGGCATCATTTGTATGCCCATAAAGTACAACACTATCGACTTAGCATAACATTCCTCCGGGCTCTGCAAAGCTAACTCTGAACTGAAGTTGATATTCATCACATAATTGTCCAGATCCTTGTTTTGGTTGAACATATTGACCCCATGTAGAATCTCCTCAGCTTTTGTTAACAAAGACAACAATGGATACAACTAAAAGTACAGCTAAGGAGCTGCTGCTAGTTGCGATCGAAGGTTGAAGTTTACTTGTGGATACTGCATTTGTTACACTTTTTTTGTCCAATCTGTAAAATTTTAATAGTGCAAGAGAAACCAATCAAACTAATTGGCTTGTAGCTTGATTTCCATATGCTTTGCGTTGTTGAGAATGTGGAGGTGTTGTTGTTGCCACGACTAAGAATGGTAAAGAAAGCGTTGTGTGCAATGATCTACAATGAGAGAGAAGAAACTGTAAGTTCAAAAGAGAGAGCCTTGAGTGATAGAGAACCAATTGTTTTTTAGTGACATCCCAAATAAAGAAGTTGGTTCAAGATAAAGTTGGGTGATCACAGGGTTGCATAAGGGTGGTAATAACCACTAAACTGTGTTTGAAAGTGGGTAAAATTGCTTTTGGAAATTCATAATTGTTTAGGATTTGACTGCATTAGGGTCTTCTTGACCCAAACCTTTCTGATTGCCTTGGTTGAACGCGAAGGTGTAGGTTTAGATTGTCCTAAAAGAGGTTGAATTTCCCAAAAGTGACCTGTTTGCGCCAATGGAGTAGTGAAGGATGTGTCATTGAAGTTGAGTTGTAATGTGTCATTCTGTCAATTTGGTGTTTCCTTGTATGTGTGCATCCAAGGTACTCCAAAGATCACTGCTTCATTAAGATCAGTATCTTCCATTACATCAAATTGACAAGGGAAGCTTCGACCATCGACATTGATTGATAAATTGGCTTGGCTCATGCTCAGCATTGTCCCTTGATTGGATGCCTTGAGCTCGATCTGGTTTTGTGTTAGAGGTTCCGTGGCAACGTCGAGTATTTGACGACATTGGCTCGTGTTTCGATGTCTACTAGCGCTCGTTCGGTGGAACCATCAAGAAGTTGAAGGATAATTCAAACATCCATACCACCAAGCCATGTAGGTTCCATGTGAATTGATGCTATTGGAGGAGGATTGAGGCCTTTGCAATGCTGCCAAATTTTCCTATGGTTGGCTTGTTCCTTCCAACTTAATCTTCCTCCTTGGCCTGTGCTTGAATAGCATGGGCTCGATTCTTCTGCTGTGCTGCCACATGAATTGTTCCTAGCTCCTCTTGTGTCAATGGGAGAAGATAATTTTTTAACCTGTATCCACTTATCCAATTAGGCATCTCCTCACCTACCAATGTTGCAATTTTGATGGTGCCACTTTACGTCGTGGATCACAAAAGACCCCATCCCTCCCTTTTTGAGTTTTTTGGAGTGTTGCTTTAGGGTATACACCGATACGTAATCCCATTTTTGAAACTCCTTACTTATTATATGTTGGTCATGGAAAGCCTTCATTTTTTGTTTTTGGACATATATCCTTACTACCCTTACTACTGCCTTTAATTTAGTTTCGTCTAGTTGTTCCAAGATGTCTAGTCTTTTAGAAAGTTTGTGTCCCATCCAACCTAGCTGTGTTGCAACTCAAAATATGGGAATTAAGAATTTCATGGGTAGAATAACATTTATTTTGAACACAAGGTTAAATGGAGAGGTTCCAATGGAAGTTTTAAATGCTACCCTGTAAGCCCATAACGCTGAGTGTAGCTTTAGGTCCCAATTAGTTCTTGAGTCACTCACTATTTTGGTTAGCATCATGCATAAGATTTTATTGGTACTCTCTTCTTGTCAGTTAGCTTGTGGGTGTTAGGAGGCTAATTTACAATGAACCACCATAAATTCATTGAGTAAACTTTAAATGACAATGTTCACAAAGTGGGTTCCTCGATCACTCACAATCTCAATGGGTCGGCCGTATTTGATAAAGATGTTTTCAAACGGGAACTGTGTCGTAGCCCGTGCATCATTTTTTTGTGTTGCTTTCGCTTCCACCCGTTTGGTCAAATAATCTATTGCTACTATAATATATTGAACGTGTGTGCGATATGCAAGAGGTATGATAGGGCCTACAAAATCTATGTCCCACTTGGCAAAAGCTTGAGCTCCTATTATTGGTAGTAAGGGAATTTCATCTCTCCGCAGAGGTGCTTTAGTGCGTTGGCATTCATCACATCGTTTTACATATGTTTTCGCATTTTTGAACATCATTAGCAACCATATTCCTGCAAGAAGTATCGGCTTTGTTGTTTTGTCAGCAGAAAAATGTCCACCTGACTGGCTTGTGTGTGCTTGTTTTAGGATGGAGAAATATTCGCTCTCACTAGCACACAACCTCAATTGGTTGTTTGTTCCCCGTCGGTACAGTTGGTTTGAGATCAGCACATAGTGTTTTGCTTCCTCCTTGATAGTTTTCATTATTGCCTTAGTCAATCTCTCCGGGAAGCTTTTGGTGTTTAAGTACTCAATACATTGGGGAAATTTTGGACTCTCAAATGGGCCCTATAAGGACTTTAACTTTCTCCCTCTTGTTCAAAATGGGTGCACGCTAAAATTTTTGCAAATGAAATCAAAACTTGCAAGACCTTTTGGACTTAGAGTGTACTCATCAAGATCTATCCATTGTATATAGCATGCTAACAGATTTGTTTTTGAAGATTCCATTTTTTTAATTGATAACTTTGTCTTATATGGAACCTCTCCCCACATTTCAGCTTCAGTGGGGAGGCCATGACTTCTACAAATCAACTCCAAATTTGCTGGTGTTTGGAGATTTATAACCTATTTTCTAAGATCTTTCCAATGATATGTTGATTGATGGGTTTTGACAAAGCGTTTATGTACTTCACCGGGTTGCCCACTTTGGACAAGAGAGGCAAAGTCAAACCTCCTTATAGGGCCCCTTTGAGAGTCCTTTCCTAATTATGCAAGTAGTCCATTTGGGCGCTCCAATTACTCTAAAGAGCGTGGCGTGTTCCACTAGTGGTTGTCTCTTTACAAGCTTCACATGATTTTATGTAATCATGGATACTTTTTTCCATGTTTATCCAGTAGACACCAAGTCTCATTAGTCTTTGTAATGTTGTGTTTTTCTATTATGAAACCCCGTGTGTTGTATATGAGCAAGTCTCAGGTAGTATTCATTTTTTTCGGCTATATACGTAGTCTCAAGATATCGCGATTACCTTTCTTGTATAGCCGTCTAGCTAAAAGCTGGAGATTTTTGGTATGATTAATGATTGACGGTTGTCTTTATACTTGTAACGATCCAATGGTGAGTAGAGGAATGACCTCTTCACTCCACCTTGGAACCATTTCAACGTTGAACATATAAGAATGTGGAAGGTCATCATGAGTACCTTTGGGTGCTTCTCAATGGAACATTCTCAAAAGATGGTTTGCTTGTTTGTGCGTTGTGTCTTTCTTGACGACCAAGTTGAAATCAAACTCAAGCAATATGATAAACCAATGAACAATCCTTTGGGTACTGCAAGGTTTGTTTACCAGGTACAATAGTGCTTGGTGGTCTACAAAGAAAACAAACTTGTTCACGAGAAGGTAGTGTCTAAACTTTTTGATGGCTTATATCATTCCTAGGCCTTCTCTTTCCGTAGTGCTATAACTTCTCTGCACCATTTAGCTGCCTACTAGAGTAACAAATGGGAAAGTTCATTTTTTTCTCTCCAGGTTGAGCTATGGTATAGGCTGATGCATCCACATGGACATGGAAGATCTTGTTCTAGTCAAGGGCTTGCAAAATTGGAGCAAAAATTAAATCTTGCTTCAATTTATGAAAAGCCTTCTCAATACTTCCGTCCACTCAAACTTGGCGAAAAGAGCATATGGAGGCTTAGCTATAACAACATACATGTATATGAAGCGTCTATAATACCTGCAATGGCCCATAACTGCTTGTACTTCTTTTACTTTGGTTGGTCTAGAAAGTGCAATGATCACATGTATCTTATCTTGATCAGTGAAAATCCCATTTTTTGGACACAATGTGTCCCAAGATTTTACCTTGCTTTACCATGAAGACACATTTTTCAGGGTTTAAGAAAATACGATAAGATCTGCACTTGTCAAAGACTTTTTCCAAGTGTGCTAGTTGCTCACTCCTAAACTGAGAATGCAAGCATAGATGATCCATGTATATTTCCAAAAATTGCATGAGATACTCTGTGAATGCATAACTCATTAGTCTTTGAAAGGTGGCACGTGCATTGGTCAATCCAAAACGCATCACCCTATATGCAAATATGTCCCATTATGTTGCAAAAGCTATCTTATGTTGATCCTCTGGTTTTATGGTCAACTGGTTGTAGCCTAAGAACCCGTCTAAGAAACTATAAGCTTCTTTTCTTGCAACTCTCTCGATCACATGATATGTTATCGGTAAGGGATAGTTGTCTCCCATGGTAGCATCATTTACCTGTTTCAGATTAACACAGACCATTAACTTTTTATTCTTTTTGGGTACTGCCACAGTTGAGGACACCCAATCAGTGTGTTCAATCTCATAGATAAACTCAACATCTTTGAGTTTGTCTATCTCCTCCTTAATCTTTTTGGCAAATATCTCATTGTACGTATAAGGACATTGTCTGTGAGGTTTGGCATCACTCTTAAGGGGTATCGTGTGTTGAAAGTTTTTGGATCTATTCCCTTTAGATCCTTGTATGACCATGCAAACACATCTTTATATTGTCGGAGTGTTGCTATCAATAGCTTCTCTTCTTCTCCCATGAGGTCAGTGGCAATGTATGCCGGCTTAGGTTCCTCTCCTGCTTCTGCTAGGTCTATACACTTGGATTTTTTTGGCCCATTCTATGAGGTTCTAGCATCAAACCTATCATTATCGGATTCATCCTCAATCTCCAACTCCGTTGCCCAAACTTCTTTCAAAGTTCGTTTCAATTCTTTGTATCTTTGTTTGCACTCTGTTTTCGATAATTTTGTTGATTTTTTAGAGATGTTTTCAGTTTGTTATTTTGGTTTGCTTGTTTTTTCGGATTTCCTTTTTCTATTGAGATGGGTTTCATGAACCTCCATGATATCTTGTCTTTAATGCACTCACTTGCTTCAACCAGCCTCAAATACTGTATTCTGTTTTTTTAAGAGAGGTATATGTTTTTCTTTCCTTCGATTTTGTTTGTTCACGCGTCTTTCTTGGTATCTTTGTTGTCTTTTTGGATTTTGGTTGGGAAAATCATAAAAAATAGCTTGTTGATCTCTGAGTTCGATGTCTGTATCGGAGCTACTAGAGCGCTCAAATGGGTCGTATAAGGACTTTGACTTTTTCCCTCTTGTAAAAAATGGACGCACGGTAAAATTTTTACAAATGAAATCAAAACTTGTTAGACCTTTTGGATGCAGAATGTACTCATTGAGATCTATCCATTGATATATAGCATGCCATCAGATTCCTTATATCCTAGAAGATTTCATTTTTTGATGTGACAACTCCGTCTTATGAATGGAATCTCTCCTCACATTTCAACTTCAGTGAGGAGGGCATAACTTCTGCAAATGAACTCCAAACTTGTTAGAGTTTGGGGATTTAAAACCTACTGTTTAAGATCTTTCCAATGGTATGTTGGTTGATAGGGTTTTGACAAAGCGTTTATGTACTTCAGTGGGTTCCCCACTTTGGACAAGGGAGGCAAAGTCAAACCTCTTTATAAAGCCCCTTTGAGAGTCCAATTTTTCCTAAATCGTTTATCGCTTTTGCTAAGGTCTCTTATGGAGATCTTGTCCACTATGTGTCTGAAACCTGTAACTCCTTCCACGTCAGTTTCTTCTGATCCTGATTTTGTATTCAAAATGATGCTTGTCATTTGGAATGGAATTATATTATATCCTTTCTCATCACAAAATTTGGTTATTGTCACCTCATTCACACACATGTCAAGGGTGGCCAGTATCTGCTGCCATCCAAATGGTTCTAACAACTCTTTTGGAAAGGGCTCCGGTACATACGCTTCATCCCTTACTGGTCTGTCAAGAATGCAATCTTCTTTTTTTAGACTTCCACACTCCGAAGTTCCACACATCCAAATACACACTTTGCTTTGCAGCCATGCAAGTATCTCCCCTTCTTGTTTAGTTGTGGAGTTTAACTCTTCCCCAAGGGTTCGCTTGACATCTCTATAAGTATGATCTCTGACACTGATCTTTGTAGTGACATCCTTATGTCTTAGGTAGATATAGTCATAGCCGCAGTCTTGTACCATTTTAAGATGACACATAAATGGTCTGCCCAATATAATATCAAAATTGCTACTCTTATCAAAACTCATCATAGCAAAGGTATGTCCATATGCTATGCCACAAGAGGATACATTTTTTTTAAAACCAATTGGTATCTCCAGGTATCCATTCGCTAATTGCAGTTTCATTCGGGTTTTCCTTAGAGCATGCTTTCCCACATCGCCTTGGTTGCTATGGCAATTCCAGTCCCACTGTCTAACATTGCAACCGTTTTTATTTTTATTCCACATGTAAGATAGTGATCCCTTCTTCTCTTTTGTAGTTGTCTCCCACCTTATTTATTGGTACAAGTTCTGCTCTAGTCTGTTTTGGCGTTTGGTTGTTTCATGTTTTTGGAGGAATGATTGATATTTAACATTAAACCATCAGAAATACCATCGAATATGTTAGCGTACATAATGGATGGGAGATCAAACCTCTTGATGATATTTTTGATGGTTTTGCTACAATAATTTTTTCTTTATTCTTCCTTTCCAATCTCAACTATCCTTCGGTTTGCTGCAACTTGGTTTCTAAGTCCGATTCTTTCAAAAATCATTTTGGCTTTCATCTTGTCCCTTTTTGCTTTCCAAGATTTTTTGGGGGTCCTAAACGACAAACTCTCTATTTCAGTTTGAGTGGGTGGGATGTTTTTGTCTCCCATAGGCATATTCCTTACGGCTTCCTGGGCTTGTGCCCTCGTTACAACATTCATTGGAATCGTTGGTTCCATTTCTGATCCACTTGAGCTTGACACTACTCCAATTATGTTTATGGTAGCTTTCCCTTCATTATCAAGATTTTTTGGACAATGTGGAATTATATGGTCATTTGTACATCCCTCACAACACCCAAATATTTTGATACGTTCTCCTTTGTGTGGACAACTTCTTGCTCAATTATCACCTCCACACTCATAGCATGGTCCGAATGGTGGTGGGAAAGCTTGTGGAGCTTCCATAGGTTGTCTTGTTCTAGGAGGGTATCCCCTAGGTCTGTAGTTCTGATTTGCCACATGAACATGAGCATCCGACTAGGTAATGGTTTTTTGTTGGTTGTGTTATGTACGATGATTCTATAATCCCCTCAGAACCTATTCAGTCCTTTAGAGGAATAGACACTACTATCTAAACCTCTCTCATAAGTGCTGTTTGAATATTCTAAGTATGAAACTACCGGCATCATTCTTTGATCTGCAGGTGCCTCTACGGGTTGTGAAATTCTCACCATGGCTCTGTTTTCCTGGGGTAAAGGAGGTTGTTGATCAAACATAGGTTGAGGTCCCTCCCCCCTTGGACTACGTTATTTTGTCCTACTTCGGTATCTTGGGGGTGGTGGGAAATGTTGCCCTTTAGGTGGCCCATATGGTCTTTCCCTAACATAGTTTCTGTTGTAGAAACATTTGTGGGTCTCATGGTTTGCCCCTTTTTGCTCAATAGCACACCACTTCAATACACACTGTACATTTGCTCTTGGCCTCAGCTGCATGTTGCACCACTGAGTCGGATGGTATCCTCCACAAGTGTCACACTTTTGTGCGCTTTCGTATGGGATGTTGTCATGTGTTCAGGTTTGGTCTGTTACCTTGGTTCATCCTTCTGATCATCTCTTCAATCATTTGATCAACATTTGGCATAGTTTGATTCTGCCCATCCAGTTTCAATGTAGATTCACTAGTGGTCGAAGAGATGCTACTTGTCCCTTGGTCTGTATCCTCAGTCACCTCCCCATATGCTTTACAATTGTCTACTAGATACATTTCCTCTCTAATGAATTGCTCAAAAGTAACACATGCCTTCAAGTGCATATCTTTTTTGAGAGTCTCATTCCGCAATCCTTCTATGAAAATGACTGACAGTTTCTCATCCTGAGGTAGCTCTCTAGCGGTACATCTTTCAATGTACTGCTTGAATGAAAGCGAGGCTTCTTTCACCATTTCTTTTTCCTTTTGTCTAAATGCATAGATTTGGGAGATCGTATTGAGGCGGTCCGGGGCGGGCAACAAGAGAGGTGACCTCTAAACACCCCTCAAGGCTCTCGTGCTACTCAATGGGGGCTGGGGCAAGCACAAGCAAGAAATAACAACAACAAAACCACAACCAAACAAGTGAAGGGGCACCACGTATTATGGTATGCGAACTAGGATGCAAGAAGAGAGATTTTGTCACACCCAAGAAGATGCGCCACAAAACACACACAAACAAACTCACACCAAGACACACACTGTTAGGTGCAGTGGAAGTGAATGTTGAACTTTGATCAAGATGAGTGCTTTGAATTGTGCTCAAGGTTCCTTTTTACTTAGGGAAGAAAGAGCCTTCCGTTCTTTATGAGAGAGTGCAAGTGATCAGAAACAAAGTGAATGGACACTGTGAATGAAGAATGCAAGTGACCGTGCGGCGAGGAACTGCTGCGAGAAGGTGAGATCTGCGAGGTTCGGGGACTCTACTGTGTATTTGACTACTGAAAACTGAAAACTCTGGTGTTTCTTGATGTTCTGTTGCGGTGAATTTGCAAAACGCTGAAGTGTGATGCTGATGCAAAAACGATAGGGCTAAAAATCTATTGCTGGGGAAAATCTTCTAACGCTAGGGCTGATCTGCTGTCGTCAAGTGGATCTGCCGTGTCTGCTAATGCCAAAGCTTCTCTGCAATGCAAAAATGCCAAGGCTGATCTGTCTTGCAAAAAACGCTAGCTTGATGCTGTTGCAAAAACTATGGGCCATGCTGTTCTCGTCCTGCTGAGAAGTTGCCTATTGAGCAAGGTGCTCCTGCTATCTCTTCTATTGGAGAGGTCTAGCGCTAGATTTGCTTATACACAAACTTAGCAAAATTGCCCTATCTACTTTCTAACAAAAGTAACTTGAAAATAATAAGAAAAATATCAAAAATAGGAAAAATAGGTCAATGCACTGTAAAAATGCTCTTGATGGGATCTGATGGGAATTTGATGGTCATGCTATGTGCAACCAAAGGATATGCATCTAATTAAGTGTTTGGACATGCACGGTCTACGAACAGACTCACAAAAGTGCCATATCACTTCCTATTCTAGACTGTCTTAACTGAACCGAACCCAGGTCATGTTGTAGCTTGTCCACGGATACATAGGGTTGGATGTGTCATGTGACATCCCCTCGTTTTCAAAGTGAGGTACTGGTACCGAGCTGTATGGCGTCGAGGGAGATCGCCAACAATATCCAAAATCCTCGGACTCTTCGTTGGCCCACTCTGAGGCGTGGGTCGCGTGATACTTGAGCTTCATAAAGGTCTGCAACACTTGCTTCTTTGGGCCGCACCGAAAGCGGCACAAAGTCTTCTGTGGCTCCGTCAATGCTTCAGCTTCGTCGATAGTCATGCTTCTTCCTTCTTCAAGAATCTCTGAAGCTGAAAATTCTTAAAACCACTTCCAACACAAAAACATGAACATATCCATTCCATGTAAAGTGAGTGGAAAAATACTATTCTTTCAAACAAACTGTGCATGCAATGCAAATGAACAAATCGATGAAGTGCCAACCCATTCATCAAACACAGGCAAACACTGGGGTCGAATCTTGACTTTCTGATCTAAATCAATCAACTGTGGCAAAACACAATGGAAATGCCTATGCTTGGTGCTCACACATTCTTGTGCTCTTTCTGCGTGACCGTGTCATGCCAAGGGAGAGACATGGAATGTGACTTCCTTGAATGCATACTTTTCAGCTTTTCATGAGAAATCCGCATACATCCGTGCTCATTCATAAGTGAATCATGCTCAACATACAATATGGCATGCCTATGAAAAGGAATCACATAAAGACGCTAACTAAAATACAGGAAACGATCACGAATGAAGCACGCGAACACTGCATACTGACTAATCATGCAAACACATAGTACTTCCTGTGGGGGTTCTTTGGACCTAGGCTCGAGAGCCAAGATCGGTTCTTCGTGTTTGATCGAATCTTCCTATGGGGTTTTGTGGATCTCGACTCAAGAGCCAAGATCGGTTCTTCATGATTGACCGAATCTACAATGAGGTTAGCTTCACTAGAGAAAGTATCAACTAACACATCATCCTTGTGAAAAACAACAACATCATCTTCATGCAAATCATCATGCTTGTAAGAAATCACATCTTGATAATCATGCAAATCATCATGCTTGTCATTAAAATCATCATGCAAATCCTGTGTGTCATGCTTTGGAGAAGAAGAGATCGAGAGAGTTTCCTTCTCTTGAATCCGATCAATCTTCACCTGCACATTAAAAATGAGAGAGGAAAAATGAACAACGTTCTTGGGATCCGATTTTTTTTTCTTTCTGCGTACTTGCGATCAAATTCTTTGGCCTCCAAGCGTAATTTCTCGCGCTCACGCTCCATGGTTGCCATTCTTGCTTCGTGCCACGTTGTCATCATGTCCATCATCGTCTTGCACCAAAACTCCATAGGATCTCATGCAATCCTTGGCGTAGATGGGGAAGGGGGAGGGTCGGAAAAATCTCCTGGGTGAGGAAATTCTTCTTTGCCTCTCTCATGCTCATCACCTCCAAGCAAAGTATCCATGCTGCTTCGAGTGATGACCATCCACTGAAGTCATGGGGTCTTGTGGGTTCTTGTGGTCTTGGGTTCTTAAGTTCATGAGGAACTTGGGTTCTTGGGGGTCTGGGTTCTTGGGGTTCTTCAGGTTCTTGCCGTTCTTGCGGTACTTGAGGGTCTTCTTGCGGTTCTTCTTTTGCTTGCAATCTGTGTTAGACAAGGATCTTCTCTTCGCCCAAGTTCTTCTCTTTCCTACGTGTGCACCCCTTGGCGGCCTTGCGCTCACACCAAGGTTGCTTTTTCCCACCTCATGTCGATTGGCCGGCCGCTAAGTGCACGGTCCGCTCTCAATGAGTGAAAAGAGGCACAAGGGGAGGCTGGACAAGCCCTTCTTTCTTGGGTTCCCTGTCACTCTTCAAAAACACAATTAGGAATCGACATGCCCAAGAGGACTTGGGTTACTTGCGACCACAACAAGCAAAAAAATAATATTTTGTGGTTCTTTCCTTGAGTGATACATAACACTGCCAAAGCTCTTAAACCAATGTTAGGTGCAATGGAAGTGAAAGTTGAACTTTGCTCAAGATGAGTGCTCCGAAATGTGCTCAAGGTTCCTTTTTACTTAGGGAAGGAAGAGCCTTCCGTTCTTTATGAGAGAGTGCAAGTGATCACAAACAAAGTGAATGGACACTGTGAATGAAGATGCATGAGAGTGAGAGATAGAGAGAGAAGAGAATACGACACCAATATGTTGTCAAACCCTCCTCCGAAGGCCCCACTCTCTATGGCGAGAGCGGTCTACTTATGACTGCATAAATCTCTACAATGCTTGGACTTGCCGATGATGTCGACGATGATGAGGACGATGACGAGACGGACTGAAATATGAAAATCTAAGGCTAAAATCTGCAAATCTTTATCTGCTGAATTTTGACTCTATCTCGATGACAATGTCAATGGCGACGATGCGACGACGACGCGCTGAAAATGAAGATGCTGAAATCTATGTTTTTTGGGTTGAATTTGTAAACCTTGCGGAATCTGACTGTGCGGCGAGGAACTGCTGCAAGAAGGTGACATCTGTGAGGTTCGGGGACTCTACTATGGTATTTGACTATTGAAAACTGAAAACGCTGGTGTTTCTTGATGTTCCGTCGTGGTGAATCTGCAAAACACTGAAGTGTGATGCTAATGCAGAAACGCTAGGACTCAAAATCTACTACTGGGGAAAATCTTCTAACACTAGGACTAATCTGCTGTCGTCAAGTGGATCTGCTGTGTTTGCTAATGCCCAAGGTGCTCTGCAATGCAAAAACGCCAAGGCTGATTTGTGTTGCAAAAAACGCTAGCTTGATGCTGTTGCAAAAACGCTAGGCCATGCTGTTCTGGTCCTGCTGAGAAGTTGCATGTTGAGCAAGGTGCTCCTATTGCCTCTTCTACCAGAAAGGGCTAACGCTAGGTTTGCTTATATACAAACTTAGCAAAATTGCCCTACCTACTTTCCAACAAAAGTCACTTAAAAATAATAAGTGAATAATATCAAAAATAGGAAAAATAGGTCTATGCATTGTAAAAATGCTCTTGATGGGATCTGATGGAATATGATGGTCATGCTGTATGCAACCAGAGGGTATGCATCTAATCTAAGTGTCTGGACATGCACGGTCTGTGAATAGACTCACAACAGTGCTAGATCACTTCCTATTCTAGACTGTCTTAACTGGACTAAACCCTGGTCATGCTGTAGCTTGTCCACGGACACATAGGGTTGGATGTGTCACGTGACACACACGAAATGGAACAGAGAGAGCTAGAGCAAAGGGAAGAGAGAGAGAGGGATGGAACTTGTGTAATACCTTGTTTGTGACTTGCAAATGGAGATGGTTTGTTATGATGCTATCATAGAGCTTGTACAAACGCTAACTCAATGCTTAGTGAATGCTAAACATTGCCAACACACACACTCTGTCTTAGGGTGTGGGAGACCTCTCACCACAATGCCTTCTAACAATGGACACAAAGTTGGCAATGAAAACACACTAAAACACTTTCTCAAACAAGATCAAATGATAGAAACTTAAAATACACAAGTCACCTTGAATTCACTAAACCGTATTGCACAAGTGGAAAGACGAAGATTTGAACATCGATTCACGCCTTTGATACACCAAACCTCAATTGATTGATGATGGAGGAACATATATAATAGTGGTTTTGAGATTTTGAAAGATTCTCTCACACCAAAAATGAAGCTCACAAAGTGGTTGCTACGCCTAAGTCTCTCCTCAAGCATAGAGTGTTTGGGTGCTATGTGAGATATTGGGGATTGTTTTACAAGAAGGAGAGGGGCCTTTTTATAGGTTGCAGACCCTCATTAAGATTATTTAGAAATCCTAATTTACAAGCTACTAAATCAGGATTATGATTTTTTTTGAATATCAAAACATTGCGGGTCTTCTTTCTCTGCTTGAGTCATGGATGTGGGCTCAAAAGAGAGCATTATTGATGGTAGATAAAGTGAAAGTAGAGTTTTAAGGAAGGAGAGAGAGAGAGAGAGAGAGAGAGAGAGAGAGAGAGAGAGAGAGAGAGAGAGTTTTACTTTGCACATGTCTTGAGGTAAGGTGTCTTTTATGGTTAGGTCAATGGCTATTTTGTGTTAGTATGTTAGTGGTTAGTGTTAGTAATCACTAGAAAGTTAATGATATATTTACAATGGGTAGAATGAGGTGGATGGTTGAAATAAGTTGGTTGAATGAAGTGAGGAAATCCTTGTGATGGTGAAGCTTGAAGAAGCTTTGGACTTACTTGTGTAGGTTCTTAAAATGACTTTCGATCCTCTTCTTCTTCTCCTCTTCTTTATGCCACCGCTGTCAAGATTGATTATCGTGATGAAAATGGTGATTCTGTTGATGAGGTCTCTCAATTTGTAGAGGTTAAGCATGGTTTACATGCTGAATTTATGTATATAGAGAAAAGGTAAGATAGAATTGTACTTTGGAAGTAATAGAGAGAGGCATAGAGATGGTGTATGTACATGTAGAGCCCATATGAGAGCTATGGAAGTAAGAGGGGAGGTTAATGGTGAAGAAAGTGAGAGAAACCATGGAAGGTGCAGGTTTGAGTGAGAGATTGGGATAAATGAGTGTGTGTGTGTGTAGAAGTGTGGAAAGAGGTGAGAGAAGACTATGGGCTACATGTGAGAAAAGTGGGCAGACTGGGGTCCAATAAAAAAATCATACCTCACCGGTGGTAGTTCCAAAAATTATGAAATTTTTTGAGATGATTAGTCAACCCTTGTTTCACATTTTTTCTTTTATCTACCGCTTAAAATTTGGAGTGGAGATGGATAAAAAAAATCCCACCAAAATGCCTATTTTTTTCACAAAAAAGTCTTTAGTGGCCTCCCTTTTGTTGAATTTGCATATGCTCCAAAGGTGAGCCCCTCCTTGCAGTAAAGGATGACCTAATTGATTCTTAGGGGTTTGAAAATTGATTTTGGATTATGCATAAATATAATATATAGATATGATGGAAAAGAACAGGTTAGTATATATAAACAATTCATGGAATCTAAAATAGTATGGGATATATATATATATATATATATCTATATATATATATATATATATATATATATATATATATATATATATATATATATATATATATATAGGGAATCAAATGAGGAGGGACCTCATTTGTTTTATTGATGTATATTTATTTACAAGAGGTAAGAAGAAATACCTGTAGAAAATAGAAATTTAGTGAAAGACAATGACTGATGGTGGAAGGTATTTTTTTGAGGTTTTTTTCTTGGAGTGGATTCACACCAAAAGTAAGAGAAGCTTGCATGAAATGATTTTTTATAGAATACATAGGTAAGAAAGATTATGGTAATGGTGAGTAAATATACATAGCATACTTATGAAAATGATGCACGCCTAGGTAGAAATATTTAAATAATTACCAAAATAATTATAAAAATTTTCTATTTTTAGCTCTATATACAATGAAATATTCACACACCAATGGGCCATAATATACTTTGGCTTTTGTTTTTATTTATTTTTTTGGCTCAACTAGCCTAGCCTGGGGGATTCACTCTATATACAAAATGGGACGCCACCTGCGAGCGGATAAATTTGATAAAACCCCTATATACGACTCATTTTAGAGAATATAGACCCCTCTTTCTACGCTTATACGACAATCAATGAAGAAAACTATCATACCCCTATCTTACATATAAAATTTAGGTCTCACATTATCTAACTGAGTAAAACTAGTCAAAGAGTGTGTAGCATAGTGACTTGAAACGTACTAAGGAACCACTTTTGTTGATAACTAGATGTACCCTCAATGTGTCTTAGTTTGAATTTCAAACTATGTGCCTAATCAACCTGCACTCTGGCTACTTGTCTAATTCTGACCCATGCAAGGCTGATGTAAATTAACCCTTGAACTGCTCCAAATCAGCCCTTATCTATGACCAAATTGATGCAAAATTTGATGTGTGGCTTGATAAAAATACTTTCCCAAAATTCATTCGAGTTCTATTTTACATCGGTGACCAATCGTTACAAGTAATCAACTCGGGTCAGGTCCCCCCCCCCCCCCCCCCCCCGATCCCCCCATAAATATGATACCCCCTCCCTTATTTTTAAGCTTGGAAGATTAATTATTGGGGGCCTGTACCTAACTTATACGCTTATGAAGCTTGTAAATAAATCCCCCTACCCTGCACTTACGTGGTGCGGTAAGTTTTCCATGGCGAATCCTCAAGGTAGCCTAGTGACTAGTTAGCTGAAGGTTTTAAGAAGATATGGAAAAAGTCCCCTAACTCACACACGCTTATGTACAATGAAATGGTAGGGATAGCCACATTATTTAAGTGATATTGGTAGGGTGAGGTAGCTCACTATGGCAATTACGGCGAGTGAAAAATGACTATCATTAGCCCTCCCCTAGGATGATGGTATATTCATGTACCATCATAAAGCATCTTTTTTAAAGAGAGTGCTTTCGAGTCCTCTATGATATCTGGTCCCTTGACAGGATTTTCATTGTGTGGATTTTTGTCACACTCATGATATATGCAACAAAACTTACATGAGATAGTCACTCTTTGACAGTTCTTCGGTAGATCCTTTGGTAGAAGGCGATTCAAATAGGGCTTCGGACGATACCCGTTTACCTTCCTGGAGTTCTCTTTATCATTCAAGTCCATAAGCTGATAGTAACTTGAATTAAAGCCTCCTTGACTATGTATGGTCCCTGCCATCTAGTTCCAAACTTGGCATCAAAACAATTGTCAAGTCAATTGTCACACCTTAGCACAAGCTCTCCTTCCTTGATGCCTTTGTCTTTGAGTTTCTTGTCAAGATTCTCCTTTTCTTGTGTAGCTTTTCTTTTGTAGCACTCGTAAGCTGCTTCTCTTTTCCACTCAAGCTTCACTAGTGTAAGAAGTCGATCCATCCATACCTCTTGATCATCTTGTGCAGCTCTGCCATGAAGCCATATTGTTGGGATGTTGAGCTCGATAGGCTGCAAAGCCTCTTGACCATACACCAAGTGAAATGGCGTGAACTTTGTTGCCTCCCTATATGTGGTTCGATATGCCTACAAGGCACCATCCAAGAAGTCATCCTATAACTTTGTTTTGTTTTGCACCATCTTTCTAATGATGCCTGTAATGACACCATTAGCCTTCTCCACCAAACCATTTGACTCTGGATAGTAGGGTGTGCTATGACGATGTAGAATGTGAAGCTCTTCAAAAACTTCTGTGAGTAAACCCTTCTTGAACCTTGGATTATTATCCGAAACAATCTCTAGAGGTGTGCAAAATCTACAATAAATGTTAGTGTAGACAAACGTGCTCACTGTTTTCCCATTTACCCTTGTCACACTTTGAGCCTCTACCCACCTAGTCATGTAGTCAACCACTAGAATGTAGAGTTTACCATTCTTTGTTCTAGGTAGAGGACCCATAGCATCAATGCCCCACTTTTCAAAGGGTCCATTTGCAAGCACTATTTGCCTCGGGCCATGCACCAACCTTCTATTTCCATTTACTTGATAGTTGTGATAGCTTTTGCACCAATGTTGGACATCCACATGCAAACTTGGCCAAACATACCCCGCAAGAAAAATCTTCTTCACAGTTAACTCTTGGGAAAAATGACCACCACATGCTTCCTCATGAAAACCCTTTAGAATGTTTGGAATTTGCTCAATAGTTGGTACTCTTCTTCACACTTGATCCTTTCCTCTTTGATCGGTGTAGTCTTTAGCAAAAAGCTTAGGAAACTTTCTTAGCACACCTTTGAACTCCTATGTTTGGGTTCCTTTGTAAGTGTGGTAGACAACATACCTTCTAATATTCCTTCATCTTCCACATTTTGGTTCTCTTGAGGACCTACCTCCTCCAAGCCTGGGCAAGAGGTTTCTTGGTTTCTTGGCTTAAACCTTACCACCATGACTTCAATGGAAGACTCCTCTTCCATAGTGCTACCGCTACCTTCTTCTTTTGAAGTGCTATCAGTCCAGTCTTCCTCCATCTCACTTTGCGACGATTCTTTATGGTGCTCCTCTTGACATTGCTCCTACATGTCAAAGACAACCTTCTTATGATTGTCATTCCTGCAGATCATCTTTCCACTTTCCCAATCTTGCAAAGCTTGCATTTTCATTAGCCATGGTCTTTCTAGGATAAATGGATAGCCACTTCCCTTGGTTGACATAGCATAAAAATCCACTGCATTCATCACTGGGTAATTCAAGTTAGGTCTCCCTAGCTCCCCACGGGGCCAAGGACAATTATACATCCCATGTCCAGACTCTTCACAATTCCAACATTGCAAGACTCTCCTAGGTCGTGGATCTCACTCTTCAGACTTCTTTGCTTGTCCCTTGGGACCTACAGCTTGTGCAAGGTGAATTGATAGGCTACTTAAAGATTCATTTAATTTCTCAATCACTTCTGCCGTTACCTCAGGAAGTTCCCTAGATGTCGATGCTTGTGACTTACCCTTGGGTCTAAGACCTTCTATTAGAACCTCTCCCCTTAGGCACTTGAGTTTCCTATACTTCTTGGAAGCTCTAATTTCAGCTGCATCATAGGTGGCAGATGCATCCGCCTCCACCTTTATCTTAAGATCAGGAAAGAGTCTAGCTATGAACCTCTCCTTCTTTAGAAATTTTGCACCATCACCAGGGTTCACAACATTTCTTATGTATAGAGCCCAAAGACGTAGAAACTCTTGCTTGTACAAATAGTAGTCATCTAAATCTTTTTGCTTATGAGAAACAATGTCTTGCCATAGTTTTTGAGTGTTTTGGGGATCAAAGAAGTATCTCTTGAAATGATTCAGAACTTTTGTGTAATTCTCTTTAATTTACTCAAGCAAAGAGTCAAACCAAGTGCTAGCATCTTTCCTAAGGACCACCTCAAACATTCCTACACGTTCTTGATTAGTTACTATCCTCTTGATACGGCAAACAATCTTGAAATTTGCTAAAAGTAATTCTCCATCCTCTCCAAGCTCTCCAAAGAAAAGAGGATATCCAGAAATTTGGCGTTGGCTTTCCATTGAATTGATTTCAAAGTGACACACGTTTTTTTTTCTTAAATTTTTTTTATAAACACAATAATTTTTTCTAAAGTGCCATCTATTTTACAACAAAATAAAAATATGCACATCAAATGATCTATGATAGTCAACAAGAGGCAGGATGACAGGGTTTGGTGATGCAAGAATTTCTCCTACTCTTTGGGCACCAAACATGAACACCAAACGTTGTTGAAAATGGATCTTTCTACTAATTGCAACGTTTATTCTAATGTGTGGAGTGAAATGGAAGGGAAAAGCCTCTATTCCTGGGCTATTTATCCATGGTTTATGCATGACCTAATGCTTAAAACAAAACAAAAATATAGACGTCCAAACGAAGGTCGTACCTAATGAGAGGTAGAATAAAAGGATTTACCGAAGCGTTTATCTCAGCCAGCCTAAGAGGACCTAAAATTCTACGAATTACATGTTGAAATTGCAACTTAGTACTAACAATTATGTGTACATTTTGCCTTGCAATGGGAATGAAAGGATCATATAAATTCTCGTGATTCATGCAAACTACTTGACTATGCTAAAGGTTGAACCTACACAAAAAATACACAAGCCGTTCTCAGTGGGGGCACCAAAATTGAGGCGGTCCAGGGTAGGCAACAAGAGAGGCAACGTTTAAACACCCCTCAAGGCTCCCGTGCTGCTCAATGGGGACTAGGGCAAGCACAAACAAGAAACAACAACAACAAATCCACAGCCAAACAAGTGAAGGGGCACCACCTAGTTATGGTATGCGAACTAGGATGCAAGAAGAGAGATTTTTTCACACCCAAGCAGATGTGCCACCAAACACACACAAGCAAACTCAAACCAAGACACACACCAAATGGAGCAGAGAGAGCTGGAGCAAAGGGAAGAGAAAGAGAGGGATAGAACTTGTGTAATACCTTGTTTGTGACTTGCAAATGGACATGGTTTGTTATGATGCTATCGTAGAGCTTGTACAAAGCTAACTCAATGCTTAGTAAATGCTAAACATTGCCAATACACACATACTGTCTTAGGGTGTGGGAGACCTCTCACCACAATACCCTCTTACAATGAACACAAAACTGACAATGAAAACACATCAAAACACTTTCTCAACAAGATCAAATGATAGAACTTAAAATACACAAGTCACCTTGAATTCACCAAACCGTATTGCACAAGTGAAAGGACAAAGATTTGAACGTTGATTCATGCCTTTGATACACCAAACCTCAATATATTCATGATGGAGGAACATATACAATAGTGGTTTTGAGATTTTGAACTTACACTCTCTCATTTGTAATGTGTAGCTTGAAAACTTCTCTCACACCAAAAGTGAAGCTCACAAAGTGGTTGCTACGCCTAAGTCTCTCCTCATGCATAGAGTGTTGGGGTGCTATGTGAGATATTGGGGATTGTTTTACAAGAAGAAGAGGGACCTATTTATAGGTTGGAGACCCTCATTAAGATTATTTGGAAATCCTAACTTACAAGCTAATAAATCAAGATTATGATTTTTTCTGAATATCAAAACATTGCGGGCCTTCTTTGTCTGCTTGAGTCATGGATGTGGGCTCAAAAGAAGCATTGTTGATGGTAGATAAGGTGAAAGTAGAGTTTTAAGGAAGGAGAGAGAGAAAGAGAGAGTTACTATGCACATGTCTTGAAATGAGGTGTCTTTTATGGTTAGGTGAATGGCTATTTTGTGTTAGTATGTTAGTGGTTAGTGTTAGTAATCACTAGAAAGTTAATGATATATTTACAATGGGTAGAATGAGGTGGAGGGTTGAAGTAAGATGGTTGAATGAAGTGAGGAAATCCTTGTGATGGTGAAGCTTGAAGAAGCTTTGGACTTACTTGTGTAGGTTCTCAAAATTACTATCGATCCTCTTCTTTTCTCCTCTTCTTTATGCCACCGCTGTCAAGGTTGATTATCGCGATGAAAATGACAATTTGGTTGATAGGATCTCTTAATTTGCAGAGATTAAGCATGGTTTACATGCTGAATTTATGTATATAGAGAAGGGGTAAGATGGAATTGTACTTTGGAAGTAATAAAAAGAGAGACATAGAGATGGTGTGTGTATATGTAGAGCTCATATGAGAACTATGGAAATAAGAGGGGAGATTAATGGTGAAGAAGGTGAGAGAAACCATGGAAGGTGCAAGTCTGAGTGAGAGATTGAGAGAAATGAGTGTGTATGTGTGTGTAGAAGTGTGGAAAGAGGAGAGAGAAGACTATGAGCTACTTGTGAGGTGTCCGGGGTCCAATAAAAAATCATACCTCACTGGTGGTAGCTCTAAAAATTATGAAATTTTTTGAGGTGATTATTCAGCTCTTCTTTCACATCTTGTCTTGTAACCACCACTTCAAATTCGGAGTGGATATGGATATAAAAATTCCCACCAAAATGCCTATTTTTCTTCACAAAAAAGTCTTCAGTGCCTCCCCTTTTGCTTAATTTGCATATAGATCCAAAGGTGAGCCCCTCCTTGCATTAGAGCATGACTTTATTTATTCTTAGGGGTTTGAAAATATGCATGGTTGTGGATTATGCATAAATATAATATATGGATATGATGGAAAAAAACAGGCTAGTATATATAAACAATCCATGGAATCTAGAATAGTGTGGGCTATATAAGAAAAAAATATATATGAAAATATAGGGAATCAAACGAGGAGGGCGCTCATTTGTTTTATTGATGTATATTTATTTACAAGAGGTAAGAAAAAATACCTGTAGAAAATAGAAATTTAGTGAAAGGCAATGACTGATGGTGGAAGGTATTTTTTTGAGGTTTTTCCTTGGAGTGGATTCAAAAAAAAAAAGAGAAGCTTGCATGAAATGATTTTTTATAGAATACATAGGTAAGAAAGATTATGGTAATGGTGAGTAAAGGTACATAGCATACTTAGAAAAATAATGCACATTTAGGTAGAAATATTTAAATAATTACCAAAATAATTATAAAAATTTCTTATTTTTAGGCCCTATATACAATGAAATATTTACACACTAATGGGACATTATATACTTTGGCTTCTGTTTTTATTTATTTATTTGGCTCAACTAGCCTAGTAACTAGTTAGCTGAGGGATTTAAGAAGATATGGGAATAGTCTCGTAACTCACACATGCCTATGTACAATGAAATGGTAGGGATAGCCACAACGTTTAGGTGATTTTGGTAGGGTGAGGTAGCTCACTATGGAAATTACAGAGAGTGAAAAACGGCTATCAGTATTATGATTAATCCCTATCTTTGAGAATTCCTTTGAAAATTCTCATGGAAGTTGTTCTATGTTTGGAAAATCCTGGCTGTTTAATGGTTGGAACCAGATCAAGGCTGTTCCTTCTAGGATCAATCCAAATCCTTCATACTGAGTATGGAAATCCGTTACCTGCTTAGCCCTCAACACTTGTTTGAAGATTGAAACATGTGCATATGGATCCCCCAATCCACTACACTTTTTGGGTACACACTTGTCCACCTCAGAGGGCTGCATGCGTCTAGGCTCGACAACCATTCTAACAATTCTCGGTCCTCTTGATACGGTTTCTCTAGTTTTGTATTCTCCCCTTGGCACTACAATCGGTGTCCTCTCCACTACTCTTTCATCCGGTCGTTCTGTTTGATCTCATGTAACAGTGGGAGGGGTTCTACTTGCGTAAGTCAAATCATGTGCTTCACTGTCCCTGTCTATGCTCAAAGAAACTCTAGACCCCAATTATTTCATGGGTCTTGTCACAAACTGGTGATGTGGCTGGTGAAGGAGTACGAGCAGAAGTGCGACACGAGAGAGAGTGCGAGAAGAAGAGCACGACGATATGGTGAACTCGCTCTACTGTAATGTGTAGAGCATAGTGAATTCTTATTAGGTTTTTACAAAAGAATATGTGTACATACCTGGCGGCCCGCCCACTTACCTGGGCGACCACATTGGGCTTTATACCCCAACAACCTCCCACTTAAAGTCCAATGTGGTACTTTAAGTGTGAGAGAAGCTACTATACAAGAGATGTAGAGAAGTGATGTACTACCCTACACCTAACTGCTTGCGAAAATGCGCAAAGCTCTCTAAGGGAAGTCCTTTTGTAAGTAGATCAGCAAGATTTTCTGTGGTGTGAACTTTGACAAGCTGAAGTTGCTTATCCTCGAGCATTTCCCTGATGAAATGATACTTCACATCCACATGCTTTGTCTTTGAGTGATAAACTGGATTGCGAGCCAATTGTATAGCACTTTGACTATCACAATATAACACATGCATCTCTTCTTTGATTCCCAAATCTGTTACTAGTCGATTAAGCCAAATTGATTCTTTGCATGCCTCTGATGCTGCAACATATTCAGCCTCTGTAGTAGACTGAGTAACACAATCTTGTAATCTAGAATGCCATGATACTGCTCCACCAGCCAATGTAAAGACATACCCTGACGTAGACCTTCGGTTGTCTAAGTCACTTGCATAATCTGAGTCCATAAAACCCTTTACACTTAGCTCCTAACTCCCATAGCATATACGCATACTCTTTGTAGCTTTCAGGTATCTCAATATTCCTTTCACTGCCTCCCAATGTTTCTTGCCTGGGTTTGACATGTATCGACTTACTACTCCCACTGCAAATGCAATGTCTGGGCGAGTAGCAATCATTGCATACATCAAACTACCCACTGCAGACGCATATGGAATCTTATCCATTTCAGCCCGTTCTTCCTCAGACACAGGACAATCTTGTTTGCTAAGTTTCACATATGGTGGCAATGGAACACTCAGTGCCTTTCCCTTCTCCATATTGAAACGTTGCAAAACCTTGTCAATATACTCTGTTTGAGATAACCAAATCAACTTCTTTGATCTGTCTCTCTCAATGCGCATACCAAGTATATGACTTGCCTCACCCATGTCTTTCATGTCAAACGATTTTGCCATCTTTGACTTCAAAGCTGAAATTTCTTCCAAGTGCTTGCCAGCAATCAACATGTCATCCACATACAAAATAAGGATTAGCCAACTACCATCCTTAGCCTTCTTTGTATATAGACAGTGATCGAACTCACTACGTTTGTAGCCTTGAGATAGCATAAACTTGTGGAATTTATGGTACCATGCCCTCGGTGATTGTTTTAAGCCATAAAGACTCTTTAACAACTGGCATACCCAATCTTCCTTGCCTTTCTCAACAAACCCTTCTGGCTGCTGCATGTAAATTTCCACATCTAAATCACCATGCAAGAACGCTGTCTTGACATCCATTTGGTGCAACACCAAATCTAATATGGCAACCAATGCAAGAAAGAATCTCAATGTAGTCATCTTGACCACCGGAGAGAAGACTTCATCAAAGTCAATGCCTTGTTCTTGCTTAAAGCCCTTGGCAACAAGTCTTGCTTTGTACTTTGGCTGACTATCATGAGCGGTGATCTTATACCTGTAAACCCATTTACAGGGTAGAGCCTTTTTGCCCCGTGGTAATTTAACTATCTTCCAGGTGTGGTTTTTATGCAGAGATGTCATCTCTGATTGCATGGCCAATTTCCAATTCCCGGAGTCCTTCATTTGCACTGCTTCCTTGTAACATAAAGGCTCATTGCAATCAGTCAACATGACATAGTTCATAGATGGAACAAACCTATCAGGAGGTCGCGTGACACGTCCAGATCTACGCACAATAGGTGGCTCAGGCTCAGCCACAACCTGTGGTTCCACTCTATCCTGTCCTTGATCCTCTTGAGCCCTGACATTTTGTCTTGCACGTGCAGGTCCATCTTCTTGGAAGACAACTCTTCTAATCTCCTCAACCCTCTCTGGTTTAGAATGATATTTGGATTCATTAAAGTGAACATCATTGCTGCGGACAACCTTTCTGGATTCGGGATCCCAAATTCTGTACCCCATCTCACCAGAATTACCATAGCCTAGAAAGATGCACTTTCTACTCTTTGGCTCAAGTTTGTTCCTAAGTTCCTTTGGAACGTGAGTATATGCCTCACAACCAAAGACTCTGAGATGCTTGTATGAGGGAATTTTGCCTGACCATACCATCTCTGGCACTGAATCCTTCTGCAAAACCTTGCTAGGAGATCTATTTACAAGATGAACAGCTGTTGATACAGCTTCAGCCCAAAACCCATTTGGCAGCTGTGCATTAGACAACATACTTCTGACCTTCTCTTGTATGGTCCTATTCATCCTCTCAGCAACACCATTTTGAGGAGGATTGTAAGGAGCAGTAAGTTCATGTTTTATACCTTTTTGACTCACAAAAGTCCTGAAAGGCCTTTGAAACATACTCTCCACCATTGTCAGTGCGTAAGCATTTAAGCTTCTTGCCACTCTGATTCTCCACAAGTGTCACAAACATTTTGAAAACACTAAACGCTTCATCCTTGTGCTTGAGAAAGTAAACCCATACTTTCCTCGAGTAATCATCTATAAATGTCATAAAGTAAGAAGCTCCCCCTAGAGATAGGTTAGGCATAGGTCCACACAAATCACTATGAACAAGTGCCAACTGTGTATCTCTTCTACTGCTTCTATGCTTATGTGGCTGCTGTGTTTGCTTACCATACAGACAATGTTCACAGAATTCAAAATCATTAAATGAAAAGCCAGGCAAATAACCAGAATGAGACAAGATTTCCATTCCCTTCTTGGACATATGTCCTAACCGGCTATGCCACAAAGAAACGTTCGGCTGCTCGGTTACATTGATTACATTTTTAGAGACATTTGATACATAAATCATGTAAAGTCCTCCAGACTTTACTCCATGTGCTACTGTCATGGAACCCTTGGATATCTTCCACATGTTCTGTCCAAAAGTGGTGACGTAGCCAGCATCATCAAGTAAACCTGTGTTGATCAAGCTCTTTGTAATTGCGGGAACATGTCTCACATTCTTCAGCGTGAAAGAAGAGCCATTCTGAAACTTCAATTGAACATCTCCAACACCTAAGATCTCACATGTCTGCCCATTGCCTAGCCGAACATGATCTTTAGTGGTCACATAAGAAGTAAACCACTCCTTGTTTGGAGACACATGAAGTGATGCCCCTGAGTCTATAATCCAGTCACTCAGTGCATTTCCATCAGATGCTGTAAGAAGAGCTGAGTCCATTGTATTCTTCAAGAAGTAGATGTCTCCTGACACTAGACTGTCATCCTCTGCAACAGTGTTTGTCACATTTATTTCTTGAATCTTCACTGAGGACTTGTTCTTCTCACCATGGTCTTCAGCTTTCTCTTTGCCTTTTTCTGATTTCCATTCTCTGCAGTCTCTTTTCATGTGACCCTTCTTGCCACAATGGTAGCATTCTATGTCACTCTTGCCTTTAGCACTGCGGGACTTGCTACGAGGCTGATTCCTCTTTCCACCTTTGTACTTTTCTTTGGTCCTTCCCCTGACAACTAAGGTTGTTCCTTTGCCTTTGTCCATTGTCTTTCTATTGGTTTCTTCAGTAAGCAGACTTCCTTCTACACCTGCTATGTTCAAACCATCTAGAGGTGCAGAATTACTCAAAGCTGTGCGAAAAGTGTCCCAACTTTCTGGCAATGTGATCAACAGGAACATAGCTCTAACAGGTTCATCAAACTTGACACCTTGAGCTGACAACTGACTGTAGATTGTGTTGAATTCATTCAGATGATTGGACATAAGTGTCCCTTCTTTCATCTTCAAGTCAACAATCTTCTTAAGCCAGTATACCTGTGAAGCTGCACTCTGCTTCTCATAAAGATCACTCAGCTTTAACCATGCTTGATAAGCCGACATCTTGTCTGCTACATTGAAGTAAACGCTTTCTGCCAAAGTCAGCATAATGGTAGAAAGTGCCAATTCATCCATTTCGCTCCATTCATCTTCGTCCATATCTTCTGGTTTTATCCCCTTGAGCTTTATAGGTTTTATCTGCTTCTTTTGTACCAACACATGCCAAATCTGCTTCTTCCACAATGGGAAATTGGTTCCATCCAGCTTCTTGATATTGTAAAGAGCAGTGTCCTGTGATCCAGCCATAGCTACGCTTCACAGTGGTTTACTTTCCAGGGAAAAATTCGGCAGAGTTTCCCCTGTAAACTGACCTCTGAACCAATATCAACCTGTCAAATGAACCAAGAAAGCTTCAAATTCTGCATAAACTTTGGCAGAGTCTCCTTTGTAAAATGGCTCTGGTGTACTCAAAAACAGACCAAAAACAGCTCAAAAAACATTGTCTCTCTGACACTATAAGCTGCGGGTAAACCTGTCCTGCACTTGTACTGTCTCTCACTGTCCTGTCACTGTCCTGTAAGCATAGACTGTGACAATGCCTCAACGGAAGTAAAGCAAAGATGCAATCCCAACTGTCTAACTCACAGTCAATACATCCTAGCTGCCTATCTAAGGGTGCTTGAGGGATCGCTCCAAGACCTGTATCACCGAAAGGATCTCAACATTCAAGAATCCCCCAGCTCAATAAAACCTCACTCGACCCTCAACAAAGGCTGCAGTAAATCTGACAGTACATAGACTTCCCACAAAGTCATACATCCACAAATTTCCCACTGTATGCTGTAACCGCTGCGGCGGTTGTTTGCTGCATGACTCACTGCCAGCAAACCCTCAACAGACATACATCATCTCTGACAATACATCCCATGTGGAAGTACCTGCAATGTCAGGATGAAATCTGGAATATCAAGCAACAAACACAAGCTACCTGATGAACTAGTGGATGTCGCCTACAGTCTGTGTGTAGATGCGCCCGTGTCGTATGTGACACGCCTCTAAGAACTGTGAGCCGTCCTTCGATGTGTAGACAGCCACAAATCAACACTCTGGGAGTGTCGATATCCTCAGCACCTGCAGTCGTAGGCCGAAAACCCCAAATTTGCAGAGTCGGATCTGCACCCGCCGAGACCACGTAGTCGAAAATGGCCTGCGCAGACCTTTGTCGAAGCCGAACGGTGGCCGAGATGACCTCAGAATGAAATATTGAGAACACCAAGCCCTACACTGAGTCTAAGAGCCAGCACTCGCACGAGTTGTACTTTGCTCAAAGATTAACATAAAAAGAAATACTGTGGGATGGGTGTCTAACCTCACTCCTATCTTATTGCAGACATAGCGAGAATCACGAATATAATTGTTAATTCATGGGACAAAGCTGACTCAACTAGTGCATAGAGGCTACAAGAGGTTGTCAATCTCTTGGAAAACAACAAACAACTCGCATCTAACTCAAGCTACACTCAAATGACAGAAATCACCAAAAGCTAATTGCTCATTGACAAACAAATCACATGTGTTACAACATCAAACGACATCCAAACATTACAAAACTTCTAGGACATGTTTATAAACCTAAGCACACATGCTTATGGTCTCAAATCTCACTTTAGGTCAAGTGTAAAAATCACGATTATTAATAGCAGTGAGTTTTTGACCTAGTCGTTTTTGACCCAGAATGCATCTAAATGCTTAGCAATGATGCCCCAATACCCCGCCTGTACTTAGTTTATGATTTTGAAGCTTAAATTCCTACTTATGATGAAATTAGGCCGCAGGTTGGCGACGCCAAAAGCTACAAAATACTGTGAAATGATTATGTCAATGCATAGAGCTCTTACCTGTGGTTGCAACACAACAGACGCGACTACAATGTGACAACCGAGGAGGGAGTAGGAAGCATGAGAAGGAGAGAAGTGAGCATCATTAGTTCACGCTGTGTTTCTATTATCCAAAACTTAATTAAAACTTTACAAAGCTAGCTTTTATACCTTAGCCAAGGTCTAAAATGTGTAATGTCCGGCATTCAAGACCTTTGAGGCTCCACACTTATTGTATCTGCAACCTAAGTACACTAACCGGTCTATGCTTTACATCTTGGAACTCTTATTGAGCCTGTAACACGTTACAATTATCACAATGGTTTGAAATAAATCAGAAATTTACAATACGACCATTTTGGAAAAATGTGAAAAATGTCTAACTCCAATATTTATGGCTTCTTTGTATTCATTCTCGATGTACATTCGTACGTCTTCAATCTTTGACAGCTTCTGTTAAGTGACGTCGGCTCAGTTAACATCCCCCCCTTCCGATTTTAGTGCCCGTCCTTGAGCACTATTGTAAAGTGGCCGTGGAGGTAATGGAAGGTTTTGATTGGTTGTTGATGGGTTGATCTTCTTCATTTGTTGTTGAATTTGTTGATGAGGTTCAATTTGTGCAGGATCTTCATTGGTCCGAATAGGTATGATGTGAGAGATGATGTTGCATTTTTCCGTTGTAATAGCATAATGATGAGGCTACTGTTTATTTACGAGAAGTATGTACAAGGGAAGTAGAACTATGAGGTTCTAAATTAGGGTCTAATATATGGATGACCAAAGGGAAAAAACCCAGTGGAAAAAAAGTGCCTTTGGGATACACACATTATTGGGGTACTTATTAGCATGGGAAATATCAAGGGATTATTTTCTGATAGATATAGAATTAAAAAGGCAGCATATATGAGAGGGTAGCATGATGGAACATTGGTTTGCCTGTTGTAGTCCACTCAAGGTGCATAGCTGGAAGGAAAAAAGAGTGTCTAATGCATATGTCCAATGATGGGACATCCTATTTATGCATGCACAAAAATGCATGGGAAACAATATGTTGTGCAAGAAGGATTTTGAGAGGTTCTTCAGAAAGATGGTGTAGCTATAAAAGCATATGACATGGCTTTGCAAGCTGGCACCCCTTTAAGAATGGTTTTTGTCATCAAGGATACGTGCTCTCCTCTTACTGTGCACTGTGCGTGAGTGTTGGACTCTACGACACTCCACCAATTGTAAGTTAATAGACTTCGGCTCTTATGCTCATCTTATCCATCATGAGTGACATGACTTTAGATATGCTCAACTCTTCCAGCTTGAGTGTAAGCCTAATAAATACGACTCTTAGCACATAATTTAATATGACTTGAAGCTTTGGGTCTAATGCTCTACTCATTTCATGGCTCAGCAACCCGACTCTGACTATGCCAAAGAGTGTTTTTTGCACCTTGGCGACTCGACTCTTTACATTCTTGTGCTTACTACAAACATTTCTTCAGGTAAAAGTAAGCTTGAATCCTCAAAAAGAGGATTAGTGAAGGACCAAGTTGGCATTGAAGGTTTCTTTTGCCATACTTGTTTTATCATCTTCAAATCTGCATTCTCATTGGCTGGGTGGTCCTTCTTTGACTGTGAAGACTCCATTATTTGTTTGATTCTCCAATTGGGCCTGTTGAGAGGAATCTTTGATGTTGTTGTAGGCCTCTGTTCACTGTTGGAATTTGGCTTTTGACTAGGAGCATTGGAAGACTTAGGAATCCAAATCTCTTGATGACCTTTGTATCTCCATTTTGACTTTGCTTAGCTCTAGGTCTTGTTGAGTTCATAAGATCTTCATGTAGGTCTCCTGTAGTTGCAATTGGCTTGCAGTTGACTGGTAGCCAAATCTTTGTATACCCTATGTAGAATCCTTGTCTAAGAGGAACATTCTTTGAGACCCGTCTTTGTTCTGTATCCTCTTGAGAGTTGTGGTAGACTTTAGTATCTTTCGATGTGGTTCTGTTGTATACCTGCTGCTTAGGTATCCTATGATATTGTCGAGGTTGATACCTTGTGGGCCTTCTTTCTTGGGACGGACTTGACGTTACTTCATATGCTCTAACCTGTGGTTTTGGTACCCATATTAGTCTGTTACCTCCATAGTATTCCTGTTCTTTTAAGCTCCATTGTGATGCTATCCATCCCATGTGTTTGTCTTTATGTGTTGATTTTTTATCTTTAATCCAAATCGGATCATTGTCTTTGACTAAATTGATCGGAACAAACATTTGCTTGACTTCCCTTTGCTTTCTTGAGTACTTTGGTTGATATACCTTTGACTTTTTGGGTGAATCCTTAAAGGTTTTAGTTGGGGCAGCAATTAACTTGAAGTTTTTAAATCCCGACTTTCTTGAAGAAGCTGATCCATGAGGGTTCTTTGACATAGAGGTAGCTGATGTCACACCTTCTTTGCTAGTTGGTGGAAGTTCCACTGTAGCTTTACCTTTGTCTGCGATATTTGTCTTTGATTCTCGTGACTTATGTAACTCTCAATCTAGCATTAACGGCACTTGTAATTGTTACTGGCTACCTCTTGGAAAAGAGATTATTAGCATTTTATCTTCTTTGTAGGCCTTGTGTTGGTCTAACCATTGGTGGCCAAGTATGACATCTGCAAGCATTTCCATTGAAGGATTCACTTGAAATTTCACCTGTTCTTCATGATTTTGGATGGTAGGGTAGCAACCATTTCTTCTTGACCTGTATGCTTACCTAGCATTGTTTTGCTATCATGCTTGTATGGAGTGATCTGGAGGATCCTTTGGATGTTCTCTACAATCATATTGTAATTTGCTTCTTTATCTAGTAGAGCATTGCATCTGACACTTGCTTCTTTTGTACTGCTGAGAACTATAGCTACTCTCATCGTTGGTCTATTGAAGATATTTGTCCTACTTTTGCCATGGTCTCATCTTGATCTAGCTGTGTCTTTATGGAAGGTGGCTTGAGACTCTGCTTTCCAATCTGATTTACATCAGCTGATTCAGCTGGCAATGAATGAGTAATTGATCTTTGGACTTCGTATTGCTTCCTGACTTTTGCAACATCATTCTTCTTAACTTCTGGATTTGGTGGCATCATTTGGTCAATAGATTTTGTGTTTGCTCTTTGCTTTGTTTGATCTGCAATTCTTGATGCCTAAATTGATTTAAGATCTTCTACAATTCTAATTAATGGAGATGAATCATCTTCAATAAGATCTTCCATTTAAATTGTGCTTGAGGACTTTGTGCTGTTGTCCGTGGGTGACCAGTTTTGTTCTTCATTCTTTGGTGTATGTGATGACTTCGTCATGTTTGAATTCTGTATCTTTAACATCTTCTGGCCATTTGCATTCCCATTATGATGTCGTCCGGCATATCATTTGCTGTGATCACGTGGAATTGAGCTATGATGATCTGTGAACTTACTTCAATGGTGGTGGAGATGATTCCCCAACATTCTTCTCATTTGTCTCCAGATATGCTCACAAAATCAGGAGCATCTTTCAGTTGTGGTTGGCCACATCTTTTCCAAGTGCGAAAGGACATGAGGTATTTGTCTAGTTGTAAATCTAGCTTTACTTCTCCTGACAACTTTCCTTTGTTTTAACCAATAATGTTACACTTGATCTTCTCAGGATTTCTTTTTGTATTGAGTGCTTTTGTGGTGGTAGTGTCGGTGGGTTGAACTTTTTCTACATTGACTTTGTCTTGATCACTTGCTTCCATTGATGTTGGCTCATTTTGTTGTAATAGTGCACCCTTTTCTTGCAACTGTTGAGCATTGTGTGCCTGCATTTGAGTAACTTTTGATCTTAGAAGATCCACTGTACTTTCTGATAGAATCTGTCTCTTAGGAGGAGATTTTGGTTGCCCTTTGTGTAGCCTTTTGGACTTTAGCTTTCATTGATTTTGACTTTTTTATCACCAGTTCTAGCAGCTTGAGGCTTTGCATCATCTTTAAATAGTCTTTGAGTTCAGTCTTACCATCCATAGGGGTTTGTACAAGGTCGTGATCTTGCTGATATTCCTTACCATGTGCATCTCGATATGCATATGTGAGCTCGGTCCCATGAAAATGTTTGAACACTATGGGATTTGGCGGCTTTCGGCTTTGACTTGTGGAGATCAAATGAAACTTTTGTCCCTGATGGTCTTCATAGAAGCATTTTTCTACAGATTTTGATGGGATCTGGGTCAATGAAAAACTTCCAACAACCATATGATCTTTCAATGGTTTCTGCTTTGAAGGGGTCTGCTAGCTAGAAGTTCTTCGGCATCTATCTGGTGTAGCATTTCGTAGTACTAGAGCTGAGCTTGATGAATTTACAGCTCCTCCCTTTCTAGGGTGATCAATATAGCCTTCTACATTGTGAGAGTTCAAAATTGCATGGCTCTGATTCAGTCTCACGTTTTGGGACTGTGAAGGTACACTTTGGATAACACTGTTGACATTTGGCATCTGAAAACCTTCTGCATAGTTTCCTATGTATCTCCTTGAAACATGATAAATTATTCCCCAAGTTAAGCTGTAGATAGCATTATCTTTGCCTTGATATTGTCTATCCCATGGGTCTCCTATGATATGAGCTTCTGTGGTTTCAAGACTCAAAGCATTGTAGATGCTACACTCTTGTCTATATCTACGATTGTTTTGGTCAAAGTGTATGCTCGTTTGGTCACAACATCAAAATATTATTTCCGATGGAGGAGAGTTTGGCTCTGAACAGATTTCTGGGTTCACTCTGTTAATATCCTTTAGCTATAGAGAGGATGGGCTATAATAGATTCGTTTCTCTGAAATGAACCATCCTTTATAATCTATCAATGGACGCACTTCTATGAGCTGGTATGTGGGCCGTTCAAACACTGGTTGATCCTTTTTGTACAGTTTTCCTTTTTGGTCTACATAGTGTGCATATGAATTATGTGTACCATACAAAGCTAACATCATTCTGTTAGATCTGTCCCTTAGACTCGTGAATGATTGCACATTTGTGACAGTGGATGCAGAATCATTTTCAAACCTAATAGTCTTTTCAACATTCGGTGATATCTGGACACCTTGACCAAATTCATGCAGGAATTTGTTGCTCAAAGAATCAATTTTTAACTTTTCAGGTGTGTGCATCTTTATACTGATTTTGAACTTGCAATGTTTTTACTGGTGCTTCTAGTGGTAATGCAAAATCGTCCAATTGCATTAAAAGGGACGAGTTAGATACAGTTACATCGACATTTGCATTTCCAATTTTGTTTGTGCCTTGCTTGTTGGCAGTTGATGTGTCCCAGTTGTCTGGATTTCTTAGACAATCTTCAAAAAAATGTCCACCTTTTCATCAACAATCTGAGCAAGATGCCATGACTGGTGGTATTTCATTTGGTTTTGTCATGTCAAGCTCTAGTTGTGAGAAGTTTTTGCTTCTATGCTGGCCAAGTTGTCGGCATCTTCTTTTAAAACACTAAGCATCAAGATGTAGACTGCTCCGTCTTGACCTTTGTACTATCTTTGGATCGGTTCTCCAATTAGACTGGATTCAATTGGTTGATCTGTTGAATCTTTCATTTTTGGTTCTTGACCATAGATCTGACCACTGTAATCCATGTACAATGACCCTGATTGCATATGCACCAACTGTATGTTTTGCTGACTTGTGCAGATTTCTGGATAAACACTTGGATCCATCTTTTGCACTTCTATCTGCACCTCATCTTTGAGCTTGCAATACCTGGCTCCACTGAAGTTTGTGAACATGTGGGAGTTCGCTAAATCTGGCTTTACTCTGATCAATAGGATCGTGACTCCTGTATTGCTTTTGCTGCTCATATCATCAAGTATCTATGGCCTTCCAAATCTCAAATCTGTATACAAAACCTTATCTCCAATGTAGCCATATAGCTGTAACATTTGCTTTGTTGCAGCTGTGAATGTGTTGCTACTGCTACTGATTAGATTTGGTTCTCTTGCATTTGAACTCTCGGCTCGGCTTGACTCCATGTTATCTTGGTCTCTAAGAACTATCTCTTAGTAGATCTTGGTATTGATTAGCAGAATTACTCCTTCTCAAGGTTGATAAGACTGCTTTTGCCCAAGTACTTTGGGCAGTTGATTGCTCTTAGACTCACAAGAGTTGATTAACTCTAGCTCAAAATTATAAAAATTGATTGCAGCCTTTGAAATGATAGAAATCTAGGCCTTGAATAACCTAACCTGCAGATTAGATTGTTATCCGTTTTTCCACTTGACTTGAATCGAGCTCCTGTCAAGCTCCCAATTCTTTGCCTGCAACCTGGTTCTTCAATCTGAGCTAAGTGAGTCAGCAAATGAGATTTCCAAGTTCTATCCTTGCAAGGAGCTAAAGGACTAATTTGCAACTCAAAAACTGAGTTTTCATGTATTGATTTTGATCCGATGGAACCCAAACTTGACGAGTGACCTTGTATTATGTTGCTCTAACACTATACAAGCTCAAAAGCCCAAAATCTTGTTTCTGGGACTCAAAAGTAAATAATCGCCATTATTTACTTTTCTTAGGTTTTACACTTTTTAGGCTTGTTTTGCCAAGTAATCACCTTGTTGTGGTTTCTGGACACGTTTGGTTGAGTTTGAACAAGATTTGTCAAAGTTATCAACTATTTAGTGTCCGCAGACTCTGATTCCAAGAATCTGGCTCAAGTCTCAATTTTGTGATCCAAATTTCATCAAATTTGATTTGTGGAGTTTACTTGATATGCTTGACCCTGTGGTATACTCAGTTATGCAAGATTTCTCAATTCTGGAGCAATCGCGATTATTTACTACTCAGTTTTGTTTTAAATTTTTTTTGCCAAAATGTTGCTACTATAACTGGTTAAGCAACTAAACTTAATCTTCCTAGCTAATTTTCACCGAGTTTGGATAATTATTGCTCAGTTTGTCAACAATTTTGTGTCTGCAAACTGACTTTACAAATTTGGCCACAATTTTCTCTCTAACGATCCACATCTTACCAAATTTGATTTGTGGGCTTAATATAACATGCTAAAACTTGTGGTATGCTTAGTTGGTCAAAAAACTTGAAAAATAGGGCAAAAGTAAATAATCATGATTATTTATGATTATTTACTTCTGGCAATTTTTTGCATATTTTTGGTCATCTGAGCATATACACTTGTTTACAACTTCAATCTAAGCCTTTGAGTCAACTTTCACTAAATTTGAGCAAGATTTACCAAGTCACACTCAAGTTCTCGACAATCAATACAGATTTCAATGTTTACCAAGTTTTTGGTTTGTTTTGTGATCCAAACTCTATGAGCCTTCACTAAAGATGTTTGTAATCATGCATAGAGTCTGTGGTATCAACCTTGATCCATTTTGAGCCAAATGCGAAAAATGTGATTATTTACTTTTGACCTAAAATGAATACTTTTTATAATTTTTTCACTGGATAGTCCTTTTTCACTGGATAGTCAAAACTTAAATTGGACAAGATTCATCAAGTTAGACACAATTTCTCGACAATTAGTACGGATTTTAATTTTTGCCAAGTTTTTGGTCTGTTTTGTGATCCAAACTCTATGAGCCTTCACAAAAGATGTTTGTACACATGCATAGAGTCTCTGGTATCAACCTTGATCATTTTTGAGCTAAAAGTAAATTATCATGATTATTTACTCTTGACCCAAAATGAAAACTTTTTTCAACTTTTTCAGGGACAATCTTTTTATGATCTATTTTAAGCCTCCGAGTCAAGTCAAAACTTAATTTAGCCTAAAATATCAAAAAAAGTAAATAATCTAAGTTTTGCAAACTCTTGAAAATTTACCTCAAATACGTCCTTAAGCTTACCCACTGGTTCATACAACTTTTAAAGCATAATCTCCAGCCGAATTCAGTGGTTGTTAGTCTTTTGGTGCTATTTCAAATTGTAGACCTCAAATTCTGCAACTTCACATAAACAACTCATAGATGATATCTTTGGAGTGAGCAATGATTTGAGATCTCACCTCGGATTCTACTTACCCTACTCCTAGGTTCTACTGTATTGGGTTGTGGAAAGTGTCCACAAACACTTGTTTTCTTGTTTTTTATGGTTTCTTGAGCATTGATCTTAACACTTGTCTTGTCCATCAATCATTCTTAAAATCCTAACCTAATCCTACAATCCTACAAGGTACTTAGCAAGTGCAATATACTCCCAAGCTACCTCTACATAACAAAAGACGACACTCTTAAGCTATGCGGTTTTTAAGAGAAATTTTAACTCTATGTGAACCCAGAGGAAGTTAATGGACAACTACACAAAACGCTCATGTTTTCCCTAGTTTAGGTATATTCTTCCCCAAAAATGGCACTAGTGTCTAACCTCACTCCTATCTTATTGCAGACATAACGAGAACCACAAATATAATTGTCAATCTATGAGACGAAGCTGACTCGACTAGTGCATAGAGGCTACAAGAGGTTGTCAATATCTTGGAAAACAATAAACAACTTGCATCTAACTCAAGCTACACTCAAATGACAGAAATCACCAAAAGCTAATTGCTCATCGACTAACAGATCACATCCGTTACAACATCAAATGACATCCAAATGTTACGAAACTTCTAGGACACGTTTATAAGACCTAAGCACACATGCTTATGGTCTCAAATCTCACTTTAGGTCAAGTGCAAAAATCATGATTATTAATAGCAATGAGTTTTTGACCTAGTCGTTTTTGACCCAGAATGCATCTAACTGCTTAGCAATGATGCTCCAATACTCCACATATACTTAGTTTATGCTTTTGAGATTAAATTTCTACTTATGATTAAATGGCCGCGGGTCGGCGATCCCAAAATCTATGAAATACCGTGAAATGCTTACGTCAATGCTTAGAGCTCTTACCCGCGGTTGCAACGCAACAGACACGACTGCAATGTGAAAATCGGGGAGGGAGTAGGAAGCATGAGAAGGAGAGAAGTGAGCGCCGTTAGCTCACGCTGTGTTTCTATTATTCAAAACTTAATCAAAACTTTACAAACTTGGATTTTATACCTTAGCCAAGGTCTAAAATGTGTAATGTCCGGTATCCAAGACCTTTGAGGCTCCACACTTATTGTATCTGCAACCTAAGTATACTAACTGACCGATGATTTACATCTTGGAACTCTTATTGAGCCCGTAACACATTATAATTATCCCAATGGCTTGAAATAAATTGAGAATTTACAATACATGACCATTTTGTAAAAATGTGTAACTCCAATGTTTACTGCTTCTTTGTGTTCATCCTCGATGTGCATTCGTATGTCTTTAGTCTTCGGAAACTTCTGTTAACTGACATTGGCTCAGCTAACAAATGCCAAAATGGGCGCCAGTCTTTGGGGCCAATACCTCTTGCCACGGAACTACACCGGGCCGTGTCGACCTTATTGTGAATTGTGAATAAGTTTGAAGTGAATCTCTGTTGTGTCATGGTAGAATCTTGACTTGGGGTGTCCAATTTTATTATAGTGGTATCAGAGTACATAAAGCTTCTTCTTCTATGGAGGATCCGATCCTTTTGCAGCGCACACAACAGAATCTTTGTGTCCCAACCCTAAACTTATTAGCCACTCCCACCCTTCATACATCGCGCATCGAGCACGCTCCCGTCTTCATCGCTCTATCTTACAGGGCATAAAGCCATAAAGAATTCCGGATTACACATGGATGGCACCTCTCAGTGGGAGGGCAAAGAAAAGTTGAAAATCCAGGAACTAAAGAAAAGAATGAAGATTTGGGCAAGTTTTTTTTTCCAGACAAGTTTGCCAAAAAGGAGTACAAACATGAACTGCACATTGACATATGTGTGAACAAATTGATTAAGTACTCCAGGGACTCAAGATAAGTACTCTAGGGATTCAAGATAGGCGAAATACTTGAAGAATTAGCCAATTGATAAGATTTACTCGAGATGGTGTTTGGCCATCAGTTCTCTTCTCAAGTAGGGAGTAAAGAAAAAAAGACAGGGAAGTGCAAAAAAAGAGAATCTGTACTCGTAGAAAGACATAGACAAGAACTCTTGAAAAGAAGCACTTCTACATAGCCAACCGATAGGACTTTCTTGAAGACAAGAGCAAGAAGACAAAAGAATTTAAATAAGGTGGATAGAATCTGAATCATTTCTGGGTTTTGAGATGCTTGAACATGGTGGTTCACTCTTCTTCTAAGGAAGGAAGATCCCGTTACATGGTTGAAATTAAAAAGGCTCTGTTAGCAGTGGCTAACACAGGATACACCCAATATGCATCAAGCGGGAGATATGCTATGGTTGTGCATAATATTTCCAACTCACTTTGTATAAGTCTTTGGCTAACTTGGAGTTCCAAAGTTGTATATGCTAGTTAGAGGGCTCAAGCTTAAACCCATAGTAGAAGGGATTGTGGTGAAAGCATTTAAAAGGAAGACTTTATGCAAGGAGGCTTCATTCTTGAGTATTTACTCTTGAGGATCCACTTTTGAGAGCTCCCTCTCTCTTGAGTGTTCACTCTATGGCTTAGCCTTGAGCTTAATGTCTATGATTAAGAAGCTAGTGCTAATCATTGTAATTAGAGTAAGATCTTCTTGATTAATCTATTTCCTATTTTCTCATTAGTCTTATCTTCTCTACATTTCATTATGTCATGGAGTAGTATTACACTCTCATTATTCTAAATTTGAGAGAGGTATGTACTTCTTGCTGTTAACCACTCCTATTCTTCTACAAGCATTCGATTTGTGATATTTAGCATCACTAAAGGTTGATTAAGTTGGGTCTTAATCTTGTATTAGTGTGTGTTCCCTATTGTTTGCTTGTGTGTAGATAGGTTTTATGAAACTCTAACATCATTCACCTTGTGTGTGTGTAGCTATTGATGAAGTGCCGTGATTGACATGTGGTAATTAGTTGTGCTTATCATTAGTGTGCTTGGGGTTTCTAGTCTATGGTAAGTCAGACTTTGGTGGACTTGATGTGTGTAGGTACTGATAGATTAGTGATTAGAGAATGATTAGAGTTAGTCTTGCCATGGCTAACCTCTACTTGCATTGAAGAGGTGATCTCTTGAATCCTCTATTTCTATTCATCCGATGCTCGTAATTCCATGCCCTAGACGGGTTGCCGATCCAAAGATTTGATAATTTTGTGTGGGTTGTGATTAGGTCGTGCTACAACGTCTCCCAACATTTGGTGCCGTTGCTAGGGATTGATAACCTAAGCTAGTGAGTTTAGGATGTATAGAATAGAGTAATTTCATTACTAATTTTTTGGTTTTTGAGTGTGTAACTCAATTTTGGTGTGATTTGATGATGTTTGTGCAAGAAACTCATGCTAATGTTGAGTTATGAATATCCCAAATCCCCAATTCCACCCTAATTTTACTAATTTTATACTAACCCTTGCTAATTTCGCTTCCTTTCCATGATAATTGTACTAATTTCATACTAATTTTTACTAATTTTGGCTAACTTTGCTAACCTAACCACTAACATTTGTAGTGTAAAGTATGTTAAATCCCCTTGCAAGAGGTGTAATCATCACTCTAATCAAGTTAATTGTGCTAATTTATGCCTAATTTGATGATTTGAGTGTTTGATTTTTGACCTACAAATGGTCAATTTTTGAGCCGATTTGATGGTGCACACACTTGTGTGTGCAATGATGCATCTTTGTGTGGAGCAAAGGAATAGCTTGGAGTGTAATTACATTGTAAGTGCACTCACTTGTTATGTCGATTCTTGATTGATTAATCAGGTTCAATGTTGCTGATTATTTGCTAAAATTAGGTGTGTAACACAAATTGACCTACACTTTGCATCTAATTTGATACACTTGGAATGAAATTGATGGTCAAATTTTGACTATTAAACTTTGTGTGTATCAAGATAATGCTTAATTCTCATCAAGAATTCATGTGTGTGCATAAAAATCATTGTGTGTAATGCACTAAAGAAGGAAAAAAAAAGTCAAAAATTTCAAGTGTGTGTACCTAATTTTGAGTGTGTGCATGCATGATGGAATTGATGATTTATGAGTATGCGACCATGTAATTGATGTGTATGCTAGGCTAATTCAATCATTGGATAAGCCTAATTGACAAAAATTTGGGCAAAAATTGAGTGTGTGCGCCTATCCAAGACCACTCGATTTTCGATGATTGATGGTCAATTAGAGCACCTAAATGATTTTTGATTGTGAAATGTTCATAAAATGTGTGTGCAATCATTAGGCGTAAGCCTAAATGCATTGCCAATTGAGCCAAATTTGATCATTTGTGTTTGATTTTTGAGTGTGTGCATTGCTTGATTGGATAAAAATAGTGCTAATTTTTTAGAAATCAAGCATGCATGCATTCACTTATGCTAGATTGAGTTGCAATTTGAGCATTGCAATGTGAAATTAATGTAATTTTTGCATAAAATTTTGGTCTAAATTTGGGTGTGTATGCCTACTCAATGGCATGTGCAAATCCGGTTCTTGAATGAGTAGTTGGTATTTTTAACCAATTATGATGATTAATTTGGCCAAATAATTGATATGTGTGCCAGAATTGGCTTTGAGAGTTGAGATAGTTTACTCAATTTGGTACTCAATTGGGTAGATTTTTAGTGCATTACCATGCTAATGATGAATCAATTTTATGAACATGGAAAAAATGCACTAATATGTGTGCCTATGCAATGGTGCTTGATATCCAATTTGGAATGAATTATTTTGGTGTTGTTCACTAATCATAATGATTGAATAGACCTAAACATTTGTGTGTATCATCAAATCAATTGAGAGGAATGACTCAATTCAAATAATTGAGAATGATTGTATGTATTACCATTGAGTTGTATGCCAATTCAAATGGATATGGTAATAATTTCAATGATTTGTGCATGCCATATAAATCAAAAGTGTGTAGCAATGAGATGACAAACCTAATTAGGGTTGGATGATTTTTGAATAGGGATATGAGCAACATAAGTTACAATGATTGATGTGGTTATGCAAATGAGATGATAGCCTCGATTAATTTACTTATTTGCATTGTCCAATTGATTAAAAGATGCATCAATGTTAAATTGAGAATTGGATTTTTGGCATGTGCCATAACTTTCAATCCGATATGGGTGTTCAAATAATCTCTAAATGGAAGTAAATGGACAAAAAATCCAATGATTGTGTGCTAATTTTTTGAATGCAACCTAATGGTGTGTATGTAGATTATCAATTGCCTTCATGTAAAAAACAAATAAAATTAGATGCCAAAGCACGTGGACTTAATGTTACATCTGGTATCCAAGTCATGGAGTGTAAATTGAATCAGTTTTGGGGTGAAAGATGTGAGTTGTTGTGCATGGATGATGGCAATCATGATGAGAAAAATTAACTATAGCAAATGAGCATCGGAGTGAGAATGTACATGATATTTTCTATATTTGGTGTGTATGATTGAATTGTATGATTGAATTTGAGCATCATGATCGTTTACTGTGAGGATTTCATTCAAAAACACATTGCATCTTCCTCTTTAAAACATGTTTAAATACACTCAAGTTCCATCCTTTGCCACCATGTATGGAAACACTCCCTTATCGTTTTTTTTTCAAAAAATGAAAAATAAAAAAATTGTCCCTTTTGATATCGGGGTGCTTCAAATAGTGCCATGACAGCTAGAGTGCACGTGTCGTTTGCTGCTCTCTCTCTCTCTCTCTATCTCTCTCTCTCTCTCTCACACGTACACACAGTGTCTTCGACTGAGCCATCATTTGCATTAAAAAAAAAAAGCCTTCAACCCACTAGCGCACTCTGAAGCTCACACACATACGCCATTTTTGGCTTGGCGTTTTCGCCACACACACACACACACACGCATACACACATACACTTTGTGGGTCACAAGTTTGCTCCTTTGTCGTCTACTGCTGCCCCTTACACTCTCTCTCTATCAGCTTGCTACATGCTAGGATGCCATGAGGTGGCTTTGAATGCACAGGCTCATGCAATGCCCATGCCATTGCTGCCATATTTCCACCCTCCACCCACACAATCCAGCCTGAAACGGCCCTCACCAACTCCTACTCCTACTCCTGTGCGAGTCCACTCACCCCACCCACCAAACCTAACTTGGGCTTGCAGATTCTTGCTGGCCGTTAATAGAGCAAGAAAATTCTCCCCCTCTCTTGATCTTACGTGCATCACACAAACACACACACACACACACACACACACACACACACACACACACACACACACACACACACACACACACACACACACACACACACACACACACACACACACACACACACACACACACACACACACACACACACACGATTGCAAGCGTGTCCAGCTCTGCTGCCTGCAGTCGGTGCATCAACACACACATACACTGTAGGCAACTTGCCCACCATCCGTGGCCCCACCAACTGTCGAATGGTGCATAAAGCATAACACGCACCTGATATGCCACTACTTGCCTTCAGGGACACACTATTGCACACACACACAAATCTTTTAAGCCCCACCTTGCAACATCCATAGTCCCATGCCAAGATGGCCTTGCTCACTTGTAGATGCCTCGCGATGTCACCAAGTAGAGAAACATAACAAAAACCTTTTATAAAAAAAAGAAAAAGAAAAGAAAAAAAGAGGGAAAAACATAGCCTTTTGTTCCCACCCCTTTTCCCCTTTGAAACTTTAGAAGGGTGCATATTGAACTGAATAGCCTGTGTTGTGAAAAAAATTATGATGGGATTTTTTACTTGCTCAAGAGAATTTTCATGCTCAATTTGAGTATCAAATGCCTTTGTACATTAATGATTGAGCTATTTGGCAGATGCTTAGTCCAATAACCCAAACATCTAGTCTTGATTGATTCAAGATAGTCGGGAAAAAACAAAAGTTCATCCTTTGATTTTTCTTTCCTTTGCTATGTATGCTACATATGAACAAGGTATAAGCAAAGATGGAGTAAGCTTTGATTGTATAAGCAAGTGAATTTCATATTCATGCTTGGTCAATAAGTCTTGTGCATTAAAACTTGAGTTTGGTATTGTGCATTTTAGTGCTTGCTCCAAATGCAAAAACCTTGCATAGCACTAAAATTGAGCTTTTTTTTTTACCATGGGAGAACAATATCAATTTGGATTTTGATTAAGCATAATATTTTTAGTGCTTAATTTGAATGATAAATGCTTAAAAGCACTAAAATTGAGCCTTTTTGAATGTAAAAAAAGAGCATGTTTTGGGTTATGGTTGATTGTGCATGCTTTAGTGCTTGTATTGGATGTTCAAATGCTTAAGAGCACTAATGATTTGAGTTGTTTTGAAGGGTTGTGGGTAGGAGTGTGCTTTCATTGATCCAAGAAGGGGTCATCATTGCAAAATATTACAAAACTTGGCTATTTAGAGCCATTCCAATTGTTTGGATTAAAAGTTGTATATATGCTAGCTCATAGCTTGGTCTAAAATGCAATTTTTTTCATTTTGAGCTAGTGCTTACCCAAATTTTTTGAGCACTTTCAAAGTACAAAATTTGGCTATTGAGAGCCGTTCGTTTTCATCTTATCAAGTTGCAGTCATCTCTAGCTTATAGATTGCTCTAAAAATGTAAAATTTCATTTGAGCTAGTTGTTAGGCAACTTGTTTGAAAAGTTTTAAAGTGTAAAATTTGGCTATCAAGAGCCACTTCATTTCATCAAAGTTGCGTTATTTTCAACTCTTGGCTTGTTTTAAATTCCATATTTCATTGAGCTAGAAACTAATCAACTTTGAACCATGCATGAGAGGTTGTAAAAATTGTAAAATTTTCTTATGTAGAAGCTCATTCTCTCTCATTGTTGATATGTATGCATACATTTGCTATCCAAGAGTATCAGGTGCATAACCAAAGGCACTTTTTTCCCTTGGGTTTTTTTCCTTTGGCAAATTCGGGTATCAAACACCCTAGCTTTAGGTTTTCATTAATGTTATTTTTGTGTGTTTTGGCTTTCTATAAGTGGCTTTTGTAGCGTGTTTTTACACAAAGATTAAAAAAGCTTGGATTATAATAAAAGATCAAGAGACTTCTCTACAAAGGGGATGCTTGCTCAAGGACGCTCAAAAGAGCATGAATAGGTGTAATCCTTCCATGATTTTGCTCTTTTGTTCATCTATCCATTCTCTACGCTTGGCTCAAGTGATTTTTGCTTCTAAGCTATGGTTCTTTCATGTTCAAGAGCTAGGCATACTAAAGTTTCAACACTTTGATTTGTGAATATTAAATCATCAAAAAATTAGGTTTTATGTGTGCTAAATATAGGTAATTGGCCTTGACCTTAGATTAATGTAGGTTCATTTCTCATTAGTCCTAGACTCTTAGTGATACTCTTAATACTCCATTCATTTTTAACATGACCTAGGGCTATGATTAGGCTTAGTCCTTTAGTCCATTTTCCATTAGCATCTCATGTTGGAAGCAATAGAAAAGTGCTAAAAAATGAATCAATGAAGCAAAAAAGTGTCAAGAAAAAGTAGCAAAAATGCTACTAGACACATGAAAAGAAATTTTTTATGTTATGTTGTGTCTATGTGAGGTCTAGCACCTTATTGACACTTGGTAGGCAAGGGAAATCACCTTGGCTCGCTTGGTCAAGGCCCTAAACTGATGCCCTGGTCTGATAGGGGTTAGCAGTCGCCTTGGTAGGCTAGTAGGCTTTTGGAACACCTTCTTGATGGTTCAAGGAGCTGAGAGTCGCACCTAGACTTGCCTTGGGGTGGTAGCCTTGTGATTGTGATTTAATTTTTTCAACAAATGACAAAAACAAAACTTCCATGAGCTTCAAAAAGCTGTGACAATGTACTAATAGATTAAGAGCTTTTTTCTAGCCAATAGACATGATAGACTTGAATGATTTATTAAGATTTATCACATAGTTTTTAGGCTTGTAGGTTTATGACCTTGCATTAGCCTAGGGTCATGCTTTATTGCTTGTGTTTCATGCATAGAACTGGAATTTCAAGTGGTTTAATCTTTATGATAGTTTAGGTGTCTTTTTTTCTTTATGTTGTCTAGATTTTGACAATGATTCACCCATCTTTTAGAAGCAAAAAATTCACTTTGCATGATTTCTCATTGTGCTTCATGTTTTATTCATTCTTGGTGGCCTTTGATGCTCATTACTTGTTCTTATGTTTTACAACCCAACATTTTCTCCATGGACTTGCTTTCTACCATGTCTCCGGGTTTTGCTTCACGGGCACACGAGGATGTGCACCAAATTAGGAAGGGGGTAATGTTAGCAGTGCTAACACATGCTACACCGAATATGCATCAAGTGGGAGATATTCTATGGTTGTGCGTAATATTTCCAACTCACTTTGTATAAGTCTTGGGCTCACTTGGAGTTTCAAAGTTGTATATGTTAGTTAGAGGGCTCAAGCTTAAACCCATAGTAGAAGGGATTGTGGTGAAAGCCTTTAAAAGGAAGACTTTATGCAAGGAGGAGGCTTCATTATTGAGTATCCACTCTAGAGGATCCACTTTTGAGAGCTCCCTCTCTCTTGAGTGTTCACTCTATGACCTAGCCTTGAGCTCAATGTCTATGCTTAAGAGGTTAGTGCTAATCATTGTAATTAGAGTAAACTCTTCTTGATTAATCTAATTCCTATTTTCTCATTAGTTTTATCTTCTCTACATTTCACTATGTCATGGAGTAGTACTACACTCTCATTATTCTATATTAGAGAGGTATGTACTTCTTGCTATTAACCACTTCTATTCTTCTACAAACATTCGATTTGTGATATTTAGCATCACTAATTAAGTTGATTAAGTTGGGTCTTAATCTTGTAATTAGTGTGTGTGCCCTATTGTTTTCTTGTGTGTAGATAGGTTTTATGAAACTCTAGCACCATTCACCTTGTGTGTGTAGCTATTGATAAAGTGTCGTGATTGACATGTGGTAATTAGTGTGTGCTTATCATTAGTGTGCTTGGGGTTTCTAGTGTATGGTAAGTCAAACTTCGCTGGACTTGATGTGTGTAGGAATTGATAAATTAGTGATTAGTGATTAGAGAATGATTAGAGTTAGTCTTTGCATGGCTAATCTCTACTTGCATTGGAGAGGTTGATAGCCGACATTCGGAAATCAAGTGGAAAAAAAAAAGAAAAAAACTCATTACACCCCCTCCACTATCAGTACCCCCCCACCGTAACTTATTTTTTCCCCCTCCTGCCCTACGGGCATCGGATAAAACCCTCGCACTCTCTCTCCCCCATTTTCCCTACATACCCCCTTCCCTAATATCTCTCTCTCTCTCCCGATTTACCCTCCCCGGCCAGGCAGAAACTCAGAGAAGGAACCCCCAACCCCTCTCTCGTGCTCCCTCGGTGTGAGCCGCGTGAGAAACCCTCCCCCCCCCCCCCCCCACTCTTACACTCACCCTATCCCCTCTCCCATTACCCTCTACCCTCATTTCCCCCCCCCCCCCCCCTCTCTTTGGCCTGCCAATATTCCCTCCCCCGACCCCTCCTCCCTCTTCCCCACCCGCTCGCCTCACCCTCCCTCGGCTCATTCACATCCCCCCCCCCCCCCTCGGCCTCATTCCCCCCCCTCTTTGGTCCGCAGATATATTCCCTTACACCCCTCCCATTGACTTATTTCCCCTTCGTCCTCAAGCCCCATGCAAGACAACACCACCCCCTCCCCTCTCCCTCTCACCCACACATCTCCCATACCCCGCCATTCCCCCTCTCCCCTCACTCTCCCTCACACACTCTCTCTATCTCTTATCCCCTCACCCCTATCCCCTCCCCCTCTCCCTCGTTCTCCCTCTCACGGCCATGCCAAGCTCCCTCTCTCTCTCTCTCTCTCTCTCTCTCTCTCTCTCTCTCTCTCTCTCTCTCACATCCGGATGCCGCAGGCCACGCCCAAGCTCTCTCTCTCTCTCTCTCTCTCTCTCTCTCTCTCTCTCTCTCTCTCTCTCTCTCTCTCTCTCTCTCTCTCTCTCTCGGGCAGCGCTGCAGTCCCACACTCACACACACACTCCCTCTCACTCACAAATTAAACACACCCCACAACACCCCCCCCCCTCTCCTCTCTCTTCCCATGCGCTGTGCTCCGCGCGCTGCATTCGATACACACACACACACTCACTCACCCACACACACTCACACCCCCTATCCTACCCCCCCCTCCCTTTCCGCCTTGCGCAGAAGAGTAAGCCGCCGGCCATCCGCAAAAAGAAAAAAAATAAAAAAAATTATATATATACATTATATATATATATATATAGCCCCCCCTCCCACGCATGCTTTCGCACACACATACCTATACAAAACACACACACACCCGTCTCATCCACAAATACATACACACACGTATATACGCACCGCACCGCAATACGAAGGAAAAGGCTATGACATCAACAAACAAAAAGAAGAAGGATCCAAAGCACGCGCCGCCAACAACAAAAAACAGAAATGCGCCGAAGGCATGCCCCGGCCGACTCGGAAAAGAGGTACGCTCGACACCGACGCACCGGCTGCACGGCATTTGCCGACAACACACAACCACGACGCCATCCCAGTAATTTTTAGGTTATTTTACCATTATCTTCAGTTTTTCACCCGAGCCATTGTAAATTTCCATTTTGTAAATATCCTCTCTCTAGGTGATGGTGACAAAGGCCCACCTAGAGATTCCCATCTTTTAATAACCTTCCCCAAAACAAAGCAAGGGTCAACCACACCGGGCCCACCACTTGCTTTGTCTCCCCGATTAAGATTACCCTAACCATTCTAGGATTACCATAATCCAAGCAGCCAACACCTATAAATTGGCACTGAGAGGTCACTATCGGGGGGGGGGCAACTTATGTGGAACCAAGCATTGGGTAGAGTGTAGTAGGAGGGATTGACACCATCACTATCACGGGGAGGGGGTCTTGTGTGTTGGGTTTGCCTTGGAAATTGCACCATGCGAAGGGAACCACATCCACCTCTCCACTCCAATGGTCGATGCACACACGTATGCACGCTCTTGGAAATGAGTATTCACCGTCATTGAGTCGCCCTAGAGAACGCACCAAGTAGGTTGCACCATCTCCTCTCCCTACCTCTCTACCATCACGCCATGCCACCTTGTAAATATTGCAGAAATAACTCACCCTCACACCCCCGAGGTTGTTTTCATCAATTGCAAGTATTCTCTCTCTCTCTCTCTCTCTCTCTCTCTCTCTCTCTCTCTCTCTCTCTCTTTTCTCTCTCTCGTTGTGTAGGCTTGCGGTGTTCATATCACCGTGGGCTTTGCATCCTAGCCGCTCAAAGCTAGGTGGTGCCCCCTGTTCGCTTTACCGTGGCAGGCTCGAGGCGAGCCATTCGGCCCCCGACGTTTTAGAGGCCGTCGGGGTTCGAGGTCCGCTTTGCGTCCGTCATTTGGTTCCCCCACTGAGGAGGGCTTTTCTAAGACCCTTCAGTTTACAATGCTGAAAGTGATGCCCACTATCAAACATGGACAAGTGGCTAAAGGAATTTTCTAACTGGAGGACGAAAGAAGAAGAGACGAAGGAGCCCCTAGCCGCCTTCATTGAGGTGCTACTACCAGGCTGCAGTGTCATCAACATTCAAGAGGTAAATTCTCCATCTCGTGTCGCTCGTTCTAACTATAAATCGAAAGCATCAGGTGGGAGATTGGTGAGGTGCCATCACTGTTGTCAACCAAGGCACACGGTGGATGAGTGCCAGTAACGAAGGTAGCAGAAGGGATGAAGTCTTCTACATTGACATTCATCGCAAGGAGGTCATTCACGTCAAGGAAGGAAAGCAGACAGTGAGGCCTCTTTTCCCTAAAGAAACTTCAGTCAAAGATAAAACCCCAAAGTGGCCTAAAGGGGCTGCTCCAGCCAAGGGCAAGGAGAAGATAGGCTAGCCTGGAAACACATGACCCCGAAGGGAGAAGCATCTGGCCAAGCAAGTGCTTCAAGCTCAGAGAGCCGGGTTGTACCCACTTTGTCAAAGAAGAAGTCATCCGAAGCTAAGCGGCGAAAGGTCGCCTACCGATTTGCACGATGCATGCGAGTGCTACCAATCCACTTCGACGATCCAGAAGAAGAAGTGGTGAGAAGATTCCCATGTCCTAGAGAAGAGTGGTTCGGCTACTGCTCTTGCTGTTTTGGGAAGCGAGTGGAGGACCTTCCTCCCCTCCCTGTACAACTTATCCTGAAGAAGCTCTCTACCACGGGAGAGACCCAGTGGGCTGGAGATGAACTGCAGCTGAATGGAGTAGAACTCATGCAACACGCCGATTACGGAAATTACCTACAATTGTTGGTAGCCAAGAAACTGGGAGTGGTCAGACGCGTCGCCATTACCCCGTACGTGCTAAGCAACGAAGAAAGGGTAGAGCCCATGAAAGGTGACGACCTCTTGTGGATGTGCTGACTCATCAACACTGGCACGGTAAGAGTATAAGTAAGTATTTCACCCTTTGTGCATCATGGAAAACGGACTGACGACATTCCTGTTCAGATTCCTGCAGCATATGCATGTGAATATCTATGTAGATAGGAAAGTCTTCTACCAACAGAAGATCGTTTACCTATTGGGTGCGGCAGTACTAGGAGAAATCCTCAATTCCCCGAACCCTATCATTCTCCCCATACTAGATTACCATAATTCCTTTAATGTCTCTATTTTTATCCTGTTTTAGCCTATCCGTTCGCCCCTGTAAAACCGGTATGAGCCGTTGCTGTTGATGTAAAAAAAAAAAGAAGGTTTGTAATTTCTCGAGTCACCACCATGGCAAGTGGTTCTTTCCCCATGTTCAGTGGAAAGAAGGGTGAGGATCTCACCACTGATTTTTTGGAAGATTTTTACATTGCTTGTGTCGTCTCCAACAAAGATGACGACGCTTCACGACTCAGAATTTTTTCTCTACTGATGAAAGTAGAGGCCAAGTCCTGGTATAATGCATTGCCCCAGGCTACCAAGAATGCATGGGATGTGTTAAGGGCTGCTTTTGTAAAGAGGTTTGGTGGAGGCACAACCTCGGAGAAGCTATGGCAGCTATTGACAGAATTAAAGCAGGCAGGCCTGCTGGAGTACGCCACCTACGAGTCAAAGTTTGTGGACTTATGGGAGAGGTGGGTCGCCACACTGAAGGAAGGTGAAGGAGCGCCTAATTTCCTGAAGAAGGACCGTTTCATTGCTGGTCTATGGTCGCCGCTTAGAGAGAAGGTGAAGGGAAGGGTTCCTGCAACATATGCGTTGGCAGTCGAAGTAGCCCGCCTTAAAGACAAGAAGCTGCGCATGCAAGCAAGAGTAAACGATTCAAAGGAAACAAGCTCGGCCCGACCAACCCCAATGGCTGCAACAACCAATCATAGAGTCCAACCACAGGAGATAGCAAGACCTGCTGAGTCGCATCACCACCCAACTAGAGAGTTTATCTGTGCATCTGGTGCAGCAAGGGCATGCATCTGGCAGAAATCCAGAACGAGGAAGAGGACAACGAAGGTAGAACCCAGAATACCACTGTTACAACTGCGGGGAAGACGACCATGGAATGTACTATTGCCCACACCCAAGAAGGCAGAATTTCAATAGAGGGGGGAGACAGAATCACATCTCTCCGCCGAGAGTAAGACCACCACCAAGGCAGCCAGGACCAATCCCAACAATCCAAATCCTACGACCACCTATACAACAACAACCACCACCCCAACCTCTCATTCTGCCACTACCCCCACCACTTGCAGTGAACGAAGCGGTGAGTGTCATTAGCTTAGAGGCTAAAGGGAAGGCAAAGGTAGAAGAGTCAGCTCGAGAGAAGCACAAAGGAAAAGCGAAGGTAGAAGAAGTGGATGCTATGGGAGTGAAGCGTGCGAGGCACGAGGAGGCATCTCAAAAAGAAGAGAAGATGAAAGGGAAAGCCGAGTCTAGCAAGCAAGCAGCTAAACCGCGGCGGAAGATAGACATCGTAGACTTCTCACTAGGTGAGGAAGCACAACCCTATGACTTAGTTCAGGATGTGTTAATGCAGGGCCCGAAGATAGCTTGGCCCCAATTACTCCACCTTGCACCCAAAATGAGGAGGCAATGGACGAAAATGGTAAGTATCAGGAAATCAAAACCACGGATAGCTGGGGCTATCTCTGGGAGGGATCTCGATGAAATCTTGCCAACCATGAACGCTCACATCAAAGGGCAGCGGATTTCAAACGTCTACATAGATGGTGGCACGCAAATATGCGTCATGAGTGAGAAGATGATGCACCACCTAGGTCTAGAGGTAAGTAGGCCGGCACCCTGCCGAGCCAAGATGGCAAACAATGTAAGAGTGAAATGCGTAGGCATTGTAAATGCGGTCAAAGTAAAAGCATTCAATACGGAAGTGGAAGTAGACATCTTCGTCATGCCACACAAAGGGGAGGGCTACCCCATCATTCTTGGAAGGCCTTGGCTTATGGCCATGGAAGCCAAACAAGACTGGAGCACCGGGATGATCCAGATGAAGGATGCTAAAGGGAAGTCCATATTCTACGACATGAGGACTGGAAAGCAACGCAATATGATCTTGGAGGCTTCAGAAGACGAGTCCACCAACGACTCCTCGTCTACCTCAGGAGAAGACACAACCACCACCGACGGGAGTGACAGTAGCATCGAAGTAATGGGAGTCATTCTTAAAGACCCAAACAGATTAACAAAATCTGAAGCAACCTCAGCAAACCAAGAGGAACCATCAGGTAAGCAGTCATTGGAGGATGCAGGTAAGCTACAAAAAATGCTCTCAAATGAGTTAACCAATGAAGAAAGGAAGGAGTATGTCTCCATGTTAGGCAACTTCACTACTTTGTTCATTGATGGCTATGATAAGATCACAGGAATTACAGTAGTGCAACACCAGATAAAGCTCAAGGAAGGCAGTAAACCCGTAGTACCGAAGCTCAGAAGACTTGGAGTAATCCAACAAGAGGCATTGCTTAAAGAAGTAAGGACTTTGCTACAAGCAGGTTTCATCTACCCTGTCGAAGACTCAGAATGGGTCTCCCCAGTAGTAGTCACACCAAAAAAAAATGGTAAATGGAGAGTCTGTGTGGATTATAAACCTCTCAATGCAGCCACGAAGAGGGACCATTTTCCCCTCCCATTCCAGGATGAAATACTCAATGAAGTGGCAGGTCACGAACGCTACACAGTATGCGATGGATACTCAGGATACGTCCCGATTAGCATTGCGGAGGAGGATCAGAAGAAGACAACCTTCATCACACCTTGGGGATGTTTTGCTTACAGAGTGATTCCATTTGGCCTCACCAACGCCCCAACCACATTTCAACACTATGTGACATTTGTTTTCCAACCCTACTTTGGAACATCAATACGGGTTTTCATAGATGATTTTTGCATCTATAGCTCACGAGCCCTTTATCTAAGCAAAGTCTATGATGGCTTAACCAAGCTACAAACCCTGGGTGGCCAACTCAACGTGGACAAGTGTCACAGTGGTGAGAGAAAGGTCACTCTCCTTGGTCATGTAATTTCAGCAAAAGGAATCGAGGCTGACCCCAACAAAATTCAGGCTCTGGTATCTTTATCATCTCCCACCACCGCCAAGCAGGTTGTTTCTTTCCTTCAGAAGGTAAGATATTTAAGCAGGTTCATTCACCTGCTATCTCAAGTGGTCCTTCCCCTACAACAACTCACCCAAAGGGATGTTTTCTCATGGAGTGAAGAGAATGAGGAGCAGTTTACTGAGGTAAAGCAAGTCCTATCTAAGCTTACCACTATTTCACCTCCTAAGTGGGACGAGCCATTCTATGTGAACCCTAGTGTAGGAAATGATACTCTGGGAGCAGTGCTAATGCAAAAGGATCCCAAAACTTCTTTCATGCACCCTATTTAGTTCTCTAGTCGAGTCATGACCCCATCAGAAAAGGGATTCACTGAAGTAGAACACATGGTTCTGGCACTAATGTTTGCTACCACGAAATTCCGCTCCTATCTCTTGCCTAGACCATTTGTAATCCTGACAATGGAAGAGGTTTTCCTCTATGTAATGCGACACATGGATGTCTCATCTAGGATCTCAAAGTGGTTAATTAGACTACAAGAGTTTGATTACACCATACAAGTAGAAAACTCCACCAGGGCTAGTCTAGCAGGAATTCTCACTCATCGCCACTACGAGAAGAAGCTGAAGGTCAACACAGAAGCAAAGGAAGGAATACCAGATAAAGAGAGCCCTAAGCTAGGGAGAGCTCACTCTCTTTTCTTTGACGGAGCATACAAGAGAACAATGGATCAGTCTGCAGCAGGCATGGTCATTTTCAATGAACATCAGGAAAGAGTATTCTCCATGGGGCAGTTATTACACTCCCACTCTAATAATGAGGCAGAGTATGCAGCTCTAATCCTTGGGCTGGAACAATGTATTTCACAAAAAATTCAGCGCTTGAATGTGTTCGGCGACGCTTTGCTTTTGATTAGGTAGATAAATGCCACCTGGGAGTGCAAAAATCAGGTTTTACTTGGTCAACTTCGCCAAGTTAAGGACCTTCTGAAGAAGTTTGAAGCAGTAAAACTCTTCCATATTCCCAAAGCAGAAAATCAGGAGGCAGATGCACTAGCTAAATAAAGAATACAAGATGTTACCATAGGAGCAATCAAACTAAAACTACCCCTCTTCCAAGGCAGTGACGCTATGCCTGATATCATCAGCTTTCTGAATACAGGGGAATGTCCAACAGGACACACTAAAGGCCAAAAATAATGGTTGGTAAGGAAGGCTACTAGGTACCGCCTTATAGAGGACCACTTGTATTGTAAGGGCAAGGATCAAATTCTCAGGTGGGTGCCAACCTCCAGTGAAATCACGGAGGTAATTTCAAGCTGCCATGACGGCGTCTGCGGTGGTCATTTTGCTCTAGATATCACTAGTAGGAATATTCTACAAGCAGGATACTTTTGGCCTAGTTTGAACAGAGATGTACACCATTGGTGTAAAACATGTAGGGCTTGTCAAGTGGCCAGTGATCGTACGCTAACCTACGAGCCACAAACCCCTATCATTTCATATGGTCCGTTTGAGAAATGGGGAATAGATGCAATTGGTCCCTTACCAAGGGCCCAATCAGGTAAACTGTACATCATAGTGGGTGTAGACTACATGACGCGATGGGCAGAAGCAACGACCACCACCTGCATTACAGCCCAAGAGGTGGAAAAGTTCATTTTTGAGCATATCTTTTTCCATTTTGGCACTCCTCTTGAGATAATATCTGATAGAGGACCAGGATTCAGAGGTGATATGGTAGGAGAATTGATGAAGAAGTTAGGCATCACATGTCGGCATTCCACACCATACTATCCACAATGAAATGGTCTGCTAGAGAAGGTAAATGGAATGATTTGCAAGATCATCACAAAACAGGTGAACAACCATACAGGAGATTGGGATAAACATCTCATGGCAGCTCTTTGGGCCTACAGAACAACGTTCCGAACATCACTAGGTTTCACCCCTTTCCATCTAGTTTATGGGAAGGAGGCAATTCTACCCATTGAGGTACAAATAGCCAGCTTACGAGTCTTGGCCAGCCAGACCCACCGTCCAATTGTAAACCTTCGAAACCACATCTTGGATCTAGAGAGACTCCAACTGGATAGGGAAGAAGCAATCAATCACTATGCAGCACAGGCAGAACGACGCCGACTCACTTTCAATCAAGGGCTTAAAGAGAAAGGACTGGAAAAGGCATGCTAGTGCTGCGATACAACAACAGATTTGATACCAGAAAGGATAAGAAATTTAAACCCAGATGGGAAGGGCCATTCATCATCAAGAAGTGCTACGACAACGGCAGCTATAAGCTGATGGAAGCAAATGGGAAAATTTACAAGACTAGAGTCAATGGATGGAGACTAAAGAGGTATTTCCTTAGGTTTGACCCAAAATTCGTGCTAGACATTCCAGAAGAGGGAGAACCCTCTAACTCTACAGCTAAAGAAACTGAAGAAGGGCTAGAAGCATGAATGCCTCTAGCCAAAAGAGAGAGGGCTAATGATAGCCGACTTTCGGAAATCAAGTAGAAAAAAAAAGAAAAAAACTCATTACACCCCCCCACTCTCAGTACCCCCCCACCGTCACTTATTTTTTCCCCCTCCCGCCCTACGGGCATCGGATAAAACCCTCGCACTCTCTCCCCCCCATTTTCCCTACATACCCCCTTCCCTAATATCTCTCTCTCCCGATTTACCCTCCCCGGCCAGGCAGAAACTCAAAGAAGGAACCCCCAACCCCTCTCTCGTGCTCCCTCGGTGTGAGCCGCGTGAGAACCCCCCCCCCCCCCCCCCCCTCACTCTTACATTCACCCTATCCCCTCTCCTATTACCCTCTACCCTCATTTTTCCCCCCCTCTCTTTGGCCCGCCAATATTCCCTCCCCCGACCCCTTCTCCCTCTTCCCCACCCGCTTGCCTCACCCTCCCTCGGCTCATTCACACACCCCCCCCCCGGCCTCATTCCCCCCCCCCTCTTTGGCCCGCAGATATATTCCCTTACACCCCCCCCCCCGGCCTCATTCCCCCCCCCCTCTTTGGCCCGCAGATATATTCCCTTACACCCCCCCCCCCATTGACTTATTTCCCCTTCGTCTTCAAGCCCTATGCAAGACAACACCCCCCCCCCCCCCCCCCCCCCTCTCCCTCTCACCCACACATCTCCCATACCCTGCCATTCCCCCTCTCCCCTCACTCTCCCTCACACACTCTCTCTATCTCTTATCCCCTGACCCGTATCCCTCATTCTCCCTCTCACGGACACGCCAAGATCCCTCTCTCTCTCTCTCTCTCTCTCTCTCTCTCTCTCTCTCTCATCCGGATACCGGCAGGCCACGCCAAAGCTCTCTCTCTCTCTCTCTCTCTCTCTCTCTCTCTCTCTCTCTCTCTCTCTCTCTCTCTCTCTCTCTCTCTCTCTCTCTCTCTCTCTCGGGCAGCGCTGCAGTCCCACACTCACACACACACTCCCTCTCACTCACACACACACCCCACAACACCCCCCCCCCCCCCCCCTCTCCTCTCTCTCCCCATGCGCTGTGTGCCGCGCGCTGCATTCGATACACACACACACACGCCATGTGGGCAGCAGCAAATACGCCAACACAACACACACACACACACACACACACACACACACACACACACACACACACACACACAAACACACACACACACACACACACACACACACACACACACACACACACACACACACACACACACACACACACACACACTCACTCACTCACACACACTCACACCCCCTATCCTACCCCCCCCTCCCTTTCCGCCTTGCGCAGAAGAGTAAGCCGCCGGCCATCCGCAGAAAGAAAAAAAATAAAAATAAAATTATATATATATATATATAGCCCCCCTTCCCACGCACGCTTTCGCACACACATACCTATACAAAACACACACACACACCCGCCTCATGCACAAATACATACACACACGTATATACGCACCGCACCGCAATACGAAGGAAAAGGCTACGACATCAACAAACAAAAAGAAGAAGGATCCAAAGCACACGCCGCCAACAACAAAAAACAGAAATGCGCCGAAGGCATGCCCCGGCCGACTCCGAAAAGAGGTACGCTCGACATCGACGCACCGGCAGCACGCGATTCGCCGGCAACACGCAACCACGACGCCATCCCAGTAATTTTTAGGTTATTTTACCATTATCTTCAGTTTTTCACCCGAGCCATTGTAAATTTCCATTTTGTAAATATCCTCTCTCTAGGTGATGGTGACAAAGGCCCACCTAGAGATTCCCATCTTTTAATAACCTTCTCCAAAACAAAGCAAGGGGCAACCACACCGGGCCCACCACTTGCTTTGTCTCCCCGATTAAGATTACCCTAACCACACTGGGATTACCATAATCCAAGCAGCCTACACCTATAAATTGGCACTGAGAGGTCACTATCGGGGGGGGGGGGGGCAACTTATGTGGAACCAAGCATTGGGTAGAGTGTAGTAGGAGGGATTGACACCATCACCATCACGGGGAGGGGGTCTTGTGTGTTGGGTTTGCCTTGGAAATTGCACCATGCGAAGGGAACCACATCCACCTCTCGACTCCAATGGTCGATGCACACACATATGCATGCTCTTGGCAATGAATATTCACCGTAATTGAGTCGCCCTAGAGAATGCACCAAGTAGGTTGCACCATCTCCTCTCCCTACCTCTCTACCATCACAACATGCCACCTTGTAAATATTGCAGAAATAACTCACCCTCACATCCGCGAGGTTGTTTTCATCAATTGCAAGTATTCTCTCTCTCTCTCTCTCTTTGTCTCTCTCTCTCTCTCTCCCCTTTTCTCTCTCTCGGTGTGTAGGCTTGCGGTGTTCATATCACCGTGGACTTTGCGTCCTAGCCGCTCAAAGCTAGGTGGCGCCCCCTGTTCGCTTTACCGTGGCAGGCTTGAGGCGAGCCATTTGGCCCCCGGCGTTTTAGAGGCGGTCGGGGTTTGGGGTCTGCTTTGCGTCTGTCAAGGTGATCTCTTGAATCCTCTGTTCTATTCATCCGATGCTCGTGCTTCCATGCCCTAGCCGGGTTGCCAATCCACGGATTTGATAATTTTGTGTGGGTTACGATTAGGCCGTCCTACAACATCTCCCAACAGGATCTTTATTTTCTTCTTGGCTCACTCGGATGTATGTACGATATATACAAACTGCTTGGAATCATCTTCGGATGACCAAGGGAGATTCTTTGGATTCTTATTGTAAGAGATTTTGGAACTCTTTTCTACCAACCTCTTCATTTATGAAGGTCTCTTTTAAGGAAAAGATTGAGAGGTTTTGCTGCACACTCCCTATAGAGATTCGAGACTACTGTCTAGAACAAAAGTAAGATTCTATTCAAGAATTGATGGGTCATTCGAAACAGGTTTTTGTGATACATTTGGGAAATTTGACTTACCCCACGGATGAGATCTTGACTCAAAGAACCAACGGACCTCTCACAATGAAAGTAGAAAGAGAAAGAGTGCCCATGATAAAGAAAAGAAAGATACACGTTCCTGACTGACTCTTAGAGAAAGGGCTATCTACCTCAAAGAGGGGAAGTGTTTTTGTTGTGGGGAATTTGCACACATGTCCACAAAGTGCCCAAAAAGACACAATAAGGACAAATTGAAGACAGGCCAGAGATTTCTAGAGCAGCAAAGGAATGTGGCAAAAAAGGCAGATGAAAGCAGAAATGGTACATTGTGTGGGGCCCGAACTGAATCAAATGAATGAAAGTAAAAAATTTTGCCGTACTTAGAGAAAAGTGAAGATCAGGAAGCCCTCATCTTTCTTTTGATGAGGAGACAAGGCCAACTTCTTGAATTGGTGGCTTGACTTGGAATTACGCCCGACAGGATGAGGCCATAGGCGGAGGCAATTCTAGTGGCACCCAGACGGGATATTTCCATTACACAGATCATTGGAAAAATTTGTTTGCAATGTCAAGGGTATTTAGGGCACGAGGACTTCTATGTAATGCCCTTAGGAAGGTTGCGATGTCCTCCTTGAAATCCCTTGGTACCACAAGAACAATGCCATGGTTGACTGTCGTGCTGAGAAAGAGACTTTCACAAATGAAGGGCAAAGAGATTGTACTTGATAAAATTTAGTTTCTTTACTCAAATTTTTGGAGAGAAATGAATGATGATTGAAGATCGAATATGTTTTGACCTCAAAAAAGAATGCGAAGATTTTCTCCAAACTCATGCCAATTGCTTTTCTAAGGGCCTGCTGGGAGATGTCTACAAGTCAGCCCTTTGAACGAGCTTCGATTTATATGAATTTTTGGTAATGCCTTTTGGCCTTACCAATGCTCCCGCGACTTTCAACCAAATGATGGATTGGATTTGTAGAGAGTACATATATTTTATTGGCACTTTCTTTGATGACATTATAGTCTTCTCCAAGGATGAGGCAGAACATAGAAACCATTTGGTACAAGTCTTTCGGGCATTGCAGGATCACAAGTTAGTAATCAATGCCAAGAAGAGTGAATTTTTCTTACCAAAGATATACTTTTGGGACACATCCTCTCAGCAACACAAGTACAGATGGACCCGGCGAAGATTGAGACTATACGTGATTAGCCCGATCTGAATAATGTTCATGAAGTTAGAAGCTTCTTGGGATTATGTTCTTACTACCGGTGGTTCATTAGAAAGTTTGTAGAGGTTGCTTCCCCTTTTCACATTCTGACATAGAAAGGAGTCCCTTTTTCATGGGGACCCATAGAGGTGACATCCTTTAATTAAGACTTTGAAAGAGAAATTGGCTATAGGACGAGTTTTGACTTTGCCGGATTTGCAAAAGTCATTCGAAGTATATTGTGATGCTTGTAGTCGTAGTCTGGTGCGATCTAATGTAAGAAGGCCATGTGATTGCCTATGAGAGCCGATTGTCTTCAAGGCCGGAATTGATAGCAGAGATTTTTGAGAAAGAGCTTTTGGTGGTTATTCATGCTCTTACTCAGTGGCAAGATTACCTACTCGGAGCCAATTTTACGGTCTTCACTGATCATCAAAGTTTATGCTACTTCTTGTCAAAGAAGTAGCTTTTGGAAAAGCAGATGCGGTGGGCTAACATCTTGTCACAACTTCACTTCCAGATTGTCCATGTTCATGGACATAAGAACTTGGCGGCAGATGCTTTGTCCCGGAAGCTATTAGTCTTGGCTATTTCCATGATTCATCATAGAAGCTTTGAGGGCATGGTCAATCACTATGCCACAGATCCAAATTTTTCTGACGTATTCACTCAAATACAGGATGGGGAGGTAGTAGCATGATATTCCATACGGGATGGCTACTTGATGAAGAAAATGATGTTGTGCATTACACAGCCGTTGAGGGAAAAGGTCCTAACTGAATCCCACTGTCCACCTTTTACACGTCACTAGGGCATTGACTCCACCTTGAAGGGTGTGGAGTGTTACTTCTTTTGGTCGAGACTCAAGAAGGACGTGGATAATTTTGTACGCAGCTGCTTGGTATGCCAGAAGGTCAAGTTTGGAGAGGCATAAAGCACATGGATTGTTACAGCCTTTACCCATTCCCACCCACACCTGGGAAATTATTGCTATGGATTTCATTTTTGATATCCCAAAGACACAGAGTGGGCACGTTGGTATTTGGACTAATATTGACAGATTTAGCAAGAAAGCTCATTTCATTCCAATGAAGAAAATAGTCAAGCCGGACCATTTAGCAAGACAGTTCATTGCCCAGATATTTAGACTAAATGGCATGCCTAAGACAATCGTATTTGACAGAGATCCTCGATTCACGAGTGTGTCTTGGAAGGCTATTTGGGAGACCACTGGCACACGATTGCAGTTCTTGTCATCTTTCCACCCGTAGACAGATGGGCAATCTGAAATTGCAAATTCAATTGTCCTGGATTTATTGAAGTCCTATGTTTTTGATCAAAAGACTCAATGGGAATTTTTTTTGCCCTTGGTGGAATTTTCCTACAATAACATGATCCACTCTTCGACGGGAAAGGCGCCATTTGAGATTATTGAAGGTGCTACAATTTTTTCCACCCTTCCTTATCATGAAAGCTAAGATTCTTGAAGCCGACGAGTACACGAGGGACTTGTACACTGCTTTTGCCAAGGTCCGGGAGGCTTTAGTGAAATCTCAGGAAAGACACAAGAATGCAGCAGATCGACACCGTCATGATTTGAAATTAAAGGAGGACAATTGGGTGCTCTTACGTTTTGAGAAGGCGCGCTTTATAAAGAAAAAGGGAAAGGAGCGGCTTTTTCCAAATCTTAGCATGAGATACTATGGACCTTTCCAGATAAAAGAAAAGATAAATGATGTCTTCTTTAGAGAAACTGCCCGATACTTAGAGAATTCACAATGCTTTTCATGTGAGTCTCTTGAAGCCTTTTCAAGGTGATGTTTCCAATGATGGGGAGCCAGATGAGCAACCCAAAGTGGAGGAAAGCAAGGAGATACTCGTTCCAGAACAAATATTGGCACATAAATATAGAAAGATTAAAGGAAAGTGATTAGGTGGTTCTTGGTTAAATTCAAGAACTATCCTACATTGGATGCAAAGTGGATGGAGGAGGAGGACCTATCAGATACTACTCAGATTTTGGAACTTTACCTTGAAGCATTCGATTTAGCATAGTCTACTCCGATAGAACCTCGATTTCAGCATGGGTGAATCTAGTGCACCGGGCTTGCACAAGAGGGGAGTCGCTCTACTCCCTTGCCAACGGATTACCCTGATTTTAGATATAGAGTCATTGATGTCCCTTTGGGTTTCAGGGATATTGCTGGACTGACATTATTCTGCTATATGACTTTATGAGCTGGAATTTCCAAAAATAATATTGATTGATTTGTGCTTGACTTGATTGAGTGCAGAAATTGAAAGACAAAATGACAGTAGCATTTTGGTCTCATAAATCTCTATAGACATGATTGCAATATGGATTATTTAATCGGGCATCTGTGAGGTCCCAATTGGATCTAGATGCGATTACTAAATACGTTTCCGATTAATCATGGTCTGAGATTTGGAATGAATTTGAATGTGATTTGTCATGTGATGTCCTATGATGTTTTGCAGTGTTCAATGATGTGACTGTCGATTGGTACATATTTTAGATGTGTTGTGTCTAGTGCGTCGGTACTAACAGCCAGTGTGCTAGATATGTTGTGCCTAGTGCGTTGTTACTAACAGTCAGTGTCTACTAAGACAGTTTATTTGGCCTCTATCTGTTTTGCAGGCGTAATTGAGGGCAATTACATTTCTTTCAAGAGGGGGATATGTCAAAAACTGGTGACATGCTGGCCCGTGGACAAACCCTACAATTGGTGACGTGGTAGTTTTTTGAATAATGTACTGATAGGCTGACATGGAATTGCAAGAACAATTGAGAATTACATTGACATGCTTTCGTGGCAGCATACGGACATCGATGAAATCTGCTGACATCTGTACAAATTTTTTATAAATTGCATTGGCTATTTTTAGCAGCTTTTGGAAGTCAATTGCTTTTGGGAACTTCGCTTTTTAGTTTGAAACTTTTGGGGCTCTACTTTTAACGTGCTTTTAGCATCCCTTTGTAACCTTTATAATGAACCCATGGGGGCTCACTCTACAGAGCATTTGAATGCAGAGTCTGAGAGTGAGCACCCGTGGGAGTTGTACCTTGCTCAAAGATTATTATAAAAAGAAATACTGAAAGGGGAACGAGTCTTCAATACCTCTTGGCACAAAACCACGCCAGGCCGTGTTGACGTTATTGTGAATCGTTGATGGCCAAATGGATCTTCCACTCTCGTTCTTATTGGACTTACATATCCCGTTTCTGGTCTCATTTAAATTGTCGTGGGTCTAACTTGCTTGGGGGTTACATAATGTTGATGGAGTGGTCCACCAAAGTATGTATACCACTCTAACCCCTTACAATCTAAATGAGAGTATTCAGCCATGATTATCCATCATGACCACTTGGATATTTCTCCCCTCTATGTATGTAAAAACATATAGTCCCTTGTGGTCGGTCAGCTCCTTGATGCAGGGTTCATCACATCTATAATTGAGTATTTGCTCTCCATTATTGAATTTATATAGCCCCATGTAAGAGTTGTCTGTATTAAGCCGCTTCGTCTCGTTAGTGCGTCTTAGCACAACATTTTTCTTGTCCAACTTGGGTGGCTCATCCACTAACTCCTCATCTACTTTTTCCTTGGTGCCAGTCAACCCCCATTTGTCCACAATAAAGGGGTTATGCACAACTAGATACATCATTCCTTCCCGATCAAAGTATCTATCTCCATTATAGTCCACATATACAAGGTCCTTGAACTTGCTTGGTTTGTTTTCCAATTTAACACAATAGCGGTCCATTCCATCCTTATAGATTTTAGTTTTTAGCTAGTTCTCAAATTGAAATTTTAGATACAATAGCTTGACGTTCGATGCGGGTCGAGAAGGACCTTCCCCTGTGGAAGTTCCTTCCTTAAAGCTCACCCTGTTGAATCCCTCGGCCATTATGGTGTATGATCTTTTCGATGATTTATCAGACATACTTTCTTCTAAAATGGATTTTAGCGGATGCAGTGGATGTTTATTCACACTCTCTTCAATTGAAATGTTGCTCACTTGGTCTATTATGCTTGGATTCCTATTCTGGTACAATCTTCCTGATCGCAAGTACATGAAGAAATGATCTTATAAAACCCCAATCTTGTTACCTCATTGGATTCCTTGTGCTCTCTTTGGCGTGACTTACTGGTTGAACTGCACCTTCTAGCTCCTGCACCTTGTAAAAAATGCTTGATGACTATGAGTTTATAGCCGCTCTTGTTAGTCCAATCTTAAGGTCGACAGATTTTATCCAACACTTTTAACAAATTTCACAATTTTACTTGCAATAACCACAACTTAAGTCCAAGTTCAATTTTGAAAAGGCCACTAGGGTCCTGGAGACTATGTATGGTTATGGTGAAGTTTTGGACTCAATTTATCTCAGAGGAACATGGATATCCATGTACCTCAGTGGCCAAAAGGGGTGATTTTAATGTCATAAAATCTAATATCTAACCAACCCAGATGATTTTTTCATACTAAACTTATCATTTAATGTGCGAGAATAAATAGGAACAAGGGTTAGGATATAGACATGTGCTTGTAGATTTATCTCAACACGAGGCCAATGGTAAAGGGGCCCAAATGAGACATGGTCCATCAAAGAGCAAGGCTATCCAATGGAGCATACAGACCTTAGGGTTAGCTTCATTAAAGACCTCCAAAGGTTAGTGTTAAAAGTCCTTTGACCGTAGGTAAGCTAGGGCTGTGCTTAAGGTGGGAACCCGGTCCAAGCTTAAGGTGCTTGAGGTGCTTGTTGTGCTTGATGACTAAGGTTCTTGAGGTACTTGTCATGCTTCATGACTAAGGTGCTTGAGGTTCTTGATGTGCTTGCTGACAAAGGTGCTTGAGATCCTTGTCGCGCTTGCTGACTAGGGAGATTAAGGTGCTTGTGGGAACACCACCCAAGCTCGAGGTGCTTTCTCATGCTTGCTGACTAAGGTGCTTGAGATAAGATGTGCCCAAAAAAGTCAGCATCAATCCCTACAAGGAGGGGGTGAGCCCTACAAGAGGGGAGATGAGAGAGAACACACATACACACATACACACACTCACACAAGGCATGCTTGGTACAAATAAAGCAAAAGGGACAGTTGTCAAGTTCCTCCTCATGTTGCCCTCATGGTGTGCCTAAAGCCTACTGGTTGGCCTCCCAAGGGATATAATGATAAATTAGTTAGTTTAATTAATTGTTTTAGCATTTATCAAATCCTCTCTTTCAAAGGGGAAAGGGGGACACTTGTCCCAAGGCTACCCTTGTTGCTTGATATGATTCTTTCTTGTGATTGGCTAGGCGTGGTGTGGTCCAATGAGCTTCAAGCATGAACTACAAGGGGAATCGACCAAAGCAAGTATGGGGCTTTCTTGAGGGGTATACTCTCCCACACACACACACACACACACACACACTGTCATGGTGTGAAGTGCAAAGTGCAAGAGATCCCTCTCCTTCTCCTATCAAGTAGAGGTTGAGAGCCCACACCAACACTCTTGGCTATGGAGTGCAAATCCAACCAAGAGCCATGCTTCAATGCTTAAGCTTGCCATCTTCTCCATCTTTATTATTATGCTATTATGTATGCGAGCAAGAAGAGTGATGATAAGTGAGAAACTAGTTGTTTCTCCTATAAAATGTTTCAACAATTATTGAAGACCCTCCTGAAATTGAAGACCAAGAAGAGGTGCTACAGCCCGAAGCTATCCTTCATCATGAAGACAATGTACTAGGACATGGTAAGATTATTCACCAAAGATATCTTATTAAGTTCAATAATTATCCTTTTGAAGATGCTAGATGGATGCAAGGAATACAACTTAAGGATAGTATTGTAATAGGACTAATATTTGAAGTTCTTAAAGTCGAAAAGAATGTAGCAGGGCATATCTTTCGTCAGCACGATTTGAAAGATTGTCGAATAGTCTATTAAATAGAGCTTATACGAATGAGTTGAAATATTAAGAGAGAACATATATATATATATATTTAATAATACACTAAAGACGGATTTGATAAAGATTAATGAATAACAAATAGTCTGTCTATGAACAGTAAAATTGAGATTTTTATTAATATCAATGTTTTATATTTATGTGTTTTAGCTTAAAATGCATGGGTAGGCTTAAAATAAGTTGTAAAAGTGGTGGATACCCAAAAATAGAGGTTTTATGAGTCGCGACCTAAAAGTTGCGTTTTTAGCCAAACAGAGACGTTTTTCGTAATTCTGTCCGCGTTGTCTTGTAGACCAGACCTATTTCCGTCGTTTTGAGTACCTGGATTGCTCTGTTCTGAGTTCGTTTGTAAAAGTTATGATGAAAACAAACAGAAGGCAGCAGCAGTGTAATGTACACAGGGACAGACAGACCTACAACATCATACAGTTCTCCCTGCTATCAACCAAGAAGTGGATTGTTTCTTCATGGTAGAGTATGGCAATTGAGATTATGAAGGTATATAATTATGTTTATTTGACTTTGATTATCATGTTGAATTGGTTGCACGAGTATGTTCTTTTGGCTATTTTGTAAGTGATGCAGAAATCAATGTGTGAAACAGGATCTGTGCAAAGTGTCATGATAGAAATCTAACCTTTACGGATCGCTTAGCGATCACGTTCTTATATTATTCTCGCAGGTATACTTGGTACGAAAATCGTGCAGGCTTTTCGAGGAAAAGAAGGATAAAAGCACGACGGGTGGTGCGTTTGGGGATCATTCACCGATCTCTTCTTCTGCGAGTGCGAGTGAGAGTGAGAGTGAGAGTGCGAGTGCGAGTGCGAGTGAGACGCTGCATGCAAGCGAACTGAAGCTCGGGGGTGGTCGGGAGGTTCGAGCTCCGTACAACGGAGTGCGCCCATATATTTTGCTCCTCTGTTGTATCAAAACTCTACAAAGATTCATCAATACAAAGATCTCTTTCTCTATCTTTTGCTATCGATCTCTATTATTCGGTTCCCGTGACAATTGGTATCAGAGCAAGCGGTTGATTCTGGACATGGAAGGATATGAGAGGAGGATGAAGGAGCAAGAAGACCTGATTCGGCGACTATGAGAAGATCTGAAAATTGCAAATCGAGAGTGTGCTGAGGCTCTGTGGGGCAAAGCAGCACGAGAGCTTGATATCTATGTAGACCTTGATGGCCAACATGAAGGTGAAAACCATGCTAATCCACCTGGAAACAATAATCATCGTGGTGGCACTGGGGTACCGCCAAAAGAAACGATGACGATATGGAAGAAGCGACAACCAAATCATTCTTAACGAAGGCTAAGCTTAAAGAGTTTGATGGCATAAGAAAGATATTCGAAGATTTAGAAGCGTGGATTGAAGAACTCAAAGATTGGGATTATACTTTCAATATCGAGAACACGACCACGAGACTTTCGAATGCTCGAGCAAGGTGACCGATAAGACAATACATACCAAGATGGCTCAATTGGAGACTTTTGGCGATGCGTACGATAAAGGTAAGTCATCTACTCCTTCTTTGTGATGTTTTATGTCTTTGATACGTCCTTTGAAAGCTTCTGTGAGATCGAATTTATGCGTAGAAGTTGAGATTAAAATTTGAATTTCTTAATTGATTTGGATAGTATTCATTGCTTCTTATCGTCTAAATTGATTGAGAAATTAAACTTGAAATTAAATCGAGAAGTTAAAAGACTTGTGGACTTAACTAGTGGTAATAATAGTTCCACGAAAGAGTTAGTAGAAAATTTGTTTTTTTTTTCTTTGAACAGTCAAAATCATAAAGATGATTTCTATAACATAAACATTGATATTCATGATGTTATCATTGGTATCAATTAGATCATTGAAAATCATGTTTTGATTGATTGTTAAGAAAGAAAAATATATCTTTAATCATTTGATGATGATAAGTCACACTCTTTGTGGAAAGAAAGAGATTCTAAATCTAGTTTTGGCAATGGAATTGATAAAGTGACTTAGATAAGAGTGTGAGACGTTGCTTGTGTTTGCTAATGAGATTAAAGAAGAATCTGAGGATAAACATAAAGAGACAAATCCTGAATTTATAGAGGATCTCTTACATGAATTTAAGGATGTGTTTCCGGACGATCTTCCTGGTATGCCTCCGCCTTGAGCGGTAGACCACGCCATAGATCTATATCCAGGAGCAACACCTTATTCAAGAGCTCCATACAGGTTCAATATTGACGAGCTTAAAGAGCTCAAGATACAACTTGATGATCTTTTGAAAAAAAGGGTTTCATTAAGCCTAGTGTATCTCCTTGGGGTAGTCTTGTGTTATTCAAAAAGAAGAAGGATGGTACATATAGGTTATACATTGACTATAGGGGATTAAACAAACATACCATTAAGAACAAATATCCTCTTCCTCACATAGATGAATTGATTAGTCATTTGAGTGGTGCCACAATATTTTCAAAGGTTGATCTTCGTTCTGGCTACCATCAAATCTGCATTAAGGTCGAGGACATTCCAAAGATTTCTTTTCGTACATGTTATGGACATTATGAATTTAGAGTTCTTGCTTTTGGTTTGACTAATGCACCAACAACTTTCATGTGCTTAATGAATAATATTTTTCACCCGTATCTTGATGACTTCATTCTGGTATTCTTGGATAATATTTTTGTGTATTCTACGAATGAAGAAGATAATGCATTGCACTTAAAGAAAACATTTGAGGTTTTGCGTGAACATAAATTGTATGCCAAAGCAAGTAAGTATTCTTTTGCAAAGGATCAGATTGTGTATTTGGGAAGAGTGATTTCTAAAGAGGGGATTCACATTGACCTTGACAAAGTTAAGACTATTGTGGAGTGGCCAACACCAAAGTCATTAAGGGATGTGAGAAGCTTTATGGGTCTAGCACAATATGAGAGAGCACACATTAAAGATTTCTCTAAGATAGCAAGTCCTTTGACCGAATTGACCAAGAAAGACAAGGGTTTTGTGTGGACTTCTACCTGTGAGACTGCTTTTGAGACCTTGAAGGCTAAAATAGCAGAAAATTGTGTTTTGAAAGTTCCTGAGATGGGCAAACCGTTTGTTGTGTCATGTGATGCTAGTGGTGAACAACTAGGGTGTGTTTTGACACAAGAAGGAAGAGTGGTTGCATATGAGTCTAGGAAATTAAGACGACATGAATTGAACTATGCAACACATGATCTAGAATTGCTTGCTGTTGTTCATGCATTGAAACATTGGCGTCATCTTTTGCTTGGTGTCAAATTTTAATTGCGTACTGATCATCAAAGTTTGAAGTATATTTTCACGCAGCCATTGTTACAATCATACTAGAAGGACAAATCTCTTCTCCACTTGCATCACGTACATTTCTACAACTAAACTATGTTGATATTTGTGTGAAAAAGAAAATAAAGTTACACATGCATTGAGTCGTAGGCCCATGTGTAATTTGTTGACTGTTGTGCGATCCAATTTGATTGATGAGATACATACTGAAGTTGAAAATGATTCCTTTTATATGCCTATTTTGAAATTCTTACGTGAGAATATTGGTGAGATGTATGAAAATAGATATCACTTGTATAAGGGAAATCTGTATTGTTATGACCGCTTGTGTATTCCTGCAAATTCTTCTTTTAAAAGTCAAATTCTGCATGAGTGTCATAATTCACCTTTTGTGGTCATCCTGGATTAAATAAGACATATGAAAAGATTAAAACCTTATTCTTTTGGCTGCATATGAAATTGGATGTTAAGAATTATGTGTGTGAGTGCTTTCAATGTCAACAAGTTAAGATTGAGCATAAGAGGATGCCTGGTGACCTTCAACCCTTAGACATTCCTTTACAGAAGTGGGAGTGTATATCCATGGACTTTATCATTAGACTTCCTACTACTCATGGAGGGTATGATTTGATCTTTCTGGTGGTAGATAGACTCACAACACAAGCTCACTTCTTTCCTGTAAAAATAATTTATACTGCATTGACCATTGCATACTTGTTTATGAAAGAGATATTTCGTTTGCATGGCATGCCCAAGAGCATAGTGTCTGATAGAGATTCTAAGTTCACTTCTCATTTCTGGAGAGCGACTTTTGACTCTATAGGTACCCAGTTACGCATGTCTAATGCTTTCCATCCTCAAAACGATGCGGAAACGGAGAGGGTGAATCGTATTTTAGAAGATATGTTACGAATGTATGTCAATGAAAACCAATCTAATTGGAATGAATATTTGCCTTTGCTTGAATTTGCATACAACAGTTCATATCATTCATCTATTAGGATGACTCCGTTTGAGGCAATGTATGGCTATAACTGTCCCACACCTATAAATTTTCTTAGCTCGAGGAATAAGGTAGAGCTGTCACGTGAGATGCTTGAGAAAATGGATAACGAGGTGGCCAAAATCAGGGGGAATATTAGAGAATCTCAAAAGAGACATAAACTGTATTATGACAAGAAACATCGTGTTGTGGAGTATGAAACTGGTGATATGGTTTTTTAACGGTTATTCCTGAGAAGTCTCATTTGATTCTTGGAAATGATAGAAGATTGTCTTCACGATTTGTTGGTCCATTTAAAATTTTGAAGCGCATTGGTTCATTAGCTTACAAATTGGAATTGCCTTCTCATGTTAAAGTGCATCATGTATTCTATGTGAGTTTATTGAAAAAGTATGTTCCTAATGTGCATCATGTTTTAGAGGATAACTCTAAGTTGAAAGATGACGGACCATTGACTGTAGAATCAGACTTAGTACTAGATAGGCGTTTTAAACATATGAGAAATAGAGACATTGTGGAAGTTTTGGTTAAGTGGCAGAACTATCCAGTAGAGGATGCATCATGGATTGATCTTAGTGTTTTGCAAAGAGAATTTTTCTCTCTTTAGACCAACTCTGAGGACAGAGTTAATTTTGATAAGGGGAGAATGTAATAGGACTAATATTTGAAGTTCTTAAAGTCGAAAAGAATGTAGCAGGGCATATCTTTCGTCAGCACGATTTGAAAGATTGTCGAATAGTCTATTAAATAGAGCTTATACGAATGAGTTGAAATATTAAGAGAGAACATATATATATATTTTTTTAATAATACACTAAAGACGGATTTGATAAAGATTAATGAATAACAGATAGTCTGTCTATGAACAGTAAAATTGAGATTTTTATTAATATCAATGTTTTATATTTATGTGTTTTAGCTTAAAATGCATGGGTAGGCTTAAAATAAGTTGTAAAAGTGGTGGATACCCAAAAATAGAGGTTTTATGAGTCACGACCTAAAAGTTGCGTTTTTAGCCAAACAGAGACATTTTTCGCAATTCTGTCCGCGTTGTCTTGTAGACCAGACCTATTTCCGTCGTTTTGAGTACCTGGATTGCTCTGTTCTGAGTTCGTTTGTAAAAGTTATGATGAAAACAAACAGAAGGCAGTAGCAGTGTAATGTACACAGGGACAGACAGACCTACAACATCATACAGTTCTCCCTGCTATCAACCAAGAAGTGGATTGTTTCTTCATGGTAGAGTATGGCAATTGAAATTATGAAGGTATATAATTATGTTTATTTGACTTTGATTATCATGTTGAATTGGTTGCACGAGTATGTTCTTTTGGCTATTTTGTAGGTGATGCAGAAATCAATGTGTGAAACAGGATCTGTGCAAAGTGTCATGATAGAAATCTAACCTTTACGGATCGCTTAGCGATCACGTTCTTATATTATTCTCGCAGGTATACTTGGTACGAAAATCGTGCAGGCTTTTCGAGGAAAAGAAGGATAAAAGCACGACGGGTGGTGCGTTTGGGGATCATTCACCGATCTCTTCTTCTGCGAGTGCGAGTGAGAGTGAGAGTGAGAGTGCGAGTGCGAGTGCGAGTGAGACGCTGCATGCAAGCGAACTGAAGCTCGGGGGTGGTCGGGAGGTTCGAGCTCCGTACAACGGAGTGCGCCCATATATTTTGCTCCTCTGTTGTATCAAAACTCTACAAAGATTCATCAATACAAAGATCTCTTTCTCTATCTTTTGCTATCGATCTCTATTATTCGGTTCCCGTGACAAGTATGAACCTTGTCAATGCTTACCATGCTACATTAGAGTAAGCCAATGTACAAATTTCTTTTAAATGACCAATTTTTTTGTCTTATAAGACTAGTTCTTGTTTTATTGTGCACAAATTTAAATACTATGCATGCTTAGAATCATGTTTGTGATGACGACGTTTCTCAAAAACCAAGTAGAATTTGTCACTCTACTTGGGAGAATGAAATGGACTAAAGAGCAGACATGCTTGCGGAAACTATGTCTCCCAAGCACCAAATGGATTAGTCATCCATCGTGGAAAGATGTCGTAGGGTAAAAAGGGATCCTCTATCCGCTAAGTAACATTGACTAATGACTAAGGCTTTATCTCTTCTACCTCATAGTCGAGGACGACTATGATGTCAAGAGAGAGGTAATGTCATACAATATAATATCTAACCAACCCAAATGATTTTCTCATATTAAATTGATCATTTAATGTGGGAGAATAATTGGGAACAAGGGTTAGGATATAAACATGTGCTTGTGGATCTATCTCAACACGGGGCCAATGGTAAAGGAGCCCAAATGAGAGATGGTCTATCAAAGAGCAAGGCTAACCAATGGAGCATAAATACCTTAGGGTTAGCTTCATTAAAGACCTCCAAAGGTTAGTGTTAAAAGTCCTTTAACCTTAGGTAAGCTAGGGTTGTGCTTGAGGTGGGAACAAGGCCCAAGCTTAAGGTGCTTGAGGTTCTTGTCGTGCTTGAGGACTAAGGTGCTTGAGGTGTTTGTTGTGCTTGATGACTAAGGTGCTTGAGGTGCTTGACGTGCTTGCTGACTAAGGTGCTTGAGGTGCTTGTCGTGCTTGTCCACTAGGGATCTTGAGGTGCTTGTGGGAACACCACCCAAGCTTGAGGTGCTTTGTCACGCTTGCTGACTAAGGTGCTTGAGATAAGGTGTGCCAAAAAAAGTCAACATCAATCCCTACAAGGAGGGGCGAGCCCTACAAGAGGGGGGATGAGAAAGAACACACACACACACACACACACACACACACACATACTCACACAAGGCATGCTTGATACAAATAAAGAAAAAGGGACACTTGTCAAGTTCCTCCTCATGTTGCCCTCATGGTGTACCTAAAGCCTATTGATTGGCCTCCCAAGGCCTCCAATGATAAATTAGTTAATTTAATTAATTACTTAGAATTTATCAAGTCCTATTTTCAAAGGGAAAAGGGAGACACTTGTTCCAAGTCTACCCTTGTTGCTTGGTATGACTCTTGCTTGTGATTGGCTAGGCCTGGTGGGGTCCAATGAGCTTCAAGCATGAGCTACAAAGGGGGGTCCACCAAAGCAAGTAAGGGGCCCTGCTTGAGGGGTATACTCTCCCACACACATACACTCACACACTCTCATGGTGTGAAGTGCAAAGTGCAAGAGCCTCTCCTCCTCCAATCAAGTAGAGGTTGAGAGCCCATACCAACACTCTTGGCTATGGAATGCAAATCCAACCAAGAACCATGCTTCAATGCTTAAGCTTGCCATCGTCTCCATCTTCATTATATACTATTATGTATGCTAGAAAAAAGAGTGATGATAAGTGAGAAACTAGTTCTTTCTTCTATGAAATGTTTCTTCTTCCTCTTCCCTACCCTCATTCCGTGCTAGCTCTCTCCACCTTCGAAGGTGTTTGAGGTCTTGGGACTGAGGCTTGGGATATTTAATTCTTTCCACAATGTTTAGATTATGCTCGTGATGCATGAATCTTTCCATCTTCATTGCATCACCTAGGTCACAAGGAACACAAATCTCTCTTGATGGGAGAAACTATAATACAAATGCCTATTGGAGGGGGGACCGGCTCCACATAAATATGGTCCTCAATTGTTGTCATGTTCTCTAAACTCTCTCTCTTGCAAAAGTATTGTTCATGCCAAGTTAACTAAATGCTATGTTTATGTTGCTACCATCAATTATGTTCACCCGCTATGATCAAAAAATAATTTCACAAAAGTACTCTCTCTAATTTCCACTACTCTCAAGTTAATAGGCCAATTCCATTACATTAATTCCACACCTAGCCCTTGGTCTAAAGATCTTAGTTCTATACTTTTTGCAAATTTTGGGTTTGTTTAGGGTGGACAAAAGTCAAACCCTAGCCCTTTTATGTGATTTTTGATCTGAACTGATTTTGCTCTTTTTGACCTCCTTCTGGATTTCTTTTCACTTCCTTGCTTTAGAAACTTTTATTCAAAATGGTTTAAGCTCCTCAATGGTCCAATTTTTGCTCAAAATTTCAAGAAAGGTACATGGATCACAATCAATGTTGGGAAGCCAAATCGCCTTTTATTAATATTATTAGGATCAGCATGTTTACTAGATGTTAGGGTATCAAAGGTTTGGATTTGAACTAGTTTTTGTCAGCCAAAAGTGATTTCTCAAGTCTGTTATGGAGGTTTTCAACTATCAGCTATTTTTGGTCCACCTCTTTTATAAACTTTTTGCCAATGGTTCTTTTGGAAAATGTGTTTCAAATTGTACTAGTTATCCAGTTTGTCAAATTTTAGCTCAAAATCTTGATGAGGTACATGGATCGTGATCTATGTTTGACCTCATTTTGGCATGAGATTTGGTCAGCTTATAGTCATGGTTATGATGACACTCTTCCCCAAATCTTTTTGGATTTGAACTACTTTTGCCCAACCAAAAGCAAAATTTTGTGTCTGCTTTGCGGTTTTTGCCTATCAACTATTTTTTGGCGTTTTAATTAACATTTTGCACTTTTTTGATGTGGTCTCTTTTGGAAATGTTGATCCACTTGTTATCAGTGATGCACTGGTCAAATATCAACCCAAAATGTCTACCAGGTACATTTTGGAGAAGCCAAAGCTCAGAGAAGCCAAAGCTCACCCCTTTTTGAATTTGGAACTCTAAAATTTCAATTTTCCAAGTGTTTACTAGATTTTCAAGGTTATTGCAGATGATCCAATTTCTTGACTTTGGATGTACTTTAGCAGTCTATTTCTGGTCAAACTCAGGATTCTGGTATATAGATGCAAGCCCAAACAATCGGTGATAATTTAAAAGTCAATTGGTCACAGAGGTACATGGATCATGATCCGTGTTACTCTACAAAATTGGAAAAAACTTGATCATATAGTTTCTGTAAGCTTGATTATACCTTTTTGCAAGGTATTTTTGGGTTTGAATAAGGTTTGATGCTCTGACCCCCATCAAATTTTCAATTTTTTAGAGTTATGGTCTTTTGCACCAAAATATGGTTTCAGACGGTTTTTACCCTGATGCTTTTAGCCCCATTTGATGGTTGAAGTTGTTATTTAACCTACGCCTATGAACTAAAATGAATCTATGAATGGAAATGAATAAAACTGTGTAAATATAACATTGTAATGGATGAATAAGCAGCCCTTACCAAGCATAGAGAGAAAAAATAGAATGAAATACCTTTTATATCTCACTCACAATTCTCCTTGCTCCTAAAGAGTAGAACTGCTCAGTCCTCAATTACAGTCTCTACCAAGCACTAAACCCTCATCTAGCTGCTTTACTACCTAAGTGTAAATGGAAAGGTTGTCAAAATCTATGAAAAGGAGACTTTTTCATATGGCTAGGTAACTTACCACCTAAGGACCGTGTTCCCTGACAACAGTGAAAATGTTAGCAGGTCATCGCGACAACAGACGTCTACAACATAGCTATCTAGAACTAACATATGCCAATACTCAGGTAAGCGACTCAAGATGGGACATGGAGACTCTATGAGATTGTCAGTCTCAAGAAGTGAACCTATGGAACTACGCAATTGTCTACTTATAGAAAATCTATCACTCTCTAGTTTAAAAATCTACCTACGTCCAATTCCATCACTCTTGGTCATCACGCATTTTCGGCATCAAAACTGTGTTGGAATGCAATGAAACTTAAGGAGGGGTATTACAACACCTATAGGTACAATCCTACCAAGTTCTGTGGTCATCCGGGGAGGTACCAAAGTCACGATCCATCCCAAAAAATTTGCAAGAAACTGCAACAAAACTATTTAGAAAGGTAGCTCTATGGAATAGAAACACTTTCCAAGGTCAAAAAATCAAAACACAACTATTTTAGCACTCAAATCCACACATTTATCTCACAAACAAGTTGTCGCAAACCACAACAAAATTGAGAATGATTACACTTAGATTAAAGAGCAAGAGACAAGGAAAAGAATACACTAATCGGAATCGATTTTTGATTATTAGTCAAAGAGAAAGATTGATTACAAGATTTAGCAGACTTGCAGCTCACAATCGACGTCCAAAAAGCTCTCTTGAGAGATAATGATCATGTTACTTTTGAAACTAAGGGTTTTGACCCAAAAACTTGGGACCCTTTCCCACGGACATTGGCCACTTTACAAGGCTTGTAGGTTCTGAGCAGGAAATAGAGAATAATGGGCTAGATGAATACACTTCAAGAATCATTACTCTTCTAATTACAAGGGTCTTTTGAAAAAAGATAGAATACAATGAAGTGTGGTGTCTTCAGGTGTCTTTCTGTTGTGTCCTCCAAACAGGTGCTAATGTATGCGCTTAGCATATCCTTTAGCAGAAGATTAACACTTGTAACTTGCCTCTCGTCTCTAGATGATTGGCAATACTGAGATGTGTTTCCCCATTGTTTACAGGCAGACCACCATAATGACTGGCAAACAGTGATCAAAACTCTTTATAATAGTGCCGATTAATCAACAATGTTTAGAACAATGATCTTGGTTACGTTAGTGAGGTAATCTACAAGCACCCAAACCAAGCCATAAACTATATTGGTGATTGATAGATGTGCAATTAATCTCATAGAGATAGTTCACATGGAGTATGAATTGCTTTAGAAGCTACTAGTGTGATGAATGTGCATGCCATTCCAAATTAGCCTTTGCTTAACATTAGGGCCCATAACAGCTAGTGTACATGCATTCATCAAAACCAACATTTCCTTAACATTAGAGCCCATAACACCTAGTGTGCATGCATTCGTCAAACCAAATGAACAAGTTCATTAGCTGAACAACAAGTCTTACTAAGTATTCGATAATTTTTGGCCACTAAAACTATTCCTGATACAATGTGCTTAAAATGGTCCAGTAAACGGATTCCACTAGCACCTAGGGACTTTGTCATGACACATCATTGAAAGAACGGTGCTAGTGTTAGTCCTACAGACTCATATTCTCCACATCTAGAATATGTCTCATATAAGGATGTTCGAAAGAAGAATATCCTTCAAATACAAGATGTACTTTTGTATGGAGGTAAACACTCTACAATGTGAGTGAGAGGGACCCTCATTATCCTTGCTCCACACGTTGGCTAAACCAAACTCCATGAGTTCCTAGACCATGTTGCTCCTCATGTGACAACATGTGCCAGATAAAACTGTACCATGTAGTTCCTTAACTGCATAATGAAAAAATATAGCGCTTTTACATGACCTTGTCATGTATTTGAGGAACAAAGTGGATACAAGAATTGAAACTTATATATCCAACTTGGAAAATCAATCTAAACATATTAGAAAATGAAATAAAAACAAATCAAATGCGTATTTGGAGGTTGAACATAGCGTTCACTTACCCTTAGTCAAATGCACATGACCAAAGCTCCTACCTAAAAAAGCCTAATAACACTAATTGAAAGATTAGTGAAAATCAAGTAGTACTGTAGTGGTAATTCTGGATGTTTTTTTTGCAATCCCCTTGGTTAAAATCTGGACTGCTAAACCCCTTGGTTTAGACTCTGTTTACTACCCCTTGGTAGATTGTGAAATTATTTCCTTGAAAGTACAACTGTGATGGGATCATATCGTGACCCTCAACACCTATGGAGTGATTATATAGTATTTGGGTCATACCCCTAAAATTACCACTCCTAAAAATACAATCACTTTTGCAATGAAGCATAGATTGTCTCAAAGTTGTAATCTTGTTCACAACTAGATCTTGAAGAATTTCTATCTCTCCATAAAAAGAAGAGAAAAATTGTCAACACCACAAACAAGATAGTCATACTAAAGTTTCTCTAGTGTTCAAACAAGAAATCACCTTTGTTGAGGCTCTTTGAGTTTATTGTGTCATCCAATGAATTATTTATTGGATAGGGAGGATAGGCATGCTTTCTATCCACGTAAAACATAATCTTTAAAGCCATTATGTTGTGCAATTTTTTTATTTTTTTATTTTTTGCCGCTGTAGTCATAGACGACGATCAAAAGCAACTTGCCAGTCTTGCTCAATATTTCTAAACAAAGTAGCTCATGTTATAATGGAAGCATAAACCATGCTTAAATGGAGTGATTCCATAATACTGGCATGCCATGCATGCATATCCAAAAATAGTGTGATAAGCCCTTGGCTTTCACAATGGTCTACAATTTGAGCCGTCCCATACGTACCTTTCACAATTTGTAATAGCATGGATACATTACAATTTGTTGTTGCCAAATGTTACCGTGAGCTTATATCCTATTATTGCCAATTTTCCATATGTGTGTGCCATTATCCTTGATCCTAAGTCAATTGGATAGTACTATGGCACAAAATAGAAGCCTTGTGTCACAATAAGTATGTCAAAGAACTTTGCTTTGCACAATAGAGAAATGTTTTCCAAATGAAAAGTTAAAGATAGGAAAACAAGAATTTAAATTTTGCTCCTTGGAGACGAGTTACCTTTGCCTGAAGTTGGTTCATAGCCATGTATGTTGATCAATTTAGAGCTGTCAGCGGATGTCCCTTCCATGCCCTCATGGCTTGGTTCATTCTGACCTCTAGTGAAAAAGAATTTACACATACTAAAATTTTTCCCTAACTTTGTATGCTTAAAGTATATTCCAAACTTTGGAATGCAATATGCCCTAGATTGAAGCCTTGCTTTGCATAAATATTTTAAAAAAATAAGTTATGATGGAGCCCGTGCTAGCTAACAACTTCTGATGCTCAAAAATACATGTCAATGCAAAGAAACTCGACCTTGTCAAGCTTTCAAAAAGAATCAGCTTTGCCGAAGCTGACATCTTTTTGAGAATCCTTAGATTGCCCAATATTTTAATAGGTGATAGCTGAAGAACCATAGCTATCAAACTTAACTGCCAAACTCTGCTTGATCAAAGAAATATTTTCTTATCAAGTTGGAATTGTAGAAAATCATGCAAAAGTGAATAAGTTCAAAATAAAAATAAAAATTTATTGTATTTACCAAATTTTTGTAACCACCACTCTTGGCATCGAAAGTTGTAGCATCTTGTGGCATGAGTTTTCTTTCAATGTACTTTGTGTACTTATTTTTCATGTAATCTAGCAAGCTGTAATTGCTTTGGAGTGATTATGCATCAAATGCATATACATAGATATAGAGCCGTGCCCCTTGAAGTCTTGATTTTCCCCTTGTGATGTATTTGCTGATTTTGGACCTTGTCAAGGAGGATATTGTACTAGAAGTAGAACAATAACTACAATTATGGCACAAAAAAAGTGCACCTAAGCTGTCCAATACTGTAGGCATGAACGTGTTGCCAATTAATCTTGGAAACAATGGGTTGGTTACAACTATTTTTGACTACATTGAGTAGAAAACTTTCCTAGGAGTCATGCCCTTACACACGTACAAACCTAGCAACATGACTTGCCTTTGCATCAAAATTTAACTTGCCAACTTCCATCTGTAGGCGCCTACAAAATAACTTCATATATGGATTAAAAAACCGACTTAAATGAAACAGGATACCCGATAAACATGTTGATATGGGAATACCTTGAAAAATGCTTTGCATATCATCGTAGTCTTGATTCCCTTAGTGAAATCTCCACCGGACTATTGTAGACCTTATGTTTTCGTGGCGGCTTGTAATCCATCAGATGGATTATAGCCATTTTTGAAAACCATGCTTCTTGTATGCATCCTAATCTACTCTAGGAACATCAAAGAGTGTGTCCTTATAATTTTTGTTGAGTTGTGTTCTTCGGCTGCATAGAAGCCTTGCTTCACCTATGTTTGATGACATCTTAGTTGGCATCTTCATACTTTGTTGACCTTCGCTTCTAAATTCTTGAGCTTCCATGTCACATGGTTGCATTCAAGGTCTACCAGACCACCGATTCTTATTTAAACCGAGTGGCTTCCTCGTGCATGTGGTTGATGTGCTTTAGAAGCTCTAATTTTTTGGTCCATATCCTTTCCGCTACAAGCCATGCTTACATTTATGTCAAGGACCTTGGTGCCATAATAGAAAACTTGACTTGATTTCTAATCTTGAAAATTGCACAAATTTGCAAACCTATAGGAAAAATGGATTTTGCCAACTTGGACACCTAGTTGTACAACCCCTATGCATGCAATATACCATCGTTGGTTACGTGCGATAGGTGTTCTGTGGGAGAAAACCCTTATTAAGATGGGAGGGGTGCCCAAAAAAGGGCACCCTAAATGTGAAAAAACGAATCTTCCTCCATGGCGGCCGCTTACAGATAACACAAAGAAAAAAAAACACATAGCGCCTTGTGTGCCTAGTTTGGCATTTGTTGCATGTGACTAGTTTTCTTGCCCTATGAGAGGGCGTTCCCAACAAGTCGGACTATGCCACCTTCTGTGTTGGTCAGCCCCGACCCTTCCTTTGCAAGAAATCATTCCCACTCGCTTGCTTCATGGTCAAGCCCACCTAAGAGCGGATTCTCACAATCATACTCTAGTCACAACAAATTGAAGACGATAGAAGGAAAAACCACCGAGAGAGGGAGACCATGTATCCATGCTTCATGGATAGGAAGAGAGATCAAGAGAGTGACCAAGAGAGGGAAAGCGAGAGAGATCAAAACTCCTCCCCCTCCTCCATGGCTACTCTTCCTTGAGCTCTGATACCAGTGTAAGGCCTAGGAGAACTTCCATAAGGATTCTCCACATGGCTACCACCCTTTATATAGGCCCTTGTCCATCAAGTCTTAGAATCCCCTATCCACACCAGCAGTTGTCCCTTGGCTTGGGTTTGTGACCCCCCTGGGTTTGCCCTTGGCATTTGTTTGCGGGTCGCCGCGACGGACGTCCATAGCATAGCTCTCACGCATCAACATAAAATATCAATACAAGGGAAGCGACCAGGATGAGGCATGGAAACTCACTAGGATTTCATCCCTAATGAAGTGAACTCGATGAGATGCAACTACTAACTCTGCAAGAAAATCATACACACTAAAGCCAAGTAATCTGCCTATGTCCTTCTACACAGCTCTACAGTCATCACACCTGTTTACCATGCAGATCATATCGGATTCGCACGAAACTTGAAGGGGAGCTACAGGGGACTATTTAGAATCTATCCTATCACTGTCTCACAACATTCTCAAGAGGTACATGGATCGCGATTGTTCGTCCCCAAGTCAGCAAAAACAATGAACAGATGATCCCAAAGGGTTGTTTTAGGGTCCTTGAAGCCTCTCCTAGGGTCAAAACAACATAAAATACGCATTTGAACACTCAAAACAGCGATTTAAGGTCTCAAACGTGTAGTTGAACACCTACACCGAATCTTGAATGCTTACACTTGAATGGAAGAGCAAAGTAAGAGGAACACGATGCAATAAATGAATCTGAATTCAGATTACCGTGGCCACAGTAGCGAAGATTACAAGTTGGAGCAAGAGGGAGCTCTCAAACGTACGCTGTCTTCTTCAAAACTTGTGATAAAAGAGGATAAGGTTCAAAACTTACAAAACTGACCTTTATAGTTTAGGGCTTTACAAATGGCTTGTCCGGCCAAAAAGTCCTAAACTTCTAACTGGATCTCCACTATACAAATGCTCTCGGAAAAATAATCAAAAATTCCTTTACAAGTTCTCTGCTTAGAGAAGCTCTTTTACAAAAAAATGTAGATTCCATGAAAAATGTGACTCTTTTTCTGGAGACCATTGCTTCGTCCGCCAAACACTCCCCCCTTCCTTATCGTTGCACGTCTTTGTGCATGTTCAGAGCTTTGGTCGATGATGGGGCTCCAAGGAGGCAAGTTTTGCTGAAAAGATTTGTGTGCGGAGTACAGCCTCCAGGTCTTCTTGTTGTTGTTTGAAAGGGTTTTCACTTATTGTGTGCTGGTATGCTATGTACCGTGCCTTGAGGTCCTTCGCCATAGGATGAAAGATTCTTGAGTTGATTTCGAAAAAACCTGTGATGACGAAGGCCTCCTCGAATGTCTCCAAGTAATGTGAAGGCAGGTACATAAGTATGGATACACTGCCATCAGAATATGTCATGGTGGTGAATCTTGCAAATTCCAACAAATTCCTTTATGCCCTTCTAAGAACAGATTCCAGGATGATCGTCGCCTTCATTGTCTTTGAACACCTGGATGCAGGTGACGATCATCCAGGATATCTTTACCACATTTGATAGGCTACGTCTGGGACATCCCGCAGCAAAGTGATTGTCGAATTGAGAGTGTTTACTACGTAGGCTACCGTAGGAGGGTTTTGTGCCGTCAGGACTGGGTAGTTCAGTCTCTATCTCTTCGAGCCTCTCCATGCTGCAAAGTCCTTCCATGGCCTTCTTCAAGGGACTGGATAGAAGGTAGGATCTATTTGGATGTGTTGAGGAGCATTGTGGTAATGTGTTAGATCCTGCGGCCTCTTGTCTAGCCACTTTTGCCTCCATTTTGGGTGATCTTCGATGAGAACCTGAGCTTCTTCTGCTGTTAGTGCTACACCTTCGTAATTTCCTTCTTTGTTTCGTGGCAGGGTTGGCCGCATCTTTTCCTTCCATAAATTGGCTTCGTTGCATATCAAAGGAAAAGGTAGGTAGTCATGGCCAAACCCTTGTACTTGCTCTTCTAGCTGTAAGAATGCCAGTGCCGCTGACTCCATTATCTTTACTTCATAGAGCATATATTCTTTGGCTGGACCTTTTGGCATCTCCTTAATGCTTTGTGTGAGCTCATCTCTAATATCTAGGCTTGCCTCGGCTGATCCCTGGCCTTGTTCTCCTTCATGTGAAGTTTCAGGCAAGTCAGGCATGTCTTGACTAGGCAGCAGTTGCGGTTGCACATGGGCTTCGTCTGTTCTGATTTGTTGTTGAGAAATCAGTGCTTCTTTTTCTTTCAGTAGTGTCTCGCTGATTTGCTTCTACGTCTCTAATTCGGCTCTCGCTTCTGCCAATTGCTGCTCCAGATCTTTTACTTTTTTCTCGTTGGCCGCCGTTTGGGCCATCATCCCTGAGAGGAGCAACTGTCTTTGAAGTTTTTCTTGCTCTAGCTCCTCTTTCAGCGCCGCTAGGGTGTTCACTGCTGCAACATTGTCTGATGTGGAGACCAATGCTCTAGCAGGTTCCTGGTTTGCCACCAAGGTTGTTAGAGTACTTTTGAGAGTGAGGTATGAACTATTAACCCTCTGGAACCTTGTGCTTTCGTAATCAAGCTACTTCGTCGCTTTCTTTACCCTTGCTATCAAATCTTAGCATTCCATATCCTTGGTTGTCAACTCCATCCTGACATCCACCAGGTCTCTGATCAGAGACTGAGTCTGCTGTCGCTCAGTGTCTTTTTCCTTCGTTATGAGCTCCAGTTGTGACTGCAAGCTCTCTAACTCCTCTTGCCCAGATTTTTGCATATGTTGAGCCTCCTGTACCAGCCTTTCCTTTTCTTCTAGCACCACGTGCTGGCATCAGAACTGTTTTTCCAGATCTTGCAAGGTTTTTCTGTAGTCAAAATCAGCCATAGCTTGACAGGCTTCTTGGTACCCTATTGCTTCAGGAGGGGGCACAGGCTCTTTGTGTGCAGATGATGGAGGAGGAGGTGGTGATTTCAGCGAGGGAGGAGTAGGATCCATTTGTCCTTCTTCTATAACTTTCTCCACTTCTTGTACGTGCCTCTTTTTCGGTGCATCTTCCCTTGGCTGCTGTGAAACAGACATGTCCACTTTTCTTTTCTTTAAAATCTTTATTATTATTGGCGAGTCAATTCCTCCGCCTGTCCTGCTTCCACATTCTTCTCTCTTTGAGCTTTCTTTAGTTGCTCTGCTTGGTTCATGTCTTCAGCCCCACTTCTTTCTCCTTTGTTCCTTCAGTGGACTGGGAAGAAACCTCCACTTCTGTAGCCTTTTGTTCCACGGCTAACCTTTTTTTTTCAGCCCATATTCGAGCTGCCTCTTCTATTCTTGCTTGTCTTTCCTTCTCGAACCTTCGTCTTTCTGTTAGTTGTGTTGTAGCAGCCCTTGCCTTTCTGTCAGCCCGTAACTTTGTCCTTCTTTCCTCAATTCTTTGTTGGGCCTTTGCATATGCTTTTTGAAGTTCAGACCTCGGCACTGTACTCCTTTCCCTTCCTCTTCTCTCGAGCAGTGTGGTGGTGTCTTCCTCCTTGCTTTCTTCAAATTCAGATGGTCCTTTGTCTTTTGATCCTTGAGGGTTTCCCTCGTCTTCAGTATCCGTCTTTTCTTCATCACTTGAGCTTTTGTTGGATGCCTTGACCGAGCGCGATGATGTTGCACTAGTGGTCTTCCTTATTGAGTGAGCAATCAGCTTTGCTTTCCCGCTTGAGAACTGGCCGCCAGTAGGTCTTCAATCATTCCCAAAGCTTGGTATGCTATTAGAATTGGCCCCGCGCTCATGTAGATTTTGTTTTTTTCCGAGCCCTTCATATTTTCTTCGACCAAGCTTTCCAAGATGTAAGAACCATAATTGCATCGGATGGTTCTATTTTCAGCTGTTGCTAGAGCCATGACCACTGCAATGTGCAGGATCGGCTCGGTGTAGCGAGGAGGCTTTTGTACCCTGAAATATTGAGAGATCAATCTCATTGGTAACTCCAGCTCACCGTATATCATGTCACTGTACTTGTACTTGTTTCCTTTTGCTTTGATAAACGCCTTCTCGTTGTCCAGTGACTTGGTCTTTGCCAGCAAGTCGTGTTGCCCTGGAAGGAAGTGAAAAGCTTCGTTGATGATGTCTTTTACGATCTTTACTTTCACCTTTGAACCATCCTTGTCGGTGAGCATCACTTGCCCATCATAATGTATCGAGCTCATGAGCTCGTGGGCCCTCATGTAGTCTGTTCCCCATGGCTGCAATATGAAAAAATGCTCCAAATGAATAGCCCGCACGACTTCGGTGACCTCCGGCCTTCGATGGAGATTCCATATTTCCCATGGCATGATGGTCGTCTTTACCATGTCACCATCAACATCCCTAAACTTCGCGCTGAAAATGTGAGTAGGGATCTGAGCTAGTGTTTCATCCAAGATGTGAGCTTTTTTTTTCGTAGAGAGCTCATCCACTTCATATGGTGCTGCCGTCCACTGCCTTGCTTGCTTTTGGCGAGGCATTCTGTGTCATTAGAATCACAAGCTGTCAGGATTTTCCTTTCGCAACCAGTAGCATTTAGACTTTTTGTAAAAAGCAGTTCAAAAGTTAAAATTGATCATAACTTGAACAAATCTCATCCATTCTTGTCCATATTTCACCAATGGGACTAGGAAGACTAGAGCTATGACTGATTGAGATCTGAGCCAAATTTGGGCCTGAGGTACACCGATCGCGATCGTAGTACCATGACCAAAATAACATTTGATCACATGAGTGGTTTGCTGATAGCTAGAGGGTCATTTTGGTCCACTCTTTCTTTTATTTGAACCACTTTTGAGTTTATAAATCCCAATTTTGGGTTACAAGGGAGTTTTGGACTAGACTTTGATTTTTCATGGGTTTTTGATGTCCAGTTGGCTTGAAGCTTGATGTGTGACTTGAACAAGATGTGTACAAGAAGTCGGCTAGGTTTTAGTCAAACTCTGATGCTGAGGTACACCGATCGCGATCGTAGTACGTGGGCTTTTCTGGGTGAATACTAGATGGCTTTAGTCTCCTATGCCTGCCTAGCCCATTGATGATTTATTTTCAAGATTTCGACTTAAAATGAACAAATTAGAGCAATTTTTCACAGTTTGACCTTATTTTACTAAGTCTAACCATATTGGGTTTTCCTGATGAATTCTAGTTGGAGCCTAGACTTAGTTGATGTTAGTTTTTGAGCTTTTACTGCTTCCATGATGTGTTGCTATCATCAGCCTACTCCGCTGTCTGATTCTGACTTGATCAGACACTTTTTACCCTGTCTTTGGAGATTTCCCAGACGGGTATTTTCCAGGCATTCTTTGGATACCAATGGGATAATTGGGCATCTCTAAGTCGCCTTTTAGTCTTTGACATTAGTTCGGCTAAATTCTCCCCTTGTGTGATCACTCGAGACTGGCATGGTCATCTCCGTCCTTGTAGGAGATTTTGAGCTCCATCCAGGGTTTTCTACTACCGTGCTGACTCCTAGTCAGACGGGTATGCCTTTCAAACCATCCGTCATAATTTTCAGTCGAATTTTGGTAGTTGTAGGTCAAATTTCCTGATTCGAGTGTGTTTGACAATTTTGGCCCATTCTATGAGCAAACTTTGTGCATTTCTTATGAAAATTCAAGAGAGTGTACTCCTCCATGAGTTCTAAGCCTGGGTCATGTCAAAATTTCTAAAATCTGAAACTGAGGGCACCGATCGCGATCGTACCATAGATCCCAAATTGATTTTTGACACCTGCAGGTTGTTGGCAAAGTTGAGAGAAGGCCTTTTGCAATTTCTGTGTCAACTTTGGTCAGTGAGGTACACCTATCGCGATCGTTGTACCACCACCAAATTGAGATCTGATCACATGGCTTTGTTCCTGGGATTGTGGGGAGCACATTGATGTGTTCTTACCCTGAAAAAGTTTTTTCATGATGCCTCTAAGGGCCCTTGAGCTATTCGACTCAATCCGACTTTGATTTGGTCAATGCGCCCGTTTGTGCGATGTTTCGCACTTGCATGTGTAATACACTTGATCTTTACTCGACAAGGAACATACCTATGAAATCTGATGTGAAGTGCCGGCTCCGATTGTCCGTACGGAGTAGAAATATGGCAGCTCGCTCTAGGTCAAGAAGCTCTCCTCTTCTCTCTCAGAATGGAAATTGAACAATGAGCTAGATTTTTGGCCTACCTGACCCATATCTTCCCGAGGTTTTCGTGACATAGGGCTAATTTTCCTTACCTTTGATCTCGAGATAATTTGTATACCACCTCTGGGTCAAACCGTTCATCATTCTGGCATCGTATCACCATTTGATGCGATTTTGGGGAAATGTGGTCATGATACATTAAGGCTGAAATTCGACGTCTCCATATCTGCCATGCTTGATAACCCTATCGTGATACTTCCACGTTTGCTTCCAGAACTTGATTTCGACACTGTGGGTGATATATTTTTAATTTTTGAAGTTTTATTAACAAAAATTAAGCGAAATAAATTGAAAGTACTTATTAACTGGCGAAAATTAGCCAAAAATTATTATACTCACCCCTAAGCATATATTTTCACTAGAAGCATCCCAATGCTCCAGATTTTGTCATTACAACTCATTATTATGCTGGTTGGATGATAAAAACGTTAAAAAATACTAGATTTTGATCAAATTTGTTCGAAATTGAACACTTAAAAATGAAAAAACACACGCATTATGTACATATATACACGTTGAACCCCTTAATGGTCCTGACTGCTGCTAGATTCAACAGTTACTCCCCCTTTCCTAAACTGAGTCGTCCCGGACGAAGGTTGTGTGCGTGTGCATGGGTTTTGAAATCTGTGTCTATGCACGGCCGTGTAATGTGGCCCTATCCTCATGTTTGAGAAACAAAGTGCTGTGCAAGATGCGGGGACTGAATGTAATTTTCAGTGGCTTTGGATGGCGAGGCTAGCTGTTTATGGAATAGAAGAGCTTGCAGTTTAATTTCTCTCTCTTTGATTGTTGGTTTTTTAATGGCAACTATCTTTGGAACCCATTTGTATTCAGTTTTTTTCATATTTGTAGATTTTAATGTAGGTTCCTGAATTTTCTTAGGTTTCCATTGCCATTTTGTTAGTTCAGGCTCCTTGGGTTGACTTTTTGGTCTCCATTCGATCTTTGTCATCTCGCTGAATTTTTGATTGTCTCCAGCTTTGGTTTCCATTTCCACTCTGGATTAGCTCCTGAAGGTCTTTGATATGGTGTTGTTGTCGTCGGGAGTTGTGACTTGGGCAGCCATATCTGTCTCTGTTTTTTCTGCATGACAATTTTCTTTATCCATACTTTTTGAACAGCCGTTTTCGGTGTTTCTGGCTGATGAGCTGATTGCTTTTTGTCGATGGGGATAATCGGCCATGAGTGATCTGTTTTGGCAAATGGAGTCATGTACGTGTTAGAGTTGTGTGTGTACATCAGCGCATGTTCTGACCATTCGGTAACTGCATTGTATGTTCTCATCCATGGAACTCCCAAACATAGTGATTCTCTGATTCCTTCATTTTTCATTACGAGAAATTGATGAGGTCAACTATTTCCTTCAATATTGATTTTGGTAAGTTTACTATTCCCAATGTTGGCATTTTTGCCCCGTTTGCGGCTTGTAAATCTTGTGTGGATTGCACTAGGGGTTCATCAATAAGCATCTTGTAAGTGGAGAAGTTGACCACATTGACTCTTGCCCCTTTGTCAATCAATGCTCGTTGATATCTGCTATTCGGAAGTTTGACATTGATGCGAACATCGATTCCTATTTCCCATTGCTCGTCAGTGTGAGTTATAGAAAGAGGAATTTGAGCCGTATCTGCTGGTTGAGGAAGTCTTTGTTGTCGTAATTTCTATTTGCGCTTTAAAATCTTGATTCTGGCCTCCTCCTGTGCTTGAGCCTTTGTCTCATTTGCTTTGTTCTTGCGCTCCTACGCAGCGTGGATTTTGGCAAGCATCTCTAAGGTTAGTGGTAGGTTGTACTTCTTTAATCTGCAGCCACTAATCCAATTAGGCATCTCCTCTCCCTCTAATGTCGCAAGCTTAATGGCACCACTAGATGATATGTCATGAATCACATAGGGTCCATTGCCTTGCTTTTTGAGTTTCCGGGAATGTTGTTTCAGGGTATACATTAAGACGTAACCCCCCGTAGCAAATTCCTTGCTGATAGCATGTTGATCAAAGAATGATTTCATGTTTTGTTTTTGCGCGTAGATGATGCAACTACTCTTAATCTAGTTTCATCCAGTTTTTCCAGGATATCTATTTGATTGGATAAGTCATGGCCCGTCCATTCTAATTCTTTAGCTACCCGGAGTGTGGGGGTAAGAAATTCAAGGGGCAAAATCACTTGAATTCCATAAACCATGTTGAACGGAGTCGTTCCGATTGAGGTTTTGTACGCTACTCTATATGCCCATAAAGCTGAATGCAGCTTTTGATCCCAGTCGGCTCTCAATTCACTAACAATTTTCGTGAGAATTGTCACCAAAATCTTGTTTGTGCTTTCTGCTTGGCCGTTAGCTTGTGGATGATAGGGAGCTGACTTCTTGTGAATTACCATGAATTGATCCAATAGGAATTCGATCACTTCATTGACGAAATGAGTCCCTCTATCGCGCTCATTATCTCTATTGGTAAGCCATACCTGGTGAAAATGTTCTCATACAAAAACTGTGCTGTCGTTTTTGCATCATTTTTGGTTGTTGCTTTCGCTTCAACCCACTTTGTTAGATAATCTGTTGCCACAATAATGTATTGAGCGTGCGTTTTATATCCAGAAGGCGTAATTGGTCTTACAAAATCTATTCTCCATTTTTCAAATGCTCTTGCCCCCATCATTGGTCTTAAGGGAATGTCATCTCGTGCTCTAGGAATCTTTGTCCTCTGGAAATCATCACATCGTTTCACAAACTCTTCGGCGTCCATGAATAGTGTAGGCCACCATATGCCAGCAATAAGAATTGCTTTGGCCGTTTTGTCAGCAGAGCTGAGAAATGTCCTCCAGCTTGTCTGCCATGTGCTTGCTCTAAGATAGGAACGTATTCCTCTTCCATTGCACACATTCTCAATTGATTGTCTTTTCCCCTCTTGTAAAGATTGTCCTCAGTCAATACATAGTTTTTTGCCTCTTTTGTGATCGTTTTGATACGTGATCTACTCATCCCTTCAGGCAGTATTCCGGTGGTGAGGTATTCTACAATGTAGTTACTCCATTTGGGTGCTACAGATAATTTGAATAGAGTTGCGTGTTCTATCGGCTTTTGAAAAGTGCAGATAATACATGATTTGATATGCTTATGAACACTTTGTTGCATTTTCGGGCAATATACACCCATTCTCATCAATATTTGATACGTCTGTGCATACCCATTGTGAATCCCCGTAGTTTGTACATGAGACTGGTTTAGATACAAGTCCTGTTCGCTTGATTCAACAAAAAGCCTAAGGATTTGATCCGATCCCTGTTTGTATAGACTTCCAGCCAACATTACCAATGATCTAGATGCTACAATGGTTGATGGTTGTCTTGTCAAATTCAATGACCCAATAGTCAACAAAGGAATTACATCCTCGCTCCATCATGGAACCATTTCTATGTTGAAGAGATGTGCGTATGGCAAATCATCATCAACTCCTACAGGGTTTTCTCCATGTACCATTCTAGATAAATGATCCGCTCTTAGGTGTGTAGTTCCTTTTTTGACTACAACCGTGAAGTCAAACTCAAGCAATATGATGAACCATCGTACAATCCGCCCCGTACTGCCAGGTTTGTTTACCAAGTACAGTAGTGCTTGGTGATCAACGAAGAATACAAATTTATTGGAAAGTAGGTAATGTCTAAACTTTTTCACAGCATAGATCATACCCAAACCCTCCCTTTCAGTTGTTGTGTCATTCTTCTCTGCATTGTTTAGTTGTCTACTGGAGTAACTGATTGGAAAATCCATGTTCTTTTCTCCAGGTTGTGCAAGTATGCATCCTATAGCATATGTTGATGCATCTACGTAGATGTGGAATATCTTTTTCCAATCCAGAGCCTTCAAAATTGGAGCGGATATCAATCTTTGCTTCAAATTTTGAAAAGATGTCTCACACTCATGTGTCCACTCAAATTTAGTTATCAACGCGTAAAGTGGTTTCGCAATTATAGCGTATGAGTAGAGAAATCTGTGATAATATCCACAATGGCCCATAAATGCCTGTACCTCCTTTCCCTTTACTAGTCGTGGTAGATCAACAATTACGCTGATCTTCTCCATGTCTGTCGAATACCATTTTTGGACACTATATGTCCCAATATTTTGCCTTGTCTTACCATGAAGACACATTTCTCCGGATTCAGGCAAATCCGATACAGTCTGCATTTTTTGAACACTTTGGTCAAGTGCTCTATGTGCTCCAATCTTACAAGAGAGTGAACGCACAAGTCATCCATGTAAATTTCTAAGAACTGTCTTAGATATTCTTTAAAAGCATGACCCATCAACCTCTGAAATGTGGCTGGTGCATTCGTTAAGCCAAAAGCCATTACCCTGAATGCAAAAATGCCCCATTCAGTTGCAAAAGCCATCTTATTCTGATCCTCTAGCTTTATTGCGAGTTGGTTGTAGCTTGAAAATCCATCTAAGAAACTGTAATCTTCTTCTCTTGCCACTCTTTCTATTATATGATCAGTAATGGGTAGGGGATAGCTGTCCCGAATTGTTGCAGCGTTTACTTTCTTGAGATTGACGCATATTCTCAACTTTTCATTTTTCTTTGGGACCACCACAATCAGTGAAACCCAGTCAGTGTGCTAATTTTTTTAAATAAAGTCTACCTCTTTCAGCTTATCTATCTCCTCCTTGATCTTGTTTGCAAACGTCTCATTGTACGTATAAGGACGTTGTATGCTTGGTTTGGTGTCATTCTTAAGGGGTATTGTGTGTTGACAGATACTTGGATCCACCCCCTTAAGATCTTTGTATGACCATGCAAACACATCTCTATACTGTTTTAGAGTAGCTATCAAAAGCTTTTCCTCTTCTTCAGTAAGATCCATGGCAATATATGCAGGTTTTGGATCTTCTCTTGGCTTCACTAGATCTATTCGTTTAGCTTTTTCAGGCTCGTCGTATGATGTACCAGGTTCCTTCAATTCTCTCATCGGTTGTTGCACTATGATTTTTCTATCTTGTATGATATACTTCTTATAATGGGACAGCACATCCATCTTGTCAAAATTCGTGTCCTCATTTGTTTCCATTTCAGTTGTCCATATGTATTTGAGGGTCTGTTTGAGCTTATTGTACTCTGTTTTCCTCTCTGTTTTGGTGATTCTAGACCCTGTTTCCCCTCCTTATGTGTCTCAGTTGTTTGCTTTTCGTGCTTGTTCTTCTTGTTTTTTTTCCATGGTTTAGTTTTGATAAACCGGCCAGTGACTTTGTCTTTGACACAATCGTCAGCTTTTACAAGCCTTAGATATCCTGTTTTGTCATTGACAAGAGGCATGGGTTTATGCGTATTCGCTCTTGATTTCCTTGTTCTATTTGATCTATATCGCTCTTGTCGACTAGGTTTTTGGTTAAGAAACTTGTAAAACCTGTCCAATCTCGACATATACTTCCTATCCGTCTCTGATCCACTTGATCTTTCATCATCAACATCTATCATTTGGATTTCATCACCCAGTGATGGAAGGTCATCGCTTAGTGAGTGTGAATTCTTCCTTTGTTCGATTCCTAACGTCCATTATAGATATCTCATCAACTATTCTTTTACACTTAGTCTCACGTAGTGGTTCTTCTTATTCCTCGCTATCTGCTGATCCTGACTCAAGGATGACGCTAGCCATTTGCAACGTTACTAGGTCGTATCCTTCATCGTCACAAAATTTTGTAGGCGTGCATTCGTTAACAAATACATCCAAGGTTGACAATATTTGAGTCCACCCAAATGGCTCAAATAAATGTTCAGGGAAAGGTTCTGGGAGATAGCCTCGTCTTCTATTGACCTTTCCAACACGCATTTCTCTTTGATTAAGTCTTCACAATCAGATGCTCCACACATCCAGACATGTGCTTTCGTTTGTAACCACGCAGGTATTTCTTTTCCATTCACCATGGTTGAATCAAATTCTTGCATTGGTGTTTTTGCAACGTCTCTATAGCTGTGGTCCTTCATGTTGATTTTTGTTATTAGCTCCTCATGCCTTAGGTAAATTTGGTCGTACCCCCAATCTTGTATCATTTTGAGTTGAGGCATAAAAGGTCGCCCCAAAATAATGTCAAAGTTGTTCGTTTTTCCCAAATCTACCACGACAAAGGTGTGCTCATAGTTAATTCCACACGAAGTTACAAATATTTGGTCCATGACTCCCAATGGTCTCTCTACATACCCATTTGCGAGTTGCAGTTTCATTCTCGTCTTTCTAAGAGCTGGACGGCCCCATTTCTCCCAGATTTGCTTTGTAGAAATCGCAACTCCCGCTCCACTGTCTAGGATAGCTATCGTCTTTATATCTTGATATTCGATAGGTAAGGTTGTATTACCTTTCTCACCTTCACAGTAATCTCCGAACTTGTTTATGGGCACAGGTTGGGCTTTGGGTTGACCTTCCCATTTGTTTTCTTCTATCGTAGGGTTTGTCTGAAGAGAAATCTTTATTCCTTTGTTCTCCAAATGTTTCCCCATGTCTTCCCATAAGTGTGGTATGAATCTCAAGAGTTCTGACAGTGTTATTGTGCATGTTACAGGTGTCGAAAGCATCTCTTGAAGACTTTTTGAGTCAATCATTTGTGGAATAGCTCTCATCTGGGATGGAACTAATCTTATCTCCGATTGTGCCTCGTGTTCACCTATAAATGAAGACAGGGTTTTCAGGGATTGTGCTTTGCTTTCCATCAAAACCTCCGTTCCTGCATCTCCATACAACGATTGTATATCTCGTGTATAAAATTCGTTGTCCATGTTAACCTCAGGAATTGGCGCAGACTGTAACGTTGCGCTTCCGTTCTTTCTATTTCTAATGGTTTTCCGTAAGTGTTGTGGCCATGGTTCTTCCACTTCTGGAATTGGCATTATAGTCATTGACTTAGCATCATCAGTGGTGTTCGGCACCACTCGATGATCCAATGACAATATAGTTTCAGACCTGGGTCCGTTTACTTGTTCTGATTCATCGATCTTCAATTTTTCTCGCTCTTTGTGAATCAGCACTTCTTGTTCTGGGGTTCTAGTTGCATTAGGTTCCATCAATGCCTGGGCTGTTTCAATAAGGTGTTTACATATTTCCAAACGCTCGTTTCCACTTCTAGTTGAGGATAAGTCAACCATCTCTACTCTAAGGTTTGGTTTGTTTTTAGCCTTGCTTCATACGCTTGTAATAGAGCATCTAAAGGCTCTAGCACTTTCTCGACCAAGACTGATCCCCCTGAGGATACTTTCCTTGGCTTGTTGTTGTCCTCATCAGTTTTACTATCTCTCTCTTGTTTCAGTTGCTCTTTTGTTTCATGTAATTCATTTTTCATGGCAATTTGGGTTTTTATCCTTCTTGCTTTCATTCTGTCTCGTTTCGCCTTCCAGGATTTCCGCTGTGTTCTCACAGATAAACTCTTGTTTTCTGTGGGTATTGGCAACTCAACCTTTTCTTCCAATGGCTTGTTTTTATCTAAGTCCTTGACTTGGGCTCTGGTTACCGTATTGATTTGGATCATGGGTTCGGCTTCTGATCCACTGCTTGCACTTGGTAACACCCCCACAATATTCATAGTTGCTTTTCCCTTGTTGTCCGGATTTCTTGGGCAATCTGGCAGTATGTGATTCACACCACACCCATCACAAAACCAAAAAATTTTCACTCTTTTGCCTTTGAAAGAAAAACTATGATCCCAACGATCTGTACTTCCACAGTTATAGCACGGTCCAATTGGTGGTGGATTTTGAGGAGGTGGTCCCATAGGTTGTCCCACCCTATTAGGATATCCTCTTGGTTTGTAGTTCTTGTTCGCAATGAACATCAGCGTTCTTTCGTCCACCAAATATTGATCCCTCGAAGGTTGTGCTACATACGTTGGTGGTGCTATACTCTCGTTATTTCCCCACGGTTGATAGGCTTCATCTGCGTACATCTGTGGTTCAGGTTCAATTACGTAAGGCTCATTCGGTTCCTCATAATAAGAAATTTGAGGTGTATTATTTGTTCTTGGTGATGCTTCGTAAGGTTGAGCATACCTAATCATGGCCGTATTTTCCTGTGGTAAAGGAGGCTGTTGACTCAACACAGGTTGAGGTCTATCTGCTCCTGCTACCATATTCACATTTGGCCCAACTTGATATCTTGGAGGAGGTGGCTGGGGTGGTCCTGCTGGAGGTCCATACGGCCTTTCCCTCACATAGTTTTTGTTGTAAAAACACTCATCCGTGCCATGGTTCATCCATTTTTGCTCTATGGCGCACCATTTCAGTACTCGTCCATTCGCAACTGGTGCTTTCGGCTACTGTGTGCATCACGGCGTCGGGTGATCCCTCCCACATATGTCATATTTCCTCGTCTGAGACTGTCTCATCACCAGATTTGATCTCATATGTTGCTGCATTCTCTTCGTTACTTCCTCTATCATTTGGTCAGCTGTCGGCATCAAAGAAGCCTGAGCATCTTTCTTGGTAGAGGGTTCACTTGTAATAGATGAAGAGCCACTGGTTACTGAATCAGTATCCTCAGACACTTCCCCATATGTTTTGCAGTTATCAACAAGATATAACGCTTCCCTTGTAACCTGTTCAAATGTGCTACATGCTTTCAAGTGAAGGTCCTTTTTCAAGGTTTCGTTTCTAAGTCCTTGAATGAAGAGCACAGACAATCTCTCGTCCTGCGGTAATTCTCTCCTTGGGCACCTCTCAATGTATTGCTTGAATCTCAAGGATGCTTCCTTCACTTTTTCGTTCTCCCTTTGTTTAAAAGCATAAATCTGTGATACAATATTATGCTTTATACCCCGTTTTGAGAATTCTTCCGCGAACTTCCGCAATACATTTTCAATATTCAGACAAGTTTCAGGGTTCAAAGGTTGAAACCATGTTAAGGCTGTCCCTTCCAAGGTCAGCCCAAATCCCTCATATTGAGTATGGAAATCAGTGATCTGCTCTGCTATTCTCTTAAGACTTGCTTGAAGAGCGACACATGGGCATATGGATCCCCTGATCCACTGTACTTCTTTGGCATGCACTTCGCTACCTGGGATGGCCTCATCCGTCTATGGTCTGCGACCAATCTCAATGCTCCCGTGTCTCGACTTAATCGTTCTCGTACATCATGGATGTCATGGGTTACTCTCCTTGGCTCCCCTTCCACGAATCTACTAATAGGAGACAAATGTGATGGTGTGGCTGTGAATGTCGGATCTACTGCGGTATGTGTAGAGATAGGAATCGCACTACCTCGATTCGTAGCCATTGACTCTCTGGGATGTAATGTTCCCATGGGGTTTGGCATAGAATACTGAGGTTGACTGAAAGAATCAACTACATGAGTCCTCTCTCCACCTGTTTCCATCAGGTTTGTCATGACATTTGTAGGTGCTGGTCTGTGTGGGCTTGGAGTGACATAATACGGGTGGAGTGGTCCCCCAAAGTATGTATATCCTTCCAAATCCTTTTTATAGATTATTGCGTATCGTCTTCCATATTTGTCGTATGCGACGATTTTTGTTTCTGATCCCTCTGTGTAGGTGAAGACATAAAGTCTTTTCCGCTCTGTCAACTCTCCGATGTAGGGTTCCTTGCATCTAAAATAGAGATCTTTCTCTACATTATTATACTTGTATAGCCCCACGTAGATGTTGTTTGTGTTGACTCTCAAAGTTTTGTTTTCTTTCCTTAACCTCGCATCAGGGAAGCTCATTGTTGGTGCTTTCTCCTCAGGTTCCTCATCTACTTTGGCTTTCGTGCCCATCAATCCCCACTTGTCCACAATGTAGGATTCAGGACTACCAAGTACATGATACCTTCGTCATCTAGGTACCTATCTCTGCTATAGCTCACAGGCACTAAGTGCTTGAACTCACTTGGTCTATCTTCTATTTTCACACAGTAGCGGTCCATACCATCTTTGTAGATCTTGGCACCTTGCTTGTTGTCATATTGATACTTGATGAACAATAGCTTCATTGTGGCCGAAGGGTTTGACGGTCGTGCTGCCATGTTTTCTATTTCATTTAGGTTTAAATGTCCCAAGTGTTCCGTGCAATACTCGTAAGATCTCTCTGAAGAAGTATCGAAAATACTTCCTTCAAGGATCGGCTCTAATGGTCGTACCACACCTTGGTTTACACTCTCCTCCATTGATAAAACACTTGCTTGATCCGCTAAATTTTGGTGTTGGTTGTTGATTTGTTTTCCCGATCTCAAAAACATGAAGAAAGTGGAATTTACCGATTGAATCCAAACCTGTTACCTGGAGATGGAGTGATCTTCCAACTCTCACGACTGCATGGATTGTTACTTGATCGGTATCTGCAAATGAATACACTTGATGGCTATGATATCACTATATCATTCCAACTGTCAGTAGATTCAACAACTTCACAATGACTTCAACACAATTTTGCTTGCAGATTATTGACAGTATGTCCAATTTGGGTTTTGACAACTCCTGATATCTTAAATAGTCTAGGAATAGGTAAAAAATGAGTCAATTCTGGTACAGAGGTACACCGATCGTGATCGTAGTACAATGCCCAAATTTGATGAAACTTCACTAGCTTGTTCACTAGGCTATTTTAAGGCTACCCACCAAATACTTTTGTATTCAAACCCCAAAAAGTCAAGTTTTTACCAGTTCTTGGTTGGAAGTGTCTGTTTTCCCGAATCTGTTTAACTTGATTTTGGTGTTTGTTTTGGGATATGAAAGCTGTCTGGGGTTGTCCTGTGTACAGGCTCTCCCTCTGTATACTCTATACCCAATTTGATGTATATGATCCTGATGAAAGTCAATTTCTATGTCAGTACATCAATTTCCGACTTGGATCAATACTCAGATGGTTTAACAGGTATTTTGAGGTTTCTGGATCTTGGTCCTATATACTTTTATATTTATATACACCTAAGGATCCCACATATGAAATCTGGTCAAAATCTAGCACTTAGATACACCGATCACGATCGTAGTACAAAGGCCAAATCAGACCAATTTTGGTGTGCTTGTTGGAAAAGGTGTTCTGAGGCTATTTCCCCATTCACTTAGCATTTGGATCACTAAAAGCCAAGATTTTACACTTTTTGGGTTTGTTAGGCTAGTTTTGCCCAAGTAGCCTGATTTTCTTGATTTTTGATGTTTCTGGGTGTGGTTGCTTTAGACAAACTTGTTTACAATCTTATCAGAAAGGCACACAACAATTCTAGTCCAATTCTGACACAGAGGTACACCGATCACTATCGTAGTACATGAGCCAAATCTGATGAAATTTAGTCTGCTCCCTCTGACAAGTGTTCTACAGTGTTTTGTGCTACCACTTGGTGATTTGAATCAATATCAACCTTGTTTGGTCATATTTTCTAAATTTCAAAGTCTTATGGACTTTTTGCCAAAGTTATGGTTTCCTGGTTTCTCGACTCTAACTTTTGCTCCAAATCTGACTGGAATGCGAATTCCTTATCCTAATCCTAAGTACAAAAATCAAAGAACATAAAGAAATGAATCAAACAAAACAAACAAGACGGATTTCGGGTGAGATTTCAGTACTCAATCGAATTAGAGAAACTGAAGAGCAAAAATGCTTTGAACACTCTCACTCACAGCTCCCTAAATCTCCTAAGAGAGGATCTAGCTGGTCCACTGACTCTAGACTCCACTAAGCTCTAAACCCTTGTCTAGCATCCTAACTGAGGTGTAAAATGGATTTGTGGATTGATCTTCTTTTAAGGAAGCTAACTACACACTTTGTCACTCATCACCTAAGGTGCATTCCCCGGCAACGGTGCCAATGTTTGCGGGTTGCCGTGATGAACGTCCATAGCATAGCTCTCATGCATCAACATAAAATATCAATACAAGGGAAGCGACCAGGATGAGGCATGGAAACTCACTAGGGTGTCATCCCTAATGAAGTGAACTCGATGAGATACAACTACTAAATCTGCAAGCAAATCATACGCACTAAAGCCAAGTAATCTGCCTATGTCCTTCTACACAGCTCTACAGTCATCATGCCCGTTTACCATGCAAATCATATTGGATTCGCACGAAACTTGAAGGGGAGCTACAGGGGACTATCTAGAATCTATCCTATCACTCTCACAACATTCTCAAGAGGTACATGGATCGCAATTGTTCATCCCCAAGTCAGCAAAAACAATGAACAGATGATCCCAAAGGGTCGTTTTAGGGTTCCTGAAGCCTCCTCTAGGGTCAAAACAACATAAAATACGCATTTAAACACTCAAAACAGCGATTTAAGGTCTCAAACGAGTAGTTGAACACCTACACCTAATCTTGAATGCTTACACTTGAATGGAAGAGCAAAGTAAGAGGAACACAATGCAATAAACGAATCTAAATTCGGATTACCGTGGCCACACTAGAGAAGATTACAAGTTGGAGCAATAGGGAGCTCTCAAACGTACGCTGTCTTCTTCAAAACTTGTGATGAAAGAGGATAAGGTTCAAAACTTACAAAACTGACCTTTATAGTTTAGGTCTTTACAAATGGCTTGTCCGTCCAAAAAGTCCTAAACTTCTAACTGGATCTCCACTATACAAATTCTCTCGAAAAAATTCCTTTACAAGTTCTCGGCTTAGAGAAGCTCTTTTACAAGAAAATGTAGATTCCCTGAAAAATGTGACTCTTTTTCTGGAGACCATTGCTTCGTCCGCCAAACAGCATTACACAAGATGACAAAAACTAAGCATAAACAAGAATTTAAAAAATTGAATCAAACTTTAATGAAAATTTGGACTACGGAGATGGACAATGAAAAGGACTCAGAGAACAATCTATTCGACACACTCTCTTACTACAAAAATTACATGATACAAGATTCAAATATTGTAATTCAATAACCAATGCGGTAACTTAAGGAACCAAGGAGATTTTATGATGGTCCTAATAAAGGCAAGCGCATAGACTTTGTTGAACCAAGAGAGGAACCAAATCTAGAAGACATTTCCACTAATCTCATGGAGGAGGAAGAGTAGCTTTTGACAGCTACATTCAAATAGTACAAATATGTGTTTGCATGGTCCTACAAAGACTGATGGGTATAGATCCAAGAATTTTTCACCACACCATACCCCTTAAGAGTGACAAAGCCTCAAAGACATTGTCCCTATACTTATAATGAAACTTTTGCAAAAATAATCAAGGATAAGATAAACAAGTTTAAAGAAGTAGAGTTTATATATGAGATTGAGCACATAGAATGGGTGTCACCAATTGTGGTAGTATCCAAGAAAAACAAAAAGGTGTGAGTATGTGTGAATATCAAGTAGGTAAATGCAACAACTATCAGAGACAACTATAGAACGAGTTATAGGCAAGGAACCATATAGATTTCTTCATGGATTTTTAGGCTACAACCAACTTGTAATAAAGTTGAGGATCAATATAAGACAACTAGCAATAAAGTTGATGATTAGCATATTAAGACTGCTTTTGCATGAATGGGACATATTTTCTTACTGAGCAATGCCATTTGGCTTAACCAATGCACCTGTCATATTCCAAAGGCTGATGCATCATGCTTTTCAGGAGTATCTAATATAAATCCTAGAGATTTATATGATAACTTATGTGTGCATTCTCTTCTAAGAAGTGAGCACATAGAGCACTTGAAAAATATTTTTGAGAGAAGTGCAAAAACCTATTCTATATGCCTAATTCTCTATGTATTAATCTAGAGAAATGTGTTTTCATGGTTAGTGCACATTGTGTCCAAGAATAGCAATTCTATGGACTTTGAGAAGATTTAAGTTATTTTTGCTCTACCAAGATGGACAAAAGTTAGGGAGGTACAAGCCTTTATTGACCAATGTAGATATTATCTGCAATTTATTTACATGTATGGTATTATTGCCAAACCTCTCTACTCTCTTATTACAAAATGTTAGTGGACCGATGGAACACACTTGTTCTGTTTCTTTTTATCATATTTTCAATTGTTATCTAAAATTGCAAGCTTTTTGATATATCCCGTTAGAAGGTGGACACACCCCACGGCATCTAACTACTCGACGGACTATTATTTTTGTAATTATTCATTCATTGAGGAAAACCCGATTTTTCACTTTGTAAATATTGGGACTTACAGAAGTTTCCAGATTGTATCCCAGTTTTGATAGTTAGATTGAGTAGATGGTTGATTTTGGAACTTTAGGGTTTGAGAAGTTGTAAGGTATATATACCACTTTTTGACCTTAATGAAAAACCTTTTGTCATTTTAAACAAGTTTGAAATCTGTGAGTGAGCGTACTGTGTACGAGAGAGAGAGTGTGAGCTTCCACTTGACGCTACGTGTGCTACGGTGGTCGGAATCGAGTGCGGAGAAGTGCAACGTGTTGCCCCCGACTAGAGCTACGAGCGGATATCAACATTGCGCGCGTACGGTCAGGTTTTGGGAGCTCCTTCTACGAGCTTCATCTGTTGTTTGGGTGAGCATACGTTATCTGATTTCGCATTGCAGCATATCTACGCGTTCACATTGAGTAGAGCTACACATTAGGCACTTCAGATTTTGAAAACGAAGACCTGCAGATTTCGGCTAGACATCCTACGTGTTTTTGCACCGGGTGCTTTGGGTCGTGATTTTGGTTCATAGACCTTAGGGAGAGCGGCCTATAGGTATTAGTAAGGTCTCCTTCAAGTTCTATGGTGTTTCGAAAGTGTTTGATGGGTGTTCGGCTCTAGCAAGCGTTGTAGGAAGTATCCTCTTTTGCACTCTTGAAGGCTGTGACTTAGACAATTGATAGGGACCTCTGTAGGAATTAGTTAGGAGTCGGTCCAGTGTAGGTTGACACCTTATGCTTGCTTCCATGCGCCTGCGGGTCGAGCTTCGTCCTTAGCTGACATTACTTGTTAGGTGAGTTCTCGCTGTGCTGACGTCCGTCGCGGCATATCCGTCCAACATTGGCGCTGCTGCCGGGGACGAAAACCTTAGGTAGGTGACCGAGACTAATCCTTGAGGATTGGGATTTTTTGCTTGCCAAGAGTCTCGCCTTACATTTAGATAGGATCAGAGGGTGGAGGACTCTCTAGGTCTTAGAGGGAGTTTAGGAAGCGTGTGTTTGGCCTAGATCCTTCGACTTAGGTAGAGGAGGTAGACTTAGGTAGGTGTAGGTAATAGTCGAGTTCTAGAGTAGGAGTTGGATGGTAGAAGCGGTGAGAGGAGAGCTTGAGAGTCAGGAGAGGCCAAAAAGCAACCAAAAACACCATTATCATCATTTCTTCATGATAGGTAGGAGTAGAGTAAGTAGGACATCATGATTCAGATCTAGAGCATTTCATGCATGTACACTTGCTTGGTAGAATCATTACAAGTTTGTAAAAGACACAAAAAGACACAAAAGTGTGGTTGAAAGCCTAATTGAAGTCCAAAAGTTACTGTGAGTGTTTTTGATAGGTCTTCAGAGTATCAGGAGCATTCCTGTCAGAAAAAACTTTAATTTTAAGCTAGGAGACATCCTACGCGTAGGATGTCTACAGGCCAATCTGGGAGGAATTTTGGGATTTTGAGTTGACCACTGTGTTCAGAAGGTAGGATTTACCCTAATTTCAACTGGAAAGTGGAAATTTGGCCATATCTTGACAGGATAAGGCCAGATAGACCGAAATTGCAAGACATCCTACCGAAATAGTGCCAAAACATTAACTTGAGACCAAAACCATAAGATGGCTGCATAAGTGTGTCTTGCATGATATATTGAGTGACTGAAAAGGGTTTCACCTCATTTGGGTAAGAAAATTGGGTTCAAAGTGGACTTTAGCACTTTTGACTGAAAAAACAAAAACAGCTGAAGTTTGAGATTTTGACATCCAAATCAAAATCTAAGCATACCTCTGGGATACTGACATCAAGGGGAAGCTGTGGAACAAATCTGGGGTCAAACAGGCAAAAAAGACATCCTACGCGTAGGATGTCTTCTGAGTGATTTGGGACTCCAAACTAAAATCTGAGTATACCAAGGTGATTAGCAACTCAAGGGGAGCTTAAGCCTTGAGTTTAAAGCCATTCTGATGAAAAAGACATCCTATGCGTAGGATGTCTAATGCAAGAAAATGAAGCCAGAATTTGACTTAGAGCATTGTAAGGTGTTATATAGCCTAAGGCAAGACAGCTAGTCAATTTTGGTCCAATTTGGAGTTGAGTAGGCTGATCAATACCATCAACAGGCCGTCGGAACAAATTCCTGACTCATTGACCAGCTTATAAAAGTCCAAATCAAAAAAGTAAAAGCAGCTGTAAGCTCAGCACAACAAGGGGAAACAACAGTGCAAAAATCCAAGCAAAATAGAGCAGGAGACATCCTACGCGTAGGATGTCTATTGGGGCATACTGCAGAGAAAATTTGACCTGGCCTAGACAGTGAGGTTCCATTTGGCTTAAGGGTTCCAGAACTTCTTTCAGAAGTGAATTTGGACCTTGGTTGCCCATTTGACAAAGCAAAGACTGAATTCAGACTTTTTCGCGTAAATTGGCCAACACCAGAAGGAAGTACTGTTTCAGATTAGCAACCTAATCCAGAACATGAGCAGTGTATAAAATACAGTAGTGGTTGAGATTAACTCTCTAGTTATACCAATCATTACTAAGATAACCTCTAGCAGATAAATGCTTTGATTCAATTGCCGAAATTAAAACTCTTATGTACAGGTATATTCAGCAACAGGGCAAGAAGTTGTGCAGAAACTGACCCATTACCAGGTGAGTGGTTGAATTTGTGATAAATTGCATTAATAAGTTTGATGAATTTAAGATCAAGAAGATACATTGTTAGAGACCAGAAGGTGGCAGGTGACCAAGGTAGCTTAGTGTCCACCGAAGAGAGTGTAACTCAAGCAAGGCTAGATCCGCTAGCACCAATTATTGAGGAAGGTAGTGATACTGACACTTCTCAGACAAATATTTCTTCATGATGGGTAGTCAACAGCCAGGAGGTTTCACGTATAACGGACCTATGCGAGGAGGAAGCACCTCCCAAAATCCTTTGAATGATTCCAGGCTCACGGTGATCTTCTTAGAGGGAACAAACTCAAGAGGAGCCCTAGTCTATTCTGACTATCGAGGCCGCAAGTGCATTTGTATCGAAGAGAGGCCAGCACAAAGATTGGAGATAATCCGAGTGTATGATGATGGAGATAGATTTTGAGACGAAAAGGGGAACCACTATTTAATAGTTAGCAACCCTGAAGATTACAACATATATGGAGATAACGTGGCTACCGGGAAAATGGTTTCAGAAACTCAAGAGCCGCCGCCAAACATTGATCGGCACGAAGCTATTTTTATGTACGATAAGAAAACAATCAGGATTCCAACTTATAACGAGAATGTGGGAATCTACAAACACGAGAGCGAGGGTATTTTCTCTTACTTTTGCAACAAAGAACCATACGTAAACGAACTAAGCAAAGACAAGGTTCTTTACTTATTCTCTTATGAAACTACTATGGGGAAGGGCATAGTTTTTGTTGATAGATACAGGCGAGAATACCAACGTATTCTCCCAGAGGAAGTAGAAAGAGCAACAGGTCCAGGAGCATCAGCATATGCCCCTGAGAAAATGCCAAGAGCCGCCCACACCCCAAGCAAGTCAACAAATCCATTTTCAGATGAGTATGACACTACCTCACATTCCACCAGACAGCAAGTATTCAACAACCAAGACCAACCAGCAAACCAGCCATCATTGCAGGCATGGCTTCGACAGAGTGCAACAATGGAACCAGACCGAAACCGAGATGGTTATCAAGCCGCACGAGGGCTCAGGGATTTTCAAGAACCACCACACTATTCAAGGTATCAAGCAGAGAGTAAGCCAAAGACACAAGGGTCGACTGAGCTTGGAGGACCACCCATCGAACGAGTTTGAAGAGAAGAACCATCTCCAGCAAGAACCGTTAGAAATTATGGCTTAGGAGCACCGTTGGGAGAGGAACCAGCCTATTACAGAAGGCCTGAGGAGGTGTATAGACTTGGACGGGGAGATCCAATGATGAGGTTTGTAGACCATCGTAGAATTAGACCTTCTCAAGTGCAAAAATGGGTAAACAAGAAATACACACAAAACAGAGACCCAAGAGATCATGTGGCAGCCTTTGTACATGTAATTAGAGCCGAAGAGGTGTTAGATTTTCCTACCCAATTTGCAGGGTTTGCAAATGGACTAACCCTAGAGGATGATGCTGCAACTTGGTTTGACTCTGTGGAGCGTAGAGACTTTGAGTCGATGGAGGAAGTGTTTGACGAGTTTATTGAGGAATTCTCTCAAAGGGGAATAGCTCATTATACCGTCTCACAAATCCATAAATTCAAACAAAAAGATGGAGAATCTGTACGGAAGGCAGTCCTAAGACTAAAAAGATATGTTAAGTTCTGTCCTGTTGAAGAACTGCCAACTCAGTCCAGACTTATGCTGATATTCATCCAAGGACTAAGGAATGTAGATCTCCAGAAAGACTTACATATGAAGAGGAGCACGACGTTGAATGAGTTGACGAAGGAGGCTCTGTACCTTGTGGACAATTGTGCGGTCTACAAAGAAGGGGAGTTCAAGGACCTTGATGATGATCCATCTTCACAGCAAAGTGGGAGCAAGTCTTCCAGGACAACACTGAAAGGAGAAATAGCGGTAAACCAGGAGCATCTCGTAGATGAAGTGCTAAAAAAGATCAACTTGTACGCCAAACCTTAGGCTAAACAGCCCAAGTGGTGTGCTATTGAACAAAAATGGACAAACCATGGGACCGAGGAATGTTACTATAACAAGGGATATGTGAGGGAGAGACCTTACGCTCCCCAAGCTCCCGTAGCTTCCCCTCAAGTTCCACCGATGCCTAGATATCAAGCAGGCAACTTACCAGGACCTGTAGGTGTAGAAATACCACAATCGGTGTTGGGGAAACAACCACCCCTACCAGGTTTACGACCAGTTGGTATAAGATACACACCAACGGTAACTGAATTAGAAGAAAAGGCTTTGGTGCCTATGCATGCATATTATGAAGATCCCAATGGATATGCGGCAAACCCTGTCTATTATCCACCGGAAGAATCCTCGACACCAGAACCATGGAGCATGATAAGGAATAAAGGACCTCCAACTGCTGCACAGGCCGCAGGAGAAAGAAGATATAGCTTAGATGAACGAACATTGTTGTTCATAGCCAATGGAGACATGGGCGGACAGAGACAGGCTTACCAGCAACGAGGGGCTCAAGGAGCACCTCAACAACCCAAGGGACCCTGTTACAAGTGTGGTGGAGACCATTGGCTGAGAGATTTTCCTCATGATGAAATCATTAGAGTCAATGCGTATTGCCCAGAATGTGGAATTACTCATTTGATTCCTGATTGCCCTAAAAACCCGAGCAAAGGAGCAAAAACCACCTTGAACCTGTTGGAAACAGTACCTTCTAGTGGAGGATTGGAAAATGAAACAATCATACCTATTCAGGCGGTAACACGAGCCCAAGCCCAAAGAAGGACGAACGAACCCATAATAGAAGAACCAAAAACAGATGCCCAAAGTTTAGAAATGAAAAATCAGAGAAGCACTTGGAAAGAGAGAAAGGCGCGTAGGAAAGCCAAGAAAGAACGAGAGCAAACAGCCCTATCCGATGAGTTGAAACATACAAAGAACAGATTGGAGCGGTTAGAAGATCTAGCTAGCTTAAGCTCACACACCCCAGCAGCCATAGCACCCAAGGAAATAGAAGAGCCCAAAAGTGCAGGATCAGGAGGATCTGTACTGGCAGACAAGGTAAACGAGCAGTTGGATGCACTGCTACAAGCTTATGAAGCTCGACTTAAAAAGAACCAAACCCAGGAGCAAACATTAGAGAAACATGAAGAAACAAAGGAAAGACTCACTAATGATTATGAGTCCAGAGGAGAGCCTATCATAGTGCCACATACCAGCGATGGGGCAAGTGACGGGGTCCATCCTAAAATATTGGCAGAAATGGGAAAGGACGGTAACGATCTAGATGATCTGTGGAAGCAAATCCGAGAGGCCAACGAGGCTAATAGGATGAGTAACCACATGAATAGCACGAAAAAAGAAAAGAACGTGATCTTACCTCCTATTGAAGAATTTGAGGCAACATCACAAATGAACTTTGAGATACATTCACAAGGGGGAGACCAAGGATCTATTAGTTTGGAGCACAGCCAACCAGACTCTTTGAGAACTTTACCCTCTTACCTGGGAGAATATGAAGCTAAGTCGGAAGTGAGAGCACTCCCATCTCAAAGACTTTCTTCTAACAAGGTGATGGATTCACAAGGATTGATTGAGCTGTTATCCACCCCGGTGGCATACACAATCACGTTAGCAGAACTCCTAAGGTTAAGGCCAAACATGTGGACCACAATAGGAAAATGCCTAGAAAAATTTGGAGTGAAAGACCCCACCTTGACGCTCCAAGAAGGAATCAGGGAGTTGGACAGACCTAACCTGAACACTAGACCTGTATTATTGAATAAGGTTGGAGAATATTGCGAGGGAGAAGACGAAAACACGACGCTACCGGTAGAATTCCAAGGAGTAGTTTCCAAAGCTATTCTTGACAGTGGAGTGGGAGTTGCTATCGCCACCAAGGAAATCTAGAAAAAATGGGGAAAATCAGCTCTGAGGGCTACCAGAATGAAGCTGCAGTTGGCAGATGGGTTCATGGAGAAGCCTCTAGGACTCTTAGAAAAAGTAATTGTCACTTCGTGCGGGATCGAGTATGAGCATACATTTGCAATAATCGATTTCAACAAAAAGAACAATTATGAGATAATCTTGGGACGACGATTCATGCGACAACTGAAGATGGTCCAAGATTGGGGTTATGACCACATATACCTTAGACATGGCGAGACGACAACTAAAATACACCTGAAAGACCATAGTTATAAAGATGTAAACCAAACACCAGTGGAAGAGTTTGATTCGGCTAGAATAGCAGGATCGGAACTACCAGCATGGTTAGGGCAACCAAAAGAGCTATGGATGTGCGGAGCTTCACATTGTGAAAGCTTAAAAAAAGAGGAATGCGTCTTAGAAAGAACAATTGAGGACAAGGAGTATATTCCGGAACCTTTCTCTGAAGATGCCTTGGAATCTCTAGAATGGGAACACATACTGGCAACATTAGATGTCTGTACCATTACCGAAGTCCAACAACAAAATTTTGCGATAAGGATGGCTACGATGTGCTACCCTATTACATGGTAAGCGTTGTACCAGAAAAAGAGACGGTAGAACCTCCAGAACAAGAAGAGTTTTACAACTCCTCTGAACAATTCGAAGTAAATGATGAGGCAGATAATGAGGGTTAAGACACCTCAAGTGAGCGTGGGAATGAAGCCGAGAATATTAAGTTTTATGATTTTGCTAATCAACTCCCTAGACGCCAAGAACGCTATAGGAGGAAAAGAGTAGGAAACAAAGCGAGAGAGAACCTGATGCCCAGGATAAAAGGTAAAACTCACTATTTGATGCTTGTAAAAGCAGAGGATTGTGTGAAAGATCAAATATCAGGGAAATTCTCAGAAAATCAAAAAGAACGAACGCAAGAAGAAATAAAACAGATAAGAAAAGCTAAAATCGAAACAAAATCTCAAAAATCTAAAAAATAAAAAAAAGAACCAACGAAAGACCAAGAATGGACCAAACTGGAGTGTAAACAGAAATACCAAGAACTGAAACGGTCTTTGAGAGAGATATGGACTACTGAAGAAGATAGTGATGGTAAAGGGGAGTCAGAAAAGGGCAACATGAACGTAGCAGCACACTATCGGAAATTTACTATCCAAGATAGAAAAATCATCATGACACTACCAATTAGGGAGAGAACCAACCAAGAATCTTACGATGGGCCTGAAAATGCAAAAAAAATAGACCTCGCAGAACCAGGTGAGAAGCCTCATCCGGTCTATATAGCTAACGATTTAGAGCTTGAAGAGGAAGCACAGCTAGCACAACTTCTCACGAAGTATAAAGATGTGTTCGCTTGGTCCTATAAAGACCTCAAAGGAGTTGATCCATTGATATGCCAACATATAATTTCCTTTGAAATTAGATGCAAAACCTAGCAAACAACATCCTTATACATATAATGACACATTTGCCAAAGGAATCAAAGAAGAGATTGATAAACTGATGGAAGCGGAGTTCATATATGAGATCGAACATACAGATTGGGTGTCACCCATTGTGGTAGTTCCCAAGAAGAATGGAAAACTGTGGGTGTGTGTAAATCTCAAAAAGGTGAATGCAGAAACCATAAGGGATAATTATCCCTTGCCAATTACAGAGCATGTCCTTGAGCGAGTGGCCGGGAAACGAGCTTATTCCTTTCTGGATGGGTTTTCAGGATACAACCAACTGGCAATAGCAAGGGAGGATCAACACAAAACAGAGTTTGCCACAGAATGGGGGATTTATGCATATCGAGTTATGCCATTTGGCTTAACAAATGCACCAGCCACTTTCCAGAGGTTAATGACTCACGCTTTCAAGGAATACCTAAGAATATTCTTAGAAATTTACATGGATGACCTGTGTGTACACTCTCTTCTGCGAGAGGAACATATTGACCATTTGCAAAAGGTCTTTGAAAAGTGCAGAACATATCGAATCTGTCTAAACCCGGAAAAGTGTGTATTTATGGTTAAGCAAGGACAAATCTTAGGACACATTGTCTCAAGAAACGGCATAACCACAGACCTAGACAAAGTTAAAGTCATTGTAGACCTTCCCAGGCCTACTAATGCTAAACAAGTGCAATCCTTCATGGGGCACTGCGGATATTATCAAAGATTCATATACATGTATGCGGTTATCGCACAACCTCTGTATCGTTTGCTAGTCAATTTCGAATGGACCGAGGAGTGTGAAACTTCATTCCAAAAGCTGAAGGAAAACCTTATATCAGCACATGTACTAAAGGCACCAGATTGGAAAAAGATATTCCATGTGCACATTGATGCTTCAACATATGCCATTGGAAGTATTCTAGCTCAACCTGGAGATGGAACAATTGACTTTCCGGTTTGCTATGCGAGCCGACAATTAAACAGTGCAGAAAAGAGCTACACAAACACCGAGAGGGAAGGGTTAGGAATGATTTATGCTGTGAAGAAATTTCGGCATTATTTGCTTGCAAACAAATTTGTGTTCTTCACAGATCATCAAGCTCTTTTGTACCTAGTAAATAAACCTTGCAATACGGGGAGAATCGTACGTTGGTTTATTATATTGCTAGAATTTGACTTCATAGTGGTGGTCAAAAAGGGTAAAACCCATCTGCGAGCTGATCATCCTTCAAGAATACACAACGGGGAAGCTCCTCAAGGGGTAGATGATGACATACCAGATGCTTATCTTTTCAACATTGAAATGGTACCCAAATGGTTCAGGAAATAGTTAACATTCTCTCCTTCGGAAGTGAGTTTGTTAATACAGGATGCAGATCCAAACAGCAAACAATTCGACAAACAAAAAACTTCCAGTTGATAGTCGGACGGCTGTATCATCTTGAATCTGATCTAATCCTACGATTATGTATAAATCCAGAAGAATTCGAGTACTACCTTGAAGAGGCACATGTCCAGGGTTGTACATTTCATTGTTCGACAGTGAAAACACACCAGAGACTGAAACAGTTAGGGGTTTATTGGCCAACTATGTATGTGGATACACATTCTTATGTTACCAATTGTACAATATGTAGTGCCAAACAACCAGTGGATCACGCAACTTTGTTTCGGGTGAACATAGCACCTGCATGGAGTCAATATATCATTGACTTCCTAACCACTAGAAAGTTCCCTTAAACATTACAAGAGCACGGGAAAAAGCTATAGAGCTGGAACCTCGTGACTTTCAGTTAATTGGAAATAAACTCTATAAGCGGGGAAAGGACAATCAACTTAGAATCTGTGCAAGTGAAAGCGAATACCTGCTGATTCTAGCAGATGCACATAGGGGAGTAAGTGGAGGCCATTTTTCGGGCGATAAGACAACAAAAATTGTCTTAACTGTAGGAATTTGGTGGCCTACGTTGCACATGGATGCCAATGAGTTTGTAAAGCGTTGTGATGCGTGTCAACGCACCAAGATACCAATAAAAAGAGATGAGATGCCATTAAGGCCAATGATGGGGGCAAGGGCATTTGCAAAATGGGGCATTGATTTTGTAGGACCCATATCACTCCTTGCATATCGCACCCATACCCAATATATCATTGTGGCTACGGACTATCTCACAAAATGGGTCGAAGCCAAAGCAACACAAAAAGCTGATGCACGCACCATGGCTCAATTTCTGTATGAGAATGTTTTTGTACGTTACGGGTTACCAATAGAAATTGTCAGTGACCGTGAAACACACTTCCTCAATGAAGTCATTGAATATCTACTAGAGGAATTCATGGTCATACATAGGAAATCAGCACCATACCATCCACAGGCCAATGGGCAAAGTTGAGGCCACAAATAAAACACTATGCACGGTTCTCACTAAAATAGTGTCAGCATCAAGAACCGATTGGGATCAACAGCTACACTCAACACTATGGGCATACAAGGTCGCTTACAAAACATCAATAGGAACAACACCATACAACATGGTGTTTGGCCTAAATGCTATACTACCCATAGAGTTTTTAATCCCAACTCTACGAGTAGCAACAAGCTTGGAATGGACAGGGCATGAACTCTCTTCAAGAATTAATGATCTTGAAAAGCGAGATGAACTCCGCTTACGAGTTGTCGCTTCAATTTATGCTAAAAAGAGAAGACAAAAGGAATTTTTTGACAAACATGTGCGTACCAAAGAGTTCAAAATAGGTGATTACGTACTTGTTTATACCTTGAAGCAACATGCCAAGAAACTTAAAAAGCGAGGGATGGGACCATTTGTGATTCATGATCTATCACAAAGTGGAGCTGTCAAGATTGCTACATTAGCAGGTGAAGAAATGCCAAACTGGATTAGTGGGTTTCGACTAAGGAAATATCTTCTAACCCTCACACAGGAGATGCTCCAACAACTTCATCAAGGAAAGCAAAGAATGAAGGAAAAAGAGAGAGTACGGGAGGAAGCTCAAGCCGAAGCACAAGAACGCATTGCAAAAAGACGGCTTCTGCGACAACAACAGAAAAGTGGAGCACCATTGAGAATCAATGCCATTCGACTGACTGAGTTGGAGGAGGAAATAGTGGAGCCAATAATTACACTCAAAGTAGGCAACAATCAAGTTGAATCAATAGCTTTGCTTGATTCGGGTGCTCAAGCAAATTTGATCTCTTACGGATTATACCAACAGCTCAAAGTCACAGATCAACTTCATCCTACTCCCCAAGTGCTGGAAAGTAGCACATCACACCCATTGACAATATTGGGATGGACTATATTACATGTACAGATACATCAATATATTTATCCACACAAATTCTATGTGGTGACAAATGAAAGCACTCAACACCCAATGATGCTAGGGCAACCTTGGCAAAAAGCATACAATGTGCAGATAGATTGGAAAGCAAAGGCTCTCAAAATTCAACATGAACATGAAAGACAGGTGATAGCTTTTGCTTAGCAATACCATCATGATCAACTGCAAGCCATGCAATCACTGGCAACAAAGAGAAAAGCACAAATGCCATCAAAGAACAACATGAAACCCGAGACCAACAACCAGGTAAAAGCCAACCATGCTAATTACAGACAGATGAAGTCACTGGCCACAATGCAAAAATCTAGGCTACCAAAACAAGGTAAACAAGTATGGATGCGGAAGGATAGAAATGCAATGGCGGAAAAACAACAATGTAACAAACGGATTCCAATAGAGCAGACGGTTCAACCCCAAACCAAGGGCATAAAACAGATGTGGATACCAAAGAAAATGATTAGCAATAATCCAAATGTCACTCAGATTTGGATACCAAAGCAAAAGCAAAAGGAACTACCTGCCGTACACGCAATAATGGAAGGCAGAGAGCGGCATTTCAAAAAAGGAAACCGATATATGTGGATGCCGATGAAAGACAAACCAGTGGCAAACAAGAAAGTGCCAAACCATCTACAAAAGTCGGCAGCAACAAAATACCAATGGAAAGCCAAGGCCATAAGGCCCATAGATATTACATCCCAGCCAATTCTATCCTCAGAAAAAGCTACGACTCCATCAACAGTGTCGGCAAAGCAATTACCTCTTGCCAAAAAGACAATTAAAGAGAGAGCAGTAGAGTTACAGCTGCTACTTGCAAAGAAAGCAAGATGCCTCGACGGCGAATGCCAATAAGCATCTTACTTATTCCCTTCTCTTGCACAACATTAATTTTTCCATGCATTGACCGAGTATGCATAAAATAGGGCCACATTAATCGGCCAGGCGTTAGGACAACTTTTTCAACCTATGCACGACACATACTCCGAGGCAAAACCTTGTCATCCGGGAGGACTCCGACTAGGAGGGGGGGAGGAATTCTAGAGGCACTCTCAAATGCGGAACCAATGACAGAAACAACAAAAAAGGGCATGATTTTCGACTATTTTAAGGGTTGTTGTTTGATTGCGAAATTTTCTGGAGGAAAACCAAGATGAGGAGCAAGAGCAAAGGCAACAACCTGAGCCAAAGGAAGTGGCCAAGCCTGAGTCTGAACAAAAAGAACTAGATGAGGCATATTATGCATTTTTGGACCTGCTAGCTGCAGGCTATACAAGGGAAGAAGCCGCCACAGTCGCATTCAGCTTGGCGAGGATAGGGCATAAAGAACAGATGTCGGGCATCCAGCTAGTTGAGCTAAAGGAAATTGCTACGGACACGGTAGACCTGCACACGCCCTCTAATGATTGGGACGTGGTGATGACAATGCTAGCTAGAATAAGTGCACAATCTATGGCATCAGACAAAGAATTGATAACTCTAAAGGCCACCGAAGAAAAGACCAAGATGGAAAGGGATACTCTGCAGGCACAAAGCTAAGGACAAAAAGAGAGAGAAGCTAACCTCCAGGCCAGGTTGGCAACGGCTCTACAAAACTGCCAAGCAAAGGAAGAATCAAATGAGGCAGCAGCAAAAAGATTACAAGCAGTGGAAGAAGAGTGTCTGCAACTCAGCAAGTCATTGCGAGATGCTGAAAAAGAACGGGATAATCTGACACTCCAGCTAGCAGAGGAAACTAAATAAGTAAAGGCCATGAGGAATGCCAAGGAAAAGGCAGAGATAGAACAAGAAGCAAGCCTGGATGAAGTCCTTGAGCTCAAGGACCAGTTAAAAGTCAAAGATCAAACCATCCAGAGGCTGCGAGCATCACCTGCTAGAGTTAGAGCTACGAGCTCGACTCAAATCATTTCCAAGAGTCAAATATATGAAGAGCAGATGCAAGAACTCCAGAAGGAGCTGACTCTCGAGAAAAAGCAGAGGTTAATGATGGCTGAAGGTTCTATCGCAATGCAAATAAGAATGGAGGACAGCCAAAAAGCCCTACAATAAGAATTGGAGAGCATAAAGATAAAGCTCAAGGAGGCTGAAAAAGTAAACATTGAACTCAATGACCTCCTCGTGACTATGGGCGGAGAAGCCGAAGCGGAAAAGCAGACACTCCTCAAGCAAATTGAGGAGTTGAAAGGCCGGCAACAAGCAGAAGCAGAAAGCTCAGGGCCAGCTGCCAATGAGGGCATCGACCTCGACAATGTGGCAGATCCTGTGGACACACCCATGCCAGAGGAAAGAATAGCAGGATCCTCTCAAGAGCCACAGGATCTAACACAAGAAGAGGAGGAAAAATTGCGTAAGGCAATAGAGGCAGAGCTAAGAGAAAGCACAAAGGAAGCCTTGGAATGGGAGTAGAGAGTCTTCAAATCTATGACCATTCAGAAGATCGACGCCAGCAATCTCGGGCGTGAGTGGCTTCAACCCTCTCTCCCATATCCATTGCTGAAATATGAGGCAACAAAAATAAACAGGCAAATCAAAGAAGAGCCAATGGTCCCTCTCTACAACGCAGACACCTCGAGGCCAGAAGGAGTTAATCTCATAGTAGATTCTCAGCCAAAGTGGAGGAAGGCTTGGCTTACCAAGTACCCACAATACCTAATCCACTTAGTAGAGGCACCTAAACATATCAGGGACAACCTCAGCTTCTATCCTCTACCAAGGGTTAGAACGTGGAAGGCACAAGAAATCTTACAAAGAAACCAACCCACTTGGCTGAACTACCCAAAGCTGTCAGGCGTGAAGGCAAGTGAGAGAATAAGTGTACAATACATGGTGAAAACCCTAACGGGCGCCATAAAGTTGTTCACTGGCTCACCTGACCTTACATGCATTATGATGAGAAAGATCTGCAGAACCATCCTAGCAGTGTTTGAGACCTTCAAGCCAGGCCAGGTGACTGACAGCTATCACCTCCAGGCTTTTGAAGAAGCATTCTACACGAGGTTCTTCACCATGCATACAGATATCTTTGGCCCAACAATACTGAATCTACATGCAAGGTACGAATCACTGCTAAAGATGCGGGAGACCATAAGATGAAGCAAAGGATCAACGACATGTCGGGGATGACATGAACAAGGAGGAGGGGGATGTTAGAAGCTGGACACACCCCACGGCATCTAACTACTCGGCAGACTATTATTTTTGTAATTATTCATTCATTGAGGAAAACCCGATTTTTCACCTTGTAAATATTGGGACTTATAGAAGTTTCCACATTGTATCCGAGTTTTGATAGCTAGATTGAGTAGATGGTTGATTTTGGAACTTTAGGGTTTGAGAAGTTGTAAGGTATATATACCACTTTTCGACCTTAATGAAAAACGTTTTGTCATTTTAAACAAGTTTGAAGTCTGTGAGTGAGCGTACTATGTATGAGAGAGAGAGTGTGAGCTTCGTCTTGACGCTACGTGTGCTACGGTGGTCGGAATTGAGTGCGGAGAAGTGAAGCGTGTTGCCCCCGACTAGAGCTACGAGCCGATACCAACATTGCGCGCGTACGGTCAGGTTTTGGGAGCTCCTTCTACGAGCTTCATCTATTATTTGAGTGAGCATACATTATCTGAGTTCGCATTGCAGCATATCCACGCGTTCACATTGAGTAGAGCTACACATTAGGCACTTCAGATTTCGGAAACGAAGACCTGCAGATTTCGGCCAGACATCCTACGTGTTTCTGCACCGGGTGTTTTGGGTCGTGATTTTGGTTCATAGACCTTAGGGAGAGCGGCCTATAGGTATTAGTAAGGTATCCTTCAATTTCTATGGTGTTTCGAAAGTGTTTGATGGGTGTTCGGCTCTAGCAAGCGTTGTAGGAAGTATCCTCTTTTGCACTCTTGAAGGCTGTGACTTAGACAATTGGTAGGGACCTCTGTAGGAATTAGTTAGGAGTCGGTCGAGTGTAGGTTGACACCTTATTATTGCTTTCATGCGCCTGCGGATCGAGCTTCGTCCTTAGCTGACATTAATTGTTAGATGAGTTCTCGCTGTGCTGATGTCCGTCGCGACGTATCCGTCCAACATATCCACCCAATTATTGCCTTGATTTTAGTACGGCATGTGCAAATTATTATCTAAAATTGCGAGCTTACTGATATATCCACCCAATCACTACCCCACTTTTAGCATGCATTAAAAAATATTCTAAATTGTGGCTTCATGAGAGTATAGCTATCTAAAATAAAAGAAAACGTGGTCACTAAAACATATGTACCCAAACACTAGAGCAGCATATTATCCACATGACCATGCATTACGATTATCAATCAACAGCAAGCATACTTGGTGTATATACACTACTCTTGGTTTAAGTAGCAAGAAATCATGCCATGTAACCAAAACGACCCATCCATATCTAAGACACATCCTTCTAGCTTGATCATGAAAAATGGTTTCTACCTATAAATATTCATCCACAATACCCTTTATTGGACTGGTAGAGCCTTGCAAATTTTCATCATCTAATAAAGAGCAAGACATTGTTTCCTCTTGTAGCTCATGAGATGAGAAACATGCAGGGAAAAACTCTCTACATATCCTGCACTTGTGGAGGTTCTTCTTGCACCCCCTTTGAATAGGTATATAAATGAGGAAGCCCTTCCATGTTATTATGCTCATCTCCTTTAGTTCTAGCCAAGAAACCATTAATAATGGCATCTTCTTCCCCTTCTATGATATCAACACCTATAAGCATGTTGGCAACAATAAACATAGACTCATTTGCATTCCCATGCACATCTTGCCCATAATCACTTGCACTTCATTAGTTAGTGTATAAATAAATTTATCTATACAATCATCTTTAGCAAACCTACTGATCTATTTGACTTTATATGTTTCCATGATCGTGAAAAATCCATTAACACCCTAAAAAGATTCATCTTGAGAGCAACCAGTAGCAAGATCGTTGAGCTCGAAGCTTACAACTTAAAAAGTGCAATTGTTCACATAGACCATGTAAGGTCCTTCCCTAAACCCTAGAGCCATTCAGAACTTTTTCAGCCTAGAAAATAATTTAGAAAAAGCAAGACCGCCAAAGAAGTCATGTGGACAACGAGACTTTACTCCAGAATGAAAAGACAAGGATATTCCGGATAAGAAATTACGTCATCCCTATATTTTCCCACAAAGATTAAGATTATTTTTTTACTTCTTCGTCAAAAGCCGCGTGGGAACTGATCTAGATCGAGAATTGGTACAAAAAAGGACTAACTTAATTGGAAGATAAAGTTAAGAGATAAGATTTGAGAAGAAATTGGGGTCCAATAAGAATTGAAAAGAGAATTGGGGTCCAATAGGAATTGAGAAGAAATTGGGGTCCAATAAGAATTGAGAAGAGAATTGGGGTCCAATAGGAATTGAGAAGAGAATTGGGATCCAATAGGAATTGAAAAGAAATTGGGGTCCAGTAAGAATTGAGAAGAGAATTGGGTCCAATAGTAATTAAGAAGAGAATTGGGGTCCAATACGAATTTAGAAGAATTCAAATTGAAATAACATTCTTTGATTGAAGAATTCAATTTAGAGTAAAATTCTTGAATGAGTTAAAAGTTGCAACTTTCTACTCATTCTCTCTCTAGCTTGCATTGAAGGTGAGCCCAACCACCCCCCAGTATATACACTGTATTCTACCCATCACTTCCTATATAAGCACCCCCTCTCCTTTGTAATTTTACACACATTGCTAAGCTACTTGCATACTTGCCATGGTCAAGATTAGGCTTGAGTAAATCAAGGTTTCCATTAAACCTTGCTCTTTCTCTCTCACTCTCTTGAAGGCCAACCCTTGAGGGTTTTGTAAAGAAGCTTCTCTCTCCTTCCTCTTCATTCTAAATCCCTTTCCTTCTTCCTTGAGCCTCACATCTCTTCAAGAAGGACTTAAACCCCACTTCCCTCTTGTTTAGAGGAGGTAATCTTCATTTTTAGTAGGATCAATTAACCTAAACCATGTGTTTTAAAACTAGGAAGGTTTATGTGTATCATATTAGGTTTAAGATTTAATGGTAACTTTCGAATTAGGGTTAAATATTAATGGTAGTTATGCATCATTAAGTTAAGCTTCAAAGGTAGATTTGCACTCTTAAGCTAAGCTTTAACGATAACTTTGCACTTAGGTGTAAGCTTTAATGACTACCTTGTATTTTAGGTTTATGCTTTAATGGTAACCTTGGAATTAGGGTTGAGTATTAATGATAGTTATGCATCATTAAGTTAAGCTTCAAAGGTAGATTTACACTCTTAAACTAAGCTTTAATGGTAACTTTGCACTTAGGTGTAAGCTTTAGTGACTACCTTGTATTTTAGGTTTAAGCTTTAATGGTAACAATGGAATTATGGTTAAGTGTTAATGGTAGTTATGCATCATTAAGTTAATATTCAAAGGTATATTTGCACTCTTAAGCTAAGCTTTAATGGTAACTTTGCACCTAGGTGTAAGCTTTAATGCCTACCTTGTATATTAGGTTTAAGCTTTAATGATAACCTTGTAATTAGGGTTAAGTGCTAAGAGTATTTATGAATCATTAAGTTAAGCTTCAAAGGTAGATTTTCACTCTTAAGCTAAGCTTTAATGGTAAATTTGCACTTAGGTGTAAGCTTTAGTGACTACCTTCTAGTTTAGGTTTAAGCTTTAATGGCAACCTCACAATTAGAGTTAAGTGCTAAGAGTATGTATGCATCATTAAGTTAAGATTCAAAGGTAGATTTTCATCCTTAAGCTAAGCTTTGATGGTAACTTTGCACTTAGGAAAATCTTTGAAAGACAAGCTTGCAATTTAAGGTTTAGCTTCCATGGTGACCTTGTGTGATTAGGGTTTAGCTTCCATGGTGACCTTGTGTGTGATGAGGGTTAAGTTTCCATGGTGACCTTGCGTGTGATTAGGGTTAAGCTTCCATGGTGACCTTGTGTGGTTAGGGTTAAGCTTCCATGGTGACCTTGTGTGATTAGGGTTAAGTTTCCATGGAAACCTTGTCCCATTAAAGAGAGAAAGGTTTAGTCTCATTATGGTAATCAAGGTTAGGGTTTGCATGTATCTTTACCGTAGAAAGAATGTATGGTTATAATTCTCTCTTCCAAGCTTTAATGGAAAGCTCTAGATCCCCATTTTATCCCCAAAGTGAGCTTTAATGGAAAGCTCAGAGACTCATAAATTATAGGACGACCTTCTAGCTTCCTAATGGGAAAGCTAGGCACCATAAGAAAAGAGTAGTTGTCTAAGCGCGATAGATGTAGTTCAATTTTTGGTATTGAAGAGTATTTCTAAAGTTGTCAATTTCAAGTTTGTTTGCAAATACGGGATGGGGGAGATAGGGGATAACTTCACGGAATTGATGTCCGTGTTGTTTTGAACCGAAAACTCTACAAGCTTCCATGGAGGTGCCCCATGGATGGCAAAGGATTGCAAAACCTGGGAATCGTACAAAACGGGGATTGAACTGAAAAAGTTGGCATTTCTGAAGAGACATTAACCATCAAATGCCTATGACAAAAACTCGCTTGTATTTTCTAAATAAACTTGGTTGGTAGATAATTAATGAAAGTAGGAATTAAGGTTGATAAATGAATGAACCTGGAAATTACCAACTAGGATTTAAAAAGGAACCTTGAGAGGTGATAGGGATAGCCCATTGCAAAACATAGATTTAACTAGGAGTTTTGAAGATTGTTTGGAAATGACCGGAAACCAAGATGGATCTTCTTGGGGTCAATTTGATTGAAAGGCCGGCCCATTGAGAGAATTTTCTTGGGAACTTGACAGAGATTGGCCCTTTTTGGCTAGGGAAGAGCAACCGGCAAGTTTGCTATAACTAGGTCATTCATGCTCGAGGGATAAGGGATAAATGGGTTTGTTTTATTTTTTACCCGGCTGAGTGAAGTACCCGTGGTTTCTTATTGAAAAACGGACATAATCCGGGTATGGAATGATGCCAATAGTTGGATGAGAAGGTCATACTGAGGGAGGAGATGTGAATTGAATTAAGGAAATTTTTTCGATTTGGTTGCGTAAAAAAGAACTGGAAAGGCTAGGAATATAGGGGCTATCGTGTGCATCTGTCACTAGATGGTGCTATACCTCTTGAAATAAAATTCTTAAGAAGGAATGGTCAAATTAGAAGAGCCTTTTCCAAACACTTAATTTTGGTAAATACTGTGAAGATGTCACCATTCTGATGGCTGTAACCGATTATCTTGGTCCTGAGTAAGGTGAGATGAATTGGTTAAAACTACATGTGTTGTATGATTAGTTAGGAAACTAGTTACAAGCTAATTATAGCAGATAAAGAAAAAGAAATGAATTAAAAGTTTCTAAAGAAATATCTACTGGGCACAACCAGATGAATTTCCCTGAACCAGGGTATGCAACAGATTGCATGCTGCTTTTTCTGACGATGTCTGATAGACTATCTTCCCTGATTTTGTAGTAATTAAATACTACCACGGGAAGGGATTTTTCATCAAATGGTTCGGTGGATGGGTGGATCCGGAGGGTCAGATGGCCGGATGTTGATTTAAATTTTTTATGTTAAACGCAAAGTGGGATAAAAATGGGTTATTGGGGACCAGCGAGACCAGGTAGGCCCGCAAGATCCCTCTTCTCGGGGGAAAGTGATAACTGCCGTGCCTGCTTGTCAGGAAAAAGGGGTTATCGCCATGAACTAAGGGAGAACAAGAAACCAAGAGCAGATCCTCAAGTTAAAGATCAAGAGAATCAAGACTAAGGACCACGATTTTGGGTGCAGAAAGCTGTCAAGGACAGATTGATTATGAGAAGCAGATAGACTCATTGAATGAAGGGATGTACCCCCTTGGGTTGGCATTCAAGATAGACCGGAGTCCTATCTGAGTGTCGGTCCCAAGTGGGAGGGATACCTGTAGATAGACCACGTCATTCCCTGGAACGGTCAGGAGGACTGAGGGAGGTGAGTAGGGTCGAGTCTGGGTATGTCACTCATAGACCATCAAGTGCCATCTCCACCATTAAGTTTCCTGAATATATCCCTAAACCAATTGCAACATCTTTGAAAAATTAGGACCTGTTAAGTTTCCATCAAATCCTTTGGAATTGAAGTTTTCAATAAAATTTGTTAACTCCTCTGGCTTCTCCATCTAGACTTCTTACCCTATTCAACTTCACGTCGAGTTCACCAAAAAATTTAGAGCACATAGTTCTCTAGAATTGATCGAGAAAGCACCGAGCTTCTGGGTGTGAGAGAATTGAGAGAGCAAGACAAAAATAGATGGATAATTGTAACAAATATCCAACATAAACATTGAAATCATTCAATATACCAATTTATGTACAAAGCATCACCCCCAGCACCCTCAACCCCTCAGCTCATGGCCCTTGGTCGTCTTGATAGTGTACAACCCTCTGTCAGCTCATGGACCCTTTCATGCAAGATATGTTCCCAGGCTTGCTCTCAAGAACCCCCTTTATCTTGTGCTCCCCTACATGCATTACCTTGCACTCAGACTCCCCCATTCAATTTGTAGCTCACAACAGTAGCGCCACCATGCAAATAGCTATAGAGATCATTTTTTATTTTGATTGTCAATTAATAATTCTTGCTTCAAGAAAAATCCCTTGATTAATCCTCTTTCACACTCTCCATTTTTTGATGCTATCCACCTGAGCAAAAAAGTGGGCTTTCTTTTCATTGAAAAGTGTCAAATGTACGTATCACAATACAATTTCCAAATGGATCGACATAGCGAGCACTTGTGGACATAGGAGCTAGAGAAAATTTCATCAAATATTCTATGTACATGAAGATGATAGACATACCCTTAACGACAAATTAGATAGGGCTCAAGGTTGAAAATCACAAAAAAATTGTTAGATTAGGTTAAGCCAATGTATCAATCAACGGCCATCAATGCACACGTTAATTTCATGTGATGGCAGACATAGATCTCAACAAAGTAGTCATCCTAGATATTCCATGGATAGAGACTTACAAAGAAGTTCTGGATTGGCAAGAGGACCCATTAAAATTCATGCTTGATGACATGTCTTATGTCACTCCATTGGCACAAAGTGATCACATGTCATAAGTATAGCCCATTGATGTAGATCTATAGCAAGTATTCAAACCTACACCTATACAACATCCCAAAGAACAATCAACTAGATAGTTATGGGTGAAGAAGTTAGTCATGGCCCACAACCCTAAGCATGTATGGATACCCAAGGGTGAAACTCCATAAGTGGAAACCAAAGCAAAGTGGAAGCATCCTCCAACAAAATGACGTCAATCTCAATGCCCTGAGGCAACCCAAATGACAATAGAAACCTAGCACAAGCCCACCCAAGTATCAGCGTCTTCCAAAGAGAACACAACCTACCCCAACACAACCAATGAAGCCAAATTGGCAATGGAGACCAAAACAACCAACTTGACAACCAACTCAACAACCACAATCAACAGGTACAAGTGGCTACTAAATAAACCAACAAAAAAAAAAATCATGCCAAAGGTACTTCCACAACCCAAAGAAATAACGCGGCATCTTTGATTTCTTTTATACGAACAACGTAGTATAGATGGATCCTCGTGTTAGGAAATAAGAAGTAGCTAAATAGATAATTGAGTAGATTACTTAATGGAGAGAGACAGATTTATATACACGAGATTAGAGAGAGAGAGAGAGAGAGAGAGAGAGAGAGAGAGTACACACGATATACGTGGTTCACCCAATGTGGGCTACGTCCACGGGAAAGCAGCCACTCAATGGCTTTAGTACTTCAAAACAAGAAGTAGTTTACAAAGGGATTATACCCTTAATGGAGCTCCCGTCTTGCTTCACTCTCACCACCTCACACTCACCTTGTTGCATCAACTTCACACTATGAAATGTGTGTAGAAATGGCCTCCTTTTATAGGCCAAAAGGGCTGCCCTCTCTTATGAGAGACAGCCATGTGTAGCCGCCCTTGTGCGAATAAGTCCAAATCGGACCCTCCAATCCGCCCACGTGTGGCCGCCCTTGAGAAGACAAGTTCGCTTTTGAATTCGGCCACCGGCCACCGGCCATTGACTTTCGACCAGCGGCCACTGACTACCGGCCACCGGCCAACCGACCGGTTGTTTTCCAACCACTTTTCGGCCGCCGTCCGGCCATAATATTCTGGCGAAAAAAATGTCTCGGGGGCCTCCGCCCCCGAGGCCTTTAAAGTTGCCCCTGATTCTTGTCCGTGAAAATTTTGGTTTCCGGTGAGTGATTTTCCTTCACACACGATGGCTTCTCCTCATAATGGGGGCCTTACAAATGTGCGCTTTTACCATAGAAAATTACAAGGGTAAACTAGGCTCCATACTTAACAATCTCCCACTTGGAGACTGATCTCCAAACCAAACCTGTTACTGCTTTCCATTCTGACTTCTTATCCTTGAATGCCGATTGAAGATGAGCAAAAGCTCAACTTCTCCTTGTTGACCACCTTTGTAAACATGTCTGCAGGATTTTCACTTGTATGCACCTTTCCTAGCTTTAGTTGTCGCTCTTCCAAAAGAGTGCGTATGAAGTGATATCTCACCTCAATGTGCTTTGTCGTTGAATGAAAGGCTGAGTTCTTCGTAAGATGGATAGCGCTTTGGCTATCACTGTACAAGACACAATTGTCTTGTTTGAATCCAAGCTCTTCTAAGAATCTGTGAAGCCACAAAATTTCTTTGCTTGCCTCCATCATTGCTACATACTCTGCTTCCGTGGTAGAAAGTGAAATCACTTTCTACAGCTTTGAAGCCCAGCTTAGTGCTGTGCCTCCAATCGTGAACACATAGCCAGTAGTGCTCCTTTGAGTATCTTTGTCACCTGCCATATCTGCATCAGCATACCCTTCTAGAAAAATATCAGTTCCTCCAAAATACAAAGCATTTGTTGTTGTCCCTTTTAGATACCTAAGTATCCACTTCACAGCTTGCCAATGCTCTTTACCTGGGTTGTCCATGAACCTACTCACAACTCCCACTGCATGTGCAATGTCTGGCCTTGTCCAGACCATAGCATACATTAAAGAACCTACCGCTGCAACATATGGAACTTTAGACATATAGGCTATCTCCTCTTGTGTCTTTGGACACATATCCTTCGTTAGTTTAAAATGACCAGCCAAAGGTGTAGAAACTGGTTTTTCATTTTGCATTGCAAACCTTTCTAGTACCTTCTTGATGTAATCTTCTTGAGATAGCTTTATTGTCTTCTTCGTCCTGTCCCTTGATATTTTTATACCAAGTATCCTCTTTGCAACACCTAAATCTTTCATTGAAAAAGATTTGGACAGCTCCTCTTTTAGGTCTTTGATGTCCTGCATGTTAGCACTTGCAATCAACATGTCATCAACATACAACATTAGGATGATGAATTTCCCATCTCCCAAATTCTCCGTGTAGACGTAGTGATCCGAGCTGCATCTTGTGAATCCATGATCCAACATCCATCGATCAAACTTCAAGTACCATTGTCTTGATGCTTGCTTTAAACCATACAAGCTCTTCTTTAATCTGCAAACCATTTTCTCCTTACCTTTTACTTCATACCCCTTTGGTTGAAGCATGTAGATTTCCTCCTCTAAGTCACCGTGAGGGAATGCCGTATTTACATCCATTTGCTCGAGATTTAGATCATGAGTAGCCACAAGGCTTAAGACAAGCCTAATTGAGTTCATTTTTACAACAGGAGAAAATATTTCATTGAAGTCAATACCTTTCTTTTGAGAAAAAACTTTTACCACAAGCCTAGACTTGTACCTTTTCTTCCCACCTTCTTCTTCCTTTAGCTTGTACACCCATTTGTTTTGAAGTGCCCGCTTACCTTTAGGCAACTCAACCAACTCCCATGTTTGGTTGCGATGTAGTGAGTCCATCTCCACTTGCATGCTCTTCGTCCATTCTTCTTTGGATTCATGTTGCATAGCTTCTTCATATGATTCCGGCTCTCCAGAATCTGAGATCAAGAGATGGTTGAAGGAAGGAACAAACCTTTCTGGAGGTCTACTTGCTCTTGTAGATCTTCGGGGAATAGGTTGAGGCTCCTCATTTGGTTGACGTTGTTGCACATTTTCACCGTTTGCAGTCCTTGAGTCTTCACCGTCCTCAAGCTCCATGTACTCATCACCTGTTTCTTTTGTTTGTTTTCTCTCCAAGTAATCTTTGTAAATATTTTGTTCGTTAAAAATTACATCCCTACTCCTTAAGATTTTACCATCTTCAGGATTCCATAGGCGATACCCAAAGTCTCCTTCTCCATAGCCAATGAAGAAACACTTTTTGGACTTTGCATCTAACTTTGATCTTAGGCTTCTATCTATGTGCATGAAAGCCTCACACCCAAACACTTTGAGAAATGCATAATTCACCGGTTTACCTGTCCATGCCTCTTCTGGAACTCCCCCATCCAATGCCGTTGAGGGTGACCGATTGATTAAGTACACAAACGTACTTACAGCTTCCGCCCAAAGCTCAAGCGGTAGGCCTCCATGTAGCCGCATGCTTCGTGCTCGTTCCATGATTGTCCTGTTCATCCTTTCCAAAATCCCATTTTGTTGAGGTGTCCTTGGGGTTGTCCTTTGCCTCCGAATGCCATTGCTAGCACAAAAGCTTTCAAAAGCTTGGCTGCAATATTCGCCTCCATTGTCGGATCTGAGGCATTTAACCTTGGTACCTGTTTCATTCTCCACGAAGGCTTTCCACATTTGAAATATGGAAAATACATCGGATTTATTCTTCATGACATAAACCCATGTTTTTCTAGTCGCATCGTCTATGAATGTTACATAGTACAATGAGCCACCAAGTGATGGTGTGCTTGCAGGACCCCAAACATCAGAATGAACCAACTCAAGTTTTTTATTTTTTCTTTCATTTCCTGATTTTTGAAATTTTACCCTCTTTTGTTTACCATAAACACAATCTTCACAGAACTCTAAGTCCACTTCTTTCAAACCTGGTAGAAGCTTCTTTGTTTGAAGGATTTGCATTCCTTTGGCACTCATATGCCCAAGTCGGTAGTGCCACACCGCACTGTCAACTTCTGTAGTTGCTGCACAAGCTGAAGGTTGCGTGTTAACAGTACACAAGTAAAGTGTACCGACTTTTTCACCCTGGGCAACCACCAAAGATCCCTTTGAGATCTTCCACCGTTTGTTTCCGAATGCAATGTTGTGACCTTCATCGTCCAATTGTCCTGTAGAGATCAAATTTTTGTGAAGAGAAGGAACATGCCTAACATCTTTAAGCTTCCATTCATTTCCGTTAGCAGTTTTGACAGAAACTGTACCTTTACCGACAATCTCACAAGCTTCATCATCTCCCAAGTATACATACCCAAAATTACCTTTGGTGTAGTCTTGGAAATGTTGCTTGTGTGGTGTCGCATAGAATGAAGCCCTGGAATCTACTATCCAGGAATTAGACACATTGTCTAATGAGAGAATTAGAGCATCTTTCTCTACTTTACCTGCCACATTGGCCCCTGATGTTGGCTTGTTGTCTTGAGACTCTGTCTCCTTCTTCTTCTTGGACCAGCAATCCTTCTTGATGTGGCCCTTCTTGCCGTAGTTCCAACATTCAAGAACTGACTTTGTGCGTGACTTGCTCCGCCTTGAGCGATCACGACCCTTTTGGTTTTTGAACCTCTCCTTAAGACTTCCTCTTGTTTCCACTGATAGTGCAGCACTTGATGATTCTCCTGTGCTTCTCCTTCGCATTTCCTCGCTTAGGAGAACACCCACAACATCATCAAACTTAAGAGTATTTGTGCGAGAGATAGAATTACTTACAGCCATCACAAGGCTGTCCCAACTATCCGGTAGAGATGATAGTATAAGGAGAGCTCGCACTTCATCATCGAAATTGATTTTCACCGATCGAAGTTGACTTATGTTTGTGTTAAAGTCATTTAGGTGTTCTGCAACTCAACCATTCTCTGCCATCTTTAGATTGAACAAGCGCTTCATAAGAAATACCTTATTGGATGCCGATGGTTTCTCGTAGAAGTCGTCAAGTGACTTCATCAAGTCCTCCGTGGTCTTCATCTCCGAAGCATTGAAAGCCACTGTTGAAGCCAAGCTTAACCGGATTGTTCCAAGTGCCTTTCGATCAAGGACAATCCATGCTTCATCTGCCATTGTTGCGGGCTTCTTTACAAGACCGCCTAGTGGCAAATAGAGGTCCTTCTGGTAGAGATAGTCCTCAATCTGCATCTTCCAATGTTGGTAGTTTTTGCCGTTGAACTTCTCAATCTTGAGCTTCCCTTCCTCCGCCATAACTCCCACTCAATTCAAGGAATCCTTTCCTTGAGATAATTTAGCTACGAGCAAACCTTGCTCTGATACCAATTGTTAGGAAATAGGACGTAGCTAAATAGATAATTGAGTAGATTACTTAATGGAGAGAGACAGATTTATATACACGAGATTATAGAGTAGAGAGAGAGAGAGAGAGTACACACGATATACGTGGTTCACCCAATGTGGGCTACGTCCACGGGAAAGCAGCCACTCAATGGCTTTAGTACTTCAAAACAAGAAGTAGTTTACAAAGGGATTATACCCTTAATGGAGCTCCCGTCTTGCTTCACTCTCACCACCTCACACTCAACTTGTTGCATCAACTTCACACTATGAAATGTGTGTAGAAATGGCCTCCTTTTATAGGCCAAAAGGGCTGCCCTCTCTTATGAGAGACAGCCATGTGTAGCCGCCCTTGTGCGAATAAGTCCAAATCGGACCCTCCACTCCGCCCATGTGTGGCCGCCCTTGAGAAGACAAGTCCGCTTTTGAATTCGGCCACCGGCCACCGGCCATTGACTTCCGACCACCGGCCACTGACTACCGGCCACCGGCCAACCGACCGGTTGTTTTCCGACCACTTTCCGGCCGCCGTCCGGCCATAATATTCCGGCGAAAAAGAATATTCCGGTGAAAAAAATGTCTTGGGGGCCTTCGCCCCCGAGGCCTTTAAAGTTGCCCGTGATTCTTGTCCGTGAAAATTTTGGTTTCCAATGAGTGATTTTCCTTCACACACGATGGCTTCTCCTCATAATGGGGGCCTTACAAATGTGCGCTTTTACCACAGAAAATTACAAGGGTAAATCAGGCTCCATACTTAACACCTCGATCGCAAAAATTAGTTCCATACCCACATCTTGCATAGGATAGTGTTACCCCATGTATTTGTTCCATTCAAATAATAGGGCCACATTACATGGCCTTGAATAGACACAACATTATCACCCATGTACATTGCACAAAATTTTGTCGAGGAAGACTCTAAATGGAAAGGGGGGAGTAACAACCTATTGCAAGATGATGAGCTGTTGGATGATGTGAGGATTCATGTGTATAATGTATAAAGTATATTTTTTTAATTACTTTTTTCTTTTAACTAGGTGTTTATCTCTTATCAAACATATCGATGAGCCATATTGACAAAATTTTGACAATCATTATGCCCAGAGTAAGATTATATATATATGAGTGTGAAAAATAGTTTTGGCTAATTTTTGGCCAAATAATATAAAAAATCAACAATTTTCTTTATTTTTTGACTAATAACAAGTTTTGAAAGCAAACCTCGGACCAATAGAGCAAGAAACTTAAGTGTTTCAAGTTTTGAAGATTTGGTACAAATCAAATTTTTGGCCAGCCTACAACGGATCAAATTCATAGAATGGAGAAAAATGGCAATAAAATGTGCAAATAACAAGCCGTATGATCCATAGGTGATATGCCATGAGCAATCAAGGAAAATGAGGTAAAAGTGCACTTGAGGTCACGGGTATGTCCAATACATATATCCAAATATGGAAAAATAGGACTCATTTTCATTTTGTTAGAGTGAGAGAGAGAGAGAGAATGCTTTTTGGTGACGTAGAGCACATCATAGATTTCTACTTGCTATCTGCACTCCAGGCTTTAGTTCTTCACTAGAGTTGGTTGACAGGATGCCTCATCGACATGCACAAAAGGAATGTGGAACTGGTCCATATGAGATTATTTACATCTCATCAATTCAGAAGACACATGTAATAGATAGATAATTATCAATTTCCACTACATGTGTAATATTTAATGGTCTAGTAACTTGTGTGTAGCAGAAAATAGCATGAACATACTGAGCATTTCATGAGAATAGCTTCCTAATGAGAATAACAAGAGTGCTTGGGTGGAGAGAGAGCAACAAAAAGAATAACACCTAGTTAGATAGCATGGACAATACTTCAAAAGAGAGAGAAATTAAGCAATTGACAATAGTTGAGGACCGGATTTGCATGGAGCCAGTCCCCCCTCCAAAAGGCTTTGTATTATGGTTTCTCCCATCAAGAGAGACATTTTACAATATAATCCTTGTGTTTGTTCAATACTATCTAATGCAATGAAGATGGAAACTTCATGCACTAAGAAAAACACTTATCAAACACAATATCATTTCCCTCACGGTCTCAGACCCAAGACCTCACATACCTTCGAAGATGGTGAGAGCTAGCGGGGTATGAGAGTAGATTGAGAGGAAGAAGGAGTATTTTTACGAGAAAGATGTACATCTCCTCACATAATCACTCATATTAGCATAGCTTAGCTTAGTAATTAGCATGGTAGAGGAGATGAGCATGCATTGAATCTTGGCTCTTAGCCAAGAGTTGTTGGTGTAGGTCTTCCTTCTCACAAGCTTGGAGTAGGTGATAAGCTTTCCATTAAAGCTTGAGAAGGAGCCTTGTTACTCCACACATAAGCTAGTGTGAGTGTGTAGGTGATAATGCCTTTGAAAAATCAGCCCCCCCTCTCTCTTGGTCGACCCCTCTTGCTATTTGCTCTTGCTAGCATCCTATTGGACCTCCCCAGGCTTAGCCAATGGTAATTAAGTAGCATAAGTGATAGCCTTCTGATATGTGTCCCGCTTTCCCCTTTTGTGAGAGTTTTAGGTAATTAATAAATGCAACTAAACTTTCATTCGACCCCTTTGTCTCCTGGCCAATAGGAATCAGGCAAGCCATTGGGCTGCTGAATGCTAAGTGGTCCCCTTGGGAGACTGTCCAATAGTGTTCTAGAGAGCTTAATTCTTATTTCTCATTGATCCACCTCCAAGACCATCCAATAGGAATTGGGTACACCTTGTGGGCGTCTGGGCTAGGGACCTGACATGTGTCCCTCATTCCCTTTGTGTACAGGAAGCTTGTGTGTGTGTGTGTGTGCGTGTTTCTCTCTCATCCCCTACTTGCAAGGCTCGCCCTCTCCTATGTAGGGATTGATAAAGACTTTTGGGACACACACAAAGCATCCAATTCCCCCAATGTTTGACCTTTGGACACAATCTTTGAATTTTGCAACCTTAACATTTTGGAACCTTAACATTTTGGAAGTCTTAATGGGCTGAACCTTAGGGTCTTTCTCTACTAAGGGTAAGTACTTCTCCCATTGGGATCTTTGATCTCTTTCATTACATAGGCTTTTAGTAGATCGAGAATTGTTAGGTTAGCTATTTCACTTTGGCCATCCGTTTGCGGGTGATAGGCCGAAGAGAACTTTAGACTTGTTCCTAAATTCTCAAAGAGACCCTTCCAAAAATTACTGGTCATTCTAGGATCTCTATCTGACACTATGGACATTGGCAAGCCATGGTACTTGAAGATTTGTGAAATGAAGAGGGTTCCATTTGATGGGCTTTGATAGTCTTTTTGACACGTATAAAATGAGCTTGTTTACTGACCTGCCTACTATCATCCATATTCCCGTATTCCTATGGATAGACGTAGGCAATCCAAAGAAAAAATCCATGGATATGCTCTCCCATGGTGAATTAGGGATTGGCAAAGGTTGAAGCAATCCAAGTTGCTTCCCTCTATCAAACTTCGTCTTTTGGCATACCACATGGTAGGCTAATAGAAATATGTTTCAATCCCCTTTAGGGTAGACTAAATCCCTCTATGCCCTACATAAGGAGGAGCATGAGATTCATACATTACTTTCTCATGTAGTGATCTAGTAACACGTAGTCTATTGCCGTAGACAAGATAACCATCTTGTAAAGTAAACGGTTCCTCTTTCTTCCCTAGTGCAAGGGCTGAAATCGCATCTCTAAAATCGGGATCAATAGCATGATCATCATCATAGAAGATACATCATTGTGAGTTGCTATGGAAACCGCATTCACTCTCGGTCGTCTTGAGAGTGCATTGGCTACTTGATTATGCTTGCCAGCAATGTGAGCAAATATGGAAATGAAATTGCGAAAGAAAGTTCACCTCATTTTTTTGTCGGAGAGCTTGGTCTGCGTGATGAAGTACTTAAGACTTTGGTGATCCATTCACAGAAAGAAGTCCCCAATAAATAGTGGTTCCATGAGTCTAAGGCATGTAGAACTTCAAAGAGTTCCTTTTCATATATGCCTAGAGATTTCTCAACAGGGTCGAGCCTTCGACTTTCATAGCCTATGGAGTGTCCTTCTTGAAGCAAAACAGCTCCAAGGCAATCACCACAAGCATCACATTGGAACTCAAATGGCTTTGAGAGATCCGGTAGTGTAAATACAGGTTGAGAGATAAGATTTTCTTTAAGCTTTTTGAAAGAATTGTTCTCCTTGGCAAACCATGTGTACCTAACATTTTTCTTTGTTAGGTCATGTAATGGTCCTGCTATTAGTGAGAACTTTTCTATGAAGCGTCTATAGTATGCGCACATACCTATAAAGATTCTTAACTCATGAAGATTCCTTGGTTTAGGCCATCCTTTTATTACCTCTAATTTTGATGGATCCATTTGGATGCCATCTTGAGAGATAATGTGACCTAAATACTGAATCTCTTGTAAGAAAAATTCACTTTTCTTTTGATTAACATAAAGTTTATTCTCTCTTAGAACTTGAAATATTACTTGGAGGTGTCGCTTGTGTTCATCTAATGAATTAGAGTAGATGATGATATTATCAAAGAACACTCTAGTAAAGGCTCGATGAGGCCTGAATAGCTTCTCCATCAAGCGGTTGAATGTGGCTGGTGCATTGGTGAAGCCAAAAGACATGACAATGTATTCATAAAGACCAAATGTAGTGCAAAATGCGGTCTTTACAATGTCTTGATCAACTATCCTTATTTGATGATAGCCACTTTTTAGATCAATCCTACTGAAGTAGGTGGATCCTTGTAGCTTATCAAATCGGTCTTCTACCCGTTGAACGGGAAACCTATTCTTGATAGTGATCCTATTTAGTGTTCTATAGTCGACACACATACGATATGTGCCGTATTTCTTTTGCGCTAGTAGCACAAGAGAACAAAATGGAGATGACCTAGGCCTAACCATGCCCTTCTCAACTAACTCATGCACTTGCCGCATAATCTCCTCTTGTTGAGCTTGAGAAACTCTATAAGGAGGTTTGTTAGGCGGTGAACTTCCTGGAAGAAGTTCAATTGCATGGTCATCATTACCTTGTTTAGGTGGTAGCTCACAAGGGATGTCGTCAATAAAGACATCTTGAAACCCCTTGAGAAAATTGGATAACTCTAATTCCTTTTGAATGTGTATATTTTCTTTTGCTAAAACATTAGGTTCATTTTGAGAATCTTTAACAAAAATCATGTACACGGGAATAGAGCTCTTTATTGACTTGTTGAAAGCTTGTGTATGTACAATGGGTACAGTGTTACCCATTTCCTTAGCATCTATATACATATCTTTTTCCCTGAACTTAAAGGAGATTCTCCTTTCAGGGAATTTAACATTGGCAGCCATGCGATCAAACCATGGTGCCCCGAGAATTACATCCCATGCTTGAGAGGAGAGATAAAGAAGTCCTCTTTGTCCACATAGCTTTGGACATGGAGCCTAAACTTCCTGATTAAGGGAGTGACTAAAGCTTCTTGCCCCTTGAAAGCACCGTCTACGGGTAGGACATCTCCCATCTCGTAGGCTTGTATGCCTAGTCTTGGTGGCCAACTCTATAGATATAAAATTGTGAGTAGAAGCAAGGTCAAAGAGAATAAAAGCATCATGTTATCTTACCTTTACCCAAGCATGGCATAGAGGAGATCCTTTGTGGTGAGTTTGGTGAGTCTCCTCCTCTTGGATTTCAACCAAGGTAGCTCTAGGAGGATCTTGGCAGGTGTTCTTTTGGGGACAAGCGCGGTACGCATGCCCTTGTTCGCCGCACTTGAAACACCGGTTATCCTTGCGATTACGCTCAAGCTTCAGGAGAGAGTTTATTTTTGCCTTTGTAAACTCCCTTCTCCCTAGATTTGTTGGATTTTCCCTTAGGAGACTTTTGTACATTGTCCTTCCCCTTAGGCTCATTGGAACCCTTGTTTTCAGGGGGCTTAGAATTCCTCTTAACCCCTATTTGGAAATTGATTCGCGAGGCCACCATAGTATGATGTATTACCGTTGATATGGTGTGTGGCCTTTGGGAGTTGACATACTCCGCCATTTCTTTAGTTAAGCCCGCACAAAATTGTTGCTTTTGCTCTCCAAAATCCAAATTTTTGAAGACAGTGGCTTTGAGTTGTAGGTCCCAAAAATTGTCTACATATTTGTGAATGGATTCATAGGGAGAGAGCTTCAAGCTTCGCCATTCGGTGAGTACTTTGTCTTTGGCATCGATGGCCAAAAACTGCTTCATAATGGAAGATCTTAAAGCTTTCCATGTTTGTGAAGCTTCACCGTTGGCCCGTAGGCTAGAAAACCATTACTTGGAGGACTTTTGAAAGTGCATAGCTACATGGTGTAGCTTAGAGGACTCCGTGAAGCCCTCATCTCCAAAAGGCTGCATCGAATTGTTGGATAAAGGCCAAGACTTTGTCCGTAGCACCAAAAGTGCCATCGTAGGTAAGGAAAGAGATGCTCTTCCCTCCCTCTTTGAATTTCTTGAGCTTGGACGACCTCTTCCACACGGCATAGGATTTCCTATGGCCTCTTATTTTTGATGGTTCAAAGGTTGAACCGTCACTTTCTTCAGAAGATGAAGAATTTGAGGAAGATGGAGAAGAGGGTGACCTCTTTCTCGCCTTTTTCTTGCCTTGAGCTTCATTGTCTTCACCATCACTTTCATAAGAGGAAGAGGATGAAGAAGAAGGAGAAGAGGGTGTCCTCTTTCTTGCCTTTTTCTTCCCTTGCTTTTTGTCCTCCCTCTTTGAAGTATGGTGTGGAGAAGTATGCGATGGTCTTCTCCGTTTTGGAGGTTATGGAGAGCGTTTAGCCCGCCGTCTTCGTAGAGCCATCTCTGCCAAGGTGGAGGGAGACTCACTTCTTTCTCGTTCCTTCGAAGGAGGCTCTTGAGTTCTCCTTTGAGAAGGAGATGCGTCATCAAGGAGAAAATTTCTGAGCCCTTCATAGGGATCCTCTTCTTCTTCCCGAATCGGAGAGAGACCTCTTTTGGAAGTCTCACAAGGAGGCTTCCTAGGTGTTCTCTCATCATGGTGGGGAGCTTGGAGAATCCCATGAGCATGAAGCTGCAGTTGCACTTCACTTTGGAGGGATGGATTGCCCATGGCTTGTTGAAGCCTAGAAAGAAGATAGTTTACAAGCATCGAGGCATCATTAGTAGCTTGCTAATTAGCAAAATCAAAGTTATCAACATTAATTTCACTCTCTTTACTATTGTCATCCATTCTAAAAACTTTTTAGTGTAAAATTTTTAGGTGGACTTTGGCACTTCAAGACCTAGTTGCTACTCCTTGTTACCCCTTTAGAAAAAGCACTCAAGCTACTGTACCCATGGCTCGAATACCATTAATTGCAAGGAATAGAAGAGAGGGTCATTCAACACCAAAACAACACCGACTCCTGTCAAGCTTCTAATATCTCAATAGTGGTTAGGCCATATGCAAGCCCTGTAGGACTCCACCATTTGACCATAGCTCTTGATGGTGATGCCCCGTTAACTGCACAAAGGCAGGCACACTGCAAGGCTGAAAAATGCCTATTCTACTTACTCACATGCAATTAATAGTACCAACCATTTATAGCTAGCTTGAGGACCTCCCTTCTTGAGCAAGAAAAGAGAAACCCTATTCTCTAATACCAATGTAACATTTAATGGTCTAGTAACTTGTGTGTAGCAAAAAATAGCATGAACATAGTGAGAATTTCATTAGAATAGCTTCCTAATGAGAATAACAAGAGTGCTTGGGTGGAGAGAGAGCAACAAAAAACATAACACCTAGTTAGATAGCATGAACAATACTTCAAAAGAGAGAGAAATTAAGCAATTGACAACAGTTGAGGACCGGATCTGCATGGAGACGGTCCCCCCTCCAAAAGGCTTTGTATTATGGTTTCTCCCATCAAGAGAGACATTTTACAATACAATTCTTGTGTTTCTTCAATACTAGCTAGTGCAATGAAGATGGAAACTTCATGCACTAAGAAAAACACTTATCAAACACAACATCAATTCCCTCACAGTCTCAGACCCAAGACATCACACACCTTCGAAGATGGTGAGACCTAGCGGGGTATGAGAGTAGATTGAAAGGAAGAAGGAATATTCTTACGAGAAAGATGTACATCTCCTCACATAATCACTCATATTAGCATAGCTTAGCTTAGTAATTAGCATGGTAGAGGAGATGAGCATGCATTGCAGCTTGGCTCTTGGTTGGATTTTCATCACAAAGCCAAGAGTTGTTGGTGTAGCCCTTCCTTCTCACAAGCTTGGAGTAGGTGATAAGATTTCCATTAAAGCTTGAGCAGGAGAGAGAGTCTTCTTACTCCACACATGATCTAGTGTGAGTGTGTAGGTGATAATTCCTTTGAAAAATCAGCCCCCTCTCTCTCTTGGTCGACCCCTCTTGCTATTTGCTCTTGCTAGCACCCTATTGGACCTCCCCAGGCTTGGGCAATGGTAATTAAGCAACATAAGCGATAGCCTTCTGACATGTGTCCCCCTTTCCCCTTTTGTGAGATCTTTAGGTAATTAATAAATGCAACTAAACTTTCATTGGACCCCTTTGCCTCCTGGCCAATAGGAATCAAGCAAGCCATTGGGCTGCTGAATGCTCATTGGTCCCCTTGGGAGACTGTCCAATAGTCTTCTAGAGAGCTTAATTCTTATTGGTTATTTTATTAAGTGTTTTTGATTAATTAAAATAGATTTAATCTAGCTTAATTCTCATTGGTCTATCTCCAAGGCCATCCAATAGGAATTGGGTACACCTTGTGGGTATCTGGGCTAGGGAGCTGACATGTGTCCCTCATTCCCTTTGTGTAAAGGAATCTTGTGTGTGTGTGTGTGTGTGTGTGTGTGTGTGTGTGTGTGTCTCATCCCCTACTTGCAAGGCTAACCCCTTCCTATTTAGGGATTGATCATAAAGATTTTTGGGACACACACAAAGAATCCAATTCCCTCAATGTTTGACCTTTGGACACAACCTTTGAATTTTGGAACCTTAGCATTTTGGAAGTCTTAATGGGATGAACCTTAGGGTCTTTTAAGCCCATTGCTGCACATGGATCTTTTACAGATGGCCCCCCCTTTGGATCCCTATTTTCCCTCCTTTGGATCCCTACTGTGGCAAGTCTTCTAGCTTAACCAATTTCTAGCTTTTTCTCCCCTGGCACTTTGCCATATTAAATGATCAGTTTAACATGAGAAAATCATTTAGGAGAATTAGATATTGATTATTATGACAACATGGAACATGCTCACTCTTGCACAGGGGAAATTGCACCCATTTCTATATCACACTGTGTGTGTGTGTGTGTTGTGGTGTTCGTGTACTTATATCTCATTGAATATATAGATAGAGGCAAAGCTCAAAAATGGTTACATCAGTTAGCACTTGGGCATCAAGTTATTCACTACTCATAAAGAGCTCAATCTAATAATAAAATTTCTATATCTCAACTTATGAATAAACCATCAAATGCTAAGGGTTTCCATGGATTTCAATGGTGGTAGCTTTACTCCAATCAACTGCTATCTCCTTATTGTCCTTCATGTACCAATTCACTGATTTGCTAGCACAACACTTGACAAGTGATCATATTTCCACAATTCAACTTAACATTGCAATTCTAGAAAACAATTTCCAAATAATCCATAAAAATTTGACAAAATACAAATTCCATTACATACGTAATGAAAATTGATAATTATCTATTTATTACAGCTGACATGAGGCAAAAGCATAGGTGATCAATGGTCTATACAAACGCTAGTACATTCATGAATATTTTACTATTAAAGTGCTCTTTATGAGCTATGGTCATTGTACACCCGAGTGGAAAGTGTGTCTCCATTTTGAGAATTTAAGAAATCTATAAATAAATATATGCAAGAGGAAAATTCTCAGTCTTTCATAGGGGGAAATCGCACACAACATCTATGTTATTCTTCTCTCCTCTTTCCTCTCCTCTCTAGCCATTCCGGTGTAGCACTCTGCTCTAGGAAGTGCACTTACATCTACTCTCCTACTCTTTTGTCTATCTCAAAACGTGTGTATCATTGATTATGTACTTGTGGGATTTGTCTGGTATTTAGATATATGGTTTTTTGGCTTGTAGCATGTTGTTTTTATTATTTTGCAAGGCTCTCTATGCCCCCATAGTAGCCCATGTTACAAATGAAGAGTTAAAAAAAAATCCCTACAAACATCTTCGTTGCGAAGTTCCAAGAAGCACAAAGAGAACTAAAGTTAAGGCCACCATATTTCCTAACTTTGGACCTTACATAAGAAGTCAAAGTTGATGGATTTTGTTTAATGCTTGCAATTGGATAGCTTCTTCCATCTGGTATGGATTTCCAAAGAGCTCATGAGATTGTGACAAGTATTTCATACAATGGTAAAGCAACACCCACTGACAAAGATGGAGCCACTATACACGTTAAGATCACAAGCAACATCATAAGTCAAGCACTCCACCTACCAACTGACAATCACAATCTGCTACTAAAGACCAAACCCATTAACAATAATGAGAAGTCTTTCATCAAGAAACAAGGAAACATGCTAACATACATGGATTTAGTCTACTTAGACTCGGATAGAGCTGCCACTCTAATTGATATAACAACACCTTAAAGTACAAAAGTTGTCTCAATACACATAACCTTTATTACATTTGGTAGTGGTGATGGCAATAAGTTTGATGGAGCATCAAGTCATCAAGTGTGACCTCCACAATTGCCTTCTTAAGAACTTGATCAAAGCAATATTGAAGAGGACTAAAAAGAGTAAGTGCTATATGAATGCTAGATCCATGCTCACATGCATTGCTTACCAGGCTTTGGGCATGATAAAAAATCAACCAAAGGTGGAGTCTTAATTGAATCTCCTCCACAAGTCCAAGCACACCGTCAACGCTGTTGGAAGTAATTCAACAACATTAACCAAGAGAAAGTCACATGTGTCTAGTTCTTGAGAATCGACAACAGATAGCAAAGCGACAGAGTCAAAAATTGAGCTTCACAAAGAGATCAAGAGAAAAGAAGACATACCATTTGAGTACTAGTCAATAAAGGAAGAATAATATGTGGAAATCCCTCTTATAAAAAAGAGACCACAATGCTCAAGAAGAAAAACTTCCCAAAATACCAGTGCAGAAAACGATGGAAGAAGCTCAAAGAGAGATGAGGAACAAAATAAATCCGTGAAAGCACAATAAATTCCTCCTCCCACTCTGATGATTTAGATTTAGATGCAAGACTAGAGAAACTCAAAAAAGAAAGAAAACATATAGCCAAAGTCAACCTAGCTCACACTACAAGAATAATAATTCCTAATGAGGTGAAGCAAAAAGAAAAAGAAAGAGAAGAGAGGAAGAGCCTAAAAGATAGCACACAACCAAATTGGATTCAATTTTGGACTTCCTTTTCAATCAACAAAAAAAACATGAGGAGACGATGCCAAAAACAATATTTGTAGCCAAGATAGTAGAGGAAACAAGGGAGACAACTTTTGCAAGGCCACCTTCTCCTCCTCGTGCTGATATAGCAGAGGAAGGACAAGGATCAACTTGACCTCTCTCTTAGACTGGTCCTTTTTGAACAAAAGAAAAGAGAATCCCAAGGGGAAGAATAAGCTCAAGGACGCCTTGAGGTAGAGTAGCTACATAACAAGGAGAAATACCAGACACAAGAAGAAGCTACCATCTGTTGAGAACACAGAGAAAGAGAAAAACAAAGAGACGATACACAGATAGTGCAACCCCAAAAGTGTGTAGAATACATACACAAGATGATATATATATATATATATATATATATATATATATATATATATATATATATATATATATATATATATATATATATATATATATATATATATATATATATATATATATATAGAGAGAGAGAGAGAGAGAGAGAGAGAGAGAGAGAGAGAGATATTTAGAGTGGCTTAACATATAAGCTCAATAAATGCTTTGGATCATCTTCAACTTCCATAAAAATATACTATCGTTGAGATACTTCACTTTATCTTTGAGTTATGTATAATCTGTCAATATCAGAAAATCAAAGAGCACAAGATAAAAATCATATCAATGTTAGATAAATACATGGATATAATGTTTTTGGAGATGATTTGTAAGACTTCAACACACAAAATGTTTTAAATCAATATTAAACCAATGTATATATCATACAATCTTCTTAACATGAAATACATGTGATATGTGCACATCTATACAAAGAAAATAAAATTAACCATGGGGATCTCTTATTTGTATGAACTCTATTCAATGTTATATTAAATAATAAATAATAAAATCATCATTAAACAATAAAAAACACAATGGAATAATAGTCATATTAGTCATAATAAATGATAACAAATCATCATGGAATAACATTACAGTATCATGGAACCACTCATGAAATAATAAATATCTTGAACACAATATTATGTCATGAAACAATGACATGATATCATTGTGAATAGTATCATGACATAATAAAGAAACTTCGTAGAGCAATAGTTCTTTCAATCATAACAAATTGTCATAGAACAATATCATGGCAACAAAAAATTGTTGGATAGAACAAAATCCATGACATCATGATAAATAACAAATCATCATAATAACACAATAGCATTATGGAAAAACACCATGAAATAAAAGTTTTCTCGTTAATAAATAAATCACCGTGGAATGTCCTCATTGAAGAATCTATGAAGAAATAAATATCTCAAATATAAAAAACTATCAAAAAACATTATCGTGGCATCATGAATGATAATCTCAATCATTATAAATCAACAAAATAGTAAACAAATATCATGATCTCATGAAATGATAATCTCAATCATGACAAATAAACATGAAATAATATCATGGAATAATAAAGCAAAGACATAGAATAATAACTACTTCAATCATAACAAATTATCACGAAAAAGAACCATGAATTCACTCTTCAAATTATATCAAATATACATCTTGAAATGGTGCCAGTACATCATGCAACAAGTATCTAAATCATTGTGAGTCAATGTAGAATAGTATCATGGAATAATGAAGAAACTTGATAAAGCAATGATTCTTTCAATCATAACAAATCATCGTGGATTAACATAATGGCATCATGGCATATCACCATGGCACAAGAATCATTTAAATTTTAAGAAATCATTAAAAAATAATTATATGAAAAGTATTCCAATCATAATGAATCATCATGGAACAATCATCGTATTAAAACGACTCTATCTAGCAAAAACCATCTCAATTAGTAAAATAGCCATCTCAATAAAAAAAGATCAATACAAAGAAATTGTAATTATCATGAAAATACATCATTATATCATGGAACAACTCCATGGAGTAGTAACCATCTCACTAAGAAACAATCGATACGAAAGACTTATTATCATTTTGAAAATACATCATGTCTCATGGAGCAAAGCCGTAAAATAATAACCATCTCAATAACAAACAATCATGAAAATACATCATGACATTATGAAGGAACTCTATAAACAAATAACCATCTCAATAACAAACAATCAGTACAAACGACTTTCAATCATTAAGAAAAGGCATCATGGCATCATGAAATAGCTCCATAGAAGAAAAATCATTTCGAAGATAAACGTTCGGTACAAACGATTTGTAATCACCATGAAAATGCATCATGACATCATGAAACAACTCCATGGAATCATAATTATCTTAATAATGAGTGATCTATATGAATGAATTCTAATCATAAAAACATATCTTAAAACTATGCAACAGTTCTATAAAGAATAATCATCCTAGTGACAGATGATCAATATGAACAACTTCCAATCATCATGGAAATGCATCATGATATCTTGTACCAACCCCATGGAATAATAATCATCTCAATAAAAATGATCAAAATGAATGATTTTTAATCATCATCACAAAAACATATGATGGCATCATTAAATTACTCTATAAATCAATAAGTACTTTAATAATGAACAATCAATACAAACATAGCACCAATCAAGAGGACGATAACAACCATAGCACCAATGACGACAAGGGTGCAATAAGACGATAACAACCATAGCACCAATGACGACAAGGGTGCAATAAGAGAATAACAACCATAGAATTAATGACAATGAGGGTGCAATAAAATGATAACAACCATAGCACCAATCAAGTGGATGATAACAACCATGCACCAATGATGACAAGGATGCAATAAGACAATAATAACCATAGCACCAATGATGACAAGGGTGCAATAAGACGATAACAACCATAGCACCAATGGAAATGAGAGTGCAGTAAGACGATAACAACCATAGCACCAATGATGATGATAATGCGATAATAGCCATAACAATAATGACGATGAGGGTGAAATAAGACAATAACAACCATAACACCAATGACGATGAGGGTGCAATAAGATGATAATAACCATAGCACCAATCGATGATGATTCAATAAGATGATAATAACCATAGCACCAACATGAGGATACAAAAAGATGATAACAACCATAGCACCAATGACGACGAGGGTACAATAAGATGATCAAATCCATAGAACCATGAAATACCAATTATGAGGGTGAAACTTTTAATCATAATAGAAACGCATCATGGCATCATGAACCAAATTCATGGAGTAATAACGATAAAAAAAAAGAATGATTAGTATAAATGAATTTCAATTATAAAAAACATTTTATGGTATCATGGAACAATTCCATGGAAGAATAATCATCTCAATAAAATAAAGCATAAGCACGAATGACTTTGAATCTCATTAAAAAAATCATCATGGCATCATGAAATAACTTTGTGAAATGATAACCATCTCAATAATGAATAATCAGTACAAATGACTTTTAATCATAAAAATACATCATGGCATCATGAAATAACTCTATGAAAGAATAATCATCTCAATAAGAAACGACCAATACAAAAGATTTTTAATCACCATGAAAATATATCATGACATAATGAAACAACTCTATAAAGACATTTCTCTGTCTTTTGAAGTATTGTTCATGCCTATCTAACTAGGTGTTACGCTTTTTGTTGCTCTCTCCATCCAAGCACTCTTGTTATGCTCATTAGGAACCTATTCTAATAAAATGCTCACTATGCTCATGTTATTTTCCTCTACACACAAGTTAATAGGCCATTAAATGTTACATTGGTATCAAAGCAGAAGTTTTCTCTTTTCTTGCTCAAGAAGGGAGGTCCTCAAGCTAGCTATAAATGGCTGTTATTATTAATTGTAAATGAGTAAGTAGAATAGGGAATTTTCAACCTTGCAGTGCGCCTACCTTCGTGCAGATAACGGGGCATCACCGTTAAGAGCTATGGTCTTAATAGTGGAGTCCTATGGGGCTTTCCTATGGCTTAACCACTATTGAGCTATTAGAAGCTTGACAGGATCGGGTGCTATTTTGGTGTTGAAAGAACCTCCATTCTATACCTTGCAATCAATGGTCTTCGAGCCACGAGTACAGTAGCTTGAGAACTTTTCTAAAGGGGTAACGAGGAGTAGAAACTAGGGCTTGAAGTGCCAAAGTACACCTAAAAAGTTTACACCTAAAAGTTGTTAGAATGGCTAAGAATAGTGTAGAGAGTGAAATTAATGTTGATAGCTTTGATTTTACTAATGAACAGGCTACTAATGATGTCCCTATGCTTATTAATTATCTTGTTTCTAGGCTTCAACAAGCCATGGTCAATCCATCCCTCCAAAGTGAAGTGCAACGGCAGCTTTGTGCTCATGGAGATTCTCCAAACTCCCCACCATGATGAGAGAGTACCTAGAAAGCCTCCTTGTGAGACTCCCAAAAGAGGCCTCTCTCTGATTCGGGAAGAAGAAGAGGATCCATATGAAGGGCTCAAAAGTTTGCTTCTTGATGATGAATCTCCTTCTCAAAGGATAACTCAAGAGCCCCCACTGAAGGAACAAGAAAGAAGTGAGTCTCTTCCCACCTCGGTCCGGGAGATGGCTCTACAAAGACGGCGGGCAAAACAGTCTCCATAACCTCCTAAATGGAGAAGACCATCACACACTTCTCCACACCATAATTCAAAGAGGGATGAAAAAAATCAAGAGAAGAAAATGGCAAGAAAGAGGACACCCTCTTCTCCATCTTCTCCATCTTATGAAAATGATGGTGCAGACAAAGAAGATCAAGGCAAGAAAGAGGTCACTCTCTTCTCCATCTTCCTCAAATTCTTCATCTTCTGAAAAAAGTGATGGTGCAACATTTGAACCATAAAAGAAAGAGACCATAGGAAATCGTATGCCGTGTGGAAGAGGTCGTCCAAGCTCAAGAAGTTCAAAGAGGGAGGAAAGAGCATCTCTTTCCTTACCTACAATGGCCCCTTTGATGCTACGGACAAAGTCTTGGCCTTTATCCAACAATTTGATGTGGTGTTTAGAGATGAGGGCTTCATGGAGTCCTCTAAGCTGTGCCATGTAGCTATGCACTTTCAAAATTCTACCAGGCAATGGTGGTCTAGCCTACGGGCCAACAATGAATCTCCACAAAGATGGAAAGCTTTAAGAGCTTCCATCATGAAGTAGTTCTTGGCCACTGATGCAAAAGACAAAGTACTTACCGAATGGCAAAGTTTGAAGCTCTCTCCTTATGAATCCATTCACAAATATGTAGAAAGTGTTTTGGATTTACATCTCAAAGCCACTGTCTTGAAAAAGATGGATTTTGGAGAGCAAAAACAAAAATTTTGTGTGGGCTTTACTAAAGAAATAGTGGAGTATGTCAACTCCCAAAGGCCATGCACCATATCTGTGGTTATACACCATACTATGGTGGCTTCTCAAATCAATTTCCAAACAGGATCTAAGAAAAATCTTCAGCCCACAAAAAAAAAAGAGTTCTAATGAGCCTAAGGGGAAGGACAATGACCAACAGTCTCCTAAGGGCAATTACAATAACAACAAAGCTAAGGAGGAGGGAGATTACAAAGGCAAAAACAAACTCTCTCTTGAAGATCTCGACCGTTATCGCAAGGATAACCATTGTTTCAAGTGTGGCGAGCAAGGGCATGTATATCGTGCTTGTCCCAAAAAGAACACCCGCCATGAGCCTCCTAGAGCTACCTTGGTTGAAATCCAAGAAGAGGAAGCTCACTACAAAGGATCTCCTCTATGCCATGCTTGGGGAAAGGTAAGTGAACATGATGCTTTTATTCTCTCTGACCCTGGTTCTACTCACAATTTCATATCCACAAAGTTAGCCACCAAGCTAGGCATACAAGCCTACGAGATGGGAGATGTCCTACCTGCTGCAGATGGTGCTTTCAAGGGGCAAGAAGCTTCAAACATTCCCTTAATCAAGAAATTGAGGCTCCATGTCCAAAGCTATGTGGACAAAGAGGACTTATTTATCTCTCCTCTCAAGCACGAGGATGTAATTAATCCTAGGGGCACCATGGTTTGTTGATTGCATGGCTGCAAATGTTGAATTCCCTGAAAGGATAATCTACTTTAGGTTCAAGGGAAAAGATATGTACATAGATGCTAAAAGAATGGATAACACCATACCCATTGTACATAAGCAAGCTTTCAATAAATCAATAAAGATCTCTATTTCCTTGTACATGATTTTTGTTAAAGATTCTCAAAATGAACCTAATGCTTTAGAAAAAGAAAATATAAACAATCACAAGGAATTAGAGTTATCCAATTTTCTCAAGGGGTTTTAAGATGTTTTTATTGATGACATCCTTGTGAACTACCTCCTAAACAAGGCAATGATGACCATGCAATTGAGCTTCTTCCAAAAAGTTCATTGCCTAATAAACCTCCTTATAGAGTTTCTCAAGCTCAACAAGAGGAGATAATGCGGCTCATGTCCATTTTGCTCACCCGTGTTACTAGTGCAAAAGAAAGACGGCACATATCGTATGTGTGTTGACTATAGAGCACTAGATAGGATCACCATTAGGAGAAATATGGACCTTGCATGGGCCTTGTAAGGAATCCTAATTTTTAGGGATTAAGGCTAATGTTGTGTAGGGTTAAAGGGACAAGGGCATTCAAAAAGCTAGTTTTGAGTAGGCTTTTCTAGCCTTTTTTTTAGACACATGTAGGATGTGGACCTAGGAGGTCACTTTCTCTCTCTAGCTTTGTGAAAGTGAAGGGAGTAAAGAGGTGTTGACCACATCAGCAAAAACGTGGGTCACTAAGAGCCAAAATTTGATTTTTTTTCAAAACAAATATTTTTACTTCTTTTTTACTTAAAACTTCCCCCCAACATATATGCATATCAAAAAATCATTTTTTGATCTTTTTTAAAACCTACAAGCACTAAAAGTCCAATTTTTCAAAAAAAAAAAAAGCCCCCCCCCAAAAAAAACCTTTGTTCTCTCTTCCTCCTCCCTCCTTTCTCCCTCTCCTCTCCCTCCTTGATCCCTTCTCTCGTCCTCTTCCCCTCTCTCTCCCCCTCTCCCCCACTGCCCCCTTCTCTCCTCCCATGTTCCTCCCTCTCCCTCCCTGTCCCCTTCTCTCCTTCTCCTCCCCTCTCTCTCCCTCTCTCCCACTGCCCCCTTCTCTCCTCCCATATTCCTTCCTCTCCCTCCCCCCTCTCTCTTTTCATCTTTTGCTTCCTCACGCAACAGCTGCCATGGTGCTCACGGACATTAGAAATTGTATGCATACATGTTTTCTTGTCCGTGGCGTTTGCACCGAAGGCCACACTTAAGGGTGATCAGAGGTCATCCCAATAACGTCGTACCGTCGGTGAGATGAATGTTGATGGTTCTTCAATATCTTGCCAATACCATCACATATTTGAATAAAACACCCCTTTGTGCAAGGTAACAATATACTTCTTTCTTTTGGTTGTGTTCTTCTTATCATAAACTTTGAAGTATAATGTGTTGCCTCTACTTGTTTTGTAGTGCTTGACACAAAGGTTGCTTTGTTCACAAATAGTGAAAGCTGCAGGTTAGAGAGGCCAAGTGTCACCACTTTTCCTCTAAAACAGTCTTCTTTATTACATCTTGCAGGTAGGTGCTTCAAATCCATGATTATTAGAGGTGGGTAATCTCATCATAATGTATATTTTAGGATTGTTTATTCCCAGTTGGATGGAGATACTTGCACATTTGTACAACTTATACTTAACAAGGGTCTTTATTATACATCTTGCAAATGTTGAATTCATACATGTTTTTGTTATAAGGTGACCTCTTAATATGCTAGTTGAGTGGTGTTGTTTGTAAGAATGGCTCAAGGAACTGGCATAATATGAAGCTTTTACGGTGGCACAAAGCTCTCCTCAACGGCAATGTGGCTCCCACTACACCAAAAATCATTATGCTAACATGGAGAGATCCCTAGTAGGACAATGCAACATCTTTTCATCAGCAGCAACACACCCTTTTCTAACATGAGGGCACTCCTACCAAAGATATTTTTATGTGATAGGTCACCCCATACCATGCCATATCATGGAATGGATGTAAGAACTATGACCGCACTACTCCTTGGAAGTTGTTCACAAATGTATGTTTATCAAAGTTAATGAGAAAAAATTTGGACTTTTTTGTTTGTTAATGTGAAAGAGCACTCTAGGTCTACCATATTTTAGATTGTTTGATAAGTTAAATAAGATTTGTAGTCATTTAAAGTGTAAATTTGTTTTTGTTTGGTAACATTCTACATGAGAAGACATGATAAAGTAGAAGAGATTTTGACGGAATAAACCTCGATACCACATCTCTCCTTAAACCCTTTGATTTCTATCGTTGTGGGAAGTTCAAGGGAAGTCTATTTTCAAATGTTTAGTAATAACTTTTTTTGAAAGAAATTTTGGTTATTGTAAAGTTTGTATAGAGTTTAGGAGTTCATTCTGATTATTTTCCTTCAGTTTCAAATTTTGACCGAGGGCACTCCTTGGAAGCCACTTTTGAAGGTGTTAGGGTGGGATTTTAGGAAAGTTTTGTATTTAGGAAATACAGTCCTTAACACAATAAAAAACATTGGTTCTTTGAGTATTTTCAGATTCCATGGTTTTAATGCTCGTTGGAGCCCGCAGATTAAGAAAAAAGTAAGAAATGTTTGTTTTACATTAGTTTTTAAGAGATTGCCAATTTGCACGTTGTTTTTCAGAGAATCCGAGCAAGGTATGTTTTTTTTTGCATCAAAGTCTACAAGTTCAACACTAAAGAAAAAGAAAAAAAAAGTGGCCACAAGGGCGCGCGAAATGGCCATCCGGGACTTTTGGATGGCCATTTTGCGCGCCCTTGTGGCCACTCTTGTTGAGGGCCCTAGAAGCTTTTACATGGCAAAAATTCACAAAATTATTGTGTATAAGTATGAGATAAGGCTGTAAATTAGATGTACAGAGAGCAAGAGCTCACCCCCTGGGGCCTTTGAAGGTGTTAGAGCAAGATTTTGAGAAAGTATTGTATGTAGGAAATACAGTCCTTAACACAATAAAAAACATTAGTTTTTTGAGTATTTTCAGATTCCATGGTTTTAATGTTCGTTGGAGCCCGCAGATTAAGGAAAAAGTAAGCAATGTCTGATTTACATTATTTTTTAAGAGATTGTCAACTTGCACGTTGTTTTTTAGAGAATCCAAACAAGGTATGTTTTTTTTTGCATCAAAATCTACAAGTTCAACACTAAGAAAAAAAAAAGTAGCCACAAGGGCGCGCGAAATGGCCATCCGGGACTTTTGGATGGCCATTTTGTGCGCCCTTGTGGCAACTCTTGTTGAGAGCCTTGGGAGTCTTTACATGAGAAAATTTTGTAACACTATTGTTATAAGTATGAGAAAAGGATGTAAGATAGATGTATAGAGAGCAAGAGCTCCCCCCTTGGGGTATTATACTGACAAATAAGAGCTTTTTTAATGCATGGCCATGAGATAGAGGTGTAGCGTTTGATGTAATCAGAGCACCCCCCCCCCCCGGTCCCTTTTTCTATGTGTTCAAAGGTCTGGAACATTCACTATGTAAAATTTTCCTATATCATGTGCATTCACCAGAATGGATTAAAAGTACCCCTTATAGACCTTATCTACACATGTTTCTGTAACTTTACAAGAATACAAAATCCCTTATGTTGAACACGTGTGCTATGTTATATATACTTTAGTGAACTCCCCAGGTCAAAGGCCTCACAAATCCTGTGCACTAAACATTCACACTAGAAATTGACCAAACAAGGAGCCAATTTTTACTTCCTTGTGTCCATCTCGTGTTCTTGGGAATGTTTTGGTTAAGCCATTTCTTTGGTATTTGAAACCACATGTGACCCCTATTGTTATAGTATCCAACCAAAGGTTTCTTGATTAGCAGTTTACATAGGCTCGATTGGTACATATCTTCTATGTTAATAATGCATGTATCTATAATTTATGTTATACTTTCTCTATCCAAATGAGCTACATAGTAAAAATCAAATCCACAATTTAACAGTTAAGTTCACAAGGTAATAGCTATTGGTATCATCTTTAGCAATACCAAAGAAATAGCTACCAGCAACTCATGAATAGGGATATTTAAGAAGATTTGATACCAAAAACTTATCACCACTACTCAAAAAGGTGGAAACTCAAAGGCTTTACAATATATGTATGATGAAACATGAGTCAATAATAAGTCACCCTTATACATCGACACCTTCATCTCAAGTTGTTATTTCTCTAAGTCAAGCTTGGCATATGCATAGTATAAAAACAATAACATGTTGGAAAGCAAGAATTTAGCTTTCTCAACTTGTGAAACGTTGTTAATGATATATATTTAACATCCCCAAATGAGGACATCTTGACAAAGGTTATGATCCACTTTAATAAGAATAACCATTAATGATTATACTGAAATCAAAATATTGCTTGAATTTTTGATTAATACTTGAGACTTGAAACATCTTGCAGGCAAATAAAAATATCCATAAAGTTCAACAATAATTCTCAAATCTGTATGAAACTCCAGTAATCTAAATTAAATACTCTCACTCGATGCGACGCCATTAAACAAAAAAACACATTTATATTGCATTTATAGAAGAATCTAGCCTCATGAAAATAATTATAAACGGAGACAATGTTGTTGTTATTAGGATTCTCTTACAAGTATTTGTCTTCCTCATCTAGAGATTCATATACACTTGAGTATTTGTGTGTCTATAACACTAGGGAAGATAGTAGTACTATATAGATGGCTTTTCTAAGAGCTCCTAGAGAGTACCTATTGGTTCAAGATTCTACAAAAATTCTACTATTCTTATCAAAATCCTTTAACATCGTAGTGAAAGGTTCCTCATGGAACAAAAATAGAGTGATGTCCATCTCTGCACATGTTTGCTTGCTCATGTCCTCTGAAAAGAAGTTAACTCCGTAAGTAAACAACAGATTATGTGAGCACAAAGTTATAAAGTAGAAAATGATAATCTAATGACAACTATACAAAGAATAAATTATAAGAAAAATCTTTGATGACTCTCTATAGATAACACAACTTACTTGCATTGTGAGACTCAATCACATGCTACACAACTATAGATGGCGCACCAAAGCCATCAACAAAATAGTACCACGCAGTGTTATGAGGTATGAAGCCTAAACATTGAAAGCCATAAAGAGGTTTATTCTCTCCAGCATGATAAACTTAAAGATGGAGATGATGTTAAGCTCTGAATGTAAGCTACAAGGGTAGTTTTCTTACCATTTTATCTTTATGTTGGAGATCAACCCTTGCAAAGCCCACACACTATTCACACCTCCTATTGTTGTGGTATTCAATTCATGTGAGCTCATATTTTTGCCATCTTCGGGAGTAGAGGTTTCCATGTAGTGTGAGTGAATAGAATTAGAAGGAGTAGAATCTTGTTTCATGGTGTAATGGATGTGAGAGAAGGAAGAGGAGCTATCTTGGTGTGAAACTATGTGGTGGCCAAGGGGAAGAGATGGGGGAGGAGCTTGCTTGGTGCTACAATGGAGGTGGGAGAAAGCTAGTAGAGAGATAGTGTTACACTATAGGGGGTGCATGTGGTTGTTGCAGCAATGGAGAGCTTAGAAAAGACTTTGTAGAGAGAGAAAATCACTTTTTAGCTATAGAATAGGTTTGGAAAGACTTTGGAGGGTGGAAAATGATGTTTTGAACTTTTTTGAAAAAATTCAAATTTTTGTATTTTTTAGTGCACGTTTTTTACTTTTGGAGGTCAAAAATACTTTTTTGACCATGAAATAAGTTTGGGGACCTTTTAAAGAGGGAAAATTTGAAATTTGGATTTTTTTGAAAATTTGAATTTTTTTAGTGTATTTTTAAATCCGGACCAAAAAGTGGGGGGAAAAAAGATCAAAGTGGTCCCCCCCCCCCCGCTTTCTCCTAGCCACCTCTCTTACCTTCTCACTAGGTAAGAGGCCATAAAGAGGTGTAAGGCTACCTTGTCCCCCTACTTTTTTGAGGGTATAGAGTATGTCCACCACCCTCTTCCTATTGCTTGGCCTCTAATTAATCTTAATCCCAAAGGGCCCCTAGAGGGTTCATATTTTTCCTAATGCTTCAAGAATAGGTTTCCTGTTCCATGGGTAGAAGACCTATTTCATAAGCTACAAGGGTCCACCTACTTCAGTAGGATTGACCTAAAAAGTGGCTACCATCAAATAAGGATAGTTGATCAAGACGTTGTAAAGACCGCATTTTGCACTACGTTTGATTTTTATGAATACATTGTCATGCCTTTGGGCTTGACCAATGTACTGGCCACATTCAATCGCTTGATGGAGAAGCTATCTAGGCCTCATCAAACCTTTACTAGAGTGTTCTTTGATGATATTATCATCTACTCTAATTCACTAGATGAACACAAGAAACACATCCAGGTAATATTTCAAGTCTTAAGAGAGAATAAACTTTATGTTAATTGAAAGCAAAAATGAGTTTTTCTTACAAGAGATTTAGTAGGTCACATTATCTCTCAAGATGGCATCCAAATGGATCCATCAAAGTTAGAGGTAATAAAAGGATGGCCTAAACCATGGAATCTTCATGAACTAAGAATCTTTATAGGTATGTGTGCATACTATAGACGCTTCATAGAAAAGTTCTCACAAATCTTGGGACCATTACATGACCTAACAAAGAAGAATGTTAGGTATACATGGTCTACCAAGGAGGACAATGCTTTCAAAAAATTTAAAGAAAAGCTTATCTCTCAACCTGTGCTTACACTACCGGATCTCTCAAAGCCATTTGAGGTCCAATGTCACGCTTGTGGTGATTGGCTTGGAGCTGTTTTTCTCCAAGAAGGTCATGCCATAGCCTATGAAAGTCGAAGGCTCGACCCTGTTGAGAAAGCTCTAGGTATATATCAAAAGGAAATCCTCGCAGTTCTACATGCCTTAGACTCATGGAAGCACTATTTATTGGGGACTCCTTTCATTCTGCGGATGGAACACCAAAGTATTAAGTACTTCATGACACAAACCAAGCTCTCTGACCAACAAATGAGGCGGGCAAATTTCCTTTCACAATTTCATTTTCATATTGCTCACATTACTGGCAAGCATACACAAGTAGCCGATGCACTCTCAAGATGGTGGAGAGTGAATGCGTTTCCATATGAACTCACAATGATCTATCTTCTATGATAGATGAGTATGCTATTGATCTCGATTTTAGAGATGTGCTTTTAGTCCTTGCACTAGGGAAGAAAGAGGAACCATTTACTTTACAAGATGGTTATCTTCTCTATGGCAATAGACTATGCATTACTAACTCACTATATGAGAAAGTAATGTATGAATCTCATGCTCCTCCTTCTGCGGGGCATAGAGGGATTTAGTCTATGGGATTGAAACATATTTCTATTGGCCTACCATGAAAGAAAACATATAAGAGTATGTTTCTAGATGTGTGGTATGTCAAAAGACGATTTTGATAGAGGGAAACAACCTGGATTGCTTCAACCTTTGCCAATCCCTAATTCACCATGGGAGAGCATATCCATGGATTTTATCTTTGGATTGCCTAAGTCTATCCATGGGAATATGGACGATAGTAGATGGGTTTAGAAAACAAGCTCATTTTATACCTGTCAAAAAGACTATCAAAGCCCTTCAACTGGAAACCCTCTTCATTTCACAAATCTCCAAGTACCATGGCTTGCTAATGTCCATAGTGTCGGATAGAGATCCTAGAATGACCAGTAATTTTTGGAAGGGTCTCTTTGAGAATTTAGGCCTAGGCTAAACTTTTCTTTGGCCTATCACCCGCAAACGGATGGCCAAAGTGAAATGGTAACCTAGCAATTCTTGATCTACTAAAAGCCTATGTAACGGAAGTAGATCAAAGATCCCAATGGGAGATGTACTTACCCTTAGTGGAGTATGCTTACAACAACATTGTACATACTTCCACGGGAAAAGAACCTTTTGAGGTAATTGAGGGAAGATTAAAAAGTCCCCTCCTACTTAAGGTACAGGGGAAGATCTTCGCTACAGATGAGTATAGCCGAGACCTACAAGAATATTTCCAAAAGATTAAGGATGCTATCTCTATCTCACAGCGAAGGCAAAAGGATTCTACTGATAAGCACAAAAGAGCCCAAGGGTTTAAAGAAAATGATTGGGTTTTACTTATATTTCCCAAGGCTCGATTAAGGTACACGACGGGCAAGAATCCTACGGGACACCAAAAGTACTATGCTAAGTTAGCAAAAAGGTACTATGGTCCCTTCAAGATTCTTAGGCCAATCAATAAGATGCCCTATCAACTCAAGTTGCCTAGCCATTGGCTCATACACAATGCTTTTAATGTGAGCCTACTAATGTTAGAAAATAAGACGTAGCTAAATAGATAATTGAGTAGATTACTTAATGGAGAAAGACAGATTTACATACACAAGATTATAGAGTAGAGAGAGAGTACATACGATATACGTGGTTCACCCAATGTGGGCTATGTCCACGGGAAAGCAGCCACTCAATGGCTTTACTACTTCAAAACAAGAAGTAGTTTACAAAGGGATTATGCCCTTAATGGAGCTCCCGCCTTGCTTCACTCTCACCACCTCACACTCACCTTGTTGCATCAACTTCACACCATAAAATGTGTGTAGAAATGGCCTCCTTTTATAGGCCAAAAGGGTTGCCCTCTCTCATGAGAGGCAGCCATGTGTAGCCGCCCTTGTGTAGATGAGTCCAAATCGGACCCTCCAATCCGCCCATGTGTGGCCACCCTTGAGAAGACAAGTCCGCTTTTGAATTCGGCCACCGACCACCGGCCATTGACTTTCGGCCACCGGCCACCGGCCAACCGATGGTTGTTTTCCGACCACTTTCCGGCCGCCGTCCAGCCATAATATTCCGACGAGGGAAAAAAAAAGTCCCCTAAAGTTGCCCCTGATTTTTGGCCGTGAAAATTTTGGTTTCCGGCGAGTGATTTTCCTTCACACACGATGGCTTCTCCTCATAATGGGGGCCTTACAAATGTGCGCTTTTACCATAGAAAATTACAAGGGTAAATCAGGATCCATACTTAACAATCTCCCACTTGGAGACTGATCTCCAAACCAAACCTGTGATTGCTTTCCATTCTGGCTTCTTATCCTTGAATGCCGATTGAAGATGAGCAAAAGCTCAACTTCTCCTTGTTGACCACCTTTGTAAACATGTCTGCAGGATTTTCACTTGTATGCACCTTTCTTAGCTTTAGCTGTCCCTCTTCCTAAAGAGTGTGTATGAAGTGATATCTCACCTCAATGTGCTTTGTCCTTGAATGAAAGGCTGAGTTCTTCGCAAGATGGATAGTGCTTTGGCTATCACTGTACAAGACACAATTGTCTTGTTTGAATCCAAGCTCTTCTAAGAATCTGTGAAGCCACAATATTTCTTTGCTTGCCTCCGTCATTGCTACATACTCTGCTTTTGTGGTAGAAAGTGACCACTTTCTGCAGCTTTGAAGCCCAGCTTACTGCTATGCCTCCAACCGTGAACACATAGCCAGTAGTGCTCCTTCGAGTATCTTTGTCACCTGCCATAACTGCATCAGCATACCCTTCTAGAAAAATATCAGTTCCTCCAAAATACAAAGCATTTGTAGTTGTCCCTTTTAGATACCTAAGTATCCACTTCACAGCTTGCCAATGCTCTTTACCTGGGTTGTCCATGAACCTACTCACAACTCCCACTGCATGTGCAATTTCTGGCCTCATACCATAGCATACATTAGAGAACCTACCGTTTGCAGCATATGGAACTTTAGACATATAGGCTATCTCCTCTTTTGTCTTTGGACACATATCCTTTGGTAGTTTAAAATGACCATAGAAACTGGTTTTGCATTTTGCATTGCAAACCTTTCTAGTACCTTCTTGATGTAATCTTCTTGAGATAGCTTTATTGTCTTCTTCGTCCTGTCCCTTGATATTTTCATACCAAGTATCCTCTTTTCAACACCTAAATATTTCATTGAAAAAGATTTAGACAGCTCCTCTTTTAGGTCTTTGATGTCCTGCATGTTAGCACTTGCAATCAACATGTCATCAACATACAACATTAGGATGATGAATTTCCCATCTCCCAAATTCTTCGCGTAGACGCAGTGATTCGAGTTGCATCTTGTGAATCCATGATCCAACATCCATCGATCAAACTTCAAGTACCATTGTCTTGATGCTTGCTTTAAACCATACAAGCTCTTCTTTAATCTGCAAACCCTAAAGTTGCCCTTGATTTTTGGCCGTGAAAATTTTGGTTTCCGGCGAGTGATTTTCCTTCACGCACGATGGCTTCTCCTCATAATGGGGGCCTTAAAAATGTGCTCTTTTACCATAGAAAATTACAAGGGTAAATTAGGCTCCATACTTAACAACTAAAGCCTCACAAAGGAGAGCCACAAGAACCAACTATTGAAGACCCACCGGAGATCGAGGACCAAGAAGAGGTGTTGCAGCTCGAGTCCATTCTCTGACATGAAGACAAGGTATTCAGAGGTGGTAAGACTATCCGGATGATATCTGATTAAGTTTAAGAATTATCCTTCTGAAGATGCTACATGGATGCAAGGCATACAATTAAAGGATAACCTAAACCTTGTCAATGCTTACAATGTTTCCCTAGAGTAAGCAAATGTACAAATGTTTAAAATGAACAAAGTTTTTCCTTATAAGACTCTCTTTTACTTTATTGTGCACAAAAATGAAGTAGTATGCATGCTTAGATCTAGTTTGCGAAGACGACGTCTCCCAAACACTAAGTAGAGCTTTCACTCTACTATGGAAGATTGATAGGACTAATGTGCTGACATGCTTGCGGCAGCTTAGGCTCTCAAGCACCAAATGGATTAGTCATCCATTCTAGAACGATGTCATAGGGTAAGATAGGGATCCTCTACCCGCTAGAAAAAGGACTAATGAATAGGGTTTATCTTCTCTACCCCATAGTTGAGACGACTATGACTTCAAGAGAGACGTAATGTCATAATTCTCCTAAATGATTTTCTCATGTTAAATCGATCATTTAATATGGGGAAGTTCTAGGGAAGTAAAAGCTAGAATATTGGTTAAGCTGGCAGACCGGCCATAGTAGAGATCCAAAGGAGGGAAAATAGGGATCCAAAGGGGGGGGCATGTGCAAAAGAGCAATGTGCACCAATGGGATTTAAAGACCCTAAGGTTCATCCCATTAAGACTTTCAAAATGCTAAGGTCCCAAAATTCAAAGGTTTTGTCCAAAGGTCAAACACTAGGGAAATTTGATGATTTGTGTGTGTAGCAAAAGTCTTCATGAATCCTATAAAGGAGGGGGAGATCCTTGCAAGTGGGGGATGAGAGAGAAAAAAACACACACACACACACTCACACACACTCACAAGCCTCCTTTACACAAAGGGAATGAGGGACACATGTCAGCTCCCTAGCCCAGATGCCCACAAGGTGTACTCAAATCCTATTGGATGGCCATGGAGGTGGACCAATGAGAATTCGGCTAGAGTAAATCTAGTTTAATCAATTTAAAAACACTTAATAAAAGAACCAATAACAATTAATCTCTCTAGAAGACTATTGAATAGTCTCCCAAGGGGTCCAATGAGCATTCAACTACCCAATGGCTTGCCTGATTCCTATTGTCTAGGAGACAAAGGGGTGCAATGATAGTTTAGTTACATTAATTAATCACTTAAAGCTCTCACAAAAGGGGAAAGGGGGACACATGTCACAAGGGTATCACTTATGCTCCTAAAATCCTATTGGCTAAGACTGGAGAGGTCTAATGGGGTGTCAGGAAGAGGAAATAACATGAGGGGTCGACCAAGAGAGAGAGAGGGACTCATTTTTCAAAGTAATTATCTCACACACTCACACACAAGCTCATGTGTGAAGCAAGAAGACGCTCTCTCTCTCCTTCTCAAGCTTTAATGAAAAGCTTATCACCTACTCCAAGCTTGTGAGATGGGAGGCCTACACCAAAAACTCTTGGATTTGTGATGTAAATCCAACCAAGAGCCAAGCTTCAATGCATGCTCATCTCCTCTACCATGCTAATTACTAAGCTTTGATATGCCAGTATGAGAGATTATGTGAAGGGGTGTACATCTTTCTCGTAAGACTACTCCTTCTTCCTCTCTATCTACTCTCCTACCTTGCTAGCTCTCACCATCTTCGAAAGTGTGTGTGGTCTTGGGTCTGAGACCGTAAGGGAATTGATGTTGTGTTTTATAAGTGTTTTGCTAAGTGCTTGAAGCTTCCATCTTTATTGCACTAGATAGTATTGAGGGTGGTCTTTATGCAAGTTGCAATGAGGCTAAAATTGCTTTGCTGCATAAAGAGCTGGAGTCAAAGATTATGCATGAGGACGATGATATGGACACTTTCCTTGCTGGTGTCAAGGATATCAATGAGCAACTTATCTGTGTAGGTGAAGTCATTTCAAACAGGTCCCTTGTGTAGACTGTCCTTGATGCCTTACCAGACTTTTGCTAGTACTTGGAGAGTTATGACCCAAGGAAATCCTGAAGTTTTCAAGTTTAATGCATTATGCACATTGCTGTTGCAAGATTCACTTTCCAAAAAAAAACAAGACTAGGCAGCGTGCAGTTGAACAGGATTTTATTGCTTCTCAAAGAAAGGGTGGTAACAGCAATGCAGCCACTTCATATGGTTCTGCTGCGAGTGGCAAAAATTTTGTTCCTAATGCTTCTGCTGGCAGCAATTTATCTAGAAATTTTGGTGATAAGGGAAAAAAGAAGATGTGTTGCCATTATTATAAAGCTAATGATTACTTGATCAAGCAGTGCCCTAAGTTTAAGGCCAAAGAGGCTAAGAAGAAAGAGGTTGATTCCACTGTAAATGTTGGTTCCACTACAAATACAACCATTGTTGAGTCTTCTGTGAAAGGAGACTATGATGCTCATGTTGATACAGAATGGGCTTTTAGTGTAGAGTGTACTTACAATCCTGCTGTTCATGACGCATGCATGTCACTTGCTGTAGATTCACATTTGTGGTATTTCGATAGTGGTGCTACAAAGCACATTACCTCACATCGTGAATTGTTCACCTCTCTCGAGTCTGTCCCTTATGGGAATTCAGTCACTTGTGCCAACAATACCTCTTATCCGGTTCAGCGAGTTGGAAAGATAGTGCTTACTGCTGCAAATGGTAGTTCTTTCACACTTGTTGATGCACTTTATGTTAAGTATGGAGCTTGATTTACCCTTGTAATTTTCTGTGGTAAAAGCGCACATTTATAAGGCCCCCATTATGAGGAGAAGCCATCGTGCGTGAAGGAAAATCACTCACCGGAAACCAAAATTTTCACGGCAAAAAATCAGGGGCAACTTTTTTCCCTTGCCGAAATATTCCTTTTCGCCGGAATATTATGGCCGGAAAGCGGTCGGAAAACAACCGTCCGTTGGCCGATGGCCGGTAGTCAATGGCCGGTGGCCAATGGTCGGAAGTCAATGACCGGTGGTCGGTGGTCGAATTCAATGGCCGGTGTCCGAATTCAAAAGCGGACTTGTCTTCTCAAGGGCGGCCACACATGGGCGGATTGGAGGGTCCGATTTGGACTTATCTACACAAGGGCGACTACACATGGCTGCCTCTCATGAGAGAGGGCAACCCTTTTGGCCTATAAAAGGAGGCCATTTCTACACACATTTCATAGAGTGTGAAGTTGATGCAACAAGGTGAGTGTGAGGTGGTGAGGGTGAAGCAAGGCGGGAGCTCCATTAAGGGTATAATCCCTTTGTAAACTACTTCTTCTTTTGAAGTACTAAAGCCATTGAGTGGCTGCTTTCCCGTGGACGTAGGCCACATTGGGTGAACCACGTATATCGTGTGTACTCTCTCTCTCTCTCTCTCTCTCTCTCTCTCTACTCTATATCTCGTGTATGTAAATCTGTCTCTCTCCATTAGGTAATCTACTCAATTATCTATTTAGCTACGTCTTATTTCCTAATACTTTATGTACCTGGGATCAAGAAGAATCTTTTGTTTGTATTTTCACTTGCTAGACTTGGAATTGTAGTCAAATTTGTGGATGACAAATGTACAGTTCATGATCTCAATTTTGGTGATGAAATTGTTGCATCTGGGCTTTTGTGCCGTGGGCTATATAAGCTCACTTTGTATGACAAGTGTGGACAAAATTTTGCAAATGAAGTTGTAGATTCAAGGGCTATTTCAGATGCAAAACTTTGGCATGCACATTTTGGTCATCTGAATTTTGTCAGTTTGCTGCGTTTGCAGAAATCTGATATGGTTGCTTCTTTGCTAACTCTTGAAGCACCTGTCAAACATGTTTGTGAAGGCTGTATTCTGGGTAAGATGAAGCATTCTAAGTTTCCAAAGGATGGTTCAATTAGGGCCACATATAGGTTGCAACTTGTACATAGTGGGCCCAGCTTGTACAAAGTGATATTGGTGGGCCCATGCAAACTCCGTCCTTGGGAAATTACCTTTACTTTGTGACTTTCATTGATGATTACTTGAGGCATGCATGGGTATTTCCACTCAAAGAAAAGTCCGAAGTTTTTATGTGCTTGGAAAAATTTCTGGCTATGGCTGAAAATGTCTCAAAATATACTATGGGCACCCTCCATTCCGATTGAGGGGGGGAGTATATGTCTCATGAATTTAATGCATTTCTGGCTAGTTGTCGGATAAAACACCAATGTAGAGTGCCTTATACACCTCAAAAAAATGGTATTGCTGAGAGGAAAAATAGGTCACTTACGTAAATGGCACGATGTATGGTCAAAGTCAAGCTTTACCGCATTCTTTTTGGCTTGAGGCCATCATGTGTGCCACTTATGTACAAAACAGGTATCCTACAAAATCTTTGCAGTCTATTACTCCATATGAAGCATGGCATGATAGAAAGCCTTCTATTGAGCACATGCGTGTTTTTGGCTGTTTGGCATATGCTTTTGTGCTACAAACACAACGCAAAAAACTGCATGATAAGGTTGTCAAATGTATTTTTGTTGGTTATAGTGCTGAAAGAAAAGATTACAAGTTTTATAATCCGCAAACAAAGCGTATTCTGGTTTCACGAGATGTAGTGTTTGTGGAAGATTCTGTTTAGCCCTTGCTGTCATGTACTAAAGACAATAATGTAAGCTCACAGGACACTTATGACACTTTTTGCCTCTTTTGAGTGGTGGAAATACGAATGTAAATTCCAATGAGGAAAATGTACAGCCTATGGGGGTTTCTGAAAATGTTACAGATCAGCCTATTACTAATGCAGATGTACATGATGTACTTGATGAGGAAAGGGCTGAAAATGAGCAGGCTAGAGGTATGCCAAAATGATTGGTGCATACATTGCATGACAGTAAATTGGATGCACCTTTGTCTAGTCATACTCGTTCAGGATCTCACCATGCATCTTATGCATCAGATTGTTATGCTTTGGCTGTGTCTAGCTTACATGATGTTGAGGAACCTTCGTCTTTTGACAAAGCACACAATTCAAAAAATTGGATGGCTGCCATGCAATTAGAATATGATGCACTTATAGAAAATGACACATGGACTTTATGTGATTTGCCTCATGGAAAGTGGTACAAAGTGGGTTTACAAGTTGAAACGCAAGCCTGATGGTGAGATCGATCGCCATAAGGCTCGACTTGTTGCAAAGGATTATGCACGACAAAAAGGCATAGATTATGAAGAGACTTTTGCTCCCACTTTTCGTATGACTACTCTGCGTTTTCTATGTGCGTTGGTAGCTCATTTTGGTTGGGATTTACATCAATCAGACATTGTTATTGCTTTCTTGAATGGTGACATACATATTTGAGGAAGTTTATGTAACACAGCCTCACGGTTTTGTCAAGAAAGGACAAGAGGACAAAGTGTGCAGATGTAAGAAGGCTTTGTATGGGTTGAAGCAATCTCCTTGTGCTTGGTATGAGAAAGATGACACTCATTTGGTCAAACAAGGCTTTCATAACAGTCCAACAAAAAGCACATTGTATGTAAAGCATGAGGGTGATGTACTTCTCATTGTGCTTCTTTATGTAGATGAGAGACATATTGTTGAGTTTAAGGCTGATTTGAATGCTACTTTCAAGATGAAAGATCTGGGGTTGTTGGATCATTACTTGGGTATACAGTTTAAGCAGTGTGATGGTGGTATTTCCTTGTGTCAGAAAAGTTACATGGAGACATTGCTATGTAAGTTTGGACTTGAGGATTGCAAACCTATTGCCACTCCCATGGAAACAGGTTTGAAATTGAGTCTTCATGACGCTGGTGATCCTGCTGATGTCACTCTTTACCAAACTACTGCTGCATGCCTCATTTATGTATGCAACACGAGACCAGATATTCAGTTTGCAGTCTCATAGGTCAATAGATGTATGCATAGCTTAGGGTCTAAGTATTGGCATGCTACCTTAGTGGCACTTTACATTTTGGCTTGTTTTATCCAAAGGGGGGATCATTGCCACTAGACTTACATGCTTTTTTGGACTTTGGGTTGGTTGTTTGACACGCGAGTGTCCACAAGTGGGTTTTGTTTCATGATTAGCAGTTCATGTATATCATGGTTGAACAAGAAGCAACCTACTATGGCCACTTCAAATTGTGAGGTTGAGTACAGGGCAGTCTTCATAGCTACGATTGAGTGTGTATGGCTTAGATGCCTTATGGATGATTTGGGTGTTGGACAAGACACTACCAACACTATCTACAGTGACAGTCATAGTGCATTGGGAGTTGCAAGGAACCCAGTTTTTTAATGCTTGCACAAATCACATTGAGGTGCATTACCACTATGTCAGGGAGAGGCTCTCAACAGGAGAGATCAGCTTGGCTTATGTGCCAACACAGAACAACCTTGTAGATCTTTTCACAAAGGCATTGTCCACAAAGCTTTGGGCTTACTCCCCTTTGTGGACTGATCATGTCCTCAGGGCATGGCACTTCCCTTTACTCATGTGCTAGCTCTCAGTCACTGCATCACTCCAGGAGGATTTGTTACCATATACATGTGGTAGTGATGTGTGTGAATACACTAGGACCGCCGGAGCATTTTTTCTCTCTTTAGGAGGTTTTTTCCCCGTGCATTGTATATATGCCCATCACTCTAGGGCTATCCATATTTTTATTACACACTAAGTAGCACACTCTCTATTGTGTGCCTTGAGCTTCCTTCATTTTCTCCAAGCTGTGTGTGTTTTCTTGCAACCCTAATTCCCAAAAAAAGGCGGACTGATTATTGATCCTTTGTTCTGAGTATTGCAAAGAATCATTTGCTACATTGAGATGCACTCGGATCTTTTGGACTGACAAAGTAGTGGTTAGAAGTTCATTTGTTACTTCGGTTAGATGTTGATCTTTGCTCTTGCAGGCGTTGGATAACTTGGTTAGAAGCTCTCCCAACTCTTCCATTTCTTTTTTCTGCTTCTGTTTGTCAAGCTGGTGCTGTTCTACTTCATCCTTTAGCTCTTTGATTTGTCTTTGGAGATCTAAAATTATGTTCATCCTGTCATCCAGCTCTCCTTGTAGAGCATCAATGGCTAGCTCAAGCTCCCTAGCCTTAGCACTGTGGCTAAGTGCAGCTGTTCACATTTTTTCTATCATCATCTGCATCTGCTTGGCATACTCATTGACTTGCACAATGACTTTGTCATTCATTTCCCTATTTTCAGGCTCTGTAGGATGTCTAGAAGTTTCAATGTGTGGCTCTTTGGGTGGTTCTGTGGTGGCTGCTTGTGGTTGCAGTGGGGGTTTTGCTTCTCCTTGAGGCATTGCGGTTGTCTTGGCTGCTTTTGTTCTTGAGCCTTAGTAGATGCCTCAGTTGTTTCTTGCTGGGTGGTCGTAGAAGGTTCTACCTCAGTTTGTTTTGTTGCTTTTGGTTGTTCAAAACTTGTTGCTGCCTATTGCTGAGGCTCTTTTTCCTTGGCTTCCTCGCCCTCATTGGGTTTAGCTGTTGGTGAAGGGTGAGGGCTTGGCATTGAGTGGTTTGCTTGCTTTGTAGTGGGTGAGCTGGGCTTTGGAGACATCTCCCTCTAATCGTGATGTATCTCACTTTGTTCAGTAGCCTCAGTTTGTCTCTGTTGCTCGGCTGCATCTTTCCTTGCTTTCCTTTCTGCTTCTTGAGCTTCTTTCAACTTTAAGGCTTCTTCCTCTGCATACATGCATTCAAGAAAATCCACGGGATCCTTTGATCCTTTCCTTGCAGGGTTCTTGGTTCTCAATCCCGTTATCTCTGTTGGAACCCATCTTTTTGGGTCCTCACCTACAGCTTGGTGTATCCTTTCATAAGTCGACTTTTCTCTTTCAAAGCTCGCCTTCTTTTGCTGAGGTTTTTCTTGGTGTGTGGCAACAAATTTCTTCTTCATTTCTTCTATTCTTGCCTGTCTTTCTTTGTTGTCCATGATCTCATTGCTATGAGCTTCGTGGGAGCGTTTTGAAGATTCTTCGTCTGGCTTATATACTCTTTTGATGAACGCGTGGTTCTTGTAGAAGGTTGCACGGATCCAATCCACGTGTTCTGATCTGGGGTTGGTGGAAAATTATTGGCCATGCCAATAACATGATATGCTATTCTCGTCAGCACTTCCGGGGTGCCCAGATATGTGATCTTACCTTCTTTCTTTGTGCTCTTTATCCTTGTTAGCACACACTGCACATGATCAATTGGTTGCCTGGTTGTCAACTTCAAGACCTGAGTGAAGGTGATTGAAATCGTATGGTTTGGGGTGGTGTACCATGGCGGTCTCATTGACTCAAGAAGTGGAAGTGTTGATGGTATAGGCGAGCTGGTTCTTCCACTTTCCTTTGGATGAGGTCGGAAAAAGAACTGAAAGTGTTGATGGTATAGGCGAGTTGGTTCTTCCACTTGCCTTTGGATGAAGTCAGAAAAAGTGGTAGCAGCAGTCTCGTTTGTAAATGTGCCTACTGTTTTTCTATCTCTGGCCCACATTTAGTTGGCAGCTTCAGTGCCTTGGCCACAATCTCTTTTTTTATTACTACTTCTACCTTCTACCCTTGTTGGTTGTTAATTTAGGCTGATCCATCCTCTTTGATCGTGGACAGTAGCTCATATGCTTTCTACAAATCTACACCACATGGTTCCTGGTCATAGAAGTCCCTTAAGCCTAGCCTTTTTTTAGCTTCTTTGTTGTCTCGCTTGGTAGCTACATCATATATCTCCCTTGGTAGCATTTGCAGTTCCACTTCGTGTTCTTCTTCGCTCTTGAACCTGCCAATGATATCCGTGGTGTTGTTTTCTTTCGGCTGTTCGTTTGACAAAGATGTTTCCTTGGCTGTCTTTACTGAACTTGGGTCTAGTTGGTTGGGTGGTAGCTCTTGCAACTTTTTTTTTGGGGATACTCTTTTATGGGCCTTCTCGGCAGCTTGCATTACTCCTGTTAAGTGAATACAGTGCCAAAGTTAGAAACTTTTGCAAATTCCACTCTGAAATGCCTTGAGTTTGAAGTGCTAACAAATGATGTCCATTTTGCTTCAAATCAATTTTGGAGCATGCATAGATGCATATAAAGATCAAAATCATACAGCTCAGGCAAAAATTGCAACAAAAGTAAATAATCGTGATTATTTATAGCTGGGGATTTTTTCCAACTTTTTGCATTTTTGACATGATAGGCTTAAAATATATAGCATTTAGGTGCTTTGAGTGAAGTGTGGGCTCATTTGAGTGCACTGGGTGGAAATGGTGGCAGATTTAGGCTTTTAGACTCTAAAACTGTAGATATACTGAGATTTTGAGTTTTTGAGGTCCAAACTTGCTCAAACTTGGTCAGTGGACTTGGGACATTATGTTCTTTGGTCCCATAAGGTCAAAGTTGCAATTTTCACCCATTTTGGCAAGAAAGTAAATAATCATGATTATTAACTTTTTCATCAAAATGTGCATTGTTTGTTGCAACTTGGTTCATGTATGAGATATGGGGTGATTTGAATTAAAAAATGTGACAGATAACTCAAAATTTGGATTGGAAATACTTTGGTGCGTTTTTTGACAATTTCCAAGTTTTTCTTGATCATTTTAGCTCATACTTGAAATGTGGCATGTAATAGATGTGTACAAGTGATAGGTGAAGTGAAGAGATCATTTTCAAGCCAAAAAAGTATGAAAGTAAATAATTACGATGATTTACAGTAGTTATTTTTTTTGCAAGACTTGATAATTTGATGACCTACACATATTCAACACATCTAAAACAAGTCCTAAATTGAATTTGGTAAAGTTTTGTCGTGTTGGCATTACTTCGGGCTCTTATCAACTCTAAAATCACCGAGTTTTGTGACTAGATGGAATATGGAGTTTCTTAGCCACTTTTGAAGCTTGGACTTGTCCGCTACATAGTCCTGATGCTACCCATCCAGTTTTGGCCCATTTAGAGTCTGTTTGACTTCATATGTCAATTTTGACGCTTTGTAGCCTTCGAGCTATTTTCTGTTGTTCAAGAGCTTGCCTTGACTAAAACCTAGATTTTCTACTTGGAACCCCCTCGACTCCTGCCGAATGGTCATCTGGTGATATAGAAGTGTTCTACTATATAGGGTCATGCTACAATTCAAGTCTCATTGAATTTGGTTGAGCTGACAGGCCGCTATGGTCAATTTTTGGTTGCAGGACTTCGTGCACTGCTGGATTTCTAGGGTTTTAATTCCCGATCCTAGACTTGCTACCCGACTATATAGATTTGATCATTGATAAGCTTACAAATTACCTTACATGTCTCGTGTGAGACGGCACTGTAAAAGGGTGTATGGGGACTCCAAAAATCACGCGCGAAGAAGGTAGACAGCTCTCTTCTCCAAGAGTGACTAGTGGAAATGAGGTGATTTTGGGCTACCTTGGATATCTATACTCAGACTTCCCCTGTTAGTCCTACTAGGCCGTGAAACCTATGTTAGACTCAAAAATTTCTTCGATTGGATTCCGGGAGCTCATTCTGCAAGAATTTGCGGAAGTAGGCCTTGGCAGCCTAATTTAGGCTTCCCGCTTCCATCAGTCAATTTGATTGACATTTTTTGTGCCTGTCTGTCTTATCCTTCTGATCATCAGCATATCTTTCGTTTCTCCATCTGAGCTCATTTGCTATTTATTATTAATTTTGACCTGTTTATTAAAAAATTAAAGAAATTTATAAAATGAGCTATAAAAGCAAAGTGAAAAATCAATAATTAGGAAAATCCATTGAACAACACTCCTTTATTGTTTTTTTGGTGGATTTCTCCATTTTATAGTCCCAATATCAAGAAAAATGATGAAATTAATTTAAAAAATACCATCTTTTTTAATGATTTTCTAATAGTATATACACTATTTACACCCATCGAGGAGACGTTATGAGTTAAATTTATTCTATTGATGATTTTATAAGGGCATTATTAGATAATTTTGCAGAAAATCACACGTTAACATCAAACTTTTTTTCCCTCTTTAAACATTACCCTTAATTACTTAGTTCCCTTTCACCCCTCCTAGATGGCGTACTCTGGGACGACTGTGTGCATGGCTTGAACAATCATGTCTATGCATAGCCTTGGTTGGATCTATCATGCTTTGAAGATCAATGTAATTCAAACCATTATGTTATGCAAGAGTTGGGTCTTGAGTAATTAACTCAAGGGTTTCTGAGGTCGAGGTTTGGTTTTGCTATTTCCCAAAGAGAAAATCTTGTGGCTTGAGTGCCCTTTGGTTTCTTGTACCATCAGGATGCTTTGGCATGTTGATTTCCTGAGCTGTCATTATCAATATTGGTGGTTGTCGAGCTTTAACTCGCCATTGGTATCTTGGTTTGCTTTGGTCACAATGTTGTGGTTGAGTCTTTTGAGATTTAACTCTCCATTGCTCTATCCATTTTACAGTTTGCGGAGAAAATAAGTGCTCCTTTTTCTTCCAAATCCATTTTGTTTTAGCTTCTCTGCTTGAAGATGCTTCTCTTTGTGTTTTGAACCTTGGAACCATCTTTGGTACAATAGGTGATGTTTTGGGCACCCAAATTTGAACCGGCTTGTCCTTAAGCTGTGCTTTGGTACCCAAATTTTTTTGACTCCCTGCATGCTATTTGTAGCATTTACTTGTCTATAGGATGAAGAAGATTGATTGCTTTGTTGGTAACCTCCTTTCCATTCCTCCTTGCTTGGTGCAATTGGAACAATGAGCTGTCCGCCTTTTAGGTGATAGCTTGAGCTGATTGGTATCCCAATCTGGTACTTCCTTGTACGTCGGCATCCATGAGATTCCAAGAATCATTGCTTCATTCATGTGTTCATCTGGTAAGCATACAAACTGATGAGGGCATGAACATCCATGTACTATCACATTTAAATTGACTACTCCTAGTGTCGGTGTTGGGTTCTTGTTGCATTTGTTAATAGTCAATATTCTTGATGTCAAAGACTGACTTGTTGCTTTCTTGTACGTGGAATAATTGACTGCATTTACTCAAGCTCCTATATTGTCCAATGCATTTGCGCTATGATTGTTCAGTTGTACCTTGATGCAAAGGTCCATTCCATCTAACCATTCATTATTTGTTGACACTGCATCTTTCTGTAATTCCCATAGCCGTTCATCTAGTTCCAGAGTGTTGATGGGAATTGTTGATTTTTGAGAGCATCTTTCCTTTTGAGTACTCAAAGCCGAGCTTCCTCTTGGGATTCATCAATAACTTGCTGTTGTTTTATCTTTCTTTGCTTTACTGCATGCATCTTCTATAGCAATTCATTGGTTAGTGGTAAATTATACTTCTTTAAATGACATCCACTAATCCAATTAGCCATTGATTCACCATCTAGAGTGGAAAACTTAAATGCTCCACTTAGAAATACATCTTCAATGATAAACGGTCCGTTTCCCTTTTTTTTAAACTTGGAAATGTGTTGCTTAACGGAATAGACTAAAACTAAGTCCCCTTTTTGAAGATTTTTGTAACTAGATGGGAATCAAAAAATTATTTTTGTTTTTGCTTTTGTGCATAGATGTGAGCTACAACTAATAGCCTTTGCTCATCAAGCTTTTCTAAATCTTCAAGTCTCTCTGACAATTCATGTCTAGCCCACTCAAAATCCTTAGCTACCCTTAGTGTCGGCAATAGAAATTTTATCGGCAATACATAAACAAGGTTAAAGGGTGTATACAGCATTTAAAGTTGTCTTGAATGAAACTCAATAAGCCCATAGAGTGGCATGGAGATTCATTTCCTAATCTGTCTATCCTCAACTAACCACTTTAGTCAGTACTGAGATAAGAATTTTATTCGTATGCTCAACTTGTCTATTTGCTTGTGGGTGATAGGGAGCTGATTTGTTGTGGATGACCATAAATTCATTAAGTAGATACTCAATTACCTCATTGAGGAAATGAGTTCCCCTATCACTGGCAATTTGTATTGGTAGTCCATATCTTGTAAACAGATTATATCATACAAGAATGCGGCTGTGGTTTTGGCATTATTCTTTTGGGTTGCTTTAGCCTCTACCCACTTGGTCAAATAGTCCGTAGCTACAATGATATATTGAGCTTGGGTTCTATAAGGAGGTGGCTGTATTGGCACAACAGAGTCTATACCCCATTTTGCAAAAGCTCTAGCCCCCATCATTGGTCTTAAAGGCATGCTATCTACCCGGGTTGGCATTTTAGCTCGTTGACATGCATCACACCTTTGAACATATTCCTTGGCATCTGCAAAAAGTGTTGGCCACCTTATGCCTTCCATTAAGATTGCTCTTGCGATGGTTTCACTAGAAAAGTGACCTCCAGCTAATCGAGCATGTGCACAAAGAATGGGAATATATTCGCCTTCATTTGCACAAAGACGCAGATGTTGATAATGGGAATATATTCTCCTTCATTTGCACAAAGACGCAGATGTTGATAATGGGAATATATTCGCCTTTATTTGCACAAAGACGTAGATGTTCTATAATGGGAATATATTCGCCTTCATTTGCACAAAGACGCAGATGTTCATCTTTTCCTCTTTGATATAGCTGGATTCCCATGAGAGCATAGTCTCTTGATTCAGTTTCAATTGCTCTTTGGCGGCGTTTACTCATATCCTCAGGAAATGTTTGACTTGATAAGTAAGTAGTTAGATAGTTACTCCACTTAGGAACAAGTGATATTTGGAACAAGATCACATGAGGTATGGGTGCTTGTTTTTGGAATTGAGGACATTTTTTTACAAATGAGTGAACATCACTCCTCATAGTTGGCCAAAATACTCCAAGTCTTAAGATCCATTGCATCGTTTGGTATTTTGCAAAGTAAAGTCCCACTATGGTAACATGTGCTTGACTTAGGTATTGGGTTTTCTCCTCAGGATTAATACACAAAAGCAATAATCCATCTCCATTTCTTTATGTATAGCCTTCTAGCTAGTACTTGATACATAGCTGATAGCTCAATTAATCCGATTGTAGTAGGAAGTGGTATTTGTGCATCCACTTGAGCTATGGTCATCAAGGATACCATATTTTCCATCCATCGAGGTATCATTTCCATGGAGAATAGATATGGATCTGGTAGATCATTGTCTACTCCCTTGGGTGGTTCTCCTAAAATAATCCTTGATAAACGATCTGCTCTTTGATGAGTGGTGCCCTTTTACACAACTACAGTGAAATCAGATTCTAAAATAATGATAAACCATATCACTATTTTTCCTGTGTTGCATGGGTTGTTGACCAAGTAAAATAAGGCTTGGTGCTCCACAAAGAGCACAAATTAGCTAGCTAATAGGTAATGTCTATACTTTTTAACGGCATAGATCATTCCTAATCCTTCCCTTTCTGTGGTTGTATAGTTTTTCTATGCCATATTCAAATGTTTATTAGCATAAGAAATAGGAAAATCAAATTTTTTGTCTCCTGGTTGAGCTAGGATACACCTAATGGAAAAATTGGAAGCATCTACATGTATGTGGAATATCTTATTTCAATGTGGTGCTGTCAATATTGGAGCTGAGATGAGAGCTTGCTTAAGCTTCATGAAGGATTGTTCACACTCATTAGTCCATTCAAAGAGTGTAATCAAGCTGTACATGGGTTTTGCAATTATAGCGTACATGTAAATGAACCGTCTGTAATATCCACAATGTCCCATGAAGGCTTGAACCTCTTTGACTGTTGTCTGTCTAGGTAGGCAAATCAATAATAACATGAATTTTATCCATATCAATAGCTATTCCATTTTTAGACACTATATGTCCAAGAAAATTTCCTTGTCTACCCATAAATGTGCACTTTTCAAAATTTTAGAAAATCCTATAAAGTCTACATTTTTTGAATACCTTTTTGAGGTGTTCAAAATGATCAGCCCGAATTGATGAATGTACACATAAATCATTGACATATACTTCCAAGAAATTTCAAAGATATTCTTTAAAGCATGCTCATCAATATTAGAAAGGTGGCAGGAGCCTTAGCTAACACAAAAGGCCTAACCCAATAGGCAAAAATACCCTATTCAATTGGAAAGGCACTTTTGTGCTGATCTTTGGGGTCAACCAAAAGTTGATTGTATCCCAAAAAGCCATCTAAAAAGCTATAAGCTTCTTTTCTTGCAACTCTTTCTAAAACATGTTCAGTGGTTGGAAGAGGAAAGTTGTCTCGAATGGTAGCTGCATTCACTTTTTTGAGATTGACACACACCCTTAAGTTTCCATTTTTCTTAGGTACTACCACAATTGGAGAAACCCAATTTGTGTTTTCAATTTCATAAATGAATTAGGCTTCCTTTAGATTCTCTATCTCTTCTTTGATCTTCCTGGAAAATGTCTTATTATAAGTATATGGCCTTTGTCTACTTGGTTTCGCATCTCTCTCATAGGTATGGTATGCTGACAGATTTTTGGATCAACACCCTTGAGATCCTTAGAAGACCAAGCAAAGATATATCGGTATTTTTTAGTAAGATTAACAAAATCTCTTCTTCTTATTTCGTAAGGTCATTTGCAATGTAGGCAGGTCTAGGCTCTTCTCTTGGTTCGGCCAGATCTTTTTTTTTTTGCGTTTTCAGGTCCTTCGTAGGACTCACCTGTTTTTGTAGTTCCCTGACATGTTGTTTGACTATGATTTTTTGGTTTGGGAGAGTATATTTCTTGTAATGGGATGGAACACTCATTACATCTTTACCTTCCTCCTCAGTGGTTTCCATTTCAGTTGTATATATCTCCTTTAGAGCTTTCTTCAACTCTTGATACTTCTTTCTTCGTTCAACTAGTGTCCTTGTCTTGGTATTTAGGTTTTTCTTGAGTTTCCTATCTTGTTTTTCTCAATGTTTTTGATATTTGCTGCTTTTTATTTAAAGGATACCTACCACTAATTTTGTCCTTGACACAATCATGTGCATCTATCTATTTGCATCAAAAACTATGTTCTACTGGAGACTGATGGCACAGGTGTAGATTTCAAGTTTCTCATGTCTCTTTTTCTTCTATACCATTTCTATCATCTTGGTTTCTGGTTTGGAAAGACAAAAAACTTTTCCTCCTCTCCTTTCATGAGTAGTTTATCTCTCACATGTTCTTTTTCTGACCCCAAATCATCTGAGGTAGCTAAATGTTCTTCTAACTCATCTGTTGCATCATAGTAGAGGTCTAAAAAGACTTGTTGAGCTTTCATTAAGTCCTTTGATTCTTGAATTTTGTCTTCAATGTGAAGGGCTGAGATCATTTGTATGGAATTATGTCATAGCCGTCCTCATTGCAAAATTGAGTAGGCATAGACATATTTACACATACATCCATTGTTGCTAAAATTTGAGTCCAATCAAATGGCTCAAATAAATGCTCTGGAAATGGTTCAGGTACGTAGGCTTCATCCGTGCAATCCCTTTCTAAGATACATTCTTCTTGTTTTAGGCTCCCATTTTCTGAGGCTCCGCACATTCAAATAGGTGTGTCTTTGTTCAACCAAGATGGAAACTTAGTTTCAACCAAAGAGACTGAGTCAAATTCTTGTATGTGCGTTTTCATGACATCTCTATAAGTGTGGTCTTTTAGATTAACCCTTGTTATTGATCCCACTTGCTTCAAATATAGATAATTGTTTCTCCAATCCTAGATGAGTTGTACTTGTCACATGAACGGTCTTCCCAAGATGATTTCATTATTGAGTTTCATTCCAAAGTCCACTATTGAAAAAGTGTGTTGATAATCAATTCCACAAGAATTAACTATCACTTTTTCACGTAGTCCTAAGGGTCTTTTGATGTGTCCATCAGCCAATTGCAATTTCATTTTAGTTTGTCTAATGGCTGGTTTTTCCCATGATTCCCATACTGCTTTTGTGGCTATGGCTATCCCTACCCCACTATCTAGTATTGCCATGGTTTCTATATCATTAGTTCTCACTAAAAGGATTGTGTTTCCTTCTCCTCCGTAGTATTCTCCGACTTTATTCATTGGAACGGGTCTAATCTCTTTGTTATCCAATTCATGTTTCAATTTTTCCAAAATTTTCATGATTAGCCCTATTATCCCCATCTTTCCTAGAGTTTTCCGTAGATCATTCCATAAATATGGTCTTTATTTTAACAGTTATCCTAAAGTAAGAGTGCATTGAATTGGTGTAGACATGATTGAATGGATGTTGTCTACTTCTAGGGTCTATTCCACTCTTTTTATCTGAGTGGTTTTACACACTATGGATTCATCTTCGTCATCTCCCAAGTAAGAGGGTAGTGTTTTCAAAGTCATTGGTTTAAACATTCTTGAAGCTTCAAAGCCGCAATCCCCATACAAGGATTGTACATCCATGTCCATATCAGGAGGAAGATTGTCTAATTAAACTTCCTCTATAGGAGCTGACTTCAGAGTTAGGCTCCCATCATTAATCTCTTTAACTTTTTCCCATAAGTGTCCCAGCCAGTCTTCTTCTACCAAACAAAGTCCATCTAAGGCATCTTCATTGTCAAGCACTGTGAGTTCTGGCCCTTTAGTGTCAAGGTGGGATTCTACCACCACTTCAAATTTCTCTTTAGTGGCTCCTACCACAAGCTCCTCAGGGTTTGCCATTCTCTCAAGCTTGGGGTTTTGTTTTTCCAGCATCTCTTTATTAATTCTTACCAAATCAAGCTTAGCTGCTTCCATATCTGGAGAAGATAGTTTTTCCATTTGTTTTCCATGTTCTGGTCTGCTTTAAGTCCCGCTTGGTAAGCTTGCAAGGCTGCATTGATTGGCTAAAAAATTTTGTCTACTAAAATTGATACTCTAGATTTCACTATGGTTTCCTTGATTTCACTTCCAATTTCTTTCACTTTTACCTGGAATAGTTTCCTTGATTTTTCCTCGATTTCAGTCCTTTGTTTCTATTTTCTCATCTCATACCTTTTGCTTCTGCTTCTCTTAGTCTTTTGAGAGGAAATTTTAGTATTCTCCGAATCATCAGACGAGTTATGTTTCTTTTTCTTAGCCTGGGCTCTGGTGATTACCTTGATCAGAACAATAGGTTCACTCTCATATGAGCTACTAGGTATTACTTGGACTACGTTCACTATTGTTTTACCCTTGTTTAAAGGATTTTTTGGACAATCTTCAGGAAAGTGTCCTCCCTTTTTGAAACATTGCATACAAAAAGCTTCAATTGGCTTAATGTTCTTATCAGGCTCTAGGAATTCATTTTCCAGTGATCATCTATACCACAGTTATGACAGTTTCCAGTTCTTGGCTTAATCATGGGTCTTACCATAGGAGGTCTAACACCTTGATTAGCTACATGTAGTACATCGGTGCAAGCTATGGTGTAGTATAAGTCACAGGTTCTTCCACTAGTGGTGGATGTGAATTATAATAGTCTCCTTCTATCATTACTGTAGATGGACTAGGCTCAGCAAAGGGTGTAACAGGCACTAGTGCTTGTTCATCCATGACTCCTCATAGACAATACATTATGTCCAGGATATGGAGGCTGTTGACCCAACACGGGTTGAGGTCTTTCTATACCCATATGTGGTCTTTGAGCTGGGGCCATATTAGGTTGATATCTATACATTTGTTGTCCTTGTGGCCTCATAGGCACGTATTGAACATTCCCACCATACTTTGGTTGGTAATAGCACTCATTGGTCTCATGGTTGGTCCATTTACCCTCGATTTCACACCATTTTTGCGGCATAAGTGGTTGTCCCTGTTGAGGTATCCCTTGCCCTGGTCCCCTCATAGGTGCTTTTGCATGTTATTCATCATTTCATTCATCCTTTTGAGCATGTCTTCTATGGAGGTAAGCGGTGTTGCAGCAGCTGTTCCCACTTGTGCTGGTTTGGTAGATATTGTTTTCTCACTTTGATTATCCCTAGGGACATATTCTTCATTGAAAATATCACAATTGTCTCCTAAGTCAATAGCATCTAACACACACTCTTCTAGGGCCATATGTTTCTTGCTATATAGTATAGCATGAGCAATCCCTCTAGAAACAAATCTCAACCCAAAACACCTGGTGCAAAAACACGTAGGATATCTGGTCGAAATTTGCAGGTCGTCGTTTCCAAAAACTAAAGTGCCTAATGTGTAGCTCTACTCAATGCGAACCCGTGGATATGCTGAAATGCAAAAACCGATAACGTATGCTCACCAAATCACCAGATGAAGCTCGAAGGTCGAGCTTGCAAAACTGGACCGTATGCGCGCAATGTAGGTATTGGCACGTATCTCTCATCAAGGGCAACACGCTGCACTTCTCCGCACTCGATTCCGACCACCAGTGCACGCGTAGCATCAAGATGAAGCTCTCACTCTCTCTCCTACACCGTACGCTCACTCCCAGACTTCACTTTTTTTAAAATGACAATAGTTTTTCATTAAGGTCAAAAAGTGGTATAAATACCTTACAATCTCAAACCCTAATGTTCCAATTTAACCATCTACTCAATCTAAATGTCAAAACTGGGATACAATCTGGAAACTTCTGTAAGCCCCAATATTTACAAAGTTGAAATGTCGGGTTTTCTCAATAAATGAATAATTACAAAAAATAATAATCCGTCGAACAGTCATTTTCCATAGGGTGTGTCCAACTTCTAACACTTCCCCCCTCCTTGTTCATGTCATCCCCGACATGGTTGTTAAGCTGCTTCTTCATCGTAGGCTTTCTCTCATCTTGAGCAGTGACTCATATCTTGCATGTTGAGCTAATAGCGTCGGGCCGAATATGTCAGTGCTAATTGTGAAGAAGCCGGTGTAGAAAGCTTCTTCAAAGGCTTGGAGGTGATAGGATGGTAAAAACATAATCCTTTGATACAATGCATGTATCACCTCATGGAAAGGCTGACCAGACAAATCGTATGCACAGCTGTATGTATCTTGAAAGAAGAAGATATTGTCTGTCGCCTGGCCTGGTTTGAATGTCTCGAAGACTGCCAAAAGTGTTTTGCAAATATTTCTCATCATAATGCAAGATAAGCCAGGCGAGCCAGTGAACAATTTGATGGCAGCCGTTAGGGTTTTCACCATGTATTGCTCACTTATTCTCTCGCCTGCCTTTGAGCCTGGCAGCTTCGAGTAATTCAACCAAGTGGGTTGGCTTCTTTGCAAGAGCTCATGGGGCTTCCACGTCTTCATCCTTGGTAGAGGGCAGAAACTTAGGTTATCTCTGATCACTTTAGGTGCCTCTACCAAATGGATTAGATACTGAGGATACTTTGTGAGCCATGCCTTTCTCCACCTGGGTTGAGAGTCGACTATCAACTTGACCCCTTCACGCTTGGAGATGTCTGCTTTGTACATTGGCACTGTTGGATCCTCTCTGATCCGCTTGTTGATTGTGGCGGCTTCATATTTCAGCAAAGGATATGGGAGAGAGTGCTGTAGCCATTCACGCCAAAGGTTGTTGGCATCTATCTTTAGTCATTGATTTAAAGACCCTCTGCTCCCATTCCAAGGCTTCTTTGGCGGTTTCTCTCACTGCTATTTCTATTGCCTTTTGCAGCTTCTCTTCTTCTTCTTGTGTCAGATCTTGTGGCTCTTGTGAGGGTCCTACAAGGATTTCCTCTTGCATGGTGTTGTCCATTGGATCTGCCACATTCTCTATGTCTATTCCCTCCATGGCTGTTGTCCCGGTGCTAAACTGCTCTTCTATTTGCTGCTGGCCTCTCAGCTCTTCTATTTGCTTCTGAAATGTATTCTTTTTTGCTTTAGCTTGGTCTCCTGTATTCACAAGGAGGTCGTTTGGATCTACGTTTATCTTGTTTGCCTCCTCGAGCTTTCTCTTGATGGCTTCTAGCTCATTCTTCATGGCTGTGTTTTCTTCTTCCATGAGGTTTTGCATAACCACTCAGCCCTCACCCAACATCAGTCTTTGCCACTTCTCCAAGGTTAACTCTTTTTGGAGCTCCTTCATTTGTTCTTCATAAAGCTCCGTCTTTGAAGTGGTGTGAGTCGAACTTACAGCTCTGACTCTGGCAGGAGATGCCCGTAGCCATTGGATGGTTTGATCTTTGACTTTCATCTGGTCTTTAAGCTCTATTATCTCATCCCGGCTCGCCTCATTCTCTAGCTCTGCCTTTTCCTTGGCATTTCTCAGTGTTTCCACTTCCTTGGATTCTTCAGCAAGTTATAGGGTTAGGTCGTCCCTTTCCCTCTCTGCATCTGTCAATGCCTTGTTGAGTTTTCTGTATTCTTCTTAAGCTCCTTATAGTCTTTGAGCTGCTACCTGATTTTCTCGTTCCGTCTCCTGGCATCTTTGCAATGCCATGGTCAGACTGGCTTGCATCTCTGCTTGTTTCTCTATCTGCTCTTGGCTCTGTCTTTGTAATGTGTTTACTTCGGAATTGATAAAAACTGCATTGGCTTTGAGATTGTCAATCTCACTCTCCGTGGCCAATGATTTTGCCCTGAGCCCGGTTAGTTTATGCATCACCACGTCCCAGTCATTGGTGGGTGGCTGTAGGTCCACTGTATTGGCCATCTCTTTCAGTTCCACTAACCGCAGGCTCTGCAGCTGCTCTTTGGGCCTTGTGCTTGCCAAGTAAAATGCTACTATAGCTGCCTCTTCTCTTGAATATCCCGCATCTAGTAGAATAATAAATGTGTTAAACCTTCTTTCCTCTGGCTCTGGCTGCTCATCTTTGGGCTTAGCTTCTTCTCTTTGCTCTTGCGCTTTGGTATCTTCTTGCTTTGCTTCTTCTTGTTCATCAGATGTGTCTAGCTCCTCCTTTTGTTGGGTTTGTGGAGGGCTACGAGGAGGTGGTGATGGCAGTGGGCTGGACTACCTGCTTGATGGTGGAGTTGCTGGATTCTTCTTAAAGTCCCTGTATCCCTTTGTCTTCCTCTCTCTCTCTCTCTTGGCATTCCTGCTCCTCTAGCAGTTTCCGTCGTACTTCATCCACTTCTTCTTCTGTAAATGGGATGTTAGGGATGTTTTCTGTTGTAGCATCCAAAATCTCAAAATTCTTAATGTAATCTTCAAATCTGTCTCTGTGCACCCTTTGGGATGATCCCGACATTTCTTCTAGTGAGGGCTTCCACAACTCGCTCAAATCTCCCTTGAGGGCTCTTTCGACTCTGAAGCTTTCCATTAGCCGCTCTAGCCGTGCTGCTTTCTGTGATTTTGTCTCTTTGATCGACACTTGTACAGTTTATTTATTTCCTTTCTTCAACTCTGGCTGCTCCTCTTGCACAGTCTCTAACCGGCGCTTCAAACGTGTTGCTAGCCTGGGTGCTTTGGGTGGTTCATCCTCTTTATCTTCTTTGAACCTTAGCCAGTCATTCTGTGATGGAGGTTCAGGCCATCGTCCCTTGGTGTGCAATGCCCCATAAACCACTTTCATTATCAGTTCACCCGGCACAATGTAGGTGGGGTTCTTGTTGCCCATCTTCACCAGATTTTCATGGATATAAGCCGCATAATTGATCATCTTGGGGTTGCTCTTTTGCATTGCCCAGGTGAAGGTTGTGACAATGGCTCGAGGCGGCATTTTGTACTTCTGTGGCTGCTTTGTACACATGTGGAAATATTGGCTGTAAAGATGGCTTATGATAGCCACTTTAGGGTTTGCAATGTCTTTAGAGGTGTAGTTGCTCTTCTTTTCAGAGTACACCTTGACTTCATCTCTTCTCTTGGTTACACTATCCCCTTTGTTGGAGAGGTCTAGTGCGGCTGCCACTACTCTCTCTTTGATTACAATCATAGTGTCCGGCTTGCCCTGCAGATCAGTGACTCTGGCCACTCCATCTTCTTTGATTGTAGTTACGAATTCCCACACTCTTTTGATGTCGATTCCTGTCGGCAAAGCTTCAAAATAGTTATGGAGATCTATCTTTTCCAAGTACTCTGCCATCTTGCTTCTGACAAACTCATTGAGCTCCCGAGGTAGCATGGGTAGCTCCCTTTAGTATCTTTGAACACGCCTTGGTAGATCTTCAGATCATTTGACTCTAGCAAATCCTCCTGAATCCACGTGCTGGTTGGCTTCAGAGTTCCTTCTGGGATGACAAACGGCTCCACTTCTTCTAAATAGTCTTTTATTGTCATCTTTTTCTTCTTGGCCGGTGATTTTGCGGCTGCCATGGATCCTGTTGCAATCAGTAGTCCGAAGTTAGCGTTGTGGAACATGGTCCTTCTCTTGGATTTTGATTTGGACAAGAATTGGTTTTGGTAAGACCATGTGTAGTGTTTTTGGGCTCAAATAGTGTATCTTGGAGGTGTTGGGGACCAAAAGTGATGGGAATGGCTTGAAACTTGATATATGAGCTCTTGAAGGTGATATAAAGAGATATGGAATTGAAAAACACCATCTGTGGGCCAAAAATGTCATTTAGACATCCTACGCGTAGGATGTCCATTTCATCATTTTTTTGCATGTGACCACACAGATAGCTTGGCAATGTGCTCATGAATGTATTGTGCAAGTTTCATGTGATTCAAGTTTTGGTAGGTCTATGCCCCATTATTGCCTCTATGCCCTAACTTTGCGTTTTTTGGTGCATATGAGGTCAATTTTTGTCCAAATGTGATGAAACTTGGTGGCTAGCATGTAAGGGCCTTTCAGAAACTTTGTGTGATGAGAGATGTTGGGGTTGGTGCCCAAAATTGGCCTTGAGACATCCAACGTGTAGGATGTCTCCTGATGATATTTTTGTCGGAGGTGCTACTGGTGCCTGCCCTGAGTCCCCCTGAGTCCCTTTTAAGCCCTATTTCATCAAAAAAGTCAAATAGATAGAAAGAAACTCCCTCTGTGGATTTAAAGCCTCCGAGCCGTTTTCTGACTTTTGGAGTGCTTTTTGGCGATGAAATTTCTTGATGTTGGTATCCATAGCTTCCCAATCCCTTGGGGATCCTTGCCGTATGGTTTTTGTCGACTTTGGCTTCACCAGAGCTCCGTTTGGCAATTTGTCACTCTAGAAGCACCCGTGGTTACGTTTACATGTCTTCGATGACTTGTGGTGGTCCACCACCATAGGACTTGGTTGTTGATGGTCTAGAAAAGCCGCTCGTGAAGTTTGGTGGCAAACGGACATGCGGTTTGGCCGCGAGAGCTATTTGACGCTTTGTGTGTCTGATGCCATTTCTGACGTTTAGTGCCACTTCGGGTCACTGTATCGTCATGTGGGCTATATAGACTTGTCGAGCATGTTGAGATGCGCCTACCCATGAGTTTTGGTAGCATTTGGGCGCCTTTCCGCGATTTCCCATTTGGTGGCCTCTTGCGGGGCTCTAGGAATTAGGGTTTTTCCCGATGGTTTTCTACTGCCTTTGGTCATCCAAAAGTGGTCTCCTATGCTAGGGTAAGCCACCGATGAAGTCTCATTGCTTTTGGGTTAGTCGTTAGGTGGTCACTTCTACCCGTAGGTCTCTACTGCTCGCTTTCTGTGTGAACCCTACGCTAGTTTTCGCGACAAAACGACAAACATGCGTGAAAAGCTCAAGGTGGTGAGACTACCTCTCATGTCTGAAGCCTGTCGGGTAGTCGTGTGCGTCGTAGAAGCAGCTGGAAGTCCCGTTTGCTCTAGGTGACAGAAGCCCTCTCTCAAAAGTCAATAATGGAAATGAACTTAAAATGAAGTGAAAATTTCTTATAATGGGGTCCCTGAACCACTTTTCATGAAATTTGACATGTGCTCCCAACTTCTTGCGAGATGCAGTTTAAGCTCAAAAATATCTTGATTTGGACCCCATTTACCTAGTTTACGAGAAATTTGACGTTTCGATCAAAATCTGGCCAAAACACGCTTTCCGCTCCAGTCTCATAATTGCACCCCCACTGTACCATAGGTTTTCCTATAGTCACTGATCATCTCTATATTTTTTGTTTTTTATTACAACTATTTTTCACTTGCTTTTTGTATTTTTGAAGTTTTTCTGCCAAAAATTAGTACAATTAAAAGAAAAATAGCAAATTAAACCCAGAAAATCTACAAAAATCATAATAAATAAAAAACATCACCGCAAAACACTATATACTCTCACGTGAAATTTTTATGGCTGGATTTCTCCGTTCTACCAATATTTTGCCCAAAAAATGGCTATTTTTACTTATATACACACACCTAAGGGCTTGATTTGGCGTTTGGCCCCATATACTTGTAGATTCATGTTGTATAAGGGCATATGTACTTGGGTTAGTTCAAAAAATTTCGCAATCAAACGACAACCCTTAAAATTAGTCGAAAAACATGTCCTTTTTTGCTCTTTTTGCCATTGGGGCCGCATTGGAGAATGCCTCCCCCCTCCTAGCCGGAGTCCTCCTGTACGACAAGGTATCACCTCGGAGTATGTGCCATGCATGGGTTGAAACTCATGCTAATGCTCGGCCGTGTAATGTGGCCCTATAGATGCATACTCGGTCAATGCATGGAAAAATTAATGCTGTGCAAGAGAAGGGTATAAGCAATAAGCTTATTGGCATTCGCCGTCGAGGTTTCCTGTTTGTTGTTGATTTGGTCGACAGATTTTCTTTGCAAGTAACAATTGTAACTCTACCGCTCTTTGTTTGATCGTCTTTCTTGCAAAATTCATTTGGTTTGCCGCGCCTGTCGATATGGCCGTGGTTGTCTCCTTGGAGAGAATTTTTGTGGTGGAATTGGCCATAGACTTTGTCTCTTTTGCTTTGCCGGTTTTTGTAGGTGTATTGCTACTTCCTCGTTTGTCATTGTTTTGCTGCTGATTGGCACCCACATATATCGGTTTGGCGGTTTCTTATGTTGTGTTTGTCTGCCTTCCGATGTTGCTTGTACTGAAGGGAGTTCCTGTTGCTTCGGTTTCGGGATCCAAATGCGAGGCGCATTTAAGTTGTTGCTGAGCATTTTCTTTGGAATCCATATCTGTTTTATTTCCTTGGTTTTTGGTTGACTTCTTCTGTTGTATTGTGGTTTGTCTGCCATGTTACTTCTATCCTTCCACACCCATAATTGTTTTTCTCGTGTTGCTAACTCTAATCTCTTCACTGTGGTAGGTGACTCCGTATGCATGTAGTGAGCATGGTTGGCAGTTCCTTGTTTGTTCGCCATGTTGTTCTTGAGTGGCACCCATCCTTTTGGTTCTTTGTCCAGTGATTGCATTGCTGGCAGCAGCAGCTGATTCTTCCTGGGTTGTTGAGCAAAGGATATCACCTGTTGTTCTTGTGCATGCTGAATCTTGACTGCATTCACATTCCAATCTATCTACACATTATAATCTTTTTGCCAAGGTTGTCCCAACAACATGGGGTGCTGTGTGCTTTCATCCTCGACCACATAAAACTTGTGTGGGTAAATATATTGATGTACTTGTACATGCAATATAGTCCAGCCCAATGTCTTCAGCGAATGTGATGTACTACTTTCCAACACTTGTGGAGTAGGATGTAGTTGACATGTGGGCTTGAGCTGTTTGTATAATCCGTAAGATATCAAATTTGCTTGAGCTCCAGAATCAAGCAATGCCATCGATTCAACTTGATTGCTACCCACTTTGACTGCAATTATTGGCTCCACTGTGTCTTCATCAAAATCCGTTAGTCGAATTGCATTTATTTGCAACGGTGATCCACATTGTTGTTGTTGTCGTAGAAGCCGTCTTTTTGCAATGCGTTCTTTTGCTTTTGCTTGAGCTTCTTCTAGGACCCTTTGTTTCTCCTTCATCCGTTGTTTTTCTTGATGGATTTGTTGAAGCATATCCTGTGTTAGTGGTAAATGATATTTCTTTAATCGACACCCACTAATCCAATTTGACATTTCTTCACCTGCTAATGTAGCCTGCTTGATAGCTTGACTTTGTGATAGGTCACTAATCACAAAGGGTCCCATCCCTCGCTTCTTAAGTTTCTTGGCATGTTGTTTCAAGGTATAAACAAGTACATAATCACCTGTTTTGAACTCTTTCGTGCGTACATGCTTGTCAAAAAACTCTTTTTGTCTTCTCTTTTTAGCATAGATCGAAGCCACATCTCTTAAGCGAAGTTCATCTAGCTTTTCAAGATCATCTATTGTCAAACAGAGCTCATGCCCTGTCCATTCTAAGTGTTTCGCTACTCGTAGAGTTGGAATTAAAAACTCTATGGGTAATATAGCATTTAGGCCAAACACCATGTTGTACGGTGTCGTTCCTATTGATGTTTTGTAAGCTACCCTGTACGCCCATAATGTTGAGTGTAGCTGTTGATCCCAGTCCGTTCTTGACTCTGATACAATTTTAGTGAGAACCGTGCATAGTGTTTTATTTGTGGCCTCAGCTTGTCCATTTGCCTGTGGACGATATGGAGCAGATTTTCTATGTATGGCTATGAATTCCTCTAGCAGATATTCAATGACTTCATTAAGAAAATGTGTTCCTCGATCACTGAAAATTTCTATTGGTAATCCGTATGGTACAAAGACATTCTCATACAAAAATTGTGCAGTGGTTCGTGCATCTGCTTTTTGTGTTGCCTTGGCCTCCGCCCATTTTGTGAGATAGTCCGTAGCCACAATGATATATTGGGTATGGGTGTGATATGCAGGGGGTGAAATAGGCCCCACAAAATCAATGCCCCATTTTGCAAATGCCCTTGCTCCCATCATTGGCCGTAGTGGCATCTCATCTTTCTTTATCGGCACCTTGGTGCGCTGACATGCGTCACAACGCTTTAAAAACTCTTCAGCATCCATATGCAATGTAGGCCACCATATTCCTGCAGTTAAGACAATTTTTTCCATCTTATTGCCTGAAAAATGGCCTCCACTTATTCCGCCATGCGTGTTCTAGAATCAGCAGGTATTCACTTTCACTTGCACAGATTCTAAGTTGATTGTCCTTTCCTCACTTATAGAGTTGGTTCCCAATTAAACTAAAGTTGCAAGCCTCCAACTCTATAGCCCTTTTCCGTGCTCTTGTTATGTTTTCAGGAAATGTCCTTGTGGTTAAGAAATCAATGATATATTGACTCCATGCAGGTGCAATGTTTACCTGAAACAATTTCACGTGATCCACTGGTCATTTGGCACTACATATAGTACAATTGTTAACATAAGCATGTGTGTCAGCATACATAGTTGAGCAATAAACCCCTAATTGTCTCAGTCTCTGGTGTGGAACAATAAAATGCACAGTCCTGGACATGTGCTTCTTCAAGATAACACTCAAATTCTTCCGGATTTATACATAATCGTAGAATCTGGTCCGATCCTAGATGATACAGCCGTCCTGCAATCACATGGAAGTTTTTTGTTTGTCGAATTGTTTGTTGTTTGGGTCTGTCTTCCTTATCATCAAGTCTACCTCCAAAGGAAAGAATGCTAACAATTTCCTGAGACCATTTGGGTATCATTTCAATATTGAAAAGATACGCATCACGTATGTCATCATCTACTCCTTCAGGAGCTTCCCCGTTTTGTAGCCTTGAAAGATGATCCACCCGTAGATGTGTTTTACCCTTTTTGACCACCACTGTGAAATCAAACTCTAGCAATATAATAAGCCAACGTACAATTCTCTCGGAATTGCATGGTTTAATCACCAGATACAAAAGAGCTTAATGTCAAAATTTCTTTACAGTATAAATCATTCCTAACCCCTCTCTTTTAGTGGTTGTGTAGTTCTTTTCTGCCCTGTTTAACTATCGGCTTGCAAACTAGGAAATCCATTGTTCCGTCTCCAGGTTGAGCCAGAATACACCCTATGGCATATGCAGATGCATCAATGTGTACATGGAATATCTTTTCCCAATATGGTGCCTTAAGTATCGGTGCTGAGACAAGGTTTTTCTTCAGCTTTTGGAATGACGTTTCACACTCCTCAGTCCAGTCAAAACTGACTAACAAACGATACAGAGGTTGTGCGATGACTGCATACATATATATTAATCTTCAATAATATCTGCAGTGTCCCATGAAGGATTGCACTTGTTTCGCATTAGTAGGCCTGGGCAAGTCTTCTATGACTTTGATTTTGTCTAGGTCAATGGTTACATGCCATTTCTTGAGACAATGTGTCCTAAGATGCGTCCTTGCCTAACCATAAAAATGCACTTCTCTGGGTTAAGAAAAATTCGATATGTTCTGCACTTCTCAAATACCTTTCGTAAGTGGTCAATATGTTCATCTCGTAGAAGAGAGTGTACACAAAGATCATCCATGTATATTTCTAAGAATATTCTCAGGTATTCTTTGAACGCATGTGTCATTAACCTTTGAAAGGTAGCTGGGGCATTAGTTAAGCCAAATGGCATAACTCTATACACATAAATTCCACATTCTGTGGCAAACATTGTAGTGTGTTGATCCTCTATTGCAATTGCAAGTTGGTTATACCCTAAAAATCCATCTAGAAAGGAATAAGCCCGTTTCCCGACCATCCTCTCAAGTACATATTCTGTGATTGGCAAGGGATAATTATCCCTTATGGCGGCTGCATTTACCATAGCTACTCTGCTCCACTGTCAAGAATAGCTTTGGAAACTACTCCTTGGAATTCTATTGGTAGCGTGGTGTTTACATCTTCTCCCTCGCAATATTCTCCAACCTTGTTTACAAGTACTGGCCTAGTGTTTAGTTGAGGCTTGTCCAATTCTCTGATCCATTATTGAAGCTTCGAGGTGGGGTCTTTCACTCCAAATTTTTCTAAGCATTTGCCTACTGTGGTCCACATGTTTGGTCGTAACCTCAGGAGTTCTGCTAATGTGATTGTGCATGCCACGGGGGTGGACAATAACTCAATCAACCCTTGTGAATGCATCACTCTGTTAGAAGACAGTCTTTGAGATGGGATTTCCCTCACCTCACACTTGGCTTCATACTCTCCTAGGTAAGAGGGTAGAGTTTTCAGCGAGTCTAGTTGGCTGTGTCCCGAACTAATTGATCCCTGGTCTCCCCCTTGTGAATGCATATCAAAGTTCATTTTTGATCTTGCCTCAAATTCTTCAATAGGAGGTAAGATCTCATTTTTATCTTTTCTCATGCTATTCATGTGGTAACTCACCCTGTTGGCTTCGTTGGCCTCACGGATTTGCTTCCACAACTCATCTAGACCGTTACAATCCTTACCCATTTCTACCAATGTATTAGGTTGGAACCCCTCAATTGTCTCATCCGTTGTATTTGGCACTATGATAGGCTCTCCCCTAGACTCAGAGGCATTTGTGAGTCTTTCCTTCGTTTCTACTTGTTTCTCTAAAGTTGGCTTGATAGGGGTTGGAGCTGGTACTTCATGCCAACTTGCACGTTTACCAAGCGGGTTTTCTATCAAGGATTGAGCTGTTTCAATCATCTTTTGACACATTTCCAACCTTTGTTTTTCTATTTCCGCATATGGATAAGTCATCCATCTTTGCTCTTGGGTTTGGTTCTTTTTGAGCCTGGCTTCGTAAACTTTTAAAATTGTATCTAGCTGCTCATTTACCTTGTTTGCCAGTACTGATCCTCCTGATCCTGCACTTTTGGGTTCTGCTATTTCCTTGGGTGCTACGGTTGCCACATTGTGTGAGATTAGGCTAGCTAGATCCTCTAACCGCTCTAATCTATCCTTGGTGTGTTTTAACTTCTTGGATAGAGCCGTTTGCTCTCCTTCTCTCCTAGCTTTCAGCTGCGCCTTTCTAGCTTTCCAAGTGCTTCTCTGATTCTCCACTTCTGAACTTGGGGCATCGGTTTTTGGCTCTTCAATTATGGGTTCGTTCGTCATTCTTCGAGCTTGGGATCCTGTCACTGCCTGAATAGGTATTATTGTCTTGTTTTCTGACCCTCCACTGGAAGGCACTGCTTCCAGCATGTTCAAGGTAGTTTTTGCTCCTTTGCTCGGGTTCTTAGGGCAATCCAGAATCAAATGAGTAACTCCACACTCGGTGCAATATGCGTTGACTCTAATGATTTCATCATGAGGACAGTCTCTTAGCCAATGGTCTCCACCACACTTGTAGCAAGGTCCCTTAGGTTGTTGAGGTGCTCCTTGAGCTCCTCTTTGTTGGTATGCATGTCTCTGCCCGCCCATGCCTCCGTTGGCTATGAACAACGATGTTGGTTCATCCAAGCTATATCTTCCTTCTCCTGCTGCCTGTGCAACTGTTGGTGGTCCTGTACTTCCTATCATGCTCCATGGTTCTCGCGTTGAGGGTTCTTCCGGTGGATAATAGACAAGATTTGTAGCATATCCATTGGGATCTTTGTAATATGCATGCATAGGCACCAAAACCTTCTCTTCTGATTCGATTAAGGTTGGTGTGTATCTTATGCCGATTGGTCGTAATCCTGGTAGGGGTGGTTGTTGCCCCAACACTGGTTGTGGTCTCTCTACATCTACAGGTCCTGGTAGGTTGCCTGCTTGATATCTAGGCATCGATGGAATTTGAGGAGATGCTACCTGAGCTTGGGGAGCATATGGTCGTTCTCTCACATACCCCTTGTTATAATAACATTCCTCTGTCCCATGGTTTGTCCATTTTTGTTCAATAGTACACCATTTTGGCTATTTAGCCTGAGGTTTTGCGTACAAGTTAATCTTTTTTAGCACTTCCTCTACAAGCTTCTCCTGGTTTACAGCTACTTCTCCTTTCGGTGCTGTCTTAGCGAACTTGCTTTCACTTTGTTGTGAGGATGAATCTTCGTCAAGATCCTTGAACTCACTCTCTTTGTAGACCGCACAATTGTCTACAAGGTAAAGAGCCTCCTTAGTTAGCTCATTTAACGTCATGCTCCTCTTCATATGTAAGTCCTTCTAGAGATCTGCATTCCTTAGTCCTTGAATGAATATAAGCATAAGTCTCGACTCAGTTGGCAGTTCTTCCACAGGGCAGAACTTAACATATCTTTTCAGTTGTAGGGCTGCCTTTCGCAGAGATTCCCCTTCTTTCTGTTTGAAAATATGGATTTGTGAGACTGTATTATGAGCTATCCCCCTTTTTGAGAATTCCTCAATAAACTCGTCAAACACCTCCTCCATAGACTTAAAGTCTCTACGCTCTACAGAGTCAAACCAAGTAGCAGCATCCTCCTCTAGGGTTAGTCCAAACCCTACAAATTGGTAGGGAAATCTAACACCTCTTCAGCTCTAATTACACGCACAAAGGCTGCCACATGATCTCTAGGATCTCTGTTTCCCGTGTATTTCTTGTTTACCCATTTTTGCACTTGAGAAGGTCTAATTCTACGATGGTCTACAAATCTCAACATTGGATCTCCTCGTCCTAATCGATATACCTCCTCTGCCCTTCGGTAGTGGGCGGGTTCCTCTCCCAATTGTGTTCCTAAGCCGTAATTTCTAACGGTTCTTGCAAGAGATGGTTCATCTCTTCGAACTTGTTCTATGGGTGGTCTTCTAGGCTCTGTTGACCCTTGAGTTTTTGGTTTACTCTCACCATGATACCGTGAATAGAGTGGTGGTTCTTGTAAATCCCTTAGCCCTCGTGCGGCTTGATAACCATCTCGGTTTAGGTCTTGTTCTAATGTTGCACTCTGTCGAAGCCATGCCTGCAATGATGGATGAGTTGCTGTTTGGCTCTAGATGTTGAATGTCTGCTGTCGGGTAGAATGTGAGGTCGCGTCATATTCTTCTGAAAATGGATTTGTCGACTTGCTAGGGGTGTAGGTGGCTCTTGGCACTTCATCGGGGGCAAATGTTGATGCTTCTGGAACTGTTGCCTTTTCTACCTCCTCTGGGAGAATACATTTGTATTCTCTCCCGTACCTATCAACAAAAACGATATCCTTCCCCATAGCAATTTCATAAGAGAATAAGTAAAGAACCTTGTCTTTGCTTAATTCGTTTGGGTAGGCTTCTTCGCAACGGAAGTAAGAGACTATTCCCTCTCTCTCATGTTTGTAAATTCCCACATTCTCGTTATAGGTTGAGACCCTGGTTGTTTTCTTATCATACATAAAAAGCACTCCAGGTCGATCAATGTTTGGAGGCGGTTCTTGAGTTTCGGAAACCATTTTTCCTTTTGCCACGTTATCTCCATATCTGTTGTAATCCTCAGGGTTACTAACTATCAGATACTGGTTTCCCTTTTTGTCTCGAAATCTATCTCCATCATCATAGACTCGAATTATCTCCAGTCTCTGAGTGGGCCTTTCTTCAATACAAATGCACTTGCGTCCTCGATAGTCAGAATAAACTAGGGCTCCCCTCGAGTTTGTTCCTTCTAAGAAGATTACAGTGAACTTGGAATCATTCAAAGGATTTAGGGAGATGCTTCCTCCTCGCATTGGTCCGTCATAGGTGAAACCTCCTGGCTGTTGACTACCCATCATGAAGAAGGACTTATCTGATGAAGTGTCAGTATTACTACCCTCCTCAATAATCGGTGCTAGTGGGTCTAGCCTTGCCTGAGTTACACTCTCCTCGGTGGACACTAAGCTTCCTTGATCACATGCCACCTTCTGGTCTCTAAAAATGTGTCTTCCTGATCTTAAATTCATTAAACTTAGCAATGCAACTTAATACAAATCCAACCACTCACGTGGCAAAGGATCAGTTTCCGCACAACTTCTTGCTTGGCCGTTGAATATACCTGTACACAAGCATTTAATTTTGGCAATCGAATTAAAGCATTTAACTGCTAGAGGTGGTTTTAGTAATGATTGGTATAAGTGGAGAGTTAACCTTAACCACTACTGTATTTATACACTTCTAATGTTCTGGATTAGGTCTGCTAATCTCGAACTGTGCTTCCCTCGGATGTTGGTCAATTTACGTGAAAAAGTCTTAATTCAGTCTTGGCTCCATCAAAAGGTCAAACAACTTCTGAAAGAAGTCTGGAACCCTTAAGTCAGTTGGAACATCACTGTATGTCCTCAGTCAAATTTTCTCTTCCCTAAGCTACAATAGACATCCTACGCGTAGGATGTCTCCTACTCTGTTTTGCCTGGATTTTTGCACTATGGATTCCCCTTGATTTTCTAAGTCCACAACTGTTTTTACTTTTTGATTTGGACACCTATAAGCTGGTCAATGGATCAGAAATCTGTTCCAGTAGCCTCATGTTGGTGTGACCAGTCAAATCAACTCCAATTTGAACCAAAATTGATTAGGAGGCTTGCCTCAGGCTATACAACACCCTGCTATGCCCACATTCACTTTTTGGCTTCAATTTCATGCATTAGATATTCTACACGTATCATGTCTAACTGCTGGCTTCAAATGCAAAGCACAGACTCCTCTTGGGGTGCTGATCACTTTGGTATGCTCAAATTTGGAATTGGAGTGCTAAATCACCCAAAACACATCCTACCTGTAGGATGTCTTTTTGGCCTGTTTGACCCTAGGCTTGAGCCACAGCTTCCCCTTGATGTTAGCAACCCAGTGGTATGCTTAGATTTTGGTTTGGATTTCAAAAGTCCCCAATTTTAGTTGTTCTAGCCTTTTTCAGTCAAAATTGCTAAAGTGTACTTAGAACCCAATTTTCTCACCCAATTGAGATGAAACCTCTCTCAGTCACTCAATATATCATGCAGATCATGCTCATGCAGGCATCCTATGGTTTGGTCTTAAAATAATGCCTTGGCACAATTTGGGTAGGATGTCTAGCAATTTCTGTCTATCTGGCCTTATCCTGTCAAGATATGGTCAAATTTCCACTTGCAATGTGAAAATAGGGTAAAACCTACCTTCTGAACACACTGGTCAACTCAAAATTTCAAAATTTCCTCCAGATTAGCTTGTAGACATCCTACGCATAGGATGTCTCCTGGCTTAAAATGTATTTTTTCCTGACAAAAATGGTCTTGGTGCTCTACAACTCTATTAAAAACACTCACAGCAACTTTTGAACTTCACTTGAGCTTTCAAACACTCTTTTGCGTCTTTTATAACCTTGTAATGAACCTAATAAGCAAGTACAACATGCATGAAGTGCTCTAGATCATGAATCATGATGCACTACTTACCCTACTCCTACTCATCATGTGAAATGGTGATAATGGTGTTTTGGTTGCTTCTTGGCCTCTCTGGACTCTCAAGCTCTCCTTTCACCGCTTCTACCACTCAAACTCCTACTATATCACTCAACTAAGACCTAAATCTACCTAAGTCTACCTAAGTCGAAGGATCTAGGCCAGACACACGCTCCCTAGACTCCCTCTAAGACCTAGAGAGTCCTCCACCCTATGATCCTATCGAAATGTAAAACGATACTCTTGGCAAGCCAAAGAATCCCTATCCTCAAGGACTAGTCTCGATCACCTACCTAGGGTTTTTGTCCCCGACAGTGGTACCAATGTTGCATGGATACGCCGCGACGGACGTCAACACAGCGAGAAATCACATAACAAGATTTGTCAGCTAAGGACGAAGCTCAACCCGCAGGCACATGGAAGCAAGCATAGGGTGTCAATCTACACTCGACCAACTCTCGACTAATTCCTATAGAGGTCTCTACCCAATGTCTAAGCTACAGCCTTCAGGAGTGCTTAAGAGGATATTTCCTACAACGCTTTCTAGAGCCAAATACCCATCAAACGATCTCGAAATGCCACAGAACTTGAAGGAGACCCTACTAACACCAATAGGTTGCTCTCCCTAAGATCCATGAACCAAAATCTCAACCCAAAATATTTGGTGCAAAAACACATAGGATGTCTGGTCAAAATTTGCAGATCGTCGTTTCCGAAAACTAAAGTGCCTAATGTGTAGCTCTACTCAATGCGAATGCGTGGATATGCTCAAATGAAAAAACGGCTAACGTATGCTCACCGAATCACCAAATGAAGCTCGTAGGTCGAGCTCGCAAAACCGACCACTGGTGGCGCGTAGAATCAAGATGAAGCTCTCACTCTCTCTCGTACACCATACGATTACTCACAGACTTCATTTTTTTTAAAATGACAAACTTTTTTCATTAAGGTCGAAAAGTGGTATAAATACCTTACAATCTCAAACCCTAATGTTCCAATTTAACCATCTACTCAATCTAAATGTCAAAACTGGGATACAATCTGGAAACTTCTGTAAGCCCCAATATTTACAAAGGTGAAATGTCGCGTTTTCTCAATAAATGAATAATTACAAAAAATAATAATGCACCGAGCAGTCATTTTCCGTAGGGTGTGTCCAACTTCTAACACTCCCCCCCTCCTTGTTCATGTCGTCCCCGACATGGCTGTTGAGCTGCTTCTTCATCGTAGGCTTTCTCTCATCTTGAGCAGTTGAGGAGATCAGAATCGTGCAAGCTTGGTGTTGAAGTGTAGCTCTCACCACTGCTAACACAATGGTGTAGTCGCCTCCACAATGTATCTTTCGTAGTACGCATAGAGAGGAGAAGAAGACCTCATTCCCTCTTTGACACAAAGCACACAATCATGGTATAGTTAGTACATCTCCAAACAATGATTAATTAAAGGTCTCCTTTAGGGTTACAAAAGTTGTCTTATATACCTCATCCTTGGAGGTATTAACTCATCAAAATTAACTCCTACTTTCTACCATGGGTTCTGCTTATCTGCATATTTAATAAGTTACAATTTGGAAACTTGATAGAGTCCCAATAAATAATTAGAATTGAGTCCGTCAAATTAAATAATACAAGAATGGGCTTTCCAATTGTGGAGTGTCTTCCATTCAACACTCCCCTCTTGCGAGTTCATGTCGTCCTCAACATGATCTTTCCATGTTCAAGGCCTTGCCTTTGTAGTGCTTTTGGACCTTATCTTTTGAGTTCGTAGTAGTCTTCTATTGTCTCCATCAATGGAAACCTAGTGGCTTTAATATCTGTAGATAAGACTCATATTTGATGTTGCCCATGGTGACTGTAGGGCCAAAGATTCCATTGTCATATCTGAAGAAGCCAGTTAGAAGGCTTCCTTGAACGCTTAAATGTGGTAGTGTGGCAAGAACATTAATCTTTGATAAAACAAGTGCAACACCTCTGGGGATGGCTGATTTGACAGATCATAGGTCATTTTGGTGACAGTGTCGCCCATTGATAATAATGTTGTGTCCGTTGCTTTGGACGGCACGAACACCTCGAGGCAAGCTAAAAGATTCTTGCATGTCTTCTTGATCATCACACATGTCAGGTCAAGAGAGACGGTGAAAATATTAACGGTGCCCTTTAACCATATAAGAGACACTTATTCTCTCTCCCTCCTTAGGTGGTGGCATTGATGGGTACTTCAGCCATGTTGGATGACTTTTCAAGAGCATGGCATGGTTTTTCCACGAGCATACACAAGATATTGGACAGGATAAGTATTCGTCCCTTATGTTTTTGGGTTCATCCACCAAGCATTTCAAAAATCTTGGATACTTGAGAAGTCACCCTTTTCTCCAAGCCTGACCTATCTTGCATTATGATGAGAAATATTTGCAAAACACTTTTGGTAGTCTTCGAGACATTCAAACCAAGCCAAGCGACAGACAGTATCTTCTTCTTTCAAGATACATATAGAAGAGCTCTCCTACAAGCTTTGAAGTATGTTTTCTCTCTAATCTTGTATCTGTTTTGTGATTTCTTTATGTCATTGCGTTCATAATGAATTTAACTACACTTGAGGCCTAAGTATGTTGAGAATTGGTGACATGTAATTTCTTGCATGTCTTCATACGAGATTTATGCACCAAGTGTTTTTTGGTAGTATATTGAGTTAGAGACTTTAGGGTATTGTTGTCTAGGTCGACAACTTTAGGTCGTGTTCCAATGAGAATAAGTGTTGTAGGTAAGGTAGCACTTGTGTACATAGTGTGCTTTGAGTTTATTTCTCTTGGTAGTGATTGTATCTAGAAGGTCCAGTAGGTGATTAACATCCATCTTGTTTGTTGGCATGTTTCTCACTTTGCTAGCAACTACAAGAAATGTATTTGCTTGACAACACTCATATGATTTCCCTTCTCAACATATGCATATCTAACCAACATTATATTACATGAGTATTTGGTCTAGAAGAAGGGAACTCTTGCATTGACACCCTTGTGAATTTGCTTCTTCTTGGGGATAACAAATAGCTTTTCAATTAGAGTTTTTTTTTTTAATATAGAGCTTTTTGGGCTAGGAGCTTAAGTTCACCTTTCATACTTAATAAATGGTGTCTTTTGTGTGAAAAATATATCCCTTATGTGTGAGAGTGTGTGTTTGTGAGTGCATGGCTAAACTCATGTTTAAATCATAGTAATGAAGAGACATGAATATATTCCACCAAAATAGTGAAACAAGATATAATAGGCATGGATAAGAGGGCATGAATAATATATTATGACTAGACTATTTACCTAATGGGTATCATCAACACATAATGATGTCATTAAGAATAAATTTATATATATATAGAGAAAGAGAGACACTTATACAAGGTGGGCTTTCTTTTGTTGGAAGCTTATGTACCCACCATAAATCATTGAATGAGGGTAACCTTCTAGGAAGATAAGGTTTTGGAAACCAACACTTTGATTTGTGGGGCATAAAGCCGTTATGCACGAGCCATAGATATGTTTAGGATATCTTATAAGGGAAAGAGTTTTCAGCTTATGAGAATGCCTTACAAATAAAACATCCATGATTAGAGAGGGTCATTCTACCATTGGAAAGAACTTTAGCTTGAGGTAGGTTGTGGAAGATTTCGGAGTTGGTTTCTATATGTCCCTAATTGGAAACATGGGTATCATTTGACTAGGAGGTAGTTTAATTTTAGGTTCCAAAGAAGCCATGGAACTCTATGATTTTAGCTTTCATATTGTAGGGTTGATGGTTGAAGGAGATTCAAATCTAGAGGTATGGAGGAAGGAGTGTTCACAACCCACATACCTCAAAACAAAGCTCACCCTCCCTCCCAACCATGTAGAGTGGATGCCTCCTCTAAGGTCTCCATGGTGACTGACACTCTATCCAATGCATAGCAACATCCACAAACATACCCATAAAAAATATATCACACACCTCTGTTGACAGCTTAGCTACATCCATAGACTGATCTTATTTGCCTTGCATCACCAGAAGCCCCCGTTTTTTGACTCAAGGCTCTTCCACCTGCATCAACTCCTCATTCCACTCCATGACTTGATCATCCTCAAGATCATCCAAGCAAATAGATCCACAAGACTCCACCATTACCTATGGCAGACTATCCTCTCCAACCTATTCTTCTTCCATAACCGCAATAACTCTTTCTTTCTTGGCCAATCCTTGTATCTGTTGCACTACCATTGCAAAGTCTACGGACACTTTCATAATAGAATAGTCCCGTGTAGCACCTTCATGTGCACATCTACCTCCACGGACTTTGACACTTTGACCTACTCTTCAACTAGGACAAAAACCAAAAGAGCGATTGAATGAGATGAAAGGCAGGGAGGAGGTTTCAAAAGAAGGTGGATGGGAAGGGACGGATTGATCATGCAAGTTGGAGATTGGAAAGATGGAGGACAAGAAAGCTTCAATATGGAATGGATGTGTGCATTGCAATAATTAAAATTAAATGTGCAGTTTGTAAAAAAATTTGAGTGTTGATATGTTTGTGTTAACCTTGGTGCTAAGGAATAAGATTAATATGTTCAAGGGGTATGATATCAAAACAAGGTAGATAAACATAAAATGGTCAACCTCAATGAGAATTTTCAATAATATAACATTAATCATGGAGGTATGTATCTAATGATCTTGCCAATCAAGGATTGACATAGCTTGAAACCCTTTGATAAAGAGCAAGTCCAACATTGAAAACAAACCTTCCATCCCATAGAAAAGAGAGAAAACATGCATATTCATCAAACCCACTCGTACACAGCATGCTCAATTATGCAACACTCATATATGAAATAAGGTCACAAAGCATAGTAGCCATCTTAATGGCGCATTTAAGAATAATAAGTTTTGAAAATATTTGTGTAATCCCACATAGTGTTTCATAACATCATGAGCTATGACAAAGGCTAATTGGCCCACATACTTGGGAAGGAGACCAAGAAAAAAATTAAATGGCGCTCGCTTGGAGAACATGCATATGAGAAAGGTTAGAGCACATTCGCGCACTAGGTTGCAACTTTTAGGTGACGTCAGTAGAGAGCAACGTGCAGGGACCTATCGTTTTTGCACCAAGCGTTTTGTCAACTCTTCCAAAATTGGTAGAGTGGAGGCACACAAGCAGCGTTTTCTCAATACACGACAACAACTTGCGTATGCAAGCAAAACACTACAACCATGGCCATGCAAATGCGCTCTTATATATATGTAGCATTTAGACTGCCTAGACAATGGGCTATGCCAGAGATGTGGTAGCTTGGGATTGGTCAAAAAAATCTTGTAATATAATCCCTCATAGTGTTTCATAACATCATGAGCTATGACAAAAGAGGGCCTACGTAGCTAGCAAGGAGACTAAGAAATAAGGTCAATGACACCCACCTTAGAAAACATGCAAATGAAAAGGGCTAGACATAGGTAGCATTCGGACTTCTTGAACCACGAGCTATGCTATGCTGATGACGTTTGAGACCTGCCACAATAATCTCACAAATTGTTTCATAACATCATGGAGCTATATAACTAAGGAGGGCCTGCATAGCTAGCAAGGAGACCAAGAAATAAGGTCAATGGCACTTGCCTCAAAAAACATGCCTATAAGAAAGGCTAGACATAGGAATGTTCAGTCAACCTAGACCATGAGCTATGTCATGGACATGGTAGCTTGCGATTTGCCAAAAAACTCTTGATGTTGTTCTAGAACAACCACAAATACGGGTAGCCACGTTGTTTGCAATGGGAATTCTATCAATATTGTAAGTAGCAAGCCCCTCTATAATTGATCCTTCTTGTGATACTTAACTAAATATTTGCTTGTCTAGAAATGTGAATGGGTTGTTGTTAAGAGGAAAAGGGGTGTTGAGGTAAGGGCATGTGTGTAGTCTAAGGTTGGGTTCAAACTCCACACTTCATAATGAGCCACACATGCATTCAAGAGACGTGGCAAGATATTATAGGTAAGAAAGGAAACAAAAGATTTTCGGACCCACTTTTCTTGCGGGTAGCCTCACCGTAGGACACTCTTCAGCATGCGTCATGGAGAGCATTTGAATGCACGCCCCAAGTAATCTGAGTCATTGGATCTAAGCAGCTGGGTCTTCCTGCTTACTATTCGTAGAGCAAAAAAAACCTATATTAGGTGCACTTTGAACCCGAGCTCAACTCACAAGAGATGATGGGCAGTCTTAACTCTCGCTAAACGCACTCATCGATAGACTATTAAACTAATCTCCTCGAGTGTTGCAATTATAAATTAGATTCATTTCCAAATTTTTATACTTTACAGGTGACAAATCTCATAATCCTACGGACCTCCTACACGCTATGAGCTCGCAAAGCATTCGCATGCGCGTGAAAGTCTACGTGTTTTGGGCTGTAAGTCTACAGATGAAAAAAATGTATCAAATCTCGCCACAAGAGTATACTCTATGAGCTCACAGAGCGTCCGCACGCGTGCGGACGGTCTCCGTGCTCTGGGCTGGAAGTTTATAGACTGACATGACAAAAAAGTACCAAATCAGTGCAAAATATTGCTATAAGATTATGAGCTCGCAAGGCATCTGCGCGTGCGCGGATGCTCTGTGTGCTCACAAGCAGGCATTTTCTTAGAATGACTCGAGACGGATGTATTGTTGCAAGATTCCCTTGACGCTATGGATGTGTGCAGTGGTGCACAAGACACGTAGCTGAAGACCTGATTTGGCAGGTTGTGCAGGGCGAGGAGGGCAAGGGCCCAGGTGTACGCCACTGCTGTTGGCAATGGCAACCAACAAAGTCGGAGGTGGCAGCCATAGTAGTTCTCTCAGCTCCTGCAGTAAATTACACTACTGCAGATGGTGCAGTCGTGTGCACCAGTGACCTCTCTCTCTCTATATATATATATAAGTTTTATCAACAACTGAAACCTTTGAGACTGCGGTTGGCAATGGACAAGCCAGAAACTATGGCGCGCACCAGCTGGTCATCCGAAGCCATCATGAACAACAGTGGTTGGAAATGGACAAGCCAGAAACTATGGTGCACCCACATCGCAAAGGGAGCTCGAGGGTCTCTAGTTTTCAACATGAGGCTCTCAGTTGAGCGCTGCAGGGCAGGCCGGCACCAGCTGGTCATCCGAAGCCATCATGGACAAAGGGATGGCACGGGAGTGGTGCATACTACTTGCTTGCTATCAACTCACGTGAGGATGCCTCACTCGAGAGCTGCTGGCAGCATATGAATGGGCGAGTGCATGGAAGTGAGGAGGTGTGCTGTTGTGCACATGTAGGAGGGATGCTTCAAGGCTGACATGCCCACAGGCAACAACAGATTAGGTGCACACGTAGCAAGAGACATGCCGCGAGACAAAGAGGTGGGGGAGGCAATTACAAGAAGTTTTGGGCAGATTCTCACAATAATTCTCACATTGTGAATTATCTCAACATCATGAGCTTCTGCGAGGGAGGCACCGCATACCTAGCTAGGTACAACTGGGGGCACGACTGGGGGCAAGGGACTGCCGACGGCCCAATGGGGGGCCCGATGGTCCCCTGCCCCCAATCGTACCTACCTAGGTATGTGGTGCCTCTCGAACAGAAGCTCATGATGTTATGCATTGTATGAAAAACACTCAAAAAGACTCCATTTTCCTACATGAGAAATTTTGTAAATCTTCTTGTGTGCAAGGTGGCAGGTAACAAAGGCCTCTGCTGGCTTTTGTGTTCTAGAAAAACCAGATCAATGAGTCTCCATAAGAAGACCCTTACGAGAAAGCCCCCCGGACTTCCTCGTTCATTTACTTGTCGTCAAGCTTGAGGTAAGTTTATCATGCGTGTGGTAGCTGCTCTGACCACTCCAAAGGCAAAATGGGCATTATTGCTACTCCGAAAAATTCAGGCTCATTAAGTTGCGATATCTCTTTCCATGGCTCGGATATACTATGATCCATTTGGCAACATAGATGATTAAACCAATGCAAAGAAAAAGTGTGGCTAATTGATCTTCTCATGATAGTAAATCCCTTGCTCATTTAGACTCAATAAGGCGGTCCACTATGGGCATCCCAAAGGTATGATGGACATCTTGGACCCTACTAATGTTTCTCATGTACCTTGACCTTTCAATTAAGGTTAATGCTACTAATTGTTCTTTAATCATAGACCTTGACATTTCAGTTAGCGATGTTGAAATTTGGACTATCAGCTTACTCTCTCTTGAGTCAGAAAAAATGCACCAAAGGTCGGTTTTTCTTGAACCTTTAGGAAACTTTAATTCCATATTCCTTACCCTCTAATTCGGGTAAGAAAATTCCTAAATGTCACATAGTTAGGCATTTAGATTATCCTCTCAAAGTGGACGCCTCTCAAAAAATGTTTCAATAGTGGGTTCTCAACATTTTATCCTCTTGAAGTGGAAGCTTCTCAAAAAAATGTTGCAATAGTGGATTCTCGACAAGATTCTCACTAAGATTTATGTGGAATACTACAAGGGATGCGTCAGCATTCGTTGCATGGGATAAATTGACACTACCTTATGTTGTGGGAGGATTGAATATTTTGAATCTAAAAGCACATGCAATAGCAAGGGAGGCTAGTCTCATCAAACATGTTTTGCATATCGATACTGAATGGACGTTTTTTTTGGAAAGTGATGGATGCTTTCGTTTTTTACTCTCATGTTACTTGGTTCTTGTCTAGTTGGGATAAAGTTCTCATTGTTTGTCCTATCAAAACTTGTTTTGTTGTTTTAAATACTCAAAAATGTGTGGCCTCCTCTTTGGTATGACAAGGTAAAGCCAGATATACTAGAGACTCCATAGGCTGAGAGCTCTATTTTTTAGTTTTGTATTTAAACTTCAACCTGCATTGTTGCTTGGTGAAAACAAATTATTTATGCATAAGAAATTCTATTCTATTAGAAACCATCTCTTGTTTATCTATGAGAGTGTGGATGTTAGAGAACTCTATATGCTTGCAAGACCAATAGCTTGGGGCTCAAGCTATTAGAACATTCTGTACATTCTCTGCATGAATTTCCTATCGATGTAACATATTGTACATAAGATTTTAGAGAGAGAGAGAGAGAGAGAGAGAGAGAGAGAGAGATGTAGTTTGTCTTGTGTAGCGTTGCATGTGGTGTTTTGGAAGGAAGAGATAGTGAGATCATGCAGATAGAGAGACAAGACATTACTTTTGTTTGTGTGTAACAAGGTGAAGCCTCACGTAGACCTTCTAAATTAAAATGTAGAGGAAGTCAATGTGGCCACTTAAGGATGGGACCCATTGCTTAACCACAATTAGCTTTGCACATGTTTGCATGTCTAGGACCCCCCCCCCCCCCCTCAATCATTAGATATTGTAGGGTCAGCCATGAGATCAATGGTCTAAATAATACACCATATTGTGATCATAGTCTTGTGTAAGGTAGTAACTGCAAAGCAAGCTTTTATATCATGTCGACACAAATATGATAGGCTTTATAATACTAGATGGTGAAAAGGGTTTGTAAATATCCCAAGGGATTTGTTGAATATCAATACCTATACAAAAAATGGACATTCCCATAGTTTTCAAGAAGGAGAGAAACCTTATGCAACAAGGTGGAAAATTTATTTGATCTAATTGTGTTAGAAAAGATAATGTTTAGATAGTCTACATATAAAGCTCAAAACTAAAAAAGATCTAAATTTCTTGCAAAAGCTCTAAATAAAAAGCTTACAAAGAAAACACACTCCTTGTTCTTTTGGTTTCATATGATTCAATGATTGCTGATTGTATTATCTCATCATCTTTTCTTCACACCTAATTCATATGATATCTAAATGCATTAAAAATTTGCAAGAATATTTATTACTACATATGTGTCTTGGGGGGTTCACCTCTTACACATGTAAGTTGCCACATGAGTTCAAATGAATTGGTTTTTAATTGCCAAAATTTAATAATTTTAACAAGATTATATTAACAGAAGGGGGTTTTTAATTAATTTTAGAGAAAAACCCGTAAGTTTTTAAAGAAAAAGGGGTCACTTTATTATCTTAAGCATGTAAGTATATAAAGAGGTTTTAAATACCCTTTGAATGCACATTATATGAATAGTTTCTTAAAGGTGTACCCCCCGAGATATGTGTGAACCAAAGAGTTGAAAAAAATGTGTTTGTTTCAAGTTCATGAAATTCAAGAAAATTATTGTCAAAATTCTTAGAAATTTGAGCAACATGTAAAGTTGTAACCTAGATTAACTTGCTTATAGTCATTGTCTGAAGAATAG